>NC_084691.1:4683147-5388390 GCF_028389875.1 Rhea pennata
CGCCTGGGGAGCGTATGGGGGGCGGGGAAGTGGGGCCCTGTGGGCCCTAGAGGAGCTTGTGGGTCGCTTTGGAGGCCTAGGGGGCCTATAGGGCCCTGCGGGACCCTATGGGGGCTGTATGGGGCCTGTGGGGGCTTGTTGATCCCTATGGGGGCCTGTGGGGCCCTATGGGGCCTGTAGGGGTTGGGGGGGCTATGGAACCCTATGGGGGCCTGTGGGGCCCTATGGGGCCTATAGGGGTTGTGGGGGTGGCTGCGGAGCCCTACAGGGGCTTGTGGGGCTGCGCGGGGCCGTGTGGGGCGCTGCGGGGGCGTGCGGGGCGCTGTGGGGCCCCACGGGGGGCTGTGGGGCCGGCCCGCGCCCGCGGCGGCCCCCGGGCGTCCCGCGCTGACCCCGTCACGTGCCCCCGCGCACAAAGCGGCTCTGTGAGCGGCCCCGGCCGTGGGTCGCGGCCCGCCGCCAAGTGGGGCCGGCCCCAGCCCTGCCCTGCCGCCCACCTGCCCCACACCAGCTCTCTGCCCTGCCCCACACCATGTCCCTGCCCCACACTGGGTCCCTGCCCTTCCCCACAGACCATCTGCCCCCACACCAGCTCTCTGCTCTGCCCCACACCATGTCCCTGCCCCACACTGGGTCCCTGCCCTTCCCCACAGACCATCTGCCCCACAGCAGCTCTCTGCTCTGCCCCACACCATGTCCCTGCCCCACACTGGGTCCCTGCCCTTCCCCACAGACCATCTGCCCCACACCAGCTCTCTGCTCTGCCCCACACCATGTCCCTGCCCCACACTGGGTCCCTGCCCTTCCCCACAGACCATCTGCCCCACACCAGCTCTCTGCTCTGCCCTACACCATGTCCCTGCCCCACACTGGGTCCTTGCCTGTCCCCACAGCCCACCTGGGGGGTCCCTGCCCCACACCAGGGTCCCTACCCCACACCATGTCTCTACCCCACAGGCCCCCCAGGGCCACGGTCCCTGCCCCACAACCTGCCTGGGGTCGGCTCCCTGCCCTACCCCACAGTCCCCCCAGGGCTGTGCTCCCTGCCCCACACAGAGCCCTGTCCCTGCCTAGGGACTCTGCCCCACAGCGGGTCCCTGCCCTGCCCCACACCCTTGATGCTGCCCCAAGCTAAGTCCCAGCCCCACACCGGGTCCCTGCCCCATAGGGGGTCCCCGCCTGTCCCGGACTAAGGTCCGGGCTCCAGAGCCCCAGAGGGCCGCGGCCCCACAGCCGGTCCCGGCCCCACAGCGGCTCCCCCCGCGCCGGCCCCGCTCCGCGCCCCGCCCCGCGCCGCCCCCGGCCCCGGCCCCGGCCCCGGCCCCGCTCCTGGCCCCGTCTCGGCGCCGCGGCCGCGCCGGGCTCGGCGGAGGGGCCGGGACCCGCCGCGACCCACCGCGGCCCGGGGCGGCCGGGACCGGCGCGGCGGCGGCGCTCGGAGCGGTGAGTCCCGCCGGGAGCGGGGAGCGGAGCGGGGAGCGGGGCCGGGAGCGGGGCCGGGAGCGGGGAGCGGAGCGGGGCCAGGAGCGGAGCGGAGCGGGGCGGGGAGCGGAGCGGGGAGCGGAGCGGGGCCGGGAGCGGAGCGGGGCCGGGAGCGGAGCGGGGCTGGGAGCGGGGAGCGGAGCGGGGAGCGGAGCGGAGCGGGGCGGGGAGCGGAGCGGGGCCGGGAGCGGAGCGGGGCCGGGAGCGGGGAGCGGAGCGGAGCCGGGAGCGGAGCGGGGCCGGGAGCGGAGCCGGGAGCGGAGCGGAGCGGGGCGGGGAGCGGAGCGGGGCGGGGAGCGGAGCGGAGTCCGGCTCGGGACCGAGCTGCGCCCCGGCGCTGCTTCCCCCGGGGCTCCTGCTGCAGCAGCCCGGGAGCCGCTCGGACCCGTCCCCCAGCAGCTCCCAGCACCCCCAGCCGAGTACTCTCCAGTAGCTCCCAGCACCCCCAGCAGCTCCCAGCACCCCCAGCCCGGGATCTGCCGGGAGCCCCCAGCACCCGCCACCTCATATCCTCCGGGAGATCCCGACACTTCCCAGCCCAGCAGCCCAGAGCAGCACCCCAGCAGCTCCCAGCATCCCCAGTAGCTCCCAGCACCCGCAGCCCCAGCAGGGCCAGGGCAGCTCTCCCCCCCCCGGCCCAGCTCTGCCCCGCGCGGGGCTGTCCCCAGGGGCGCAGGATCCCACCCTCGCCGGGCGTCCTCCACCTGCCCAGGGCCCCCGTGACACGAGCTGTGTCCGGTCTCAGGCACCGTGGGCCGCATCCTGCCCCAGCAGTGCCCTGGGGTCCCGGGAGCACAGGGACCCGAGCCCTGGGGCCAGGCTGCAGCATGGTGGGGGGGAGGTTGTAGCTGGCCCGGGGGGCGGAGGGCTGCCCCACGGCCGCCCCACAGCCGGGCGGCGCGCCCAGCCGCGTCCGTGCGGCCCGGCCCAGCAGTGCTGCAGCGCAGCTGCCAGATGTTGGGGGCAGGCGGGGGGCTGCCTCACTCCAGCTGTTGGGGGGGGGGAGGAATTACTCATAGTTTCCACCGCGGGGGCCCTGCCCCTGCCTCCCGCCCCGCCAGGCGCCCGGGCGGATGGCGGCGGGGCGCTGAGCCCCGGCCCCCCGCGGGCCATGGAGCCGGCCCCCGGCGCCCCCGCGCCGCCCCGCTGCGCCCTGGGGCTGCGGCCCCCCTACGAGCCCGTCCCCGCCGCCGCCTGCGCCCTGTGCTGCCTCTTCGGCGTCGTCTACAGCTGCTTCGGTGAGCGCGGGGCGGCGGGGGGCGTGCGGAGGGGCGCTGCGGGGGGCGAGGGGCGCGCCAAGGGGCACGCCATGGGGAGCGAACGCCATGGGGCACAGCCACGGGACATGGCCAGAGGGCATGGCCGGGGCACACCATGGGGCATGCCATGGGGCACGGCCGGGGCACAGCCAATGGGCACGCCATGGGGCATGGCAGTGGGGCACGGCAGGGTGCGTCCCCTGGGACACGCCACAGGGCACACCTTGGGGGAACGCCACGGGGCACACCATGGGGCACAGCCATGAGGCATGCCATGGGGCATAGCAAGGTGCACGCCATGGGGCACGCCGTGGGGCCCGGCTGAGGGACATGGCGATGGGCAGAGCAAGGGGCACGCCATGGGGCCCAGCCCCTGCTGACTGCCCCACGCCGCCGCCAGGGTACCGCTGCTTCAAGGCCATCATGTTCCTCTCGGGGCTGCTCTTCGGCTCCACCGTCATCTTCCTGCTGTGCTACAAGGAGCGGATCCTGGAGACGCAGCTGAGCCTGGAGGTGAGCGCGGGCATCGCCCTGGGCATCGGCGTGCTCTGCGGGCTGGTCACCATGCTGGTGCGCAGCGTGGGGCTCTTCACCACCGGGCTGCTGCTGGGGCTGCTGCTGGCCACGGCCGCGCTGGTGGCCGCCGAGCCGCTGCTGCGGCCGCAGAGCCTCTGGGTGCCAGCCGGCAGCCTGCTGGGGCTGGCGCTGCTCTGCGCCCTCCTGGCCCTGCAGTGGCAGAAGCCGCTGACGGTGCTGTCCACGGCCGTCTTCGGGGCGGCCGTCATCGTGGTCTGCGTGGACTATTTCGTGGAGGCGCTGGCGCTGGTGCTCTACGTGTACGACCGGCTGCGCCTGGCGCCGCCGGGGCCGCTCTGCTGGTACAGCTGGGCCGTGCTGGGCGCCTGGCCGGCGCTCAGCCTCCTCGGCGTCCTGCTCCAGTGGAAGCTCACGGCCGACGGCTTCTCCCACACCGACGGTGAGCGGGAACCCCCCTCCCTCCCGGCTCCCGTCTGCCCCGGGCCGGGGGGCCCGGACGCCTGGGCTCTCCGGGCAGCCCTGGGGATGGTGGAGGGTGAGCGGGAAGGGTGTGAGATGATGGGGACGGGGAAGAGGTGGCAATGGGGACTGCGATGGTGGCAGAGATGGTGACCGGGGTGGTCATGGGGACCAGGAGGGTGGCAGGGATGGGGCTGGTGACCGGGATGGGGCAGGGATGAGGATGGCGACCAGGGTGGCAATGGGGACCAGGAGGGTGGCAGGGACGGGGGTGGCAATGGCGACAGAGAAGGGGGTGGCAGCTGGCAGGACGGTGGCAGTGGGGAAGGAGGTGGCGATGGCAAGGGTGATGGAGAAGGGCACTGGCGCGGGCGTGGGGACGGCCGTGGGAGGAGGCGGTGGCAGGGATGGCGCTGCCCGTGGGGACGGTGCCGGGAACGGCAACAGGGCAGCGATGGGGCTGGGGAGAGCCGCCAGGACGGCGATGGGGATCGCGGTGGGGCCGGCGACGGGGCCGGCAGCGCCCGCCCGGCGTCAGCGCCTCCCCCTCCGCAGTGGTCATCAGCCGGCGGCAGAAGCGGCTGCAGCTGCTCCGCATCCGGCAGAAGGAGGCCAAGCGGCGGCAGAGCCTGGCCCCGCAGGAGGGCACCTACCGCCGCAAGCCCGCGCCGGTGAAGCGCTACGCGGGCGACGTGCTGGCCCCGGTGAGTGCCGCGGCCCGGGCGGCCGGCGGCCCCGGCGCCCCCGCTGACGCCTGTCCCCCCCCTTCCCCCCCCGCAGAGCTACATCCGGAGCCTGCGGGACCGGCAGCTGGAGCGCGGGACCCCGCGGAGCAGCCCGGGGGCCGCCGCGCCGCCCGCCGACGACGACCGCGGCTCCGCGGCGCCGCCCGCCGCCCCCCGCGCCCGGCCCTGAGCCCCGCCGCCGCCCCGCACGTGCCTTAGGGCGCCCGCGCCCCCGCCGCCGCCGCCGTGCCTGCCCCTTTAAATAGTCAAATCAGCTGCTGCAGGCCCCTCCCCCTGGGGGCGGGGCCAGAGGGGGCGGGGCTGTGGGGCACGTGGCTGCCCCCTGGCGTCGGGCGTCCCTCCGTGGGGCAGGCGGCCCCCTTGCATGCGTGCCCCGCAGGCTGCCCCGTTTCCTGCCCCACGCCCTGCTCCATGCGCTGCCGCACACACTGCCCTGTTACCTGCCCCACGCACTGCCCCATTGCCTGCCCCATGCGCTGCCCTGCACTCTGCCCCACTGCCTGCCCCACACGCTGCCCCATGCACTACCACACATGCTGCTACACGCACAGCCCTGCACACTGTCCACAGCCTGCCCCACGCGCTGCCCCACGCCCTGCCCCACCACTTCCCCGTCACCGGCCCCTCTGCCTGCCCCACACTGCTTGCTCTATGCACTGCCGCACTGCCTGCCCCACGCGCAGCCCCACTGCCGGGGACAGCGCAGGGGAGCCCAGGGGAGCCCCCGGGGCTGCCGCAGCCCCGCGCCCCCGGCGCCGCCGGAGACCTCTGTCAATAAAACCCCTCTTCTATTTTTGTAGGACCTGCCCGGCCCCCGTGCCCCCACCGGGGCCTGCCCCGGCTCCTGCCACCGCCACCGGGACCCCAAAGCCTTAAGCCCCCCGTGCGGGGAGGGGTCGGGGTGGCCCCCAGCCCCCCGAGGGGGGACGGGACGGGACCGCCTTGTACCCGGGCTGTGACATTAAAGAGCATCACGGCAGCACCCGGGCGTGCTGGGGCGGCGGGGGGCCGGCGGGGGGCTCGGTGCCCCGGGGGGGGGGGCCCCACGGCGGCCGGCTCAGCCCCCGGGAGCCCCCGCCCCGGGGAAGCCGACGCGGCCGCCAGCGGCTCCCCGAGGAGGGGGCAAAGTCGCTCCGGGCCGGGCCGGGCCACTGGAGCGGGGTGGCGGTGCCGGGGGTGTGGGGGGCGTGGGGGGGTCGGCGCCTTGGGGCACCCCGGCTCCAGCTCGGGGCTGGTCGAGACCCCCGGCCGCCCGCCGCAGCGGCCGCGCAGCCCCAAGGCCGGTGACGGCCCAGACGAAGGCGCCGCGGAAGGCGTGGGTCTTGCTGGGGGTGGGGGACCCCCCACGGCCCCGGGAACCCCCCCACCACCACTGCCACCCCCCCCCCCCGAGGCTGGGGCACCCACCGAGCATTGGGGCGCCCAGGCGGCTGGTGCAGGGTGATTCCTTCGGAGCTGCGGCAGGCCGGGCCTGTCCGGGCTCGATCCCTTCCCGCTCCCAGCCTGAGGCGCCCGCGGTCCCAGCTCCGTCCCTCGGGGTCAGCCGCGGACGCGCTGCCACCCCGGGGGAGCAACCGCGGCGAATCAGCGGCGGCATCGCGACCCCTCGGACGCGCGGCCGGGCCAGAGCATCCCCCCGACTCAGCCGCGGCTCCGCGCGGGACCGTCTGGAGACCCCAGGGACCCACCCGTCCCCTGCCCCGAAGCTTTAGGGGACGCGGGACGCTTCCCCCCGTCCCGGGGCCGAGCGGGCTCTGCGCGCGTAGGGACGGCAGCCGGACGTGGGCCGATGCCAGGCGAGAGCGCGGTGCCGCTGCCAAACCCCCGCAGGCTGCAGAGCCAGCCTGGCTTCGAGTGTGGGAAGGCAGCGTGCGCCCCGCACGGCAGAGGGTTAAGGCAGGGAGAGCCAGCGCCCGGACGCCGGGTCCGTTCCCAGCCCCGCGTGTGCTGGGGCTCGTCCCAGTCCCTGCCTCAGCTTCCCCAGGGCCGCCCCGGGGAGGCCGTTCGCCCCAGCACCCGGCCGCCGAGTCAGGGCGCCGCTCTCCAGGGAAGCCCGCCGGCTCCCCACGGCCGGCTCCCCACGGCCGGCTCCCCACGGCCGCCCCTTCGTCGCTGGCCCTTCCCGAGTCCCCGGGAAGCCGTGGGGCGGTCGAGGTCCTTGCCGTCGCCCCGGGGAAGGCGCTGACGCAGCCCTGCGCCGGGTGAGTAACGGGGCCGCGAGCGCAGCCGCTCTGCGCGCCGCTCCCGGGGGGAGGCCGGGACCCCTCGCCCGCGGGCCCCGGCGCAGCCCCCGCCAGCCCCGGTGGCACAGCCAGCTCCACGGCGCTGAGCCAGGGAGCTGCCAGGGGATGCAGAGGGGTCTGGCCGGCTTCCCGGGCACCCGGGGACAGAGCCGAGCAGCCTCCGCGCTCCCGTGCCAGGCAGTTCCCAAGGGAGCCGGGAAGGAATCTGGCAGCTCATCCCTTCCAGGGCTTCCCGGCTGCGCGGCCGGCGTCGCCGGGGAACGAGGGCACGGCCGGGGAGATGCCGTGGAGCCGGAGCCCCGGAGCGGGGCTCAGCCCCTCCCCTGCCCCATCCGCAGGGCGCAGAGGGTCTCGTTCGCACCGCGGCGCAGCTCTGCCTGCTGATGCCGCCCGGAAAGCCCCGAGCGGCAGCGAGGACTGACCCCCCCACGGCGCAGCACGGCAAGACGGGGCAGGGCAGGAGGGGCCCAGCGGGCCCCCAGCCCGCACACAGCGCTGCCCAAAGGCCTCTCCGGCGCTCGGCCCCGCAGCCCCTCGCCTCCGCGAGGGTCCAGCCCCACAGAGGGCGAGGGGCGGGCTCCGACCTGCCGGAGCATCAGGAGGAAAGCTCAAAACGTGGGTCCAGCCACCGGCCGTGACCCTGGAGAACCCCTTTCAAGGAACGTCAACCGCAGAACCCAGCCCAAGCGCCAGCGGCCGCTTCGCCAGGCACCGGGCAGGGCAGCAGCCAGAGCCGTCCAGGCAAGGACGGCACCAACGCCACCGCTGCGCAGGGACCGCATCCCTCGCCGGCTCCGGGATGGCTCCCTGGGGCCTTGCGGGGAAAGGTGAAACCAAGCTCCCGACGCCAGGTCACTACTGCAATTTTATTATTGCATCGTTTTTAAAAATAAAGGAAGAGAGGCCGTAACACAGAACACAAGAGGCCGGGGAATAATGAAAGGAAGAGCCACTGCCCCTGCCCTGGCCCGCAGCACCAGCCCTGCCCGCCCGCCAGGCCGGCCCCACTCCAAATAAAATTAAAAAAGGAGAGAGGTATTTGAGAGTTGCTGAGTTTCTAACACCGATAGCTGGGAAAAAACTGTTCTGAAAAAACCAACAGCACCCACCAAAACAAAATCCCCGGGAAAGAGGGGCCTGGCGCTCAGTCCGGAGGATCTGCGCTCTGGGGACGCCGGCCCTCGCGCGCCCGGTGCAATGCGAGTCCCCGCGTCCCGTCCCGTCCCTCCCGCCCACCCCTTACAAGTCCAGCTCCAGGTCCTGCAGTTCCTCCTCCAAGGCTTTCCTCCGCCCGAGCTTCTCCAGCTGCTCTTTTGTCGGCTGCTTGATCTCCCCGGAGTCGAGCCGCTGCTGCAGCTCCTCCACCTGCCGCAGCTTCTTCTTCAGGTTCTTGATCTTCTTGGTTTTCTCCGAGGCGGAGGCTTCCCCGTCAGCGGGGCCCTTGGCGCCGCAGGCCGGCTGCGGCGCGGCCGCCTGACTGTCCCCCGGCGGGCCCTTGTCCCCGCCGCCGCCTCCCGACAGAGAGATCTTCTCCAGCGACTGGATCAGTTCATCTGTCTCCCTCTCCCCTTTCTCCTGCTGCTGCTTCCTCTTCTCCTTGCGTTTCAAGTTCCTTTTGGCTGCCTTGGACAGTCCCGTCTCTCCGCTCTCCGCCTTGCCAGGCTGCTTGCTGGGCTGGGCATTCCCTTCCAGGCTCAGCCCGGGCGGCAGGTCCGGTTTGCTTTTGAAAAACTTCACATACTTATTCTCATACCTGTGCAGAACGAGAGCCCGTGAAGAGGCGTCTCTCCCGCACCCCTGCGGCGTTCCCCCGCCGAGCCCCGGCGCAGGGAGCGCTGCGGGCCAGGCTGGCGCGGCTCCGAGAGCCGATGTCAAACTCCCGAGCACTCGGCACCTCCGGCCAGACCTCAGATCCAGAGCGGCCCCGATTTACAGCTCGTCCCTGAGGGATCTCAGGGCTCTGCACAGCGAGACTCGGCTGAGCAGAGCCTTTCAGAGATCACTGCCTCTCCCGAGCTCCTCTCTCCTGCAAACACCTCTCGGCTCAGAACCGCGCTCACGTCCAGCCCTGCAGAGCCACCCCAGAGAACGGCCGACGCGGAAGCTGATACGTACCGTCAGGTCACGGCTTAGGGGATAAGGGTGAGGGGGTCAGGATTGGTCGGGCACCTGGAAAGAGACCGAGACCTCGAGACGTAACCCGGCACGCACGCCCAGCCTTAGGAATCGCCAGACACAAGGTCCTGGGGGACGGGAGACTCCCGGCCTCGGGCCGCCGCGCGCGACCCAGCACCCTGCGGCTCCCCACGGCGCAGGCTGCTTTCAGCAGGGCACCTCGGAGCCCCTGAGCTCGGCAGCGCAGTTCAGCGCCGGGGAACGTGCACACCGCTGCAGGCGCGCAGCACAGCTTGGAGCTGTCAGCGCCTCGTCCGTGAGAAGCAAAGACCGCCTTCCCCACGTGGGAGCCGACCCTGCCAGCGCGGGAGCCCGGGCGGCGGGGGGCTGGCCTCCGTTCTGGGCCCGTCAGCGGAGGGGAAGCGAGCACCAGGCACGGGGAGCAAACAGGGAGGCTCTGCCGGGCACAGGGGAAGCCCTGGAGGCCGTTACGCGCCGGACGGCCTCGGACGTCAGCCGCGGAGACCAGCGGGACGCCAGGGCGTTCCCCGCGGGCGGATACCGGAAGGTGACGCAGAGGAACTGCCTGGCCGGGCCCATCCCGAATCGCAAGAGCGGCCACCGGAGGGGGAGAAGACAAACGGACGCCTGACGGACAGCCTCACCGCCAGCAGCTGCCGACGAGCGTTACTGCGGTAACGGAGCACGAAGCGCCTCTCCACTTCTATCCTTCCTCAAAACAGGCGGCCCCAGCCTAACCGCCGCCAAGAAACACCTGCCCAGCTGGCCCAAAGCAAGGTCGTTCCCGTGCTTCCAACCCAGCCAGCAGCTCCTCTTCCTCCTGCGGGAGCTCAGAGGCCCGGCCAGGCCCCTGCAGAGACCCTGCTCCTCCCCGAGCCCCCGGGACGGCGGCGGCTGTCAGCGGTGCAGGCGGGAACACCTCCCGGCGACGGGGCACCGCCGCCAGGAGCCCCCGGGGACGCCCCCCTCCCACCCCGGCCCCACTTACACCGGCACCTCCTCCTGGGGCACGTATCCCTCCTTCACCCGCCGCTGCTTCCGCCAGGTGCCGTCAGGGCGCTGCGTGGAGGCGATGTACTTCCCTGCAAGCGAAGGTGCTGTCGGCGAGCGGCCCCAGGGTCCCCTCGCGCACCCTGGGGGCGGCTGCGGCGGAGGCGATCCCACAGACCCCCGACCCAGAGACTGGCAGAGGGGAAACAAAGGGACCTAGGCCCACGGACACTGGAGGGGAGGGTGGAGCCTGCCCCACAGATACTGGGAAGAGGGCACAGACAAGGCCCCACAGAGACCAGAACCGCGGGGAAAAGACGAGTCAAGCCCTATAGAGACCAAGGAGAAAAGAGCCTACCCCATTAGAGACCAGAGGGGGGAGGGATCTGCCCCACAGACACTGAGGAGAAAGGGTCTGCCCCATAGAGACCAGGGAGGAGGAATTTGCCCCATAGAGATCGAGGAGAAAGGGGCCTGCCCCATAGGGACTAGGGAGAGGGGGATACTGACAGGGCCCTGTAGGGGCCAGGGTAACGGGGAGAGGATAGGCCCAGCCCTAGAGAGACCAGGGGCCTGGGTGCAGACTGTGCCCCACAGACACCAAGGGGGTGGGGCCCAGCCGACAGGGACGAAGGTGCAGGGCCCAGGCCCACAGAGACCAGTGGGGCAGACCAGAGGGGCAGGGGGTCCCAGCCCCACAGCGACCAGGGGAGAGAACTGCCCTACAGACTGAACGGCAGGGCCCAGCCCCACAGGGGCGGCAGAATTGAGGCCCAGCCCCACAGACACCGGGGACAGGCCGGGCCCCGCAGACACCAAGGAGGCGGGGAGGGGCAGGGCCTGCCCCATAGCGCCGGGACGCGCTGCCCCATAGGGCCCGGGGGGTGGGGCTCAGCCCCACAGCGCCAGGGAGGCGGTGCCGGGGCGCGGCCCCGCGGCGGTGCCGGGGCAGGGGGCGGCGGCGGCCCCCGCCCGCTGCCTCCGCTGGGTCGGGCCGCGGCGGCGGCTCCGCACTCACCGGTCTCGTCAGTCACATAGGGAGTCGCCATCTTGCGAGCGCGACACACTTCCGCCCGCCTGGCCCCGCCCCCCGGAAGTGGCGGCAGCGGGCAGCGAAGGGGCGCCAAAGCGGGCGGCCATTTTGTTTTTAAAGGGACAGCGCCCCGTTCGGCGGGACTCCCTGTTTGGGGGGTTCCCGGCATGCCCCGGGGCTCCCACAGTGCACTGCGGCCGGCGGCGATGGGGGGGCGGTCGCCATGGCGACGCGGGGCCGGGGCCTGCGGAGGCGGAGGCGGGCGGGGGGGCAGAGCCCGGGGGAGCCGGAGCCGCCGTCGGGGCCCTGCGGCGGGGCCGGAGCCGCCGCATCCGCCGCCCCCGCCTTCCCCCGTTGCCTGGCGGCTTCGCTCCCGCCGCGGCCCGGCCCCGCCCGCGCCCCAGGGCGCCGCCGCCGCCCCCGGAGCAGCTGCGCCGCTGCCGGGAATCCCCCGGGGGCGGCTGCCGCCCGCCCTGGCCGCGGAGCGCGGCCCGGGGTGCTCCCTGCCCCGGGGGGGTCGCTCGGGAGCGAATGCGGGGCGGGCGTGAGCGTGCAAGCCTTGGTGCGAGTGTGCAAGGGCAGGCCTGGGTGTGCAAGAGCGAGTACGAGCATGCACAGCCAGGCGTGAGCGCGCAAGGCAGAGTGTGGGCATGCAAGGGCGGGCATCGGTGTGCAAGGCAGAGTGTGAGCATGAAAGCCTTGGTGCGAGTGTGCAAGAGCAGGGTACGAGCACGCACGGCCAGGTGTGAGCATGCACAGCAGGGCAAGCGCGCTCGGGCAGGCATCAGTGTGCAAAGCAGGATGCAAGTGTGCAAGAGCAGGGTACGAGCACGCACGGCCAGGTGTGAGCATGCACAGCAGGGCAAGCGCGCTCGGGCAGGCATCAGTGTGCAAAGCAGGATGCAAGTGTGCAAGAGCAGGGTACGAGCACGCACGGCCAGGTGTGAGCATGCACAGCAGGGCAAGCGTGCTAGGGCAGGCATCAGTGTGCAAAGCAGGATGCAAGCGTGCAAGAGCAGGGTACGAGCACGCACGGCCAGGTGTGAGCATGCACAGCAGGGCAAGCGTGCTAGGGCAGGCATCAGTGTGCAAAGCAGGATGCAATGTGCAAGAGCAGGGTACGAGCACGCACGGCCAGGTGTGAGCATGCACAGCAGGGCAAGCGTGCTAGGGCAGGCATCAGTGTGCAAAGCAGGATGCAGTGTGCAAGAGCAGGGTACGAGCACGCACGGCGAGGTGTGAGTGTGCACAGCAGGGCAAGCGCGCTCGGGCAGGCATCAGTGTGCAAAGCAGGATGCAGTGTGCAAGAGCAGGGTACGAGCACGCACGGCCAGGTGTGAGCATGCACAGCAGGGCAAGCGCGCTCGGGCAGGCATCAGTGTGCAAAGCAGGATGCAATGTGCAAGAGCAGGGTACGAGCGTGCACGGCGAGGTGTGAGTGTGCACGGCAGGGCAAGCGTGCTAGGGCAGGCATCAGTGTGCAAAGCAGGATGCAAGTGTGCAAGAGCAGGGTACGAGCACGCACGGCCAGGTGTGAGCATGCACAGCAGGGCAAGCGTGCTAGGGCAGGCATCAGTGTGCAAAGCAGGATGCAATGTGCAAGAGCAGGGTACGAGCGTGCACGGCGAGGTGTGAGTGTGCACGGCAGGGCAAGCGTGCTAGGGCAGGCATCAGTGTGCAAAGCAGGATGCAAGTGTGCAAGAGCAGGGTACGAGCACGCACGGCCAGGTGTGAGCATGCACAGCAGGGCAAGCGTGCTAGGGCAGGCATCAGTGTGCAAAGCAGGATGCAATGTGCAAGAGCAGGGTACGAGCGTGCACGGCGAGGTGTGAGTGTGCACGGCAGGGCAAGCGTGCTAGGGCAGGCATCAGTGTGCAAAGCAGGATGCAAGTGTGCAAGAGCAGGGTACGAGCGTGCACGGCGAGGTGTGAGTGTGCACGGCAGGGCCAGCGCGCTCGGGCTGGTGTGAGCGTGCAAAGCGGGACGCAAGCGTGCAAGAGCAGGGTGCGAGCACGCCCGGCCGGCAGGTGTGCGAGGCAGGGTGCGCGCAGGCGGGCGAGGCGGCGCGCCGCCCCCGGCTCCCCGCGGCGGCCGGCACGTGCGCCCGGTGCCGCCCCCGCCCGCCGCGCCGTGATGTCAGAGGGCCGGGCCGGGCCGGGCCGCGCCGTGCCGGGCCGGGCCGGGAGCGCGCGGGAGCCGAGCGGAGCCAGGTAGGTGCCGGGCAGCGGCGGGGGGATGCGCGGGGCCGTGCCGTGCCGTGCCGTGCCGTGCCGTGCCGTGCCGTGCCGTGCCGAGCCCCGCGGGGCCGCGGCGCGCCGGGCTCCCCGGTCCCCCCGCCCCCGGGAAGGGGAAGGAAGCGGCGGCCGAGAGCCGCGACGGGGCGGCCCGGTGCTGCCGCCGGGGCCGGCGCTGCGCGCCCGGGCGGCCCGGCCCCCCCGCCCGGCCCGCGCCGTCGCGGGACCTCGCTGGAGCGGCCGAGGAGGAGGAAGAAACAAACCCCGGGACGGCGCGAAGGAACGAAGGGGCCGGCGGGGCCGGGGCGGCGCGGGGAGGGAGGGGAGCGGGCCAGCCCTGCCCCGGGGCGGCCCCCGCCTCCCGCCGCGCCGCTGCCGTCGAGGCCCCGTCCCGGCCTCCTCCGCCCGGCCCCGAACCAGAGCTGGGGCCCGGAACAGCGGCCCGCCCCGTCCCGGCACCCTCCTGCCCACCCGCCCTCCGCAGAGCCGGGACCTCGTGGGAGCGGCGCCCCCTCCATCCCGCCCCGTCCTGGCCTCCTCCTGCCCTCCGCGGAGCCGGGACCCCACGGGAGCGGCGGCCCCCTCCATCCCGCCCCGTCCCGGCCTCCTCCTGCCCTCCGCAAAGCCGGGACCCCACGGGAGCGGCGGCCCCCTCCATCCCGCTCCGTCCCAGCCTCCTCCTGCCCTCCGTGGATGCCAGGACCCCACGGGAGCGGCGGCCCCCTCCATCCCGCCCCGTCCCGGCCTCCTCCTGCCCTCCGCAGAGCCGGGACCCCACGGGAGCGGCGGCCCCCTCCATCCCGCCCCGTCCCGGCCTCCTCCTGCCCTCCGTGGATGCTGGGACCCCACGGGAGCGGCGGCCCCCTCCATCCCGCCCCGTCCCGGCACCTTCCTGCCCTACGTGGATGCCGGGACCCCACGGGAGCGGCGGCCCCCTCCATCCCGCCCCGTCCCGGCACCCTCCTGCCCTCCGTGGATGCCAGGACCCCACGGGAGCGGCGGCCCCCTCCATCCCGCCCCGTCCCGGCACCTTCCTGCCCTACGTGGATGCCGGGACCCCACGGGAGCGGCGGCCCCCTCCACCCCGCCCCGTCCCGGCCTCCTCCTGCCCTCCGTGGATTCCGGGACCCCACGGGAGCGGCGGCCCCCTCCATCCCGCCCCGTCCTGGCACCCTCCTGCCCTCCGTGGATGCTGGGACCCCACGGGAGCGGCGGCCCCCTCCATCCTGCCCCATCCCGGCACCCTCCTGCCCTCCGTGGATGCTGGGACCCCACGGGAGCGGCGGCCCCCTCCATCCCGCCCCGTCCCGGCCTCCGCCTGCCCTCCGCAGAGCCGGGACCCCACGGGAGCGGCGGCCCCCTCCATCCCGCCCCGTCCCGGCCTCCTCCTGCCCTCCGTGGATGCCGGGACCCCACGGGAGCGGCGGCCCCCTCCATCCCGCCCCGTCCCGGCACCCTCCTGCCCTCCGTGGATGCCGGGACCCCACGGGAGCGGCGGCCCCCTCCATCCTGCCCCGTCCCGGCACCCTCCTGCCCTCCGTGGATGCCGGGACCCCACGGGAGCGGCGGCCCCCTCCATCCTGCCCCATCCCGGCACCCTCCTGCCCTCCGTGGATGCCAGGACCCCACGGGAGCGGTGGCCCCCTCCATCCTGCCCCATCCCGGCACCCTCCTGCCCTCCGTGGATGCCGGGACCCCACGGGAGCGGCGGCCCCCTCCATCCTGCCCCGTCCCGGCCTCCTCCTGCCCTCCGCAGAGCCGGGACCCCGTGGGAGTGGCGGCCCCCTCCATCCCGCCCCGTCCTGGCACCCTCCTGCCCTCCGCAGAGCCGGGACCCCGTGGGAGCGGCAGCCCGCTGCATTCCGGCGTTCTCCCTCCCAGCTCCAAGCCCGAGCTGGGAACGGCTGCCTGTTCCACCCTGGCATCCTCCCGGCCCTGCGGCAGAGCCGGAACCCACGGGAATGGCGGCCCCCTCCATCCCGGCATCCTCCCGCCCGGCCCTGCGGCAGAGCCGGAGCCCGCCGGCAGCCCGCGGCGCTCACGGCGAGGAAGAGGAAGCGAGATGCTCCCCTGGGGAAACAGCTGGAAATCGCCTCCCCCCGGGGTGGGGCCGGCACCGCCGGCGTGGCGGGACCGCGGCGCGCGGGCGACGGAGCCCTGCCGCCGCCAGGCCCGGCCGAGCCGGACCCTTCCCGGCGCGGCGGCAGCGCCGGCGGGTCGCGGGCGGGCTCCGGGCCAGCCGTGGGCCTCTGCCGCTCCGGCCTGCCTCACCCCTCCCTGTGTCCTGCCTGGGGGGGCCCAGGCGTCCTGCCCTCCCCCACGCCGTCCCCAGCAGCCGGGGCCCATGGCCGTGGGGAGGGGGCTCGCAGCGCTGGGGGGTCCCAGCTCCGCTTGTCCGTCCATCCCCCCCCCCAAAGGGTTAAACCCTGCCAGATCCGTGCCGGCGCCGTCTGCAAATATTTACTAAATAAGGGAAGGGCTAAATAAGCGGGCGGCTGGGCCCGCTGGGGGGGTCCCGAGGCGCTGGGCACCCCGGGGGCGGCGGCGCGCCGGGCGCCTGCGCTCCCTCCCCGCCTCGGCCTCGTGGCTGCGCGGGACCCCGCCGCCGCCCCGTGCCCTGGTCTCCCCGCCGGGAAGGGAGCGCTCCTGGGGCGGCGGGGGCGTCCCCAGGGTCCCCGGCTGCCGCGCAGCGCCTGGCCCGGGGGGGGGGGGGGGGGGGCGGCACCGGGCGCCCCGGGCGCCAGCTGCGTTCGCGGGCCCCTCCCGGCCGCCGCTCGCCGGCTGGCGCCCCGCGTCACGCCGGGTGCAAAGCTCAGCCAGCACCCGTGGGCGCGGGCACAGCCCTGCGGGTGCCCCCGGGGCCGGGCGGCGCGGGCCTCCGTGGGGCAGGTCTGCTCCGGGGGTGGGGGCGCCGGCGGGGCGCGCGTGGGTGTGCAGGCGCGCGTGCGCGGGAGCCGGGCGCGCTCGGGCTTCCGCGCGGGCGTGCGTGGGCGCGGGCGTGCACGGGCGCGTGCCCGCGCAGGTGCAGGCGCGCGTGTGCAATGCAGACATGCAAGCGCGCCCGCACGCGTGCCCGGCGCCGCCGTGTCCGCGCGCTCTCCCGCTGCCGGAGGCTGCTGCGGAAACGGCTCCGACGCGGACCCCGCGCGGGGGCCGGGGGCGGCCGCCGGCACGTGCCCGGCCGGGCCGCGCGCTTGCCCGCCGCCTCGCCGAGCCCTGCCCGCCCGGCCGCCGCGGCTGGGTGGAGCGGCCGGCGCCGGAGCCTGCCAGCGCCATGAATAAATCATAGCGCTGGCGGGCGGGGAGCGCCCTGCCCGGCGCGGCCGCACCTCCGCGGGGAAACCGAGGCAGCAGTGGCGGCGGGGCGCTGCCGCCGCTCCCCCCCCGGCCCCGCCGCGCTGGCCGGTGCCAAGTCCCACCCTCCTCCCCGGCTGCCGGCGGTGACTCAAAGCCGGTGACTCGCGCCCACCGCCAGCTCCCCGCGAGCGAGCGAGCGGTGCCGGGGCTCAGCCGCCCTCGACGCCGCGCCGGGGCCGTGCCGGCCATGGGGCTCCCGTGGGGCAAACGGTGCAGCGGGGCCGGGAGCCGGCGGCCGGCGGCGGGCGCCGACGGGGGTGCGTGGGCGCGGGGCGCGCGGGCGCGGGGCGCGTGCCGGCGCCGCGCGCCCGGCCCCACGGCGGCTCTCCCCCGCAGGCAGCGCCCGGCGGCCGCCCGCCATGGAGGAGAGCCCGGACTGGGCCACGCTGAGCCCCGAGGAGTTCGCCCACCTCCAGAAGTACCTGGACTGTGAGTGCGGGCCGGGGGCGCGCGGGGCCCCGGCGCCGGGGCGGGCAGCGCTCGCCGGCCGGGTGCGGCAGCGCACGCGTGTGCGCACGCCGGGACGGCCCTGCCTGGGGGGGGTGAGCTTGCACACGCGTGGGTGTGTGCGTGTGCCAGGCGGCCTTGCGTGGGGGGGAGGCGAGCGTGCACACGTGCGGGTGTTTGCACGTGCCAGGGGAGCCTTGCGCGTGGGGTGAGCTTGCACATGTGGGTGTGTGCATGCACTAGGCAGCCTTGCATGTGGGGGGGGTGAGCTTGCACACATGTGGGTGCGTGCACATGCCAGAGCAGCTTTGCGTGGGGGGGCTGAGCTTGCACATGTGTAGGCGTGTGCACACGCCGAGGTAGCCTTGCATGTGGGAGTGAGCTTGCACGTACATGGGCGTGTGCACGCACCAGGGCGGCCTTGTATGTGGGAGTGAGCTTACACCCGTGTGGGTGTGTGCGTGTGCCAGGGCAGCCTGTGTGGGGGTGAGCTTGCACATGCCTGGGTGTGTGCACGCACCAGGGCGGCCTTGCATGTGGGGGTGCGCTTGCACGCGGGTGGGTGTGTGCGTGCGCCAGGACAGGTTTGCGTGCGTGTGCGTGCTCCCCAGCAGCTTTACGCGCACCCCGGGCGGCAGCCTTGCACGCGTGCGTGCACGCCGGGGCAGCCTCGCGCCCCCGTGCTTGCACGCGCCCGAGCGGCCTCGCACGCCCCTCTGCCCGCAGACAGCAGCAAGAAGGTGCAGGACGTGCTGCAGGAGTTCTACGGCGATGGGGCCCTGTCCCGGCACCGGCAGGGAGAGGTGAGGTGGCGGCGGCCGGCGGGAGCCCGGGGCGCCCTCGGGGGCAGCGCCGAGCCCGGGGCCGGAGCGCGGGCCCCTCGCTGCCCCCCCCCATCCCCGTCTCTGCCCCCGCCAGTGCGTCGACTTCGAGGGCTTCAAGCTGTTCCTGAAGAGCTACCTGGAGGCGGACGACATCGCGGACGCGCTGTGCCGGCACCTCTTCATGTCCTTCCAGACCACGGCCGCGGGGCAGCCGGGCGCCCAGGCGGGTGAGGAGGGCGGCGCGGGAGTGACGGAGCTGGGGGGCGCGGGGAGACCCCGGCCCGGCCCGGCGCCGCGGGACTCAGCACCGTCTCCGTCCCCCCCCCGCAGGCAGCGGCCTCGTCTGCGTTAACGACGTCTCCTGCTACTTCTCCTTGCTGGAGGGGGGCCGCCCCGAGGACAAGCTGGAGTGTGAGTGGGGGGCTGCTCCGCGGGGCTGGGGTACGCCCGGGGGCCCCGGGAGGAGCTGCCCCCTCACCCCCCGCTGTCCCCCGCAGTCACCTTCAAGCTCTACGACAAGGACGGGAACGGGCTCCTGGACAGCTCGGTGAGCGCCGGGGCGGGGGCCGCGGCGGGGCGCCCCCCGCCCGGCCCCGCTGACTCTGCGCCCCCCAGGAGGTGGATCGGATCATCACGCAGATGATGCGGGTGGCCCAGTACCTGGACTGGGACGTCACGGAGCTGAAGCCGGTTAGCGGGGCCGGAGGGGCGGCGGGGAGCTGCCGGGGTGGCCCAGCCTCCCCCCCGGCCCCTGCAACCTCCCCCCCCGCACTGAGCCCCCCTCCGCCCCCAGATCCTGCAGGAGATGATGCGGGAGATCGACTACGACGGCAGCGGGACGGTGTCGCTGGCCGAGTGGCTGCGCGGCGGCGTCACCAACATCCCGCTGCTGGTGCTGCTGGGCCTCGAGGTGGTGAGTCCGGGGGTGCCGCGCCGGGGGGGTGCCGCCGCCGCGGGCCCGGCCGCAGCCCCCCGACAGCCGCCCGGCCGCGGCCCCCCTCTCCCCAGCACATGAAGGACGACGGGCAGCACATGTGGCGCCTGAAGCACTTCAACCGGCCCGTGTACTGCAACGTGTGCGAGACGCTGCTGGTCGGGCTGCGCAAGCAGGGGCTGTGCTGCACCTGTGAGTGGGCCGGGGACGGGGCCACAGCGGGGCCGGGGACGGAGAGGGGCACGGATGAGGGGGCAGGGCGGGGATGGGGACGGGGACCAACATGGGGGGGACAGACGGGGATGTGGTGAGGACCCAGGTGGGGATGGGGGCTGACATGGGGGGGACAGACGGGGATGTGACGATGACCCGGATGGAGATGGGGATGTGAGGAGGACCAGGATGGGGATGGGGATGGGGATGTGACGAGGACCGGGACGGGGATGGGGACTGACATGAGGACAGACGGGGATGTGATGAGGACCAGGATGGGGATGGGGATGGGATGAGGACCAGGATGGGGATGGGGACAGACGGGGATGTGATGAGGACCAGGATGGGGATGGGGATGGGATGAGGACCAGGATGGGGATGGGGACAGATGGGGATGTGATGAGGACCCGGATGGGGATGGGGACAGACGGGGATGTGATGAGGACCAGGATGGGGATGGGGACAGACGGGGATGTGATGAGGACCACGATGGGGATGGGGATGGAATGAGGACCAGGATGGGGATGGGGACAGATGGGGATGTGATGAGGACCCAGATGGGGATGGGGACTGATATGGGGACAGACGGGGATGTGGTGAGGACCAGGATGGGGATGGGGATGGGATGAGGCCCGGGATAGGGACAGGTTGGGGGCCAGGAGGAGATGGGGTTGGCCCCACTGCCCCTCCCGCTGCGTCCTCGCTGGGCCTGCACCAGATCCAGCTGTTGCAGGAGGCTCCGCCCCCGGGCCAGCTGTGGGGAAGCCCCGCCCACGTGGGCAGGGCCATGGTGTGAGCCCCGCCCATCTCGGTTTCCAGCCATTGGCGCGTGAGGGGGCGGGTCTCCCCCAGTGCAGAGCGGGATGCCATTGGCTGACCGCGTGGCTGCAGGGGTGCCGTGATTGGTCGGTCCGGAGGGGGTGGGGCCAGGCGCGGGGTGGGGCGGGGCCGGGGTTGCTGATGCCCCCCGCCCCCCCCCCCCCCCCCCCCCAGTCTGCAAGTTCACGGTGCACGAGCGCTGCGCCCGCAAGGCGCCCCCCAGCTGCATCAGCACCTACGCCAAGTCCCGCAAGGAGGCCGGCGTGAGTGGCCGTCCGTCCGTCCGTCCGTCTCTCTGTCCGCCCCTCCGTCTGTCCATCCGTCCACCCGTCCGTTGGTTTGTCAGTCCGTCCGTCTGTTGGTCCTTATCCATCCGCCCGGCCAACTCTTCTCCTGGCGGTCTGCTTGTCGTCTGGTCTGGCCGCTCATCCGTCTGTCTGTCCGTCCGTTGACCTGCTCTGCTGTCGATACGTGTGTCCGTCTGTGCGGTTGTCTGTCCGTCTGTCTATCCGCCCATCTGCCCGCCCGTGCCTCCGTCTGCCTCCCCATCCATCCGTTCTGCTGTCTGCCATGCCATCCCTCCATCTGGCCGTCTGTCCGCTGTCCGTCCGCACCAGCCCGCGGCCTGGAGCCCCTCGGCAGAGGCGCCGCGTGGGGGGGCGCCGGCGGGGCGCCGGGGGGTGACGCGGTGGGGCTGTGCGCAGGTGCAGGCCCACGTGTGGGTGAAGGGCGGCTGCGAGGCCAGCAAGTGCGGCAAGTGCCAGAAGAAGATCAAGAGTTTCCAGAGCCTGACGGGGCTGCACTGCGTCTGGTGCCACCTCAAGGTGGGTCCGTCCGTCCGTCCGTCCGTCCCCGCTGGCCGCCCCGGGGCCGCCCTCACCCCGTCTGCCCCCAGATCCACGAGGAGTGCCTGGCCTGCGTGCCCCCGAGCTGCGACTGCGGGCTGCTGCGCGACCACGTCCTGCCCCCCTCGGCCATCTACCCCGTGGTGCTGGTGAGTGCGGCCCCGGCGGCTTCCCGGGCCGTCCGAGCGCCGGGGGCAGCCCGGAGGGCCCAGGAGTCCGGGTCCGCCCCCCCCCCCCCCCCCCGGAGCCGGGATGCCGCCGGTGACGGCCGGCCCCGGCGCTCGCAGGAGAGGCAGAACAGCCAGAAGAACGGCAGCGGGACGCCGGTGGAGGAGACGCCGCAGGCGTTCGCCACCCCCGAGGGGCAGGCGCTGCGGGTGAGCCCGGGCGGCACCGGGGGCGGCGCGCCGTCGGGGGGGACGGGGGACACACGGCGCGTCCCCTCACCGCCCCTCCTCGCCCCCCCCCCCCCCCAGGTCAGCCCCGTGCTCGACACCCACCCGCTCCTCGTCTTCGTCAACCCCAAGAGCGGAGGGAAGCAGGGGGAGAGGTAAGGGGCGGCCCGCCGGCGGCTCCCGCGCCGGGGCCGGCGAGCCCGCAGGTGCCCGGGCGCCGTGCGCCGTCCCGGCACGCGCGGCCTCACCCGCTTTCCCCCCAGGGTGCTTCGGAAATTCCAGTACCTCCTCAACCCCCGGCAGGTTTATAACCTGCTGAAGGGAGGACCAAACCCCGGGTGAGCGAGGGGCCGCGGCGGGCACCGGGACGCGCCGGGCGGCCGAGCCCTGCCCTGACCCTTCCGCCTCCGCCAGGCTCAATTTCTTCCGAGACGTGCCAGATTTCCGGATCCTGGTGTGCGGCGGGGACGGCACCGTGGGCTGGATCCTGGACGCCATCGGTGGGTGCCGGGCCCGCGGCGGAGGGACCCTCCCCCCCCCGCCCCACCGACCGCCCGTGTCGTTGCAGATAAAGCCAACCTGCCCCGGCGGCCCCCCGTGGCCGTGCTCCCGCTGGGGACCGGCAACGACCTGGCCCGGTGCCTGCGCTGGGGCGGAGGTGAGTGGGACGGGGCGGCGGCGGCACGGCGCTGCGCCCCGGGACCCTTGCTCCTCTCGCCTGCCTCCCGCAGGCTACGACGGGGAGAACCTGGTGAAGATCCTGAAGGACATCGAGGGCAGCAGCGTGGTGCAGATGGACCGGTGGCACGTGCAGGTGCTGCCCGAAAACCCCGAGGAGAAGGGCGACCCCGTCCCCTACGAGATCATCAACAACTACTTCTCCATCGGGGTGGTGCGTGGGGGGCTGGGGTCGGGGTGGGGGGCGCGTGCTGGGCCGGCCGGGCTGGGCCTCACCCCCCGCCTCGTCCCGCTGCAGGACGCCTCCATCGCTCACCGCTTCCACGTCATGCGGGAGAAGTACCCGGAGAAGTTCAACAGCCGGTGGGTGGGGGACGGGGCTGTCCCCGCCGCGGCCCCCGGCCCGGCTCCGCGCCGCGGGCCACCGCCACCCCTGCCCTGGCTGTGTGTGTCCCCCCCCTCCAGGATGAAGAACAAGCTGTGGTACTTCGAGTTCGCCACGTCCGAGACCATCTTCGCCACCTGCAAAAAGCTCAAGGAGTGCTTGAGCATCGAGGTGAGAGATGCCCCGTCCGGGGTTGCCCCCTTGGGGGGGGGGGGCCGGGCTCCTGGCCGCGTCCCGGCGCTGACCTGTCCCCCGCAGTGCTGCGGGACCCCCCTGGACCTGAGCGGAGCCCTCTCGGGGGTGGCGGTGCTCAACATCCCCAGCATGCACGGAGGCTCCAACCTCTGGGGCGAGACCAAGCGGCCGCTGGGCGAGGCGAGGAACGCGTCCGGCGCCGGGCAGCCCCAGGCCATCACCGACGCCGAGACCCTCAAGACCTGCGTGCAGGGTGCGCGGGGCGGCGGCGCAGCCCCGCGCGGGGCCGGGGTCCCCCGCCCCGCCGGCGCCCTGACCCCGTCCCCCTGCGTCCCCAGACCTGAGCGACCAGCGGCTGGAGGTGGTGGGCCTGGAGGGGGTGATCGAGATGGGGCAGATCTACACGGGGCTGAAGAGCGCGGGCAAGCGGCTGGCCAAGTGCTCCGAGATCACCCTGCGGTGAGCCCGCGCGAGGGGGGCGGCGTGGTCGGCTGCCCCCCTGCTCCGGGGGCCGCTGGGACCCCGCGGGGATGGGGAAGGTTGGGGGCGCCGGGGGTGCCCGGGCAGCCGCTGACCGGGGGTGTTTGCAGGACGCTGAAGCACCTCCCCATGCAGATCGACGGAGAGCCCTGGATGCAGCCGCCTTGCACGGTACGTGGGACCCCCTGCCCTCGCCGAGACCCTCGGGGCCGTGCCAGCGCCCCGCGGGCTCCCGGCCCGCCGCGGGCTCCCGGCCCCCCGCAGCCCCTCCCAGCCCCTCGGCCTCTCTGCGCTGCAGATCAGGATCACCCACAAGAACCAGACGCCGATGCTCATGGCCGCGCCGCCCCGCTCCTCCAGCTTCTTTGGCCTCAAGAAGGGGCCCGTCGAGGCCTGACGGGGCCCGTGCCGGGGCGAGAGCCCCCTGCTCCGCGTGCTGCGCCCCGGGCGGCGGGCGATGGACCAACCCCCCGTGCGTGTCCTGGGGAAGGGCAGGTGACGAGTCCCGTCCCGTCCCCCCCCAGGGCACCCATGGGTGCTTGGAGCCCGCTGGCTGCTCCGGGCTGGGGAGACGGCTGGACGGCCCCCCACCCGCGGCGGCGGGGGGTGCGCAGCGCCGTCGCCCTCCCCGCATGTGCCATGCTGGCTGGAGCCCCTGCGCCTGCGGGGCCCCCCCCCCGCCCTATTTATTACCCCTTCCTTCCCCCCGGATTTCAAGTGCCTCTTGCAGTAATAAAGCCTGGTGTTGAGACGGGCGCTGGGCTGTGCCGCTCCGCGGGGCGACGGCGCGCGGCCCCCCCTCGCCCCCCACCCCGGGCGCACAACCACACGGAGGCACGGGCTGAGCTGAGCCTTTAATGCCGGCGGCAGCGGGGCCGGGCCCCGCGGGCCCTACGCGGCGCTGGCGCGGAGCAGGGGGCTGCTCTCGCCGCTGGGCGCCCCGCCGAGGGCCTGCCGCAGCAGCAGGCGGAGGGCCGAGCCGGGGGGCAGCCAGCGCCGGGGGGCCGGGGCGCGCGGCGGGCCCCGCTTCGTGCGCCTGCGGGGCAGAGAGAGGGCGAGCGGGTCAGCGCGGGCGGCCGGCCCCGAGCGCCGCCGGCCCCGAGCGCCGCCGGCCCGGGCTCACCTGTACGTGTAGGCGACGGCGGCCAGGGCGGCGGCGACGAGCACCAGCCCCACGGCGAGCGTGGCCCCGCCGGCAGCCGGAGCAGCACCTGCGGCGCGCGGAGGGGCAGAGGCGGCTCAGCGCCGGCCGCGGGGGTCCCGGCCCCGCGGGGGCGCGGGGCCCCTCGCCCACCCCCCAGCCCTGCTCCCACCTCCGACGGCGACGCGGGTGCTGGCCACGGCCAGGCTGTTGCCGTTGGCCAGGGACACGTTGAGGCAGTAGAGGCCGGAGTGGTTGAAGTGCTGGCGCAGGACGAGCTGGCAGCCGGGGGCCGGCTCCACGGCGCTGCACGTCTGCTGCTGCGCCGTCCGGCACTCGGGGTCCGAGACGACGGTGCAGACCTCCTCGGGCAGGCTGCCGGGCGGGGGTCAGCGCGGCGCGGGGACCCCCCCGGCCCCGGGGCACGGTCCCCGCGCGGCCCTCACCTGCCCTCGCACGTCACCGTGAGCTCCACGCTGTTCTCGCTGCCCTCCAGCGCCGCGGAGGCGACGATGGCGACGTTCTCGATCCCCTCTGCGAGGGGCCGGGGGGTCAGACGGCGCCGGCGCCCACCCCGGCCCGCCCGGCCCGGCCCGGCCCGGCACTCACCCACGATGTCGAGCTGGGTGGAGAAGGTGCCGTAGCGGTACAGGATGCAGCCCACCGGCTCGGCACCCGGCGCCTGCCGCTTCACCAGCGCCAGCAGCTCCGCGGCGCCTTCAGGGGCGGCGGTGGATTCTGCGGGTCCAGATGTGGCTCCTGCTATGGGTCCAGCTGTGGCACCCACTGTGGGTGCAACAGTGGCTCCAGCTGTGGCACCTACTGCAGGTGCAACAGTGGCTCCAGCTGTGGCACCCGATAGGGGGGCAACAGTGGCTCCAGCTGTGGCTCCTGCTACGGGTACAGCTGTGGCTCCAGCTGTGGCACCCACTGTGGGTGCAACGGTGGCTCCAGCTGTGGCTCCTGCTATGGGCACAGCTGTGGCTCCAGCTGTGGCACCCACTGCGGGTGCAGCAGTGGCTCCAGCTGTGGCTCCGGCTGTGGCTCCAGCTGTCACAGCATCTGTGGAGGAACCAGAAAGAAGAGGCTGGAGAAAGGCAGGGAGAGACTGAGCCAGTCCCTGGGGTGACCCCGGGGACGTGGCAGTCGCCTCCCGCCCCCAAGGGGCCGGTCTCCCCCCAGCCCCCTGGCCGGTGGAGCCGGGGGTCCCTGGTGGGGAGCCGGCCCCCAGCGGGCAGCGGGACGGGGTGGTGGGGTCCGGCCCCGGCGTCAGAGCGGGGCACCCACCTGCAGCCAGGGTTGCTGCTGCCCCGGCAGCAGGTCCTGCCGTGGGGGACGTGGTGCCGGCTGTGTCCCCGGCCGGGGAGGCCGAGTCAGGCAGCGGGGGGTCCGTGGACGCCGCGGGGGTGCCGAGCGCGGGGAGCCCAGACTGCGTCACGGCGGCGGGTGCTGGGGGGGGGGGCAGAGCGAGAGCGGAGGGGCTGCAGGAGCACCCTGAGGATGGGGGTCGGGGCGGGGGGGTGCCCCGCCGCCCGCTTACCGGAGCTGGCTGCCGCGGCGGTGCTGGGCGCGGGGCCGGCGCTGGTGCCGGCGGGCGGCGTGGCGCTGGGCGCCGGCGCCGTGGTGGGGTCCAGGGGGGGCGGCGCGGAGCTGCCGCAGGGGCTCAGGGGGATGGCGGCCTGCAGCGCCAGGCGCGCGGTGAAGGAGCCGGCCTCCAGGTAGGTGTGGGTGACCGTGGCGCTGCGGGAGATGAGGGTGCCGCTCCCGTCCCCGAAGTCCCACGAGTAGGAGACGTCGGCGTCGCGCAGGTAGCGGCTGGGGTCGTGCAGCCGCACGGCGAAGGCCACGGCGCGCCGGCGCACGAAGCGCCCGCCGCCGGCCGCCCCCTCCACCTGCGCCACGTCCACGGCCAAGGGCACCTGGTCTGCGCGGGGGGGACACGGGGCGCCGTCAGAGCCCGCGGCCCCCCCGGTCCTCCCCCGGACCCCCGGCCCCGGCGCCTACCCGTGATGCTGAACTGAGTGCTGGCGCGGCTGATGGGGACGAACTTCTGGCGGCCGCGGTAGTGGTAAACCACCACGTCCATGGTGTAGGAGCCGACGGGCACGCCGTCGGTGGCCACTGTCAGCTGCGACGCGGCGCCGTCCACCACCTGCCAGTACCGGCCTGCGGGGGAGCGGCGTCAGCGGCCGGCGCGGCGCAGCGCGGCACGGCGCGGTGAAGCGCAGTGCAGTATGGCACGGTGCAGCACGGCACGGCACGGTGCAGCACGGCACGGTGCAACACGGTGCAGCTCAGCGCGGTGCAGCACGGCACGGTGCAGCGCGATGCAGCTCAGCGCGGTGCAGCACAGTGCAGTACGGCACGGTGCAGCGCGGTGCAGCACGGCACGGTGCAGCGTGGCACGGTGCAGCACGATGCAGCTCAGTGCGGTGCAGCACGGCACAGTGCAGCGCGATGCAGCACAGCACAGCGCAGCACAGCCTGGCACAGCCCAGCACGGCCCGGCACGGCAGCCTCACCCCACGTCCACCACACGTAGACGAACTTCCCGCGCTGGCCCCAGGCGCCGCGGGGAACGGGCCGCCCGTCGGGGAAGACGCCGTCGGAGCCCTCGGCCGGCGGCTCCGGGAAGACGGGGTCGCCGCGGGCCACGCGGGTGCCTGCGGGCGGGGGGTGAGCGGGCGGCGGGGCGGGGAGGGGGGTCCCCGCGCCACCCCCCGCCCGGCGCTCTCACCGTTGACGGTGCAGTTGCGGCTCCAGACGACGCGGCCGTCGGGCAGCGGCTCCTGGCCGCGGGGGAAGCGCAGGGCGACGGAGAAGGTGGCTTTGGCGCCCGCCAGCGTGGGCCCGTCGCTGCTGAGCTCGAGGGCGACGTCGCCGCCTGCGCGGGCCCACGGCTCAGGCTCGGGCGCCGCGGGCCCCGGCGGCCCCCGCCCCGGCCCGGCACCCACCTCGCCAGCGGCCGCCCTGCCGGGGGGTCCCGTCCCCCCAGGGCGGGCGCAGCCCCGCGTCCCAGCTCCGCAGAGGCGCCGGCGCTCGGCTCCACGTCCCGCTCCGGCCGCTGCCGACGCCGCTCCGGCCGCCGGCTCCTGGGGGGCGGCGGGGGGCAGACGGGTGATGCCGGGGTGCCCAGCGCCGCGGCGGCGGCCAGGCGCCACGTGACGGGCCGAGGCCGGGGGGCAGCACCGGGGGCAGAGCCCGTCACATGCGCCCGCCGCTGCCCAAGCCCTTTCATGTGACTCTCAGCTGAGCCGGCGCCGGCGGCCCCGCAGCCCCCCCCGCAGCCCCGCTCGCGGCCCCACTGCGCGGCGGGGCCCCGTGCCGTCCCCCCGCGAGGGCAGCGGCCCCCCCGCCCAGCCGGGCAGGGGCTCGTACTGCCCCCCGACAGCAGAGGCATCCGGTGCCGCCGCCGCCCCCGCGAGCCCCCCACCGGCTCCCCTCTGCCCCCAGACCCCGGTGGTAGCAGGGGGGGGGTCCAGCGGGGCGCCCCACTCTCCACCGAGCCCCAGGGCGCCCGGCAGGATCCCCCCTCACCGCCCGGCACCGTCCCGGCCACGGCTGCCCCGTGCGGGACCCCCGGTGCCCCGCAGCCCCCGGCCGGGGGGGCAAGCGGCCGGCCGGGCCCCGCCGGCAGCCCCGGGGGGGCCCCACTTACGGCGCTGCGTGGCGGCCAGGGCCAGCAGGGCCCCCAGCAGCGCGATCGTCCCCTGCACCCGCATGCTCCAGCCGTCGCCGTCGCCGCGCCGGGGCAGAGAGGCGAAGGCGCCGGCGGCGGGGGGATAAGAAGGGGCTCTCGTTTGCATAGTCCCACCCCGCGGGGGCCCGGCGGGCAGCCCCCGCGTGCGTGCGCGTGGGTGCGCGTGCGGCCGCGCTCCCCCGCCAGCCCGGTCACGCGCGCCCCGGCTCTGCCTCCCGGGCACGTGTGCGGCCCCGGCTGGCCGCAGCCTCCTCGGAGACGGGGCGGCCGCTGCCCCCATCCGCGCCCCTTCGCGCCCGGCGACGGTTCGGCAGCGGGCAGCGGGGGGCTGCGGGCACGGCTCGGCCTGCCTGCACCCCGACACCCGGGTGCCGCCACCGCGCTGCCGGCGGCCCCAGCGCCGCGGCTCCGCTCCCGCGCGCCGGCCGGCCGGGGCAGGGAGCCGGGCCGGGACCAGCCTCCCCTGCCGCCGCTCCCCGAGGGCGGCTGCACACGCGTGGGTGCGTGTGCACGTGCACGGGGGCTCCGGCCCTCTCCTGCTTCGGGGGTCGTTTCCAGCCCCCACGTCACAGGCGATGCCGCGGCTCCTGCCGCGCGTGGGCCTCTGCCGCAGCCCTGGCTCCCAGCTCCAGCCCGGCCGGACCCCGCGCCCAGGCTCGGCCTGGCCCCCCTGGGAGCGGGGGCAGGCTGGCCCGGACCACAGACCCCCCGGAGGAGCCCAGGGCACCCGGCCCGGTGCTCCCGCCCAGCCGGCTGCGCTGCGGGCGCCAGGCCCAGGGCGTGCGGGGTTGGGGCTCAACCGAGCTCCTTGGGCAGGGGGACCCTAGCACGACCCCCTCCCCGGGCCAGAGGGGCCCCTTCCCGGGCCAGGCGGCTCTCGGCTCGGCGCCCAGCGTGACCCCGTCCCTTGGCCGCGCAGCACCCGGCCACATCCCCGGGCCGCGGGCGACCCCTCGAAGGGCGCCCAGAGCCCGGCACGCGCCCATCCCAGGAGGGCGCTTGTTAGCAGCCTCCTGTACGCGGGGCCAGCCGGGCCGGCTGCGGAAGCGGCTGCCCCGGGGGGCTCGGCATGGATGCCCCGGGGGCCGCCCCGACGCCCCGGGGAGGGCCGCGCGCCCATTGCCTCGGGGCGGGTCTGTCCCTTTAAGGGATCTCCCGCGCCGCCCGGCGCGTCGGCGGCGGCCCCGGCCAATGGGGCGGCGCGGGGGGCGGGGCCAGCGGAAGGCGGGAAGCGGCGGCGGCGGCGGCGGCGGCGGCAACATTGTAGCGCGCGGGGGAAGCGGCGGCCGCGAACGTCCCATCCGCGCCGCGCCGGGACCCCCGGAGCGGGACCCCCCCGGGCCGGGACCCCCCCCGGAGCGGGACCCCCGGAGCGGGACCCCCCCCGGGCCGGGACCCCCCCCCGGGCCGGGACCCCCCCCCGGGCCGGGACCCCCCCCCGGAGCGGGACCCCCTCCCGGAGCGGGACCCCCCCCCGGGCCGGGACCCCCCCCCGGAGCGGGACCCCCCCGGAGCGGGACCCCCCCCCGGGCCGGGACCCCCTCCCGGAGCGGGACCCGCCCGGCACCGCCCCCCACCCCAGATCCCCTCTGGGATCCGCTCCCGAGACGCCCCCCGGCCGGGGCCCTCCCCCCGGATCTGCCCCCCACCCCCGGCGTCTCTCCCGCACCGGGACCACCGCCACCCCCGGCACCGGCTGTCCCGCCCCGGCGGCGGCCCCCACCCCGGTGCCCCCGGGCCCGGGCGCCCCTCCCGCGCTGCCGCCCCATGGAGAACTTCCAGAAGGTGGAGAAGATCGGCGAGGGCACCTACGGCGTCGTCTACAAGGCCCGGAACAAGGTCACCGGCGAGGTGGTGGCGCTCAAGAAGATCCGCCTGGACACGTGAGGCAGCGCGGCGGCGGCGGCCCGGGCGCGGGAGGGCGGCCTGGCCCGGCCCGGCTCGGCCCGGCTCGGCCCAGCTCACGGGGGGGGGGGTCCAGCGCCGCGGCTCGGCCCGCTGACCCCGGCCCCGGGGGGCTTCGCCCGCAGGGAGACCGAGGGCGTCCCCAGCACGGCCATCCGCGAGATCTCCCTGCTCAAGGAGCTCAACCACCCCAACATCGTCAAGTAAGCGGGGGGCGCGGGGCGCGCCGGACCCGGACCCGGACCCGGGCTGGGGCGCCCGCCCGCGCCGCAGCCCCGCGCCCAGGCCTGCGCCCCGCTCGCCTCCAGGCTGCTGGACGTGATCCACACGGAGAACAAGCTCTACCTGGTCTTCGAGTTCCTGCACCAGGACCTGAAGAAGTTCATGGACTCGTCGTCCATCAGCGGCATCGCCCTGCCCCTGATCAAGGTGGGGCTGCGGCGGGCGGCGCGGGGCCCCGCGCGGCGGCGCTGGGCCCCGCCGAGCCGCCCCGACCCCGCGCCCTCTCCCCGCAGAGCTACCTGTTCCAGCTGCTGCAGGGCCTGGCCTTCTGCCACTCGCACCGCGTCCTGCACCGCGACCTCAAGCCCCAGAACCTGCTCATCAACGCCGAGGGAGCCATCAAGCTGGCCGACTTCGGCCTGGCCCGCGCCTTCGGGGTGCCCGTGCGGACGTACACGCACGAGGTGGGCGCCCCGAGCGCTTGCTCCGGCTCCCTGCCTCAGTTTACCCGCTCGGGGCGGGAGCGATGGCTCGGGCCGCGGGGCGGAGGAGCCAGCGCCCGTCCCCCCCCTTTCCGCAGGTGGTGACTCTCTGGTACCGAGCCCCCGAGATCCTGCTGGGCTGCAAGTACTACTCGACGGCCGTGGACATCTGGAGCCTGGGCTGCATCTTCGCCGAGATGGTGAGCGGCCCCGCGGGGCGCCGGGCCAGCCGCGCTCCCGGGGCACGCGGCGTCGCGGCTGCGCCCGGCCCGGCGGCCCGGCTGACGGACGCCGCCGAAGAAAGGCGCTTTGTGGGCTCCCGGGCGCCGGCGCGGGGGCCGGGCCCTGCGGGGCCGTCATGTGAGCCCCACGGCCCCCCCCGGGCCGGCCGTCACGCGGCAGCGGGCAGGATGCGTCCCCGGGGTCGGCCCGGCGCCGGGGCCGGGGGCCGCGTCACGAGGGGCTCTCTGATTCCCGGCCAAGGAACCCAAAAACACGTGCTGGGGGGGGGGGAGTTTTGCTTGGAAAGGGCAAGGCGCCCCGGGGGCCGGCTGGCTTGGGCGCCTCTCGGGGCGGGGACCTCCCCGCTCAGGGTGCGTCGGCGGGGCCGGGCTCCCCCGTAACCCCGCGGCGCCGGCCAGCCCCCCGTCTCGCGGCGGGTTTAGCCGCCCCGCGGGCCGGGCTCTCCACGGCCCGCTCCTCTCGCCCAGATCACCCGGCGAGCCCTGTTCCCCGGCGACTCGGAGATCGACCAGCTCTTCCGCATCTTCCGCACGCTGGGCACCCCGGACGAGGCCGTGTGGCCCGGCGTCACCTCCATGCCCGACTACAAGCCCAGCTTCCCCAAGTGGGCCCGCCAGGACTTCAGCAAAGTGGTGCCGCCGCTGGACGAGGAGGGGCGGAAGCTGCTGGCAGTGAGTGAGGGATGGGGAGCGCCGCGGGGACAGCCGGGCCCTGCCGCTCCCCCGGCCCCGGCCCCGGCCGGCCCCTCACCGGCCCCTCTTTCTCCCCAGCAAATGCTGCACTACGACCCCAACAAGCGGATCTCGGCCAAGTCGGCGCTGGGTCACCCCTTCTTCCGCGACGTCACCCGGGCCGTCCCCCACCTGCGCTTGTGACGCAGCCCGGCCCCGCGGCTGCCGCCCCTCCTGCTCGCACTTAGCCCTCCGGGCTCTGCCGGCGCCGAGCCGGGGCCCGGAGCCCTCGGGACGGGACGCGGCAGCCTCCCGCTGCCCCGCCAGCGCCCGGAGAGCGGGTGCCGCCTTCCCTGCCCGCGCGCCCCCTCGCCGCCGCCCGGCCCTGCGCCGCGGAGGGCAGATCCCGGGGGCCGGGAGGCGCCTCCGGCCCTAGGGCAGCGTGGCCGCGGCTCAGGGATCCTCTTCGCCCCCCGCCCCTCCGCCCCCCACGACCTCCCTCCTGCCCTGAGCCTGGTCCGAGCACCCGGAGGGCAGAGCAGGTCCCCGCGTGGGGCGAGGGGCCCGCTCCGCTCCTGCCTCGCGGAGGCCCCGTCTTCCCTCTCCCGGACTTCAGGCACTTGCAGCCCTTCCCCGGGAGCCGTTTCAGGCTGCGGAGGTGCGACGGCGGCGGCCCCATCCCGATGCCGGCTTTGCCCAGCTCCTGCCGGCACAGCTGGGCTTCTCCTGGCTCCCTGAGCCTGGGCAGCTTCTTGCCTTGTCCGTTCTGGCAGCGCAGGAGGAGCCTCCGGGTTTTCCAGCCCGAGAGGGGGCTCGTGGGCCCCGCGTTCCCGCGGAGCAGCCGCTCCCAGGAGCGGGTCAGCCGCGTCCCGGCCCTGCGGAGCGATGCCCGTCCGTGCTGGCTGGGCTCAAGGCTGCGCATCGTGCTGGGGGCTCGTAGGGGCGCTCCGGTCATACCCAGCTCCCTCCCCAGTGTATTTATTTCCCTGGAAGCAGCCGGATCTGACCAGGGCAGCTTGTACTCGACCTTGGGGACGATAGGGACTGTGGGGGTGGCCCCTGCCTCTGCCCTGCTCCGGGCCCCGGACCGGCGGGGAGGGCCGTGCCTGGTCCTGGGCAGGGAAACCAGCCCCAGCTCCCTCGGTGCAAGGGGAAAGGCCTTTGCCCATCCCCAGAGCACTGTGCACGCGTGGAAGAGAGCCAAGGCCCGTGACCACGTTTCCTTCGTCCCCTGGGCATAGGGGTTCAAGAGAGGCAGCATCTTCATCCTCAGCATTTCCTGGCCTCCTCCTCCTCGGCCGCTGGCTAAAGGCTGGCTGCTCCTTGCCTTATCACGGCTGTTCCGGCTCTCAAGGCTCCTCGGCGGCACGGGGTGGCGGGAGCCCCGCAGCTGGGCACGGTTTCCCTCTCCAAACGCTGCCAGCTTGGGGCTGAAAACCGCAGGAGGAGGTGGAGGCCTGGAGGGAGGCTCAGTACCAGCTAAATATCTCCTGCAGTATTTGGGAACATGAAGATTTATATGTATTTTTGGACTGGAACAAATAGGGAGGTATTTATAAGGCTGTGGTAGCAGAGTTCTTTTGTAGAGCATTTCTTAGAGAAGCACCTTGGAGTATTTTGTAACAGAATCTCTTTAGAGCCATCTCCGAACCCGCCTTCCTGGGATATTTTTGTCGCTGACTTTTGTAACTTCCCGGCTGTGATTTCTTACCAAATGTTAAAAATATTTGTGTAACTCCTTTACAAACCATTAAATATTCCTAGTTCTTTGCCTAGAGTTCTTCATGGCTGCGGGTCGGCGGGGAGGGCCGCCAGCGGCGCGTGTGGCTCTGCGCCGACGTACCCGCTCCGTGTGAGCCCCTGCACCCCTTATAGGTGCACCCATATATTCACCCAGGGATACGTACAACTCTTGCCCCGCACACCCCCCTATAGAGGCGGCTGTAGGCACGCTGTGCCTGTCTGTGCCCCCACGCGTCGCTACACGCCCGGCCTTCCTCCCAGCGCCTCGGAGCCCCCATAGGTGCCCTCATCCCTAAATTACACCTATATATGCCCCTGCGTCTATACACTGACTCTGTACGTGCCTCTGGGTTTACAGGGTCCCATGTCTCTGTGGCCACCCCATGTGTGCCCCTCTGTATGGCCCGTATGAGCCTCTGTGGGGCTACAGGACCCCCATCTGTGCCCCTGTGGCTGTAAGGCCTCGTATATGTCGCTGTGGGTCTATACGCCTCCCTTCACGTGCCCCTGGGGTATATACGATCCTATCTGTGCCCCTGGGGGTCTACAGGGCCCCCTCCCATGTGCCACGGCCAGCACGTACGTTGCTACGGGTCAATACGGTCCCTGTACTGCCCCGGGTGTCTGTAAGACCCGCCTATAGGCCACAGCCCCACACGTTGCTGTGGGTCTCTATAAGCCCCTCATATGTGCTCTTGGGGGGTCTATAGCCCCCGCCCATGTGCCCCTATGGTTGCTGTGGGTCTATACAGCCCCCCTGCATGCCCCTGGGGCTGCCTGACCCCCGTATGCGCCCCCAGGGCTCTATAGGGCCCCTCATGGGGGTCTCTAGGGGCCTCATGTGCCCCCCCCCGGTGGCACGGCCTGCCCCATAGACCTCCCACCAGGCCGGCGGTGGGGCTGCCCCGCCCACAGCCGCAAGCCCCGCCCCACCGCCACGCCCTCCCATGGCCACGCCCCACCTCTGCTCTGGAGTGCTGCTATTGGCCAGGACAAGCTCCGCCCGGGGTGGGACCCGCCCCTATTGGAGGGCTCTGCTTGACTGAGGTAATGGGGAGCTGCCGTAATAGCGGGTCAAGGGTCACGGCTCCCAGCTGCCCCCGCGGTCGGCGGGCCCGCCCTTCCACCCCTCCTCGGGCTGTCAGTCATGGCCAACGCCGCCTCTGATTGGCCGGCGGGGAGGCCGCGGGCGGCCCTGCCTTGGGCACCCCGGGCCTTCGGGACTCGCCGACGTCAGTCATCGCGGTTCTGGCCTCGGGTTGGCTGGGCTGGGACCCTGCTACCTGGCGGTTGGGCTGTGGGGCAGCAGTCTGCGTTCTGATTGGTGGAGATGGCCGCAGGAGTACGCCCCCTTAGGTCACCTTATTTGTTGTTGATGAAGCCCCCAGAGAAGCAGCGCTTCCCGTTGGTCGCCAGCGCCGTCAGTAATGCCGATCCCCGCCTACTTCGCGACGCTCCCGATGAGCATTGGCTGAGCGCCTTCCAGCTCGTCCTCTCTCCCATTGGCCGCGCGGCTCTGCCCGTCCGGCCGTCCCCAGCCGTCGATAGGCTCCCCCGCCCTGGGGCGGAGCCCCGACGCGCATCCTCCCTCTTCGATTGGCCGCGCGGGCGGGAAGAGGCGGGCCCGCCGCCCCGCTGCGCGCCGCTGACTGGCTGGACCGCGCGTTAAGCCCGCCCGCGCGAGGAGGGTTTGGTTGAGCAGCTGTTTGTGTGCTCGGCGCTGGGGGGCCGCGACGGGCAGGCCGGAGCCGCCGCAGGTACCGGGGGCGGCGGGGGCGGCGCCGGGGGCCGCGGGGCGGGGCGGGGCGGGGGGGAGGAGGCGCCCGGGGGGGGGGGGGGGGAGCCCGAGGGGGTGTTTGAGGGGGGCCTGGGGCGGGGGGGGTGTTTGGGGTGCGCTGGGGGGGGGAAGGGGCGTTCGCAGTGGGGAGGGGGTGTGCGGGGGGGGCTGCTGGGGAGGGGCGGGGAGCGCCGTGGGGAGGGGGCGTGCGCCGAGGGGGGGCCGCGGCCTGGGGCTGGGGGAGAGGGCTGGAGGCCCCTGGGATGGGGATGGGGATGGGGATGGGGGTGTTGCTGGGGAGGGGGGCAGGGAAGGGGCTGTGGCCTGGCGGGGGGGGGTGGGGGCTGGGGCAGGGCTCCCAGAGGCCGGGGGGGCCCCGCCACGGCGCTCCCCAGGCCCGGCCCTGCCGGCCCGGGCTGCCCTGGCCCGGCAGCCCCCGCGCTGCGGGAGGGAACTCGTGGGCTGGGGTTTGTAAAGTGCTTTTCCTCCCCCCACCCCTTTTTTCCCCCCCCCTCCCCTGCCTTTTCCCACCCATCCAGCCTCTCGTTGGTCCCCAAAGCTGTTGCTGGCCTGAATTCCTTAATAGGGACAATTCAGGAGGGAAGCGACGGCTGCCCGTTTCGGTGGCGTGGGTCCCCGAGCGCGGGGCTGGCGGCTGCGGGGTGTCGCTCCCCAGGCGCTGCCGCTGAGCTGTGCGGTGCTGCCCGTCGCTTCCCTGTCCGGGCACTGTCGGGGTCATTGCAGTCGGGCCTCCCTCGCCCTGTGGGGTTTGTGGCGATCTCCTTGCGTTCGGATGCCACGCGCACGCAAAGGCGCCGGAGCGGGAGCGCGTCGCTGCTCAGAGGGGTGGTGATACGTAGCCCCTTTCTCCCGTAAGAAAACAGCGCTTTGATAGGGGCCGCCAGGCCGAGGGCACCGCCAGGCTGTCTGTGCCTCGCCGTTGCTCTCACGGCAGAGCCCCGGCAAGATGAGCCGCTGAGCGCGGCGGGATGTCCCTGCCCGGGCTCCTTCCTGAGCCCCCGCGGCGCGGCGCGGCGCGCGCCGCGCTCTGGGCGCAAGCGGCCTAGGCTCCAGAGTGCTGGAATAGCAAACGTTCGTTTGTACGGTCCTGACGTCCGAGAGGCTCTTCGTATCGAGGTTGATGCTGTTGTGTTTTCCCCTGTGTGCGCCAGTGGCAGTTCCATCTGCCAGTATTAGATGCCCGTGCAAAATCAGATACTCTATCGCTTGCAGCGTCAGTTGGGGCAAGAGAGGAAGTGAATCGCAGAAGCTAAAGCCAAGAGGCCTGTTAGATCGTTGAGGCCCGTCAGGCCGAGCGAGGTGGCGCTGGCCTCGCTGCCTTCGGCCGAGTCCCCTTCCCGGGCGGGCTGCCGTCGCCCCTCGACGCGCGAGGGAGGCCGCGCCGGCTCCTTGCAGCGCCCAGGTGAGCTGTCTGCGGCAGGAGAGGCCTCCGCTTTCTGCGCGGGAGTGCTCGCCTCGCGCACCTCGCCCCCCCCCCCAGGGGAAGAGGATCTGTCGTGTTCTTAACCGTCTCCCAGGCTTCGGCACGAGGCCCGTTGCAGGCCCGTTGTTCTGTAAGCGGTGCCTTCCTTGTGCTTTCGCCTGGAGTTTGTCCTCCTGAACCCTTCGCAGCGGGAGAGGAGGTCTGTCTGAGGCCGGCGATGCTGCTGGGCTGACCGGGGAGGCAGGGCTCTGAGAGCCAGGGCTCCTGGGGCTTAGGTCAACTTGACCGCTGCCCTTAGGAAGGAAGGGTGAATGTTCCCGTCCCCTCTGCTGTCCCTGGGATGTAATTCTTGGTTGTGTCTGCCTGAACCGGCGCTGAAACCACTAGCACTTAGCAGGAGCTACCCCATCCATGTAAGATGGAGGGCCTGCTCTCCAAATACCCATCACTGAGTGAAATAGCAGATCAATAAATGCTTTTTTTTTTTCCCCTTCAAGAAACAGCCCGTAGCTTTCCTGTTTACAAAGGGCATAGCTGAGGGTATCTTGTAAGCCAGCTTCTCCCTCCCTGATACCTCTCTATCCAGCTTCCACAGTTCGCTGCAGATGTTGTGCTAGATTGACTTCTGCAGACAGTTTTGTGCCTGCCAAAAAAATAAAAGCGGGTGTCTCCTCCTAACCCCTGTGCCTGGACTCTAAATTAACTGTTTGGGTTATGCACCTGCAACAAATTGTGGTTAGTGGGTATGCTGCTGAGCCTGAAGTCTGGTTTCTTCCCTGTGGGAAGACAGAAGGCTTTGCTGGGATGGCCTTGAGTGCTTGTCAGCTATATCTTGAATATAATGCTGATTAAGTGTGCTGTGTGCGCTGACGGGGGGATGGTTTACAGACAAGCAGAGTTGTAGTCTGTCCCTTTCCTGGACACTGTTAGCTGTGACTGTGCACTAGCTCTGCCTTGCTAAGGTTGTTATCAATTAACTACAGCCACTGATATTAGCTGGCTTTACATGCTGTCTCCTTTTAGGAACACTTGAGGTAATTCAGCAATGTCATATAGGTCTTGCCTTGCCTGCGGAGAGCTTTTCAAATCAAACAACTTGGACTCCAGGAGCAGGAGTGTCTCTGCCCCGCAAATTCTCTGTGGGCTTAGTGACATCTGCAAGTTACTAAGTGATTGGAGTTGTCTGAGTTGCCACGTCTCAATATTTCATTAAGGATGAATATCTAATGATGAGAGAGAGCTGTGGGATGGCTGTGTGTGATACTTGGGGGTGTGCACCAGCTCAGGGTTGTGCCCTGTGAGCTGGGGTTCCCTCAGCGTCGGTGATGCAAGCTGTCCCCGTGCAGAGGGGTTGTTCTTGTGTCTGAGCAGCTCTGCACAGCAGAGACCAGGCTCCGTCTCAAACGTGGGGCCAGGAGCATCCGCAGCGTGGTGGCAGAAGTGGGCGACGCTAGCTTGAGAGCTGTGTAGTTAAACGGGTGCGTCCGGAAGGGCATGGGGACACGTGCACGTCCTCGAGAAGGGGCTGACAGGGGGTTGCACTGGCAAGAAGATGATCTGCTGCAGCTGTGTGGATGGATGCTGCAGACTGAAAGGGAGCTGTGTGGAAGGGCAGCGCCTTGATTAACCCGTCTCAGGGCATTCTTGTTTTTCAAAAATGCCTTGAAATAAAGCGCCAGGGCCCAAGACAACATGCTGTAACGTTTCTGCGATCCTGTAGCCCTTGCTTGTGTAGAGGATGTGCTGGAGTGCACAGGACTGTGCACTAGAGAGCTTCAAATGAGGAAATCTAGGTGGAGGCAGAGCAAGATCCCTTCTGCGGAGCTGAGACATGCAAACCTCATGTCCGAGCTCCTCTAGCTGCCCGTGATGAGAGTCTGTGGCAGGCTTAACCCGTGCGTGTGTCAGTGGTTGCCTGAATGTGATTGGGACATAGGAAAAGTACCACTGGCAACAGGAAAGCGGTTAACCCAGACGGGCTGTTGCAACCCTCCTGTTCGAAGGATGCCCCCTCCCCTGAAATGCGGTTCTGCTCTCAAAGCTCTTGATGTGCTTAACAGCAGGTCTGAGTGGTCCTGGCAGTGGCTAAAGCAAGGGCAGTCGCCCTGGGAGAGGCTTGCCCAAAGGCTGGGGAGGTGGGCGAGTCTCTTCATTCAAACGTCATGTCCTAATGGCTCGAGGAAGCTGTAGCAACCCGGCGCTGGCAGGGAGCTCTCCAGGAAGGAATGCAATAGATAGAGTTACGGAGGAGACGGAACAAAGTGGCCTTCTGACTTCCTAAACTTGCTCCTGAAACACGGGCTGATTTGTTTGCCGCCAGCTGAACGGGCGCAGCCCTCTACTGGGAAAACCTTTGCGTTAACTCGTGCCAAAATTTGCTTTGGTCACACATGCAGGGGAAGAATGGATATATCCTGATGGGCATTATAGTCGTGCTTGTAACTATTGGAACTTACTGTTCAGCACCATAAATCTCGCTCAGCTGGTACTTAACATCTTGTATTGCTGACTAAATTAAAGCATACTGAAAATAGATGTTGATTTCTGTAGATTGACTGTATTAAACTTTCACCTGTTGCAGTGATACAACAGTAAAAATATCTGAGAGTCTTGAACTGCAGATCTTCTGACTCCCTGGTATTTAGGCTAGCTCTGTTGGAAGGAATTCGGGTGGAAGAGTCTTCTTTTTAATCGATTTCATTAGAAAACTCCCATTTAAAGGGAGTTCTTGATGCTGGCAGAATTGTCATAGCCACGGCACTGAGCAAACAAAAGTGGCAGATGGACAAAGTGTATCTGACTGTGCTGCCTGCTGGATTTCCAGCACGTGTGTCCTAAAGCAGCTTCCAGCCCCCCCCAGGTAGGAGAAGTAGATCCTTTCTGGGGCTGCCTGTGTCCGTGGTAGTACCTCAGGGCCCTAGAGAGTGAGGCAGAGAGAAGGTGGAGCAGTCCTGCCCCCAAAAGTTGGTGACTTGTGTAAGAACAGCTAAAACTTCAGTTATACTTCAACGAACTCCACGGTGTCTCCAAGCGTAGGTGACTTCATGGGACGGTGTATTTGTCCAGGGGCTTGTTCCACGCAGCATTCGTATGCGGAGCCTTTCCTGGGGCGCCGGAGGCTGGCCTGGCGGTAGGCTGCAGTGAGTCTAACCTGCTTATGCACGGATTAAGTCACCTTCCACTTCACAGGCTCGAGCCTGTTGCGGCCGGCTGGCTCTGCCGAGTGCTCTGGGAGCTGCCTCGCTTCCCGACCCCTGGCGAGTGCTGTCCAAATGTTCTACCCCAGAGCCTCAGTCTTTGCAGATCCCAAGAAGCAGCACTGCTGGAAGTAACGCTCCAGCAAGCCGTCTGGCCAGAGCTCTTTCCTGAGCCCCCAGCTGCCCTGTGCTATGCTGATTTGTGTCTGAATTGGCTGAAGTGTGGCCAGGAAATGAGAAATGTCTGACAGGTAACAGCTGTGCTGCTGAGTGGTGTGGAAAGGAGGAGGCAGCTCAGAGGACTTGCCCTCCCTCAAAAGGGAAGGGTGGCATCAAGGGATGCTGGCCTAGGAGATGCTGGACCTCAAGCTGGTAGCAGAAGAGGGCCCAGGGCGGGGTGGTGGTCAGAATCCGCTGGCTGTCAGCTCTTGAGGTCCAGCAACAAACCCAGAGTTAAGTTTGTGCTGCTTGATCGTATGTTGAACAGCTGCCAGCTGAGAAGGTGCAGCTGGAAGCCAAAAGCCTGACAAAGTAGCTGCCGGTCCTTGAGGTCGGGAATCCTGAATCCTCTTTGTGGCTGTGCTAGCGCCTCACTGCTTACCTGTGCCAGGATCTGCAGTGCAGCCTCTTGGGGAGAGAATATTTGTATTTGAGCTGGAATCGTTCATTGCGTGGCTGTGAGTGATTGGCAGTTTTTGGTTATAAGCAAGCACAAGATCTATTCTGGGAGCTCGTTGTGTGGCTCTAGCTGAATTTGCAGAGTGGCACAAGAGGACCTGCCTGTAACGAAACCCCATGCAAGTGAGTGGTGAAAGTCCAGCAACATGGTCGCACTGAATGTTAATGGAGCAAGCTTTGACAGCTGCTGCCTGGTGTAACGGGGACTCGGGCTTCAGCTGATGTTTCGCTGCCTGTGGTGAATGCCTTTGAGCTCAAGGTTCCTGAGGAGCCCAAACTACTGCTGAATTAGTACTAGGCTAGTGCAGGAGTTCAGAAGAGCCACCTCCTTAATTTGACGGTCTGAGTATAAGCTGAAAATCTACCTGCTTGGTCGTACGATGATGTGGCAATCCCTGGTGGGAGCAGGATGCTCTGTTACATGCATGTTCTACCTCGGGTCAGGTGCTGCTCTGGGAATATCGTACCTGGACCCGTCTTCAGTCGATCGCTAGAACCACTAGTCTGTGCAAGTCATCTGTAAGATGAACCTTAGAGGGCTGAGTATTTTGGGGCCTGTTTGCATGCTTGTGGTGAGGGCTGGGCATACAAATACTGGGCAAAAATAACCAGGTAGACATCCAAAATCCCTGCTGAGGAAGAAGAGGAGCCCAGACCTAAGTGCAGCCTGAAGGAGCAGTCCTCCAGGAAATAGCTCTGGGACTGACTTGAGTTGCCCCCTTGGAACCAGTGTTGTCGTTCTTGGCCTGTGTTTCAGTCCTGCTGAAAGGACTAGTCCCTGGCAGCTTTGGCTTAATTGGCGAAGGGAAGTAAAAACAAACTTGAGGAGGGCAAGACATTTCTGGTCTGGAAGCTGGATTCCAGTAGCAGTTGCTTCAGAGCTAAATGATATTTCCAGGGGAAGAAGTTGATCTTGTTGACAGAGAAAATCCAAGCAACAAAGTTGCTAAGTTTCACTTGCTGGAAACTGAGAACTCTGTTCCTGGGGTTAGTAAACAGTGTCTGAGGTCTCTCAGATGTGTGGCTTGGCCATTGGCAATCTGGTTCAGGCACTTTCCTCTCCTCCCCTCCTGCCGAAGCCAAGGAGAAAGTTTTGAGACTGAGTGTTCATAAAGTACTCGGGCAGCTGAAGGGGCTGGTCCTGTCTTCGCTCAGCACCACGCTTGGGCGTGTTTGGTGGCTGAGGCTGAAGTGGGTAACCTGCCTTGTGCCATCTTTGCTTGAGAGCAAGTCCAGCTCTTGCCCTGGCCTCTCTGAAGGGCCTGTGACAGTTGGTGGCAGATTTGTATCTCAGTTCTAGGAGGTTTTGCTGTTGAGACAGGAGTTTCTGATCAGAATAGTGAAAAATATTTGTAAAATCTTCATCTCTGCCTCTAAGCTTGTGAGAATAACTCTAGGCTGAAGCAAACCTAGAACAACAGACCAGAAGTCAGATGTGGATCTTGAAAATCAAGGAGGTCTGTCCCCCTCACCAGGTCCCCTGTGTGACCCATGAGCAGCTTTAATTGACTTGTTCCTTTGGTACCCTAACCTGTGCTGTAACAAATACCATGCCAATGATCTTGGCTGAAGCCAAATGATGACAGCAAATGTTGATCACTGGCCAATATAGAAGTGGAGGAAAAAGGAGGATGTGGAGTGTGATGGAAGCACATTGACCTTTCAGGTGCACCAAAGGTGTCTCCTCACATGCAAGAGGAGGTATTTTTAAGATCTGTTGTGGCTTATTCACATTCTCATAACTCTCATGCCTGGCTTCATCCTGAGTAAACGCTGCTCGCGCCTTCCTGAGCAAAGCCACCTCCCTGAGCAAGTGGTTCCCGAAGCGAGTTGGTGGGGTGGGGCAGCTCTGGCCGCTTCCCCTCGAATTGTGCAGAGCTGTCCCAAGGAAACTCGGGATGCTGCCGAGGTCGTTGCTTAATCATCGCTTTCCCTGCGCGGGCCTGGAAGAGGAAGGAAGCATTCCTCCGTGCCTTTGGCAGGCTCTGCCCCAGGAAACTTGATCGCGCTGTGCCTGGGTTGCTGCTAGATACCACTGAGCTGTTATGAGTTTGTGTTTCCAGTGTGTTTCTGTGTCTTAGTGGGGAGTGTGTGAGAATATTCCTCCTTTTCCTGAATAAGTTTAGGAATGACTGGCTTTCAGGGTCTGTTCTGTAAAAGTGATGTGGTTAGTGAGCGTTTCCTGCTAGGTTTTTCTGGCCTTAACTTTGCTTACGTTTTCAAGCAGATGGGGAAGGGGAACTGGCAACAAACAACTTTCCATTTGTTGATTCTGGTCTTTATATGATCCTTGTCCGGTAGTCTGCTTGGCCCTGCTCGTGCAGATAAATCTGTGCTCTGGCACTGCTTTGCAGCAACCTTGGGACTGGAGTATTAAAACAGAGAATGTGGTTAGTTTAAAACAAAACAAAAAGTGCTTTCTCTAGGCTTGTGAACTGCAGGAGCCAAAGCTCGAACTGCTTAATGACCCCTGTTAAGGATGTCTTGTCTCTCTTATTCCTCTTATCTTATCTCTGGTGCTGGGAGAGCCCCCTCCCAGTGTGCACGCTGCGTCCTCCAAGCTTGAGGAGCCGCGTGGTTCTGGGTGCTGTGTCTGATCCTGTTGACTTCTCCAGGGCTGTGTGGATCTGAGGGAGGATCCTGAGCTGACAGCAGAGATCGTGAGCGCTAGCTGGCTGAGCATGGTGGGGGAAAGAGGGCAGCCCCAGCCACGCGAAGTTTTCAAGGAGGCATAGCTCTTGAGCTTGTATTTGGTGATGCTACAGCAGGCTTCGTCCCAAAGGGACAGGGCCTGGGAGGGAAACGCAGCTGCACCCCTAGCCCGCGTGGCTCCGTCGGACCGGGACCAGACGTGCTGAGGGAGGGGAGACATGGAGAAAATGGACAAATGAACTGAACTGAGGAACTTTTAAGGCAGAACTGCAGAGTGTTTGGCTCCAGCTCCTCCTCCTGGCAGCCGTCTGGCGGGAGGGGAACAGTCGTGGAATCTGCATAAACAAGAGCAGCCTGCAGGCCTTGAGCAACATCTGCCTGCTCTGAGGCCGATGCTCTCGTGTTGCCCCTTGCTAGGGCAGAGGCAGCGTGGCACCCCTGCCCGGGCTCCTGATCTCTGGTGGTGTAACGTGCCTCAGCCCAGGAGGGGTTTGCTGCGTCTCGGCACATGAGTGAGGCATCTGCTTGGACTGCTGACTCACTCCCAGCCTTGCTTAGCTGCAAGGATCCAGTTTGCCTGGCTCCTACATTAGTTTCTACCTACCAATTTGTTAATTCTTGAAGCGTCTCCAGAATAAAGACTCAGGAAGCAGAGCTGTCTGAATATCTTGTAAGCCTCGGGAGGATGCTTGCCTCCAGTGTGCTGGGGAGGCAGGGGATCCGTTCCCCAGGCTTCCTGCGGCGTGTGGCACACCTGCACCTGTGAGTCATGGCTCTGGCTGGGAGCAGAGAACCCATAACAAGGAGTGTGTTCTAGCTTAAGGCACGAAGAGCTCACCTCCTGACACACAGCAGAGTGTGTCTCAGTAGACCTGAAAGGGCCCTGGATGAACATGGAAGCATTGCGCTACGTGAATTTAGTGTGCTGACTGCTCTCTCCTTGTTCCAGGACAGCTGAGCACATCAAACGCTTCTACTCCATCCTGAGTCCCTGCGCCTGCAAGAACTGGTCAGTGCCCTTACGGTTCTCTGGTTAGCGGGGTGCCCAGTGCTAGCAGGACCCAGGCCATGACCAGCAGAGGAGCCGCCAGGCCGAATGGTCAGTCCCAAGCTAGTAAAATCTGTCAGTTCAAGCTTGTGCTGCTGGGCGAGTCGGCGGTGGGGAAATCCAGCCTGGTGCTGCGCTTCGTCAAGGGCCAGTTCCACGAATACCAGGAGAGCACCATTGGGGGTGAGTAGGCAAGAGGCACCCGGTGTGAGTGTGTGTCCTTGACTAACCCTCTTGGACATCAGAGCTCTGGCAGCCAGCAGTGTTTAGACTTTTGCCCCATGCCAGCTCTGTTTTTCTTTAACTCTAAGTGAGCATCATGCTTTGATTCCTTGCTCTGCAGCTGAGTTGTGTGGACTAGGCTGAGTTACGTAGATTCCTTGCTCTGCAGCACGTCACTGATAGTGCTACTTGCAAGTCAAGCCTGGGCTCTAGCTGCAGCCCTGCACCTCAGCTCTGCGGTCTCGCAGCAGCAAACGCTGACACCTTGGTGGAGGTGGCAGTAACTCGTACGCAGTCAGCACGAGAGCCTTTGCTGATCCCCAGTGAACAGGCTGCTCATACAGAGCAGGAAGACTTTTTCCAGTGAGCCTGAACGGTGGCCAGACTTGACATGAGTAACAAACTCCTCCAGCTAGAGAGGCAGGGTGGTCCTGCGAGCAGGCTGTGAGATCAGAGCGAGCCTGAGCTTGTATCCCCTCCGGGCTCGGACTGAGCGGTGCGGGGAGGGCGTCCCGCTGGTCTGTGTGGCCCCTGCCTGCAGCAGGGGTAGAGCTGACGCTGTGCTAACGCCTTGTTTCCTCCCAACAGCGGCATTTCTTACACAGTCTGTCTGCCTGGATGACACAACAGTAAAGTTTGAGATCTGGGATACGGCTGGCCAGGAAAGATATCACAGTCTGGCCCCGATGTATTACCGGGGGGCACAAGCTGCCATTGTGGTCTATGATATCACCAACCAGGTAAAGTCCACATCAAAGCTCCTCTGCTGCACGGTGTGGGGCATGTTAGTAAAACCGCTCTGAAGCAAAGGCCTGTGCAGCTCAGCAGGTGCTCACAGCCCCTGCCACGCAGCCACGGGTTGTCTCTCCCACCCCATCTCCCTGTGTGGCTCTGCTGAGGTAGCTCTTGCCTGAGGGTGATCCTGCTAGGTGCCCACCTGGCAGCACAGCAGTCGAACTAGCCTTGACTTCATCCCTCTGCTCCTAGGAAACATTTGCACGGGCAAAGACATGGGTGAAAGAGCTGCAAAGACAAGCCAGCCCCAGCATCGTGATTGCCCTAGCAGGCAACAAGGCTGATCTGGCCAGCAAACGTATGGTGGAATATGAAGTAAGTGGTGGAGTCCAAGACCGCTCTAGGTCTTCATAAGCTGTTCTGCCTGTCCCTGCCTTGAAAGCCCCTCAGTACTGCAGCGGAAAGTGTGCTGGGGCTCTGGCTGTGGAACACTCATCCATGTGCTCTCATCTCTTTCAGGAGGCACAGGCCTATGCAGATGACAACAGCCTATTGTTCATGGAGACGTCGGCCAAGACAGCAATGAATGTGAACGACCTCTTCTTGGCCATTGGTAAGGCTCGCTGGAGCAGGTGGTGCATGGGAGGTGTAGTGTGGTGGTGCGAGGCAGTCTGCGTGGGGTACAGGCTCTTCCTCAGCCTTAGGCGAGAGCCCTTTAGGAAGCTGGTGAGCAGAGAGGAGCTTGTTTCCATCCTGCCCTCCTGTGGAGAGGGCTCCTTGCAGCCAAACAGCAGCTGTGCTTGGTGCAGAGCAGGGGCTGGGATACTCAGCGCTGAGGAGTGTGGAACTGAAGCTCAGTTAATGCAAGAGCAGATCAAAAGGAAGCTGGGAGAGCACCTGCCAGGAGCGTTGGTCTTGCTGACGTGGTTAGAGAGGCAACAGGGCCTTTGTGGCGGAGCAGAGCATCGGTGCGAGCTGGTGTGCCTGCAGCGCTCACACCCTCCCTCGGAAGCAGGGATCTTGGCAGGTCCCTCTGCCTTCCCTGAAGCCCCCAGTGCGGCTCTGCAGCAGGATCAGGCCCAGAGGCGGGTGAACGTCCTGTGGTCGGACTAGCTCTTGGGGCGGCCTCAGTCGGGGCAGCCAGCCTGGGGGGCTGGCGCCGTTTGGTGCTGCCCCGGGGCTGGCGCAAGGCCCTGGGCTCGGCGCCCCCGTTGCGGCTGAGGGAGCACATTCGGCTCTTAACTTCGCCACTGCTCTGTCCACCTCGGTCTTGCCTGTCTTCCCACTCCAGCTAAGAAGCTGCCAAAGAGCGAGCCCCAGAGCACGAGCGGAGCGGCAGGGAGAAACAGAGGCGTGGACCTGCACGAGCAAACTCAGCAGAACAAGAGCCAGTGTTGTAGCAACTAAAGGGTGGCGTTAGCCAGATGCCAGCGTGAGAGGAAGAGCTAAGATATAACCTCCATTCCCCCCGTCCACCACACCTCACCTCCATAACGGCACACTGAGAAACCCGTCTGAACCAAAACCCTCCCGAGAGCTCCGTCTAACTGCACTTTTTAATGCTTCAAAACCACCACCAGACACCTGTTACCACCATCCTGATGACAGTGGAACTAGATCAGCCGGGGACTTAACTTCCAAAAACAAACTCTTCTTCACTTTGTATTATAGGTGCAAATAGCTACCTAATTCTGGTTTCTCCCTTGATCTTTCTCCCTGTCCCACCTCCCTCTTTGCTTTGGTAAATCTGTGTTCTCAGTCTTGTAACATCTCTCCTATCCTCCCCTTAGAGCTGGGGCGAGGAGAGACTCAAGGAGATGGCAACATCATCCTTAGGTGTTCACTTTATGATGAACAAGTTGGAACCAGAGACTTCCAGAAAACGTGGGTTTTTTTTCTGAGGGGGTTTGTCATGGATTTATTTTTAATCTTTTTCTCCTGTTCCTTTTGTTTGGCTGTTCAGGGGGGAAAAGCTGCAGTGTCCTTAATTTCTTCCTAGGTGGCCTTTTTTTGCCGAAGGATCGGAAGTGCCTGGGAACTTTTTATGGGGGGAGGGGGGGAAGCAGGGAAGACTACTGTAACCAGAAAGTCTGACCCTGAGCACTGATTGCTACGAAGCTAACACAGATAACCCGTCAGCACTGCTACACCGTTGTGAATAGAGTCGTTGCATGTTATTGCTATGAACATGACATGAGCAATATCCCTCCGGTGATCCCGCTGCAGCCGTGCCCTGCCGGCCCCTCCGCCGTGCTGCCCGCAGCAGCCAGGGCGCGGGCGGCTGCCCCGGCGCTGCCGCGGTCTCGCTTGCAGTAACGAACCCGTCGGTCTCTTCTCTTGCTCTTTGGTTTGTCCATTCCCTCCTTCAGACTAGCAGCAGCTGCATGAACTGTCCTGGTTTGCACTTTAGTCGTGGAAATGTCCAGTTAAGATGCACCTTGTTCTGTTTTTTCTCTTGGTCCTGTTCAGTCTGAGCTCTCCGGAGGCTTGGGAGCAGCAGAGGGAGAAGGAGTCATAGTGCTGCTTTTTGTGCTTTCCCGAAGGAGCTTTCTTGGCTAGAGAAGTGGTTGTGGCACCTCTGTGCGTCGGTCTGGGTACCGGAGAGCTGGATGTTACCAGGTGGCATCCATCAGTCCCGTGGCGAGAAGGAAAGGGTCGCGCTGGGGGCGGCTCCTCTCCCCGGGGAGAGGCCGGTTGCGTGCGCTGGCAGTGCTGGGATAAGTGGCGGAAGGCCTCCTGTTTTCCGAGCACGTCGGCTCAGCGCGAGCCCGCTCCAGTGCGGCGCGGGGGTCCCGGCAGGGCTGGGGGCCGAGCCGGTGCGGCGCTCCCGGCAGCGAGGCCTCTCCGCGGGCTGGCATCGCGCAGGTCTGCGTCGGAGCAGGGTTGCACGGCCGCGAGGCTAATTGCACCCACAAGGTTAATTGCACATAATTCTCTAGTCTAACGCGCTGCGCGGCGGGCACCCAGGCCGACGGCGTTTCCACCAGCAGCGGGTCTGTAGAGGGCAGCACAGCCTGGCTCTTGGGTCCCTTCTCGGGGCCGGATCCTGCGGCTCTTCCTGGTCCGCCTGGTCCCTGCGGGGCTCGGTTAGACGTGGACACCCACAGGAAGGGGGGGGACCTGCTTGCAGGGCAGGAGCCGCCGGGCTCTGGGGTCCCCTGGGCCGCGGGGGCAGCGCGGACGCGAGCCGGGCGCCCCGCCGGGAGCTGCTCGCTGCACAAACGCCCGCTGGGCACCGTGGCGCGCGGTGCACCCTTGGGCCCTTCTTGACGGTTTTGTGGAGCAGAGGGACTGGCCTTGCGCGAAGCTGCCCGGAGCAGGGACGGAGCTCGTAGGCAGAGCGTGCCCTGCCCCGCTCCCGGAGGGTCGGCGGTGCTGAGCAGCTTCCCTGGCCGAGGATTAGCCCCCCACCTGCGGCACGGGAAGCCTAGAAGGGAAGATCTCGCTTTGCTCGCGGCTCCGGGTCGAGGAGATGCGTCCGTGCAGCTTGGCCGATGCCCGGAGGCTCGAGCCGCCGGGCTGAGCGATTGCAAAGCCCCGAGGCGGCCTCGGCTTAGCGGCGGGGGCCGCGGCGGGGGCCGGGGCCCTGGTGGTCGCCGCTTGCCCCCAGAGAGGGTGAGCGGCTGGGAGAGCGGCCGTTGCCTTACGCCGGCTCTCGCGGGCTCGTCCCGCGGAGCTGCGGTGCCCCAGAGCACCCAACCCGCGGCCGCGCAGGGCTCCAGCCCACATCCAACCTCCGCGCGTGGCCCCAACTCTCGCGTGGAGACTTCTGGCTAAAACCCTGGACCAAATGGGGACACTGCAGCTTTTAAAAATCGTCTTTCTTTTTCTTTTTTTTTTTTTCTCTCTGCTTAATCTCTGATCTTTTCTTTGAGAAAGCTCCTACATTGCATTTAAATAACAATCATGGTAACAGAATTCAACTGCTGATTTACCAATGTATTTAATGTAAGTATATATTAAAAAAAAAAAAGGAAGAAAAATCAGTGTATTCCGTGGAAGTGGCTGTGTTTGTTTTTTAACTCGGTGCTGGCAGGGGAAGCGACTGCTCCGAGCGGCTGCCTTGGCACGCGGGGCCCTCGCTCACCCCCGGCCGAGCGTCTTGGGGGCGTCGTGGTGGCGGAGACCCGGCCCCTTCCTTGGGGGGGAGCTGCAGCCCCCCTGCCCGGGGCAAGCGTCTCGCTGGGGGCTGCGGGTGCAGCTCTTACCCTTGCACCCTGCTGCCTTATCGGCACGCAAGTGCCTGCGGGCAGGTGCTGGGCGCCGGGCCAGCCCCGATACCTCTGCCCCTTTGGAAAACAACGTGTGGGCGTTCAATCCTCGGTTCCTGCCTGCCCTTCCTGCCCGCGGCCCCCTGCGTCACCGCCTCTCCGAGGGTCCCCGGCAGCCCCAGGCCTCGCGCAGGGTACTGAAGCGTCGCTGCAGGGCGTCGTGGCGCGGGCGCGGGGCCGAAGGCAGGGCTGGCGCTGTGCCCCAGCGGGGAAAGTGGTTCCTGGCTGCTCCCCGATAACACTTATCAGAGCACCCAGGTGGCTGGTGGCGTTTGGGTGGTTCCACCAGCGTGGCCGCAGGTCACGGGGGCTCCTGCTGCTCTATGGGGCAGGGCGTAAGGAGAGGTCAGGCTCCTTGGAGCCACCCCAGAGCAGGGCACGGGGGCACCGCTGCCCCCCCCCCCCAGCTGCAGGGGACCATGTGAAGGTGCCAGCCAGGCCCCAGTGCTTGGTCCCTGCTGCAGTTTGGGGAGGGTGGCTGGGGTCCTGGATGGCTGCACGCTCCCCCGGGGGGGGGGGGGTTGCTTTGGGTTAGTTTGGGGCTGGTAGGACCAGGTGCGTAGGGGTGTCGTAGGGCCAGCGGATGGGGTGTGTGGGCTCGGCAGGGCCGGGTGCGTCAGGGTGGCGTGGGGCTGGCAGGGCCGGGTGCGTCGGGGTGGCGTAGAGGTGGCGTGGGGCTGCTTGTGCGTGGGCCCAGCAGTAGCAGGGCACAGGGGTGGTGCGGGGCTGGCAGTACTGGGCGCGTTGGGGTGGTGTGGGGCTGGGTTGTGAGTCCATTTCAGGTCAGCAGGATAGGGGCATGTGGGGCAGTCAGAGGCCAGCTGGACACCGGACTGTGCCCTCGTCCAGCCCTACAACCTCCCGCCTCAACGCCCTGCGGACGGGCTGCAGCGAGGCGGCCCCTTGCCCCCGCCGTAGGGCGTTTGCGGGGGGGCCCACCGCTTCCCTGGCGGCCGCTGCCCCTTTAAATCCAGGCCCCTCGCGCGCCCCCCACCGCGGGGAAAGGGGCGTGGCCGGCGGGGCTCGTCCCCTGACGTGCCCCGGGGAGGCCACGCCCCTCGCCCCTCTCTTAAAGAGGCAGGGCCGCGCGGGAGGTCCCGCCGCCGCCACGCAGGTGCGCGACAGGGCGGACCGGGGCCGCGACCGGGACGGGGACTGCGGGGGCGGGGACGGGGTGGGGTAGGATGGCGGGGGGGGCAGGCCGGAACGGCAGGGCCGGGGCCGCTCCGCACCCCCAGGCAGGGCCGCGCTGCCCTTTGCGCGCCGGTGCCCTTTGCGCGCCGGTGCCGTCGGGGCTGCCCGGTGCCCGGTGCCGGTGCCGGTGCCCGGCTGAGCCGCCCTGTCCCGCGCAGGTGCCGCCGCGATGCTGCTGCTCCGAGCCGTCGCCGGGCGCAGGTAGGAGCCGCCCCGTCGGGGCGCGCCGCTGCCCCGGGCCCCCCGGGCCGCCTCTCAGCGCCGCTCTCCCCGCAGGCTCCCGCTGCCGCCGCTGCCCCGCAGCCGCTGCCCCCGCGCCGGCGCCGCCTCGTTCGCCCGCGGCAGCGCCCCGGGCGCGGGGGGCCGCGGGCGGGCGGCGCCGGTGCTGGCGGCGCTGCTGGGCCTCGGTGCCGTCTTGGCCTACGGAGAGCGGCGGCGGCGGGTGAGCGGGGCCGGGGGTGCGGACAGACACCGGGACGCCCGGAGGTGGCACGGGGAGGGGGCCCTGGGGACGCCCGGTCCCCTGCGGCCATGGGAACGGGGCGGCGGTACCTCGACGGGGGGGGGTGCACCTCACCTGGGGGTCTTGAGGAGGGATGGAGGGGTGATGGGGGCACCGGGACGCCTGGGACCCCCGGGGGGGGCATCTCCTTTTGGGGATCTTGAGGAGGGATGGAGGGGTGTGATGGGGGCACCAGGATGCCTGGGACCCCTGGGGAGGGCATCTCCTTTTGGGGATCTTGAGGAGGGGTGATGGGGGCACCGGGACGCCTGGGACCCCCGGGGGGGGCATCTCCTTTTGGGGATCTTGGGGAAGGATGGAGGGGTGTGATGGGGGCACCGGGACACCTGGGACCCTCGCAGGGGGACATCTCCTTTTGGGGGTCTTGGGGAGGGATGGAGGGGTGAGGGGGGCACCAGGATGCCTGGTTCCTCCGGGCGGGGGGCACCCCTGGGCATGGGGGTGTCTGGTTTGGGGGCAGGAGCATGCCAGGATGCCCGGGCCCTCCCCGAGAGGGGGGTGTGAGGAGGTGGGGGCAGCCCCGCTGATGGGGCCGGCGCCCCCCCAGGCCGCCCAGGCCGCCCAGGCGTCCCCCGCCCCCCGCTACCCCCTGTACACGCGGGAGGAGGTGGGGCGGCACCGCTCGCCCCCCGACCGCGTCTGGGTGACCCACGGCACCGAGGTCTTCGACATCACCGACTTCGTGGAGCTGCACCCGGGGGGGCCCGAGAAGATCCTGCTGGCGGCCGGCGGGGCGCTGGAGCCCTTCTGGGCCCTCTACGCCGTCCACCAGCAGCCCCACGTCCTCGAGCTGCTCCACGAGTACAAGGTGGGCGAGCTGAGCCCCGAGGAGGCGGCGGCGCCGGTGCCCGCCGCCGAGGACCCCTTTGCCGGGGACCCTCCTCGGCACCCGGGGCTGCGCATCAACAGCCAGAAGCCGTTCAACGCGGAGCCGCCGCCGGAGCTGCTGGCCGAGCGCATCCTGACGCCCAACGAGCTCTTCTTCGTCCGCAACCACCTGCCGGTGCCGGCGGTGGACGCCGAGTCCTACCGGCTGCGGGTGGAGGGCCCGGGGGGCCGGGAGCTCTCCCTCTCGCTGCAGGACCTGCGCACCCGCTTCCCCAAGCACGAGGTGACGGCCACGCTGCAGTGCGCCGGGAACCGGCGGGCCGAGATGAGCCGCGTCCGCCCCGTCAAGGGGCTGGACTGGGACATCGGGGCCATCAGCACGGCGCGCTGGGGCGGCGCGCGGCTCCGCGACGTGCTGCTGCACGCCGGCTTCGGCGAGGAGCGGGACGGCGAGTGGCACGTGTGCTTCGAGGGGCTGGACACGGACGTCGGGGGGTCCCCGTACGGCGCCTCCATCCCCTACCGCAAAGCCGTCAGCCCCGACGGCGACGTGCTGCTGGCCTACGAGATGAACGGGGCCGAGCTGCCGCGCGACCACGGCTTCCCGCTGCGCGCCGTGGTGCCCGGCGTGGTGGGCGCCCGCAACGTGAAGTGGCTGCGGCGGGTGGCCGTGAGCCCGGCCGAGAGCCCCAGCCACTGGCAGCAGAACGACTACAAGGGCTTCGCCCCCTGCGTCGACTGGGACACGGTGGACTACTCCGGGGCGCCCGCCATCCAGGAGCTGCCGGTGCAGTCGGCCATCACTCACCCGCGCCCCGGCGCCGCGGTGCCGCCGGGGGAGCTGACGGTGAAGGGCTACGCCTGGAGCGGGGGCGGCCGTGGCGTGGTGCGGGTGGACGTCTCGCTGGACGGCGGGCGGACCTGGCGGGTGGCCCGGCTGGCGGGCGAGCGGCAGGCGCCGGGCCGGTCCTGGGCCTGGACGCTGTGGGAGCTGCCGGTGGAGGCGGCGGGCGGCCAGGAGCTGGAGATCGTCTGCAAGGCGGTGGACAGCAGCTACAACGTGCAGCCCGACACCGTGGCGCCCATCTGGAACCTGCGCGGGGTGCTGAGCAACGCCTGGCACCGCGTCCGCGTCTCCGTCGGCCCCTGAGCCCGCGGCCTCCCTCCCTCCGGCCCTGCCCGGCGCGAGGCCGGCGGCCGCGGCGGCTCGAAGTTCGCGGTTTTACAGCCCTCGACGTGTGAAAGTGGCTCCATAAAGATTGCGCAGGTTTATGGACTCGGCTGTTCGCTGGGGCAGCGCCGCCGTAGCGGGACGGGGACGGGGTCGGGGCGGGACACCGCTGCTCCCCGGGCCCCCGGCCCTGCGGCCTCCCCCCCCCCCCCCCGGCTCCGTGCCCCCCAAGTCCCTACAGACCGGCTGCTCCTCGGGGACCACCCCCGCTGCCATGGGACCTTATAGGACCCTATAGCCCCCCCCGCCGCCACCGGGACTGTATGCGAACCCCCCCCCACCCCACCTGCACGGTCCCTCCTTGCCCTATGGACTCCCTAACCCTATAGCCTCCCTCCCCCTGCCCTTTGTGGACCCCCCGGTCTATACTGCCCCCCACACGCACCTATATGGATTAACGGCCCTGTGCACCTTCCTGACCCTACAGCCCCTATGGGAACCCCCCACCTGTAGGGACCCCCCAGACTTATGGGCCTGCTGACCCTGTAGACTGCCCCTATGCGACCCCTTGCCTATATGGATCCCCTTTCCCTAGGGGGTCTCCTGCCCCTATGGACACTTCTTCCCCCAACCACATGGGATCCCCTGGCCCTATAGAGCCCTTGGCTCTGTGGGGACCCCCCCCCATGGGACCCTCTTGTCCACCCTCTGGCCTGTGGGGCCCCCTGACGCTATGGGCCCCCCGGCTCATAGGGGTTCCCCCACTCTCCAGACCCTGTGGGACCACCTTGCCCCTATGGGACCACCTTGCCCCTATGGGTCTCTCTGACCCTACAGCCCCCATGGGACCCCTATGCACCCCCCACCTCCACCTCTATGGGACCCCCCCCACACGCACCTCCCCCTTGGCCCCACGGCCCCCCCTGCCCCTACGGCCCCCCTCGGGTCCCCAGGCACCGACGGGCCCCCGTGGGCCCTCCCCGCCCCACAGCCCCCGCCCCACAGCCCCCGCCCCACAGCCCCTCGCTTACCGGCCCGGTCCCGGTGACGGGCGCCCCCTGGTGGCCGCCTCGGGGGCCCCGGCGGGCAGGCCCGGCCCCGGGGCGGTGAGGCCGAGCCGAACCCCCCCGCCCGGCCTCCGCCGCTATCCGTTATCGATTATCGATTATTGACTATCGGCTATCGATCACCGCCCCCCCCCCCCGCACAGCCGCAGGGGGCCCATCGATGCCCTCGACGCTCTCGCCTCCGCCTCCCCGCCCCCGCGGCTCGACGCTCTCGGTGCTCTCCTGCCCTTCCCTCGCCTCTCCGCCGCCCGCTCGATGCGCCCGGCGCTCGGCTGGGAGCCCCCCCTTTCCCTCCCGGACCATGGTGTCCGCGGCGCCCCCCTCTCGGCGGCTCGACGGCGTCGGCGCTCGGCTGGGCTCGCCTGTCTCCTGGCAGTGGGGCCGGAAGTGGCTCGGGGCGGGCAGGGGGGGCCCGGTCCCTCCGCAGGTGAAGCCGCCGCCGATGGGGCGGCCGCCGCCGAGCCGCTGAGCCCCCCCGCCGCACCCGCACGCCCCCGCGGCCGGGCCGGGCCGGGGGGGCCCTCCCCGAGCCCCGCCGGTGAGAGGGGGGCGCTGTCTGGGGAACGGGGGGGGGCGGCTGGAGGGGGTCGGTCTGGGGGGGCAGTTGGGGTGGGGGGTGCCGGGGATGGGGGTAATCGGGGTGGGGGATCTGCCTGGGGGGGCGCTGCCTGGGGTGGGGGAAAGTGGGGCGGGGAGTCTGGGTGGGGGCGGGGAGGGGTAGTTGGGGTGGGGGGGGGTCTGCCTGGGGGGGCAGTTGGGGGGCGCTGGGGAGTCTGTCTGGGGGGGGGGCCTGGGGTGGGGGCAGTGAGGGGCGGTTGGGGTGAAGGGTTCTGCCTGGGGTGGGGGCGGTTGAGGAGTCCGTTTGGGGCAGGTGGGCCCTGCCCGGGGTGGGGGCAGTGAGGGGCGGTTGGGATGGGGGGTTCTGCCTGGGGGGGGGGGCGTTGGGGCGCCCGTCCGGGGTGGGGAGCGGCAGTTCTGTGAGCGGGGGAAGGTCCGGGGTGGGGGGTGGCGGAGGGGGCAGCTGCCCGGGGTACCAGACTGGGTAAGGGCCCGGTCTGTGAGGGGGCGGTGGGGGGCGATCGGGCCGGGGGGGTCCTGTCTGGGCCGGGGGTATTCGGGGGCAGTGGGTCCGTGTGGGGTGGAGGCAGCTGAGCCAGGGTGGGGCGGGGAGGGTGAGATGGGGGCGGTCGGGCCGGAGCCGTGTCTCTGGGCTGGGGGAGCCGGGATGGAGGCACGGGGGGGAGGGGGGGCGGCTGAGGTGGGAGCCTGAGGGGTCCTGTCTGCTGGGGGGGATGTTCCTGTTTTGTGGGGGTCTCTGTTTCGGATGGGGGTGAGCATGTGTCAGGTGGGGGGAGGGTCTCGAGTGGCGAGGGCTGCTTTGGAGGGGGGTCTCACGTGTGGATGGGGGTCTGTGCCGCAGGCGTGGGAGCAGGCAGCAGTGTTTTGGGGAGCAGTGGGACCCCCCGATGGCAGCACAAGGTGGAGGCAGTGGGTGTCAGGGGCTGGGGAGGGGGGTCTTCCTGTGGAGCCGCCCCTGGCATCGCTCTGGAGCCCTGTGCTCCGGCCGGCTATGGGGCTGGAACCGCTCCCTGGCCCTAGATGGGGACGTGCCCGGAGCTGCAGCCTTGGACCAGGCAGCTCCGGAGGATTAGGGAGCGGGAGGCGCCTTGCCGCCTCCTCTGGAAAGTGGAGATATCCAAAATAGAGCTCACCTCGCACGTCTGAGGGTTGTGCTGGGAAAGGGGGCTCGGGAGATGCCACCTCCAGTTCTCCAGCAGTGCAGTTGTTTGAAATGACATTTCTTGGAAACAATAGGTTTCACCTGAATGACAGTGTTTGCAGGCTGATGTGGCCTCGGGTACAGGGAGGAGCGTTGGCAGCCGATTTATTTTAGAGCTTTAGAAACATCACTGAAGTTCTTTTTTTATTATTATTATTTATTCTGTTATATCTGGTTCTTTGGAAGGATCTAGCTAGCTGTCCTTGTTTTGGAGTTGTTTCTACCTGCTTTATTCCCTTTTCTGCATGTGTTTTCTGGAATGTCAGGTTGTACAAGAGAAATGTTTTAGAACGTATTGCGTTTGGGTTTTTGGAGTAAGCCTTTTCCGAGAACGGCATAGGCAAATATGTGGTACGTTGTCTTGCTTTGGGGTGACGTGATCGTGAAATGCAATACCCCGTTGTAACGCACCTGCCTGCGCAGGTGGCTTTGAGGTTAGGGCTGCTGTAGGCTCCTCTTTGCAGAGGGTAGTTTAGCTGTTGGGTTCCGGATGGAGTTTTCCTGACTAGTTCGTAAATACTGAGCCTGGTCTCTTCACATGGCTGGTTTACAGGGATACTTGAATGTAAGGTTCATCCTCATCCTTCGCTTGACCCAAATGGTATTTCCTGAGTACTTACTTGTGTCCCCCATTACCAACTGTGTAGAAATATATTTGTCCTGGAAACCTTCTCCAAACCTCTGCGGAGGAAGTACCATTTTCCTCCCCACACAGGTAGGGAGCTAAGACACAGGGACTACGTTATTCCACTAGCTCACGAAGAGCCTTTGGGGTGGAGCAGGAGATCAGGCACAAGTTTCCCATAGTTTGGAGATAGTGTCCTAGATGCTATATGACTTTGTTTTTGTTTAATGCCTCTTGAAAAGAGGTGTGGTACAAATTTTCAACTCGGTTTGCTTGTAGAGACTAAGAACTCATCTGTCATCTGTTGAATGGCGCCTCAGAGCTAACTTTTCTTTTTTTTCTTTTCCTTTTTTTTTTATGTCTGGTACTGGTAGTTTCGGACCCAGACAGGCTTTTAAGCACTTAAGGCAGGGAGTGCTGACTTGTGAAGACACCAGAAAACTCTGCCACTGTGTCCCCCTCTGGGACAAGCGGCTGATTAGGCAGCATGTGTTCGTTTCCACCGCAGCTGGATCTGGGGCCTCGTGCAGTCCCAAGAAAGGGCCTTATGCAGATGCTCTGCTAACGCACCTGCTGCCCCAGCGGTGCTTGCAGAAGAGGGATCCAGCGATCTAAGTGTGGCAGGAGAGATCACACGAAGAGGCAGCAGTAGCTCTATGGAGAGAAGCTCTTGGACCAAAAGCTGCTGTTGGCGGCTCCACTGTAAACTTGTTCTCTGCCTGCTTCATGGTTGCTCCTTGCTGAGTCTTGGCCCTTGGGAAGGGGTGTGTGCTTGCTTGGCTTAGAAATCACTGTGTGCTGATCCTGTACGATACACACCTGCTCGTGCGCTATGGACCTAGTCCCGCCACGGGGTATGTTCTTGGCCTCTGAGTGTGCCTTGGTTTCCCTAGCTGTATGGCAAGGCTGGCACGTGCTGCTTGAGAGAGCTGAAGGGTGGAGGAGGAGTGAGTGGCCAAGGAAAAGTACAGCTTTAACCATAAAGTGTGTAAAACGCTTCAGACAAGCACCATCCCTGCGTTCTGCTTGGTGTCCACGAGCGGCAGAGGCAGGTTTGTCCAGGACTAGCTTGGAGGTACGTTCCTGCTGTTTGTTAAGGTCCTGGTAGAGACAAAATAGCTTGTGATGCCGTGTGTGAACGGGTTGGGTAGGGACCGGGGGAGGCTGATGTCCCGCACGACCTGCTAACCCGCACCACCGCGCCAGGGCCCCTCCGGTCGTACCCTCGGCCTGTTTGCCGGCAGCGCGTGCTCCTCTCTCTCGGCGGGCAGCACCGCAGCCGCTCCCGCACCGCGGGCGTGCGGCTGGGCCGGGGGCTGTCGGCAGGAACAGGAGAGGATTTTCTTCCCAGCGCCCAGCACCACTGGTGCGTGTGGCGACGGACCCGGCAGAGATGGGATAACGATTTTTAGCCTCATCTTGGTTTTCGCTTCCAAGGACTCGAGGAAACCCGAGAGGCCTCAATTAGCCAGCGTGAAAGGCCAAGCTTTGGAGACCTTGTAAAGGTGTCACTGTTCGGGGAGATGGGAAGGGGGAATTATGCGGACTGCTAGGCCCAAAAGCATGAATTCCTCCAAGGGGCACTGGTCTGGCTGGCGCGGGCTGTTTACACAGCAGCAGCCTGTGTTCTGGGAAGAGAATTACGGGAACCACAGAGACAGACGTGGTCTCTGAGCCTGAGGGATGGAGCTGGGGTTGTCCAAGGTCACTGGAGGGGAAGGAGGCAGAAAACGCAGGACGAGCAAAAGGAGGGAGCATGCATCCAGGGGTGGATTAATTTTTTTCTGTTCTCAGTGGATCAGTTCCACTTAGCGCGTGTGTATGTGTCATTAGTGAAGTTGGGCCACAGAACTGTAGCGTTCAAAAGTGCAGCCTGGCTTCTATTTTTAAAGGTCAGTGTCTTTTTCATATTGTTGGGAGGAATGTATCTGTCTGTGAGTCCGTCTAGGTAAATGCTGAAGAAGTGACTTCTTTTTCCTCCTTCCATTGCCAGGGGAGTCTCATGAAATGTAGCACGTCTTTTCATCTATTGTAAGTTCAGCTTAGTTGCTCGTGGTAATTATTTATTCGTATTGTGGTGATGCCTAGAGGGCACAACATGGATTTAGATGCTGAACAAAGACATGGTAGAAGATGGCCCTCGGTGTGCTTTGAATAAAAACTTTGTTGAAGTCGATGGATCTCAGGCATCTGTTTAAGATCAGCAGTTTTACATTACGCTGTTTTATAGGGCTTTTTCTGTCAATAGGCTTTGAAATAAAATGGTATCAGTGAATGGGCAAGCGTCATGTTCTGTCGTGTTAGCTTTGGGAGAAGTTCTGTCTGGGGAGGAACTTTTGCTCTGCTGTATTAACATTAGCAAACCTAGCATCTCTGCTTCGGTGAGAGATGGGGCTGTGTGTTTTACGTGTAAATTGCTGGACTCGTTTTGATCACTGGCTCGATGCTTGCGTTTGGATCTCCAAAGGGGTTGGCTCTCTCCTCCTCTGTTTTATCATGCACTGGTTTTATTTGTGAAAAGGACAGAGATTGCATCCACATTTGGTCAGCTCCTGGGGTAAGGCACCTCAAACGTGGGAGCTGGTGAAGAGATGCACTGGCAGCGTCTCCGTAAATAAAAAGTGGGGTTGCTTGCGGCGGGGGGGGGAGGGTACCGAGCTTGTCTTTATGGTTTATGGTGCTGCTGAGAGGCAGAAGATTAGCTTTGCTGTTATGATAAACCTCCAGTATGAGTGGTTTACAAGTGGAACGTAGGAAGTTTTTCTTCCCATTCCTAAAGCAATAACTTATAAATATTTTTGTTTACTCTATCCCACCAATGTTACATGGCATTGCTTCATTCAAATGTAGCCTTTATTATAAATGCCCAAGAAAATTAAGGGTCTCTTCCCAATTCAGCAATGAGTAGTTGTCAGCTGCTGTCCTTCCAGATGGAGAATTGCATCAAATTATTATTTTTTTTTAGCAATGACACTTCATCTTATTTAATAATATATTTCAAAATATGGAAACAATGGGAACTATTTTGTAATGGATAAAACATGTCACAATGCTTCAATTTTTGCTTTTGAAAGGCGGGTCCGTTTACTTCTGACTCTGTTGAATCGCTTTAAATGTGGTCTTCCCCAGCACGGTGAGGCTCTGCCCTACCAGCTGACGGTGCCAGCCGCCACAGAACATCAGCACACGCATGGTGCTCTGCAAGCCACTTCTTGGCACTCGGTTCAATGACACTTGCAAGATGTGGGGTTTTCAATAAAAGAAAACCCTTGCCCTGAGCTTGATTTTTTGAAGCGTTTCCAGTGACACAAACTTTTTTTTTTGAGCAGATGGTTCGTTTAGCTAACTTCTATTTGCAGCAAAGGTGGAAAAAAAGTCCTCATGTTGGAAAATAAAGTGCAGCTAATGGAAACAATGGTTTGGGAAAGAGAAACTGCAGGGACCTTTACAGCGCTTACTAATTCTTGCCCTGACAGGAGGCTCTAAGATGTTCGCTGTGACCGTGTCTCCACTGCACATCTTTCTCGTGGGCGGTTTGCTTCTGGGGATGTCCGTGTAGTGGCGCCTGGTTCCCGTGAAGCCCCGAGCTGAGGTGTCCTTCAGCAGGGAACCGGGAGTCCGACCCGGCTCTGGGAAAGGCCCGCCGCAGCCTGATCCAGCGGGAGCGAGAGTGCCGCCCGGCAGCGGCAAGCAGGGGCCGGGACCTCGGCGCTGGCTACCCTCACGTCAGTAAGTCCAAGGCTGTCGGCCTCAGCACGGTGCTCTTCTCTTCAGTCAGGGTGTCTTGCTGGAGTTTAGCTTCTGCCTGCCCACTGTGAGCAAGCGTAGCTGAGCTGGTGGCTTTAAGTTGACGGGCTCTGTTGGGGCTTCCTGCTGTGGGTGTTAAGGAGGAGATGAGAGTGATGGGAATCAAAAGGAAAAGCTGCTCGTGCTGTGGGCGCAGTTCAGAAGCGTGCGCTGCCTTTGGTCCTGCAACATCAGCGAGTTTCCACAAGGTTTCCACAAGGCACAGCACAAGTGCTGAAATCTCCGTGAGCTTCTCGGTCCGGGTGAGGCTCGATCTCCTTGGGAGAAAGGTTCGAGCGAGTCTGTGTTAGCACACCTGGTGCTGTGAGTACCTGGCTGTTCTTATATTCCTCGCTGGGGGATCTTCGTAGACCTTACAAGCTGGCACCACGGCAGAGTGGACGCTGCCGCCTTTGCAGTTAGTTATTAGGCCTGGTGGAGTCACCGAAGCAGGACGCTTTCCTCTCCTCTTGCTGTTTGTTGCACTGATGTTGTCTGTTAACTGTTTTTGTGGCACGAAAGCTGAAGAATGCTCATTTTTACGGTTTCCCAAGGATCCTCCCATGTGCTGCAGCTCAGAGGGTCCAGTCCAATCAGGGAATTGTGGTGTCCTCTGTTTCTGGAGAAATGATCAGTGCCGTGCAAGTCAGCTTTGGGTGCTAGGGAAGCCGGGGAACGGGGACATGCTATAAGGTTTTGATATTTGTGGCTGATCGCTATGCAAGTCCGGTGCAAGCTGCGTATTTTACCCTCTTCAGGGGTTAATATTGTAATGTTAATAATAACCTGGCGGACATCTCAGTGTAACTGGGTTGGAATGTCATGTTCTCTTCCTGCAGTCATGGTATCTGGAGTTGGAGAAGTCTCTCGCTGCTGATGCTGAGTGTGCAAAATCATTGCACAAGATTTGAGGTATAACTAGAAGCCACGGGGAGAAATCAAGAGGGGAAGAAAATAGACTGACTTCCTTAATGACCACAGAACCAATAGGACTTAAAAACTGGCTCCCAAGGCAACTGATGGAAGCCCCGTTTTGGAAGACACTTAAAAGTAGCCTGCAGGCTGGGGAAGGACAGGCTAGGTGTGATCTAATGAGACTTTTTCCATCTCTAGAATTCCTCTGTTATCCGAGTAATAAGCACACAAAGATCCAGCCCTTCTCTCTGTTCGGTAAGGTGTTCCAGACCTTGCTTTCTTCAGAAGCCTCTCTTGTTATTAGTGCAAAGGACATTCACAAATTGCATCATGCTGAGATGGAGGTTTTCTTTCTTTCTTTTTTTTTTTTTTAATTGGGCTAGTTCTGAGGAATTTTTTTCCTTGAGTGTTGTCACTTGGGGAAAAGTCCTTATTTCAGAAGGGAGGAGCGCGTCAAGCAGTTCTGAAAGCACGCTACTCTAATTTTAATGTGCTTCTGTTTCTAATTCCCAAGTTGATGATCACACCTGAAAGCTGGGAAGAAAGTCCATGGATTCAGATCTGGTCTCTGTCACCTTTGCAGGTGTAAAGATTTGTCACGGGTTTGAATCCCCAGCAAGCTGTGTGATCTGCATCCCCTTGCAAAGGGAGGAAAGCTCCGTGCGCTCGGCTCGGGCTCCGCTGTGCAGGGCGCTACCCTCCAGGGAGGGTCTGGTCGCTCGAGGATGAGCGATGCTCGTTGCTCTTCGCTGTGTGGTTGGGGGTCTCGGTGCCCCCGGCTCTCTCTGTTGCAGCCGCTCCCGCAGTGACTCGATCTCAAAGTGCTGCCGGTTTGTAGAGGGAGTCGGGGAGGGGGCTGCTCTTCCAGGCTCGGACGCAGAGCGGGTGTGAAGCGGTGTCGAGGGCGAGCTCGGAGGTGGGGAGCACCGCTCTCGTCGCGCAGGCACAAGCAGGAGCTGCGTCCTTTGAAGTCGCCTGTCTCTCCCGGGGATGTTGTTTCACCCAGGCTGCGTTGCAGAGTTTGAGATCGAGAGTTCTGGCATTGCAGCTGTTCAGCCTTTTTGTGGTGCTTTTTGAAATTAAAAGGATTCTCGGAACATAAAACCATTTCCTAGCCAAAGGTCGTTATGAGCTGCTCTTACATATGGCTATAGGTTCACATGAGCTAGGTGCTATGTTTACCAAATGTAGATACTTTTTCTAAATTGCAATTTCTAGTTGAGGAGGCCTCACGCTCTGCTAGAATTAAAGGCAATAACTGCTGACATGTGGTTCAGGGCTCCTGAAATGCTCCAACATTTTTCTCTGGGTCCGCTTTTAAAATACAAAGGAGTGGGGAATCAATCCTTTTTATTGCACACCATCCTGTTAGTGTTAATGCGACTGCTTGCGTGAGTAGGAAGGAGGAGTTGCGGAACGAGCTCCGTAACTCAATTGCATTTGACTGATTATTAGCTACTTACTTTGAGGAAAATTAACTTCTCGGGCTAATTCTTTGCTGCCTGTTACTTGCGGTTTAAAGAAGACTCCAGGGTCCTCGTCGCTCTTGGTGTCACCCAAGAGCCCGAGGGTTGAATGGGTCCCTTGGACCACGCGGAGCCTTCAGGACCCGCTGCTTGCTGCCCGCTGGCGGGGTTTGGGGAGAGGGGGGATGCCGGGAAGCTCTCCCTCTCCCGTGTGCGAACGCCGCGTCTGTCGGAGGAGCGCTGGGCCTCGGGCAGCAACGGCTGCGCTGACGGCTGCAAGGAAGCGTCGGTTCAGAGCGGTACCAAACGCCTGGTGCTGAACTGAGCAACTGCTTGACTTAAAATAACCAAAGACTAAATATTTACCTTGTTCCTACAAAAATATCTTCTTCAGAGCACAGAGTCATCTTTAGGACAGACTCTTGGCACTTTGTCATTTTTTTTGAAATCTAGTATTTTCAAGGGCTTCTGCAGAGTAGGAGAGAGAGAGGGCTTTCTAAATAAAATTGATTTTCATTAATGCGTTGCATGCCCTTTGTGCAAAGCAGACAGATCTCCGAGCGCGCGCGCGCGTGTGGAACTCAGAAAAGCAAAATTACGGGTTCAACAAAAATAAAACTGCAGGATGTGTTTTAAACCACAGTTACTGTGTAACCCAGCGCTTGAGAGAGATTTCAACCTAAATTATTTTCATTTTGTAAAGTTAATGGCCACTGTGGGATAGGAAGGGGAATTCTAAGTGCTCAGCTTTTTCTCTGCTGTGCAGGCTGAAGAACTGGATAACGGCAAATTCGTGACAGTGTCCTGGGAAGTCGTCTTCAGTCCTTCTGATACGGATAGCAGCGGGGGGGATAGTGTGGGTGTGTGTCAGACTAGCCTAGCTTCGTTGTTTTGAAGGCTTCGGGTGCTTGCTGCTGGGGAACGAAGCTCCTCTTTGCTCGCGAGCGTGGAGCGAGTTGGTGAGTCCGCGTCCTGCCGCCGGCGGGGAGGTGAGAGGAGATGTCCCCGTGGCCCTGCGTGGGCTTCGGTGGCTCTGCTGCGGTCGCTGCAGCACCCGGCGCTGACGCCTGCGGCGGAGAGGGGTCCTCGCCCTGCCGAGCGGCGAACGCGGAAGGCTGGCAACATGCCCCGGGACTGGACCGGATTTAAACCGATGCCCAGCTAGGGAAGACGCTGCCTTCTCAAAACCAGCAAGTCCCCCACGTCAGGATTTTAGTTAAGTGGAGCATAGTGAGAGCATTTTTTCTTAATTAGCATAAAGCAAGTAGTCAGATCCGATGGGTTAATAAGCCCAGACTAATACGCCTTGTCCGCATCTGTATTTATCTCGAGCAGTACACTGCCAGGAGCAATACTTGTACAACTTATTTCAGTTCATTCGAGAAGCAGTTATTGTTAAAAATCTGCTTTTAAAAGGAGTGCCGTCAGAAGAGAATGACTGATTTCTTTCAGCTCAGAAAAGGTACCAAAGTCCCCTTAAAAAGTCCCATTTCTTTATCAACTCGCTTCAGTGTCTTGCTCGTTTAAGAAAAGGAGAGAAAAGTTAGTATCGTTACTTCTTTTTGTGTGTGCTCACACTTTGCAAATCACATTTATTTTCCTTTCAAGGAGACGATTCATCTTTACAAATTATTGCTTTTTTTAATTGTTCTCTGCAGCAAACGCTCCGTTTCCGAATGTATCAACTGCCAATTATGGTGTGAATTCTAAACAGCAAAACTCATGTTTTTAGAACTGTACTCGTTTTGCTTTTTAAACAGCAAATGTAATTGACAAATAAAAAGCCATTTGAATGTATAAAATGTTCATTATCTCTGCAGGGTGCCAAGCTGCAAAATATAAGGCAGATTTCCCTTTTATTTTGGTGTGGTCTTTGGAATGGCTGTTGCGAGACTGCTCAGCAGAGCATTGCGTGTTAGCATTCAGTCTCACTGCCCCAAACCCGATTCCTTTCATTGATAAAATGAAGCTAAACGCCGCAGCTGAGCAGTTTCCACGTGCGGGAATGCGGTGCCGGGTGTGCGAGCAGAGGCGGGCGCGGAGGCAGAGGCCGCCGGGGGAAGTGCGCTGCCCGTGCCAGCGCGTGCACACCTCGCTCTCCGGGCTCTCGCGCCGGTGGCTGTTTGTCCGTCTGGAGCAGTGGGGTCTTGGTTGGGTTTTGCCGTGTCGGATGTGCGGGAGAATTGGCAGCTGCTTTTGTCCTGCTTGGCTTTAAGGACTAAAGCTGCTTGACAAGCGGGTTCCCGTGCGAACGCGGCGGAGCTGCGGTGGTGGCGGTCTGCGCACGGAGGCAGGGGTGAAACGCTCCGTGTCTGCTGTGGCCTTAGTCCGCAGCGTTGAACTCCCATAGCCGCGCTGCGGTGACTGCTGGACTGCGGTTGCTGCTAATGTTGGCTTCTGCCCTCCAAGAGGAGGGCCTAGAAAGCATGTCTCTGATGAGAAAGTGTAAGTTTAGTCCCACTGGGGTTGACAATGAAGTCAGTGTTGATGGTTAAGCCCAACACTGCAAAGCAGCTTTCAAGAAACTTGGGGTGAGTAACCTGTCCGTCCCAAGAAGCTGCTCGGTGGTGTTCTTGGAGGAGGAGTGTCCAGGAAGCTTCTCGAGGCTAACTCTGACTGAGCTCTGCTTTCTCTTTCAGCAAAGTACCTTAAAGATGGATATAGAAGACTGTAATGGACGATCTTACATATCTGGTATGTCTGATCTTGATTTTTGTCAGATATTTTGGGTTGCTAACGCTTCAGAGTGCTCAGTGTCTTCCTCTGGGCCTAAGCTGCCCTGTGTTAGGTTACTTAGCCACTTAGCCCCAAGGCTGGGCTGCTGTTGCCCTTGCAGATTGAGCACTGAAGCATGTTTCATTAAGTATCTGAAGAGTGTTAATGCCTGCCATGATAAACAGGTAATTGCCAAAAAAAAAAAAAGGTCTAACTAGGCTGATCCTTGAAAGTTTGCACTGAAGTTTTTGTGCTCGACTGTTCACATGCTGGTCTGTTCAGTGGCTGTCAGTATGCTGGCTCACCAGCTGTAGGTGAGATCTCAAGCTTTGCTGCAAGCTGAAAGGAGAATGTATTTGCTGTGATGCCTGCAGTCCCAGCGCTGCAGCGTCGTGGGGGAGGCTGATCGCTCTGTCGGGACTCCCTGGTTATGCTAATGAAACGAGTGTCTTGTGCTCCCGTTGGTCCTCTTCGTCTTTACAATGAATGCACTATGCCGAAATTGCAACTCCAGAAAAGTGTGATATTTAAGACCCCCACAGGTGATCTCAGCTATGCACCCTGCCAAGCCCAGCACTATTGTTTATTAGTGTATGTTAGGATTAAATCCAGGCTGAGTTCCAAACATAAAACCATGAACCGTCCGCTGGGAGAGGGGGAGACTGAGTGGGACTGACCTAAATGTCAGTGGTGGAAGTTGTTGGTTTACCAGACTACTCGGTAACCAGCAGCATCACATAGATGTGAACTGCAGTGTCGTGGGTCGAAACCATTGAACGCCTCTCACTGTCGCTTCCTGTGTGACCACTTCCAGGAGGGTCCTCCAGGGCACCGGTGGGATTAATAGACTGGTTGGTTGCCTATAGAAACCTGGCTCGTAGCCTGTACAGGTCATACGTGAAAGCTAGTTTGGCGGGATTTGTTCTTATCTCTGGGGAACTGGTGTTTGCAGCATAAAAACACCTCAGTTTGTCTATCTTTGCTCAGGAAAGGAGTTGGACTAGAGTAAGATGTGGTGTAGATGCAGAAGTTACAAAGCCACGTGGGGCTCTTGTGATTAGCTAATCTGGCCTCCAGTATGAGAGACAAGGACGTTTCTGTGTTAGGACCATGAACTGGAAGAGCTGCGGGGTGCTGGAGGTGAATCGTTCAGCAGGGGTGAAGGTCAGAAGTTGAAGAGCGTGGAAAGGGAGAGAGGACCCCGGCTGTTGTGCCTAGCAGTCGCGGTGGTGAGAACTTTGCGCGTTGACAGAGCTGCACAGGTGCCCTTCTGCCATTCCCTTTTGCATAAATCATGTTATATCTTGCCCGTTTTGACAAAGTTCATCCTTGGAGTTATTGTGCCCCCCTTCTTTCTGTGAAGATTTCCTTCGATCCCCGGAGGATCTGTGCTTGGATTAGATTTTTGGCTCTTCTCAAAGCACTGTTCGCGCTGTACTTTGCTGCTTGGGTTTTGGTTGCCAGGATGCCTCCATTAAGTAACAAAATGCTTCCCTGAAGTTGGCTGATCACGTCGTGCCAGGGTGACTGCCTGCTGAAAGCGGCTGCTTTGTTAGTTTAGTTCAGTTTTCTGTTTAGCAGAACTGCATCCTCCCGGCTCTTGCAGCGTCCTCAAACGGAGCTCGAACGCGCGCGAGTGCACTCGGTTCGGAGGTCCATGTTGCCTTACAAGCTGCAGCTTTGCTTTTCCTTTGGGAATTTTTGGGGTGAGCTTTCCCCTTTCCCCACAATCTCTACAGTAGGTCTGTGCTTCCCTGCAGGCATGGAAGTGCTGCAGCTCAAAAGAAGGACCAAAAAGAGGCCCTAGAAAAAGCCCAACTGTTGGTGTAGCCTGAATCCCTCTCCGTGAGCTTGTGAGCTTTAAATGTGGAGATGCTGGGGTCTAAGTCCTAAGTGGCTCCTGGAGTGTAGAGGGAATGGGAATGCTTAAAGAATGGGTGAAAGATGGGAGAGAAGGGAAGGAAAGTGTTAGAAGAGCTGTGCGGACCTTTCTCTGTCAGGGTGGGTTTTTTGCGTCCAGAGAGCACCATTCACCTGCTACAACTTCACCAAAACCATCTTGCTTTCCATCAGGCAAAGTCAAACGCTGAGCTTTATTTTAAACTCTCTCTCTCTCTCTTTTTTTTTTTTTTAATTAAGTGCGATGGAAGTTTGCCCTCAAAGCGCGGGATAAATGCTGTAATAGCTGTGGGAGAGACTGAGCTGTGTGGGAGCGCTTCAGCACTGCTGATTTCCTGATACTTGGGGAATTAAGCCTCTAGGGCTCACTCAGCTCTTGGCCTTGCTGCACAGCCTGCTTTTGTGGGTGTGGGGGGTCAGGGCCATCATAATTAAGATTATTTACTTGATAGAGTCAGGGTCAAGACCTGCCAAATAGCTGCTTTGGGTGCTGATCTGCTGTGGACCTGAAATGACTAGAGGAAATAAACAGCAAAACTCTTGAAACTTGCTTCTGTGAAATATTTTTAATTAAACTGCTTCTTAAATAAAAAAAGAATCCATTTTTGTCACATAGCAAGGTAACCAAAAGCCCGGAAATTCATAAAGAATGTGAAATGCTTTGTCTCCTTTGAATTCTTCGCTGGAAAATAAGTTAGTTTTGAAACAGCTCTGGTGAAGACACGGTTGTTACCACAAAGGGGTTAGGAACAAGGTGGAGGCGGGCAAGACTCCGCTCCATGCTGCGTATCGATTCCTCAGGTGGCATGTCCACAGATTGTAACTCTTTCTATAGGTACTTAACCCGAAAATGAGCATTGTGATCATGCAGATAATGACTTCACGGTTCTTTCTTGTTCGGCAAACGCTCTTGCTGGGGCTGAACGAGGAGGACGGCAGGCTGCTGTCGCCGTCGCGGCCGGGCTCCTCCCCAAGCTGGCGCAGGCGATGCGGATGCAGGGATGCAGGGTTAAATGCTTTCTGTTCCTCGGATAACCGGGCTACAGGCATACGAGTCGTCTCTAGCGTGATGTTCAGATTTCCATTTGTTTTTAGAACAAATGAAATGTGACCCAATATTTCCTGAAATTTGAAATATGAAAGGTTATCAGAGAGGGAAATTGCTAAGAGGCTGTCGAAACCCAGGCGCGGGTCGCTCCCCGAGGTGGGATAGGGCTTCGGTTCTCACTTTCCTTGGCAGGAAACCTGCCCACCCTTGTGGAGCCGTGCGCTTTGCAGGCACGCGTCGGGAGCGGTTGTCCGGGGGTGCTGGTTCTTCCCCTCCGCGCGCAGCAGGAGGGATCCCCAGCCCCTTGCATGGGCAGGGCTCCTCGGAAAGGCGCCGACTGTAGCGTGTGCCCCAGCCGTGGGGCAGCAGGACGCGGGGCTCTCGCCGGAGCTCCGCGCCGCTCCGCGCGGGCTCGACGCCGATCCTTCCCGCGAGAGCGGAGGCCCTTGGCAGCGCGAGGGGAGGTCCTCGCTAGCTCAGCTCGCGCTTGCTTGACTTGTTTGGCGGAAGGCTGGGCACCAGGGAGCTGTGTGGCCGGGTGCGTCCTTGGAGAGTCCTGCTCGCCGGGAGCCCCGGGGTCCTTTGGCGTAAAAGGCTCCAGAAGGTGAGGTTGGTCAATGCGGGAATTGAGCTCTGAACTGAAAACGGGATGCTGTGCCGTCGCCTGTCTGCTTGAAGGGACCAAGGAGAAACTAATTTTTTTCTCCTTAATGTCTGATTTAGCTTCTAGTTTAAGGGTTTTAACCTTTCTCCCATTCATCAGAGATAGGCAGCAGCTGGAAACAGGTTGTAAAACACTGCATCAGCGTTCTTCATGCTGTTAATCACTTTGATGCTTTGTTAGTGCATCATGATCTTATGATCAAGGTTAAACCAGACCTGGAATCAGGAGGATCCTCTGTGTAGGATAGGAGTTGTGCTCCAAGACAAACTCACCTGGAAATGCCTGAAGAAATTCCTTGCAATTCCAGCATGAGGCCATGGTCTCTTGTGATCTCTTCCTGGGGCATGTCATAGTTGTGGGGTTCAGCTGTTTGATATGGCTAAACTTTGGGGTAGGAAGTGCCAGGAAACATTTTGGGATGTGTGAAGTGGCTCTCTTCTGGACTGAGCATCTGCTCCAGAGCTGCCTGGAAGTGTGGAGGACCGGATTCAGTGGCCTTCCGTCCTCCTCAATGCACTCTCTGAGCCCAAGGGTTAGCTGGGGTGATTTTTGCCCCCTTTCTGAAGCTGGTGACCAAGACTTCAGTGTCCCCTCCCCTTCTCAGTGCAGGAGGGTCAGAGCCCAAATGATCCGTTGCTGACCGCTTGAATGGGAGCGTGGGCTCGAATTAGGAGTGATGCTGTTCTTCGTTTGATTATCAGGACTTCTCATTCCCACTGGTATTTTGGGTCTGGCACCTGGTTCCTGCTTTTGTCCCCAGCCTGCCGGGCCCCGGCAGCCTGCAGCACGCTCCGGGTGCGCGGAGCTCTGCCTCGACCCCCTGCCGCCGTCCCGCGGCTCCTGTCCCGCGGCCGCTCCCTCCTCTCCCCTGTTAGAGCTGGGCTCGGGGCTGCCGGTGAGGCGGGAGCCTTGCACCGCTGCAGGAGGCAGCGCTGCAGCCTGGCTTCCAGCTCGCCGTGCTGCTTGACTGTAAAATGACGGTCGTTTCTCTCACTTCCAGGAATCTGTTCTTCCTGGAAGGTGAGTGGCTGAGTTCACCCTACCAGTGAAATGCAGACATGCACACACAGCCTGTATTCCAGTGCTGTTTCCAAGGAGTTGGCTGTGATAACACTCCAGGGTATCTTCAGCAAGGTAGAATAATGTAAGTTAAACAGGAGGGTGTGTGTGTGGGGGGATGCTGAAATGACTCCTTGCCGTTTCTGCTCGCTCTTTACGTGGGGTGTCATTGGAAACACAGAGGAGAAGAGGTGCAGGGGGGTATTTAATGTGTCGGATAGAGAGACCGACTCTGGATGGTGATTTATGGGTGTGTAAAATCGCTTGTGCTGGGCAGGGAGGAGAGGGAAGGGAAGGACCTGGCCCTGCGAGATGCCCCTGCAATTACCTAAGGCGAATGCTGGCAAGGCAGGACACAGCTTGTGATGTGCGGTACCGAGTCCCTCTGAGAGGTGGCTGTGTCTCTGCCTCCCCCCAAGAAGCGGCTGTTCAGTTCTCAGGCTGCAGGACCTGCATCCCTGCATCCGCAGAGTTCGCTCCCGCCGGGACCCCGTGGTGGGGCGGGCGCTTTTCTCTGTGGGGCTTGTTTTCTCTTTAACCTCTTGTAGCCAAGAGCTCGTCTCCGTTCTCTGCGGTGCGTGGCTGGTAATGCGTGTAGGCTTCGCATGACTCAAGCTTGCTGGCAGCAGCCTGTCAACCTCGCCTCGGTACGGGGAGGGAAGAGGGAGAGAGGGAAGGATCCTCTAAGTCCCTTCCACTGTGACCCCAGGAGGAAAAAAATCTCTTTAAAATGTTGCCATGGGGACTTGGAAAGGGCGAGGGTACTGCTGGGATGTCCCGGCTTCGTCTCAGTTGAGCGGTGATTTAGAATATGCTGCCTCACTTAGGGCATTTACCGCCAACGATTCCCATGCCCAGCAAGGCTGGTGAGCTCAGCGTCCCGGTAGCCATCAGACAATGGGATGGACTGGGCTCGGAGAGCATGGAGAGGAGAGTTTCTCCAGATGCAAGTATTTAGAAATAACGTTACCAGCTGTGCTAGAGGAGTTTGTGGAGCTTCTGCACTTCTCATCATGAAACTCTTTGCAGTCTCTGTGCAGCATCGCGGAGAAGCGGCTGCCGCAAGCTGCTGCCCGGCAGCTCTGTGCGCCGGGGGGGACGGTGCGGCTCGGCTGGGGTTTTTCTGCGCTCGGGCGATCAGCGGGTCTCGTCAGAACAGAAACCTGGCGATGCGCTGTTGGTCCTGGAAGGGGGAAGAAATGAGCCTAACCTGCTGTGCAAATGAGTTAGGCTCACGACGACCTGGTCTTACCCTTGAGCGGGCATCTGTACTGCTGAAATCAGTCTGCTGTGCGTGGGGAAGGCCCTGTGTTCAGGGGCTGCGGATGCCTGGCCTCGGGTTCAGTTTCCCGGGAAAACTAGTATCTGCTTGGGAAGTGCCCCAGGCCCCCAGAGCGCTGTTTTGCAGAGCGAGTCCGTTTGCTGGGCAGAGCCCTAGGCGCGTCCTCGCAGACGGAGGCGCGGGGCGTTTCAGCGGGGCACGCGGGGAGCGTGGTCTGGCTCCTCACCTGCTGGCACGCCTCCGTGCGCGGTGCCAGGCAGAGCTTCCGCGGAGCCCTTGGCACGGTTTGCAGTCCTCTGCTCCCTGCTGCAGATGCCTCTTCAGGGCAGTCAGGAAAGCAAAGCCTGGTGCTGCCATCAGCACGTTGTTGGCTCACAGCTGTTGCTTTTGAGGCAGTAACGGTTGGAAAACTGTGTTCTGGAATGAGTCTAGCTCTGGTCTGACCTCTGGGTAGGAACAGCCCCTTAAGGGTCCATCAGCAGCCCCTTTCCAAAGAAGAGGAGAGGGATCTGCTGGGCGGAGGATTCGGCTGAGTGAAGCCAATGCCAGCCAGTGGCAGCTGTGCTTCAGGCCTAACTCGCTGGTGTTTCCCTCCTGGTTTCCACAGGTAGTGGGGATTCCTCTCTGGAGAAGGAGTTCAGCTCGGCAATCGTGGGACCCACGGTGAGCACACCCAACAGCCAGCACTCCTCCCCGAGCCGCTCGCTCAGTGGTGAGTACGCTGCCTTAACTGAAAGCAGCGCTTAGATCCGCCTGTTTTGTCCCCAAACCCTGCACCCTCTCAGGCATGACATAAATTTTCACTTGCTGCTGTGACAGATTTCTTTCCAAATCTGACTGTTTGTTCTCTAACCGAAGAGGATAAAATCTCTGCTTTGGTCTCCGAGTGGAGCAGCTGCCAGGTTACTTATCCTGGACACTGGACACCTGACTGCTGCCGAGGCTGGAGTTTTGGGGTCGATTGTGGCAGTGCCAGGGACTTGTGGCCTTTCTGCCCTGTGTAGTTGTGAATTTCAAGCAGCTGCATGTGTCAGACTGTTAATGATCACAGCTTGGAAGGGGCAACAAAGCTGTTGGTTGCTTTGGAATAAGTTATGTATTACACCAGTCTAGATGGCTAAGTGGGAAATTGAAAAGCCTCTGCACATCCTCTCCCCCTGGTAGCTGGGACAGGCTGGAGCCTGCGGCACATGCAGCATATCACGGGGCAGCAGCCCTTCGCCTCTGCGTGAGACTGTTGGGAGGTTATTTCTGTGGCTGTGGTAGATTCTGAGAGTTCTTGCGTGTGCTGAAATGCACCAAGAGTATTTCTGCCTCCACCTGGGGATGTGTCTAGCCATTCTGCCGCAAAGTAAGTGCTTCAAAGAGCTAGAGTCCACCTGAAACAAGATCTCTGCGAGAGAACATGACTCTGGACTGCCCTCGGGACAGTGTTACAGCTGGTGGATGCCTGGAGCCTACCGAGCTGTCCTTCACATCCCGGCTTGCTGAGCAGGTCGCAGAGAGCCTGGGAGTCCGGGGTGTCAAATAGTGTCTGAACAAAAGAGCAGCGAGCAGAGCGGGGAGGACGCAGGAGCTGTTGCACGTCAGTGGTTCAGACTGGGTGACCCTTCGTGTGACCAAAGGAAGGAGCTGCGTCACTCCTGCATCTCTGTCCCCTCTTTTCAGCCGTGGTGTACGATGAAGCTGGCCCCAGACAGTGGTCCCAGAGCACCTCAGTCGTGTGTGACACTGCTCATGGAGATGCTGAGCTCCATTTTCAGTTTCATTACTGCCACAGGGTGACTGGAAAACACCATCTCCCAGCCTCAGCTTAGCCAGATTATGCCATTTTTCTCCTGTCCACAAGTTTGTGCATAACATGAAACTTTTCAGCTCCTTCCCTGCCTCTTGACTGAATTCTCTCTTTCTGTGTTTAAGTGAATGAAACTGCTTTTTAGATTATATTTAAGAACCTGCACCAGTAAAATGGGCAGGTCTAATTTGAAAGCTGTCACAGTTTGTTACTAGTCACGACGTGCAGTCCAGTCCCATTACTCCCTGTGGTGATTGATGAGAAATGCAACGTTTCACTTGTGCACTGAAAAGTGGCATGACCCTAGATGAGTTTAGCAAGGCTGATGTAGACGTAAGTTGTAGAGATGCTATTTACATCACAGTCTTGGGCCAGTAGTCAAGATTTCCTGGGTCCTATATATTGCTAAACGGTGTTGACACATGAGAAGAAGTAGTGCTGAGATAAGATAGTTGGCAAGACCCACTTTGAATTGTGCTCTCTGCAGTCAAGAGCTGACACTTGGGCCATCTCTACCAGATTAACTCAACAAATATATAAAAGATTGGTTGGCATTGCTCTGATCCTCCCTCTCTACCACCTTTTAGCATATAATTGCTATTGCTTTTCCATAGCAAAGAAACTCCTCCATAATTTATCCATGTGTGCTTCCAGCAGTTAGTTCATTGGGACACCTCTGGTCAGGTCCTGGCATTTGAAGGTCGCTTTTTGTGAACCAGGATAAAATAAACCCCCAAAATTACATTTTCAGAGGGGGTAATATTATGAATTAGCTCAGTTCCCATTTTTCCTTTTATTGCTTGCTGTTTATTTTATACTTGCCCTATAAAATTGCTTAGAAGAGCTGCAAAGAAATGGAATCTTAGATTTTTGCAAAGGACAGTTCTGAGACATAACACGGCTTTTTCACTTGATCATAAGCAAAAGAAATTGAGCACGTGGACTGGCTGAAAGGACAATAAAGATCTCTTCCCCTTTAACAGCAGGATGCTAGTGATGGTATTGCCTCTGATCTGACTTGACTTCACAGCTGGTTCATCCAGCAAGCATTGTGCCCCAGAGGAGCAAGAATATTATATAACCTGTTCTGCCAGCAGAGACTTCCTCCAGTGAGACCGGACTCTGCATTGGTTCTGAAAGGAGAATTACAGAACAATAGTTGGCCTCCCTTCTATGCCCAGGAAAAAAAATAAGTCCCCAGGGGAATGGGAAAAAAAGAAAATCAAAGTGCAGCAAACGTCAACTCGTCCAGGCAGCTCCTGCCACCGAGAGAGGAGCTTTTCACTTCATGTTTGTGCACAGAAGCATCCGTTTGTGCTGGGTCTTCTGGATGCTCCCAGCAGAGCATGGTGGCACCAACAAATAAATAAATAAAGTTCTGCTTTTTCCCCAAGAATGCTTCTGTTGCAGAGTCTCCTCCGGTCTGCAGCCAGCAGTGGCTTTGGCCGATGGCTCAGCAGACAGTCTGAAAGTGCCTCCGATTGCCAAAGCCTGGGTGTATGCATAGTTCACGTTGCTGAGAGTCTCTTTGGGAATGCAACATTGTCTGCTATAATAATCCAGGAAGGGAAGGAGGGGAGTGAAAGCCAGTATTCCTGGGTTCTTCACCCTGCAATAAACTTAACACGAGCTCAGATGAATCACTCCCATGCTTTTTAATCCGCAGTTACAAAGCAAGGCTGTACCCAGCCTTTGAGGAAGAGCCAGAGCCCTTCTGCCTGTCACGTTAAAGGCAGCGTAAAAGAGATCTTTTCCTCTCAAAGTGTGTGGCTTGGCTTTCTTCTCCGGGGTTTCATGTCCGCCTTTCCTGATGGAAGCAGGAGGTGCAGCCTCCCCAGAACTGAAACGTCTTCTGCTGCCACCATCTCCGCTCTCTGGTGTTCATACATCCTCCTTGCCCGGTAATCAACCCGCAGCCTTCCTGCTCACGCACCGGAACGGATCATCCCTGCTTCGGCTGTACGTTGAACTTGCGTTATAGTTTGTTCAGAAAGCCCTTAGGCTTTAAAGGTCAAATCCCCTTGATCATATGGTATCCAGGATGTTACCAAGGTTTTCTTCGGTCTCTGCGGCTGATGCGCTTCTATCTTCAGAGTGTCACAAACATGAAGCGAACCTCCCATGTCCCCTGAAGAGTGGGTAAGAATTCGCTCTCTTTCACAAAGAGATGAGTTGAACAAGCCCCAGGGGTCGAGTCAACATCAGATCTGGACGCTTCTGGGATTTCTGTGTGGTTATGTTCAGTCTGCTTAGTTCTCACGCCTGTCTCCACAAGGCAACTTGGACTCTGTAATCTCCTACCCTCCAGGCAGCAGCAAAGTCTCCTTTGTGTATATAAAGTTCAGTTTCCTCCAGCCCCCACAGTTCTCCTCTTAAGGGATTGAGAAGAGCCTCCTGCTTTAAATGGAAGAAATAAGAATCTGATATTTAAAGGGATTCTGTAAATATTTTGTTTAAGTCTGTGGGCTCAGTGAACTGCCATGTGAGTGACCTGGATTCGGTTTTTCTCCTTCGTCAGCCTGCTGCAGCCTGCCGGGACCAGCGCTGCAGGAACAGGTAGCGGATGCGATCCGTGGCGAAGCGGCCGTCCCTGGCTGAAGCGTGCGGGCAGTCTCCCGAGGGGATTCCCTCTGGTTCTCGGCTGCTGGCGATTGGTTAAAGCAGAAGGAAACTTTCCAATGTGATCGTTTAAAGACTTGCTCTCCAAACCGGCGGCTTTGCGCCGAGGCTGAGGATGTCCCAGTGGCAGCTCTCTCTCGAGCAGAGGGCGCAGCTGGCCTCACGAGGTGGGATAACTGCGCCGCAGCTTGGCCAAGCCGTCCTGGGCAGGAAGCGCAAAGCATCTGGATAGACAAGTTCATCAGGAGCTAGGTGGAGGGAGGAGAGGGAGAGGTTGCGCTCTCCTTCCCTCTCCGAGTCCCCGTAAAGCTGCGACTTGCTCTCGCCGGAATAAGCGGAGCGACTGCTGTCCAGTTGCCGTGTCGTCTTAGGGCCTGTTTGATTTGTGGCATTCCACAGATCATTAGAATAGCGAGGAATGTAGGTCACGGCTGGCGCATCCGTTCGCCTCTCCAGCCTCAGCTCGTGATGCTGCGAAAGGAGAGAAAGGTAGCAAGCGGGGAGGGGGCGAGCAGCCCGCCGGGCGCCTGGCGGCGCAGGCCGGGGGGGGCCGGGGCAGGAGCCCGGGGGGCTTCGCCGCACGCGCAGCGCCCTCCGCCCGGACCTCCGCTGTCCCGGCCCCGCAGGCGCCTTTCGCGTGGGAGGTGCTGCAGAGAAAAAGGTGTTGAGCATAGCCTCTCGTGGCGGCTTTCGTGTGCCTTTTTAGCACGGCTTCTCTGGATCTCCTGCCTTCTCTTGGCATCAGTGTCCTGCTGTTGCCTGGCTCGGAAGCGCTGCATGGCTGTGGCTCCGGAAGGGCTCCTCAGCCCACCGCTCGAGCACCTTTCCCTGGTGGTGGCGTCACTCACCTCCATTTCTTCAGATCGTCACGCGAGCTTTCTTGGCGTTTGGGGTTCCCAAACGCTGCCCCGCAGGTGTCTGCGTGTTCGTGTCCTTCCTGCGTGTGTGTGTTTCCAGGCAGTCGCCGTGAGTCTTGCAGTCTCGCTCGGCTGCCACGTAACTATTGCAACCTTCTTATGTGTTTGAGGGAACTTGATGAGGCAAAAAGCTCCCTGCAGGGAGCTTGGGTCCAAGCCGGGACATCCACAGGCTGCCCAGCGAGGCAGTAATCAGCATGCCTGGAGCAGGAGTGGTTATTTTCAGGCCGCACCATCCTTTTTTCTTCCTTGTGTGTGTGTTTAAATAGTTGATGGATCCCAGGTCTTCTAGCATAGATGAAAACTTGCAGTGAAGCAATGTTTTCTCTAGTGAGCTGAGATTTACTGACTCTATCTAAAAAGACTCATATTAGGCGCTTTGTGCCAATTGATTTTGAGTCTTTACTGATTCAGAGAGTCAAACTGGTGTCTTCTGCTTCCTCTAAAGTCCTTTCATCGCATGAATGTTTTTTTTCCCCTCTGTCGTTGAATCCAGGGAACAAAATGTTCTTTCTTCAGCTGGTCGCCTTACAAGGCAGAATCCAAAGCAGTAATCTTTGGGGTGTACAAACAAGCCATCCAGCCTGTAACCTCTTGTGATCTGTGTTTGATGTCTGTTCTTAAGTAATTAAGAAATTAAGATGTACATTTATCACAAACAGATCACTTAATGCATCAGTAATACTTCTTTTGGGAGTAAGTCTTTCCTAAACTGTGCTCCAAACTTCTTTAACTTAAGATTTTTTTTGCCTCCATTGACTATTTTTATCCTTTCTGCTTCCTTGCAGCAAACTCTATCAAAGTGGAGATGTACAGTGATGAGGAAGCCAGCCGGTTGCTGTCACAGGATGACCGGATGCTCGAGAAGGAGGACAGCGTGATCGTGGAGGACTCGCTCTCAGAGCCCCTGGGCTACTGTGATGGGACGGGACAGGAGCCACACTCCCCCGGGGGCATTCGGCTACCCAACGGCAAGCTGAAATGTGACATCTGCGGGATGGTGTGCATCGGCCCCAACGTGCTCATGGTGCACAAACGCAGCCACACTGGTGAGTAGGCAGCCCGGAGGTTGCCGTCACTGTTGGCTATCTTAGCAGGGATGGGATGAGCTTGAGTGGGCTGAGGGAAGTGAATTTCTGAAGCAAGGTTGCAAGTGTGTTTCAGCTAGGTGTGCACGGATGCTGCGCTCAGGACGGTGGAGCAGATCCAAGATCTGCTGATCGCTGCTGGAAGTTTGAGAGGAAAAGTACCAGAAAGTGTGTGGCTGACCTTTTCTTACTGTCCTATATTTCAATAGGCAGCAGGTTTATAACTCACCAGGACAGAGGTCATTTCCAGAGCATTGTCTTTGGTGGTTACCCTAGAGCTTTCCTTCTCAGTGTATTTAGAGTGTCTGAACCCATGAGTGTTGCTGGTCTCCCGGCTGTTGATCTGAGAGCAGGCTTGGAGAACGCATTTAAGCTGGAGTTTGACATGCTGCATCTGTTGCAGGAGAAAGGCCTTTCCATTGCAACCAGTGCGGCGCCTCCTTCACCCAGAAGGGAAACCTCCTGCGTCACATCAAATTGCACTCTGGCGAGAAGCCCTTCAAATGTCCCTTCTGCAACTACGCCTGCCGCAGGAGGGACGCGCTCACTGGCCACCTGCGAACACACTCAGGTGGGTAGCTCCGGCCTGCAGCAAGAGCAGCCCTGCCGTCCACGGACCAGGAGACTTGGTGGGGAGGAGGAGGAGGCAGGAGAGAATGCATGGATATGGGACAAAACCAGGGAGTTGTGCCCAGCTTCCCAAAGCACCAGCCGTGATCACAAAGTTGACAGCTGCCGGGCTTGTTCTCCCTTCGGCTCCTGGTTTGCTGCAGTCGCTGCAGCTCTGTCGTGGTGCTGAGCAGATCTGCCATGGGCAGAGCATGTGCGTGCAGGAGGTCGTATCGGTGTCTTGCTGATGGTCTGGGAACAGCACTGACTGGAGCAGCGTCTGCTGGGCTTTGTGCCACTGTGTTTCTGTAGTTTCTTGGGGTATTGCATCTCTTTATTAAAGATAAATGTGTAATAGATTTTATTGAGGCAAGATAGGTCCCACCCTTGGGTGTGCCCCGCTCCAATGAAAAAGAGCGCTGAGGGGTTTTGTTTGTGTGTTGTTTTGATATTGTCCTTTTTAAATATGACATTTGAGATGTGGTTTTTACCCTCCGGTTCCGTGATGTAACAGCTGGCTGGGGCCATGGGTGGGAGTGAAAGACGCCAGCCAGCCCCCTGCTCTGTGATCGTTTTCCCTTGATTTGCCTACCAGAGGGTTTCTGCGGTGCTGCTGGGGCTTTTAAGGTTCGTGCAGATGGGTTTGAACACCTGTGACTCTCCTCTCTAACCTTTTGAGTGCCTCATGGAAATGAGAGTCTTGTGCGCTTCCTCTAAGGAGGAAAACCTGTCCTCTGAAGAGACTGCTCAGGTCACAGCCTTGCCCAGGGGCCTTCCCGCCGCCGCTCGGAAAGCCGGCTTGCCCCTCGCCGCCTGGGCTGAGAGTCCTGACCATCTCCGAGGTTCGGCCCTGTGCCCTTGTCAGCCAGAGGGTCAGGGCTGACGCTCCCGTCTTGCTGTGGCCGAATCTTCCCGCTTCCCCGTTTTCTGTGGGAGTTTGTCGTTAACCCCCTGCGCCTCTGAGACTTTCCTGGAAGCTGCAGCGAGAAAATCTGGGCAGTTTAAGCTCTAAGAGCCAGGTATCGAGCCTGCAAACTGGCCTGTGTGTTTTCATCTGTGTTTTGCATGTCATGTTGCGGTGCAAGGAGGTTTGGGGCATTGCAGGAGCTTTCGCTTTGGTTGTGTTTTGTCTCTGGACATCCCTGCTGCAAAGGGAACAAGCTGCTGCTCAGTACAAAACTTTTTTGGCCCCTTGGCTGTCTGGTTTTCTAGCCTGGCCAGATTTGGCAGTGGATGGTGTTTTTGATAGTAAGGTGATCAAAAAACAGTCCGTTTCACCCCAGGGAAGGAAGTGAGGTTAGTGGCTTAGGGCTTTGCCAGTTAAAGGGGAGAGCTGCCAAAGAAAGCCGTTCCCCAGACTTTTTCCTTATCTCTGAGGGGGGGGGAAAGAAAGAAAGAAAAGAAATAAGCCAGCGGTCGGGGGCAGAAACCCTCCTGTCGTTGACTCCAGCGAGAGCCGCGCGTGCCTGCGTCTCTCCCGCCCCGCGCGGAGGCCGAGCAGCAGCAGGCTCCAGCGCCGGCTCCCCGCGAGCGGCTCCTGCGAGCGGCCGACCGCGGCGCCTCGAGGCCGCCGGCTCTCCTGAAGAGCCCTTCGGTCTGGAGCGATCAGCATCATCCGTCGTCCTCCCCTGCTGCCCTCCGGCTCCTCCCGGTCGTTGAGGGCGGCGGCGGCGAGCCGGCTCCCGGCCGCGCTCCATCTTGGGCAGCGCTGCGGCGGCTCGGGGAGGAGTTTCCGAGGCCGCCGCGCCGAGGGCTGCGGCACCCGTCCGCTGGGAGCTCGCCTCGCGGGCGGCGCAGCCCCCGCGCCCTCCGAGGCACCGCCAGCCTGGGGGTTTTGGAGCCCGGGGTCGGCCCAGCGCCGCTGTCTGATCCGGGCTCGGAGCGGCCCCTCGGCGTCCGACGCGCCCGCTCCACGGCGGCAGCTCTCCCTGCCCCGACGCCAGCCCACGGCGTAGCCGGGAAGCCGGAGCGGTCCTCGTCCTTCCGAAAAGTCTGCTGTGTCTGGAGCGGAGATCCCACCAGGAAGGTCTCCGTCCCTGGCTCGGCTCTGTTCTTACCTGCCCGCTGCCTCCTCCGGGGCCCGGAGCCGGTTGCTCCGGGTGCCGGCTTTACGCGAAACGCGCCCGAGCCCCGTCCGGGGACCCGGCGTGCCGCGGGCGGACGCGCGGGGTGCAGCAAGGGCGCGTGCTGCGTGTCGCCCGCGGCGGCGCGCCCCGAGGCCGGCGTGACCCTGCTCGGGGCTTGCCTCCTGCTCCTGGGGGCTTCCTCCTGATCGACGTGTGCCGGGGGCTTCTAATGAGGGGCAGGGACCTGGCCCTGTCCAGACCGCTCGGATGCCAGGTCGTCCCACGGCTCCTTAGTCATGGCTCCTCCTGAGCACAGACCTTACTGCTACGCTGCGTTGATGGTCCTTCTGGCTTGGCTGCAGCCCTTGCTCCGCACTGAGAGCATCTCCTGTCGGTGGTGCTTTCCCCTGCCAGCTACAGGCACGTTTTCAAAGGAAAAGCAAATAAAACCCTCAGTGAGCCCGTGGGTTCAAACCCCAGCTTCGTGCCCAGGCTCCGGCTGCGCCCACCCGGCCCGTTCGCCCCCGGCGCTGCGCCGCCGCCTCCACGTCGCCCGGCACACCGAGGGTTGCCTTGAGTGCTTAAGAGACGCAGAAATGGGACAAGTCCTTTCAAAGTATCAAACAAAAATTAATCTTTATGGGAGCTAATTATTAAGAAACCCTTCGTTTAATGCGGATTTCATAGGCGAAAGTCTTGTGGTTACCCTGCCTGGGTAGAAGGCAGCTGGGCTCGGCTTTCCCTCCCTCTCCCTTAACTAGAGGCATGTGCGTTTCATGCCATTCCCACGAGGGACATGGAGGCTTTCATCTTGGAAGATGTGCTGTCCAAAAAAAAGTGAGGTATTAAAATCCAGATCAAACAGGCTGCATTGCTCTGAAATGGATGAGAAGCTGCAGCCTCCGCGCGGGACGCCAAGATGAGCCACCCAGCCCCTGGGACCGCCGTCCCTTCCAGGCCTTGCCGCTTCCCAGCCCAGGAAATAAATGAACCTGGAGCCTGTGTGCAGAGGGAACATTTCTGTTTGTTGTAGTCTGTCAAAAAAAAAAACTTCTCTCCATGGGGAGTGGGCCAGGAGGAAGCAGCCGTGCCAGCTCTGTGACGGGCAGAGCTGCGCAGCAGCCTCGGCTCTGCAGGTGGGCCCTTTGCTGCCGTGGTGCATGGGCCGTGGGGCGGCTTGGGCCACGTGTCCCTGCAGAGCGGCTCCAGCACGGTCGGACGGTTGCCGAGTCCAGAGCCAGGATCCTGGGGGCAAGCTCCCCCCACGGAGGCAAGAACTGCAGGACATCGACCACGGAGCTTCCTGGCCCCAGCTTAGAGAGAAAGGCCAGGTCCCAGCGTGGCGATCAGGAGAGCTTAATGAAGCACGAACGAACGCAGAGTTTTGGGTTGCTTTTTGTCTTTAGGAGTAACAAAAACGAGCCATTTAGGGAACTCTTAGCTTAAAAGCTGAGCAAGTGATAGAGATTAATGAGATATAATGAAATTGGGAGACAAGGCTCTAGCATCTACATTGCTACATTTGAGGAATAAATTCCTAACGCACATTTTTGTGTTCATACTTGGAGACTAGTGGAATCCTCGCCTCCCCTGAGGCTGGAATAAACCAATAGTCAGCTGCTTTGTGACAATAATGCTGCATGGGGAGGGCTGGGAGGAGAGACTCGCACTTGTCATCAGCTCCTCTGAATCGATCTCTAACCCGGAGCTGCCGTGGGGAAATAGATGGTTGCTCCCGAACGCCAGCGTCGGCCTGTGGTTTGGCTGGGCTGCAGGGCTGAAATCAGGCAGGGATCCGCTGCTGTAACAGGAGCTCGTTTTCTCCTTTCCCGCTGCTGGTTTTGGCTCCTGCGGTCGTGTTCAGGCCGGATTTGGTACTTTCCACCTTGGATCTGCCGCACAACTGTCTTTTGCCTGGAGATGAGGGAGACTTGGTCCAGGAGAAAATTACTGGTCACAGTGGCCGTAAGGAGCTGGAAGAATGATTTGGTGTGAACTGGGTGTTCTGCTCACACAAGTGCTGACCTGTGATACAGAGATGAGCACTGGGATTAGGTGAACTCAGGATTTTAGCGCGTGGCACTGTGCTTGGTCTTTCGGCATGTCCCGTCCAGAGGAGGATGCGTCGCAGCACAGTGCGTTCCCTGAATGATAATTCACCTACAACCTGAAAACGTATTTTTGAGAAGCAGTTAAAGGTTAAACCACAAGCGACAAAAACAACCCTTTAAATCTGACAGGAACAGAAAAAGTCTGGTCCAAGCAAGTCTTGAGCGCGGCGGTCTCGGCAAAGAGCACGCTCCTCCCCGAGACGGGCGAATGCGGTGCAGACGGCTTTCGCACTGACTAATGCGCGTTCCTGCGCTTCCGACGCAGAGGGCGAAGCGCTCCGGCTTCGAGCAAAATCGGCCGTTATCGGGCCGTTGCTCCGCCGCGAGTGAAAAACGGCCTCCCTGCCCACGGCGCGGCGTCGGAGGGGACGGACGCAGCTCCCCGCGGCCGCGCGGTTTCGGGATGTCCCTCCCCGGCGAGCTCCAGGCTGGGCTGACGGGCCCACGCGGGGTTCGGCTACGGGGCTCCGCTCCTTTCCGTCCTGCCCCAGTGCCCAAAAAGCAGTGAAATGGCCCGGAGAATCCCCTCAACCCCCTGCACTCGCCTCTTTTCCCCAATTAACCTCTTCCCTCCTGCCCAGCCTCCTCCAGAAGGGATGCAGCACGATGGGACCCAGCGGCTGCAGCCCGGCCCCTGGCGCTCGTGTCCCTTGGGCCCCCTCCGTTATTAAGGGCTTTCCCCATACAGGATGTCGGCTTGTCCGGTGCTGCAGCGCGCTCGATGAGCAATAACGCCGCGATCGGAGCAAAACCCCCCACGTCAGCGTTTGCGTTTCCCCCTCTTCTGCGCAGACAGCCACCTCCCGTCAGGATGGAAACTGCGCGGGGTTTTCAAGATACCATCTCCCCTCGGGAGGTGTCATGATTTTTCGCTTTAAGTAGTCTTGTTGGTTAAAACACACCGATAATGAATTTGAGTGCGCAGCCTGCCGCGGGGAGCAGCGCCGGGGTCCGCAGCGTGCTGTGCCTGCGCGCCTTCGTCTGGCGGCTGCCGTCCGGCGGGGCTGCGCACCAACCTTGGGTGACTTCAGCGATTTTCCGCCAGAAGTGAGAAAACAGGGAGAGAGGAGAGCAAAAACGTGACTGACGATGGTCTTATCGTGGATCTTGGAGCGTGTGCACTCCATGCAGCAGCCAAGTGCTGGCCAAACCACTGAAGGCTTTGCAGAAAATAGGGGGCTGAGAAATGCTTAGAAATGTTTAAAAAATCTGGGGAATTTGCAGCGTGCTCCAGCTGCCTTTCTTAAGTATTGCCCCTGCCATCAGGGCTGCCTGGTGCTGCAGACCTGCCGTGTTCGTGGGGAAGCGCAGGATGTGTGGATGGGCAGCTGCTAGGAACTAATGTCGCTGAGAGTGGCAGAGCATGGGTAAAAGCCAGGTCAGAGATGTTTTGTAACGACATTCAGCCACATTATGGTTTATTTGCATAACCTTCAATCTTTTAAAATCTAAGGGCATCCAGAGAACAGCAGTTAAGGGAGCAGATCGGAGCCGGTGGGTGCGAGCTGCTGGGGTGTGCAGGAGCCCTGGTTGGGTATACAGCAGTCAGGAGAACCACTGAGTTAGAAGCTGAGAATTGGAAGTTTGGGGTCTTGTTCTCCACTCTGGAGCCTGTTGATTTAAATGTGCTCTAGAGCCAGTTCACCGCACTCCAGATTTACAGCGTTTACAGAACATTTTCTACTAAGGTACCAAAACGCACAAGATTTGGTGCTTGGAAGAAGGTTCTTACTATGCAGCACATCTAGGTGGTTAGATGTGCCGACAGGCTCGCAGCAAGGGTCGCTGCCCTGCTGCAACGCGCCACGTTACAGCCGCTGCTGCCTTGCCAGCACCAGATGGGCCTTGCTGCTTTCCTCTCTCATTGACTCTTCCTCGATTCCAGCCCTTTCCCAGGCTTTTTCAGGAGGGCTGCGGGTGGCTGTATTGCAGTGTATCTGTTCTTATGGCCAGGATCTTGTTTTCATGTTTTGCAGTCTCCTCCCCCACAGTCGGCAAGCCCTACAAGTGCAACTACTGCGGCCGGAGCTACAAGCAGCAGAGCACGCTGGAGGAGCACAAGGAGCGGTGCCACAACTACCTGCAGAGTCTGAACACTGAACCGCAGTCGCTGGCCAGCCAGCAAGGTCAGTGCCGTGGGCAGCTGGCGGGTGAGTCGCGGGACGCGAGGGTCCCCACGTCCTCCTGGCTCTGGGACGACTTGAGGGGTAACGATGGGGTAGGAAACTGGGACGTGGTTTCGCCTTCCAGCCCTGCTGCCAACTGGTGGGGCTGAGCTTTGGGCACGTCCTTGCCTTCAGAAAAGAGGGGTGAGCCCCGAAGCTCTCCCATGCCCCGGTGATCCTGGGATGAAAGGTGCTATGCCTGTGTGTTTGGTTAATGCCGCAAACCTGTGGAAGTGCAAAGTGTTACCTCAATCACTCTTCTCCGTGCCGCTTTTCAAAGTGCCTTGCATTGAAACACATCCATGTCCTATAATCCTAGTTCAAGACCTACTGGGCGTGTTTTCCATAAATAATGGAACACAATTATGCCACTGTGATTTAGGGGATTTAACCTTGTGGGTAGGTGTCTGCAAACAGACAAGGGGTGACTTGGAAGCACATTCTCTTTCCTCCTTGGAGCCTGGAGATAGACCTCCTGTGTTTGCTACATTGGCAAAGAACCAAACCCTAGGTGTTTCTGGCTCCTCAGCCTTTGGAGTCAGAGTGAGACCTGATCCTCCTACAGTCATTGGTATTTACAGTGAGGTTAGTTAGTTACAGGCTGTACAGGGACTTTAACCAGTTGTTCTGTAACCTCCTGGGCACAGGGACAGCAGAGTTGCCCTCACCAGCAGCAATGTGGGGCAGATCTCTTCGGGCTGGGGTTGAGAGCCAGCAATGAAAGTGAGGGTGCTTCAAGCCATCGAAGCTGGTTCCTCTTCCCCAAAGTGCCAGGAATGGGCCCAGCTTGACAGAGAAGGGAGGTGAGCGGCTGCTGGTGCTTCCCTACGATCGATTCACCTCCAGCCCTGGACCTGGGAGCCTTTCTGGAGGTCTGTCCCGACTGCCCCAGCTAGAAGAGGGCAGGAGCAGCATGCCTCAAGCGCTGGCCGCACAGTCTCTGGCCTGGGTCGCAGAGTGCCTGTCGCTCGGTTGCTGGCTGAACGGGTTTCCCTTGTCTTGCCAGGTGACGAGATGCGAGACTTGGAGATAGTGCCGGACTCTCTGCTTCACCCCTCCTCCGATCGGCCGACGTTTATTGACCGGCTGGCGAACAGCCTCACCAAACGGAAACGATCGACACCTCAGAAATTCGTGGGTAAGGGGATGGCCCCTTGCTTCCCGGGCAGACAGGAGAGAGGAGGGTGAGGAGGAGCCCCCGGTTGCTGGAGCAGGGCTTGAGCGCCTGGCCAGGACCCCTGAGAGTGAGACTCTGCACTTACGAATGCCACCAGTGTTTGCATAGCGCCTTTCATCCGCACGATCCCTGCGCGGGGGGGCTTCCCCGGGCTCGCGTGGGGCAGGTCTTGCATGCGGTGCCAGGAGGGAGAAGGACCTGGCAGGTCACTAAAACCAGGCCTCTGAGCAGCGCACGGGGGTGCTGCCGTCCTGATGCCGATCTCCCTCCATGCAGGGGAGAAGCAGATGCGATTCACCCTCTCAGACCTCCCCTTCGACGTGAACTCTGGCTTCGAGAAGGACGTGGAGATGGTCTCGGCCCACCACCCCCTCGACCCCTCGTACGGCAGCTCCTTGTCACTGATGGGAGGAGAACACCTTCGCCCCCTCCGGCTCCCCCCCACAAACTGCATCTCCGAAGTCACCCCCGTGATCAGCTCCGTCTACACCCAAATCCAGCCCCTGCCGGGCCGGCTGGAGATCCCAGGAGGCCGCGAAGCCGCCGAAGCACACGAGGACGTTCCGGACGGGGTGCAGGTGGTGTACCGGGGCCGGGAGCAGGGCGTATCGCCAAGCAACGGCTGCCAGGACTCCACGGACACGGAGAGCAACCACGAAGAGCGGACCTCGCAGCTGCCGGCGGGGAACTGCGCCAGCAGCCGCCAGAGCCCAGCCTACGCCAAAGAGGACCCCAAGCTGCAGGAGGGCCCCCCGGCCGCCCGCTCCACGCCCAGCTCAGCCAAAGAAGCCCTGCGCGTGGTCAACGAGGACGGGGAGCAGATCAGGGCCTTCAAGTGCGAGCACTGCCGCATCCTTTTCCTGGACCACGTCATGTTCACCATCCACATGGGCTGCCACGGCTTCAGAGACCCTTTCGAATGCAACATCTGTGGCTACCACAGCCAGGATCGGTACGAGTTCTCCTCCCACATAGTGCGGGGCGAGCATAAAGTCGGCTAAACCCCCCTCTTCCTCCCCCTGTCCCCCCACCCCACCTGCCCTCGACTCTTCCTCTGTCTCTAGCTCAGCCCCTCCACCCTTAGGGCATGGAACTGTTGTTTTTTCTTTTATACTCCTTTGCACTGACTTTGGCTACAAAAATATTTAAAAAAAATTCAATAACTAAAAAAAAACCAACCCCGAAGAGGGGGAGCTCTTAACAATTTGCCTTTTTATAAATGGAGTTATTTAAATATTAACAGACTTTTTTGTGCTTTCTCCCCCTCTCTCACCTCCCCCCGTTATTTATTAAGCTTTTTAGTTTCTCTTTTTTATAACTCTTTTTTTCCCAAAGTCTCTCTTGAATTTTTGAGACCGGTTCTCCTCTCTGTCCCGCCCCAGTGCCGAGGGCTCTTCGCCGCAGCACGCAGCGAGGCCACACGCCAGTGCGAAGCAGGCCTGGAGGTTTGAGCTCTTTTCTCGGTCTGGCATTGCCCGTCCCTGCTCGCGGGCGGCGCGAACCTCAGATTAGGTGCTAAAACCCACAGGACTCGCCTCTCCTGGGGGCCACGAGCCAGCTCCTGCCCGGTGGGTACCTGGGGGGCCGTCGTGCCCCAAGCTTTAACGAGTCTCTCTGTGGCATTAACCGCGCGGGAGGTGAAGCGGGGCCCCCAGCGCTCCTCTCCGCGGCGCGGCTGCTGAGCGGCGGGCGGGACGGGCGAGGTGAAGTCGGTGCCGCGTCGCCCGCTGATGGAGGGCGACCTGCAGAGCTGCTTTGTTGGCCAGCTTGGATCTTGCCCGACCCCATGTTGTTTAAGGCCTCCTCTGAGCCGGGCCCTGCTTGGAAAGGTGCGGCGGAGGCTACGGAGATTGCGTGCATCCGCCTGGCTCCGATCGCGTGAAGGAAACTTAGGAAGATAGCGAGCGTCTTTCGGGCTCAGTCCTGCCGTCCGGGATTTCCTGCTCCTCAGTGCCGGCCGATCCGCGCTGCCGCCTTGGTTTGGGTCTCTCTGCGCTGCCTCTGCCCGGTCTCGGTGGAAGCGTCTCGGCTTCAGGCCGGGCGCCCGTTGCTCCCGCTGCCACGAAGCGCTTCGCTCCTCTTAGCCGGAACAAACCCGGCGTCCTTCTCCGTGCCCCGGGCTGGACTCCGGCAGCGATGCCGGAGGGGAGAGCGTCGGAGAAAAGCTAAGCACAAAAAGGGCCGTCGCCAGCCGCGAGTCCCGTGGAGGCTGAAGCCCGTCAGCTCCTTCCGTGCTGCGCCGTGCACAAGCTGCTTCCTCCGACTTTCTCGGGGGACACACGGCGGGATCCTAGGAAAATTCGCGGCCTGATTTTTTTGCTGTTTCGTAGCTTTCGCCCTGCTCTTTTTGCATGGAGGAGTCCAGGCAATGGCGAAAGCCCTGCACTGCTTTCCGTTTGGCAGTGCCGACAGCAGGACGTGAGCCCCGGCCCCGGCGCTGGCAGACGGGAGGTGGTGTCGCTCGCTGCATCCAACGACTGTCTCCCATTAGGTCCGTCTGCCCCGCGGGCTGCGAGCCCGGGGACGTGGCCATCGCTGCAGCAAGGGCAGATTGCCGGGAGCCGGCTCAGTTACCGGAGCGGCCCGGCCCGGCCCTGCTGGGATGGAGTCCCCAGGGCCGGCGGGAGCCCTCGGGAAAGGGCTTTTGCGGCGCAGCCTCTGGAGGCAGAGCTGGGGAAGGCCGTTGATAACCAAAAAATGAATAAATAAACCCAAGTGCGAGCGGGGCCTGGATGCCCGGCGGGGCGCGCGGAGGAGCCGGCCGCGTCCTCGGTGCTCGTCTCTCCCGCGGCAGCCGCCGGCCCCGGGGCTCGGAGGCGGAGGGGGGCCGCTGCGGGGCGCGGGATCTCTGCTTTATACCAAGGCCCAAGATGCATAAAAAGTCACTCAGTAGCAGCTCAACAAACTGCTCTCTTGAGGTTGAAACCAAAGGCTGTTCTTTTTTCTATGAAAACAAACAAAACCACCTCACAAGTCAGCAACTCTCGTTGCTCTTAATTTTATTTTTTTTTTCCTTCTTGCTTTTCTGTTGACGGTGTTTGTGTTTCGAGATGTGAAAAGGAATTGCTGAGCCGTTTCTCAGACGGCTGCCGGCAGCTCGGGCGGAAGAGCCCGTCCGGCTCCCAGCGTGACATTTCGGGATTGTTCGGCGGTCAGGGACGTTCCCCAGATGTTCCCCTGTCCCCCTCCACCCCGGCAGACTCGCGGCGCCGACTCGCTTGCGCTTCCCTGCTCTCCGTGGGAGCGCAGCCAGCTCCGAGGCCTTTCATCCCGCTTCGCCGGGGTCCCTTGGCGTGGAGCAAAGCTCCACTTCCTAAAAAAGACCGGGGGGAGCTGCTAAAATTAATGTGGAAACATTCAGGGACTTCATTTTCCCAAGCACGTGGAAGTCCCGGTCCTTGGGGTTCTGAAGCAGAGTCTAGGCTGGGATTTGGGGAGTTTTGGGGAGCGCTTGCAGCTCCCGCAGACAGCGCAGAGCCGGGGAGGAGCGGCCAAGGGCCGGTGCGGATCCCGCCAAGCAGGCTGCCCTCCGGGATCCGGCTGCGGCCAGAAGGACGCGGTCCCGGTCCCGCGGCTGCAGGCGTTGGGCCGGGGCCGAGCAGCTCGGCGCGTCCGACCTTCCCCGCTCCGAGCCGCGCGGTCCGGCTGCGGCCGTCCCGCCGGGATACGCTGCGGGTGTGTGGGGGGGGGGACCTGCTCCTTCCGAGGCGCTGGCGGCAAAATCCTGCTCGTTTTCCGTAACGAAGCAATAAAAGACGGGCTGGACGCGCAGCGGGGGCGGCGCAGAGCCGGCGGGAGCCGCCGTGCCTCCCCGCGGCCGGGGACGTCCCGGGAGCGCCGCCGGCTCCGGCTCGCTCCCGCTTCGCAGGCTCCGTCCGGGAGCGGCCGTGCCCGGGAAGGTCACTTATTTTGTGGGAGGGGAGTTTTTCACACACTGTTGTGGTCTAAAAACGCATTTTACGCAGGTCAGCCCGGTTTTTGCTGGCTCTCCGGTCGGGACGGGGCCGGGGAAGCCTCCCCGCTCCCCGTCTCCGCTTTTCCGCCCCAAATCGCGCTCCCGGTCCCTTCTGGACCACAACCACTGTGCTGCGGCGGCTCGGTGCGACACTCGGCTCGTCCCTTCCTGACTGTTATTCCCAATAAAACACGAAGCCGGAGCAAAGATCCGTGATTTACGGAGAAGCCCCGTGGCACCCCACGCCTCCCCCCTGCCAGCCCCCCGTGTTAGAGCTGGAATAAACACAGGAATCAAAAGGGTTTGTTGTTTTTTTTTTTTTTTTTAAAGAGGAAATGGAAATTCTGCAAGTTTTTTTTTTCCTGCATCTCTCTTTTCTTTTACCTGTAAAAGAGTCTAAAACAAATGTAGGAATTTTGTAAAACTCCAGGTCGCTTTACTTGTGTAAATATATATATTTTTTAATCAGATGTATGAAGAACAAAACAATGATGTGCAATACCCCGACCCTGTTCCAGTTACAACCTCTCCTTCCTTTCTAACAAGTTTTCATTTGTATATCGTTAATGGATTTGCTGTTGTCTTTGTTTTTCCTTTTTTTGTGAGGTTAGACTCGCTTTTGAGAGAGAAAAACAGAAAAAGAAGAAAAAAAAAAAAACCCCACCCAACTCTTACCGCAAAAGCTTTTTGTATCTGTAATATATTGTAAGTAAATATTTGTGTAATGGAGATATACTACTGTAAGTTTTGTACTGTACTGGCTGAAGGTCTGTTATAAATAAACATGAGTAATTTAACGCCTCCGTTTCCTTCCCAGTCAGGGCTGCCCCCCCCCCCCCCAAAAAAATGAGGCTGGGGGCAGGACGCCTGGGCTGGGGGGGGCCTGGGCCCCCCAGGACGTGGGGGGGGGCGGGGGCAGTGCCCTCGGCCCGGGTTGTGGGTGCTGGGGGGCGCTGGACCCCCGCGCTGGGGGCGGGCGGCCCGCGGCCTGCGCCGCCTCCCCGCGCCGCCTCCCCGCCCGCCTCGGGACTACACTTCCCACCGTGCCTCGCGGCGCGGGGGTGGGCGGGGCCAGCGGCCGCACGCGGGCGGCGGCGCCGGCGCGCGCCGGGACGCCTCGCGCTGCACGCTGCGTGGGATTCCTCCGCCGCGCGGGCGCGCCGCCGAGGGGAAGTAGTCCCCCTCCTCCTCCCCCAGCCCCCGCCGCGGCGGAGGCGCCGGCCGCTCCCGCCCCGCCGCTGCCGCCGCCCCGAGCCGGCCTCAGGGGCTCTGCAGGGCCGGCGGGGAGCGGCGGCGCCGGGGGCGAGCGGCCGAGGCGCTTCCGGGGCGGAGGAGGGATATATAAGGGCGGCGGGGCGGCGGCCGGATCCTTTTTCGGCTCCAAGATGGTGAGTGGCGGCGCGGCCGGGGGGCGCTTTGGGGGCCGGGGGGGCCTAGCGCGGCCCCGGGGGGTCGATGCGGCGTTCTCGAGGACCGAGGGGGTGTCAGAAGGGCTTGGGTGTCGGGAGAGGCTGGCCTGGGCGGGCAGGGAGCTGTGGGAGGAGGCGATGTGGGGCAGGAGAGGCAGAGGGAGGCTGTGAGGGCCTGTGTGGGGCAGGGGGGAGGCTATAGGGGGATTGAGGGCTGCTGGGGGGCAGAGGGGGCTATAGGGGACTGTAAGGGCTGATGTGGGACCGCAGGGACCCATCTGGGGAAGAGGGGGTGCAATGGAGAGGCTCTCGGGTCCTGTGGGGGCAGGGGAGGCTGTAGGGCCCCAGAGGGGTGTAGAGGGACCTTGTAGGAGGTGCAGGGGTCTGTGGTGTGCCCATAGGGATAGGGTGCCTGAAGGGGTCTTGGATGCTCTCTGGGGCAAAGAAGTTGCTGTAGGACATGGGGGACTGTATGGGATGGGGGTCCCTATGGGGAGTGTAGGGTATTTAGGAACTGGGAATGCCTTACGTGGTGTTTGGGTGGTGTCTGGGCTGAGAGGGGCCCATATGGGGTTTTAGGATGCGTAAGGAAGGCCAAAAGCAGTGTAGGTTGGGGTGTGAGGTGATGGGGATGTCTGGGGCAACTGATGGGGATGGGGAGCCCCAAAGAGGACAGTGGTGGGGCTTGATCGAAGGTGAGGCCTCCCCAGCAGAGGGGTTGAGGTGATGAGGGTCCTTCAGGCCCTGCGGCCCCAGCAGCACCTGCACGGCAGCAGGTGGGGTTGGGGGTCTGTGGCCTGCAGATGAAGATGATGCTGTCGGGAGCGAGGCCTCAGTTTCATTCCTTGGTCTCTGCCTTATTCTCACCAGACGAAGAAGAGAAGGAACAACGGGCGGGCCAAGAAGGGCCGTGGGCACGTCCAGCCCATCCGATGCACCAACTGCGCCCGCTGTGTCCCCAAGGACAAAGCGATCAAGAAGTTTGTCATCAGGAACATTGTCGAGGCCGCAGCAGTCAGAGACATCTCTGAGGCCAGCGTCTTCGACTGTAAGGGCTGGGGTGCAGGGGGGTCCTGGGGTGGGTCCCTTGCCTGCCCGTCCCCGCGGAGCTGTGAGGATGCCTTGGGCTCCTGTTGATTCGGGAGTGACCTGGCTCCCGTTCCCGGGGTGAGCTCGGCCACTGCAGCAGTGGGAGCTGTAGGGGGTGGAGGTTAAAGGAGCGCTGAGGAGCTGTGACCTGCTGCGCTGCTGTTAACGCGCTCCGTTGCCTGCCGACTACCCCGCGCGGGGATGCGGAGGGGACATGTTTTGCCTCGTGATAAACAGCAGAGCAGGGGCTGGAAGCGGTACTGCACGCGGCAGAGGGGAGGGGAGAGGGGGCCAAACCTGTTTGCGTGCTCCGGCGCTGGGGGTCCGCCCACGCTGGTGGAGGCCCCCCGCAGCTCCCGCTGCGCTGCTCCGCCTGACCCTGCTCTCCCCCCCAGCCTACGTGCTGCCCAAGCTGTACGTGAAGCTCCATTACTGCGTCAGCTGTGCCATCCACAGCAAGGTGGTGAGGAACCGCTCCCGGGAGGCCCGCAAGGACCGGACCCCCCCGCCCAGGTTCAGACCCGCTGTACGTATCAGGGCTGGGCTGCGGAGCGCGAGGGCAGGGCTGGCTGCCACATGGGGACACCACTCCCAGCCCCGGGGGCAGGTGGCTGTGGGGCAGCCCCCAAGGCAGCCGGGGCGGGTGGCTTCCCCCTGGTCTGGTGGGGATTTACTGCCCCCGAATCTCGCTAACGTTCTCCCTTTCTCTTTTGCAGGGTGCTGCCCCACGGCCTCCTCCCAAGCCTATGTAAAGAGACGGCGGAAAATGTGTCTAAAAGCAATCTAAATAAAGGATTCCACCATAACCTGGCTGAGCGGGTGTGGGGCGGGGGGCCGGCGGTGCGGTGCCCGGGGGCTGCGGCGGGGGTCCCCGCGCGGGGTGACATCCCAGCGCCTTTCTCGCGAGGGGGGCCTGGAGGGGGGGGGCGCTGCTGAAGGGCTCCCCATCCCGGCAGGGGCGGGCGGCCCCACATGCTGGGCTGCGCGCTCCTGGGAGCGGTGCTCTTCGCCCTGCTGGTGCTGGGGGGCCGGGACGGAGCCTGCCCCCATTTGCCCCTTCCCCCCCCAGATCCTGCGAGGGGGCAAAAACCGGGAGCTGCCCTAGGCAGGTGGGAGGCAAGACCCCAGCTGGTGGGGAGGGGGACAGGTTTCTCCTGGGGGGCTGGAGGGATGGGAGGAGCCTTCAGTGGGGCCGGACTTCACCCTGGGGGGGGGATGCTGCAGTGGGGCCAGGTTTGTCCGGGGAGGCTGAATGGGGCTGGGGGGGGGGGTTGCTCTAGGGGGCTAGCGGAGCCAGACTTCTCCCCAGGAGACCTGAGTGGTTGGGGGCTGCAGGGGGTCAAGGCTCTGTCCTGGGGGACTGCAGTGGGGCTGTTCCCTGCCAGGAGACTATGGGGGGGCAGGAGGCTGTGATGGGCCAGGTTTCTCCTGGGGGGCTGGGCAGGGCCCTAGCAGGGGCTTTCGCTGGGGGGCTGGAGAGAAGCAAAGGGCTCCAGAGGGGCTGGACTTCATCCTCAGGTGTGGGGGGGAGGGCTGCAGTGGGGCCAGGTGCCCCCCCCCCCAACGCGTGCCAGAGCGGCCGCTGATGCACCAGGTTTCACCCTGTCGGGACGCCTGGGTCCCCCGTGGGGGTGACAGACGCCCAGGTGCCCCGGGGAGGGCAGGGGGGAGGTCCGGGCCCGGGGGGGGGGGGGGGGCAGGGGGGAGGTCCGGGCCCGGGGGGGGGTGCAGGGGGGAGGTCCGGGCCCGGGGGGGGGGGGTGCAGGGGGGAGGTCCGGGCCCGGGGGGGGGTGCGGGGAGGGGTCCCGGCCCGGGGGGGGGGTGCAGGGGGTTGATCCGGGCCCGGCAGGCGCAGGGGGCAGGTCCGGGCCCGGGGGGCGGGCGCGGCCGGGGCGCACCGGGAGCCGCCCCGCCCCGGCCCGCCCCGCCCGGCCCGGCCCGGCCCGGCCCGGCCCGGCGCCAGGTGCATTCCCCCCGCCGCGCCCGGGCACGCCGCAGCCCGCCGGCTCCGCGCCGAGGCGCCGAGCATGGCCCGGCCCCGGCCCCGGCCCCGGCCCCGCGCTCCCGGCGCGCTGCGCTGGGCGCTGCTGCTGCTCTGCGCCCCGGCCGCCGCCTCCGCGCAGGCAGGTGAGCACCGGGCACCGGCACCGGCACCGGCACCGGCACCGGGCTGCCGCGGGGGACGGGGCTGCTCCGCGGCCGCGGGAGCGCTCGGCGGCGCCGGGGCCGCACGATGGGACCGGGGCGCCCGGAGGGCAGCGGGAGCGCTCGGGGGTCGCGGCGCTGCAGGGGGGTCCCGGGGCACCGGCGGGGACCGGGGCTGCTCGGCGGGACCGGGGCGCCCGACCGCGCCGCGGCCGCGCGGAGGGGCCGGGGCGGCGCCGCGGAGCCCAGGGGCGCGGGGAGCGCTCGGGGAGCGCGGCGCTGCAGGGGGGGTCCCGGGGCGGCCGGTGCCCCCGGAGGGCCCGGGGGGGGGGGGTCCGGAGCGCGCGGGGGCACCGGGGCTGCGCGGCCGCGGGGGTCCCGCCGGTGCTCGCGGCGCTTCCCCCTCGCCGGGCTGCGCCCTGACGCCGCGCTCGAGGGGCTCCGGGGGCTGCACGGCCGCGGCTGGGGGCCCCCGCGTCCCCCCGGCTCCTGCCCCGTCCCCCGGGCTGGGGGCTCCTGCGTCCCTCGAGCTCCCGCCGCGCCCCCGGGCTCCCCCCCGGCCCCCACGTCCCACCGGCACCTGCGCGCCCCGCAGCTGCCGGCTAATTTTAGGCTCTGGGACCCGCCGCGCGTCTCCAGCAGCGCTGCTGGAATCCGGATCCGGGCCCGGCCTCCCCCGGATAGCCAGAGCAGGAGACCCTCGGGGGGCCGCCGGCGTCGTCCGGCCGCCGCGGGGCCAGCGCTGCCCCCCGGGCGCCCCCCGTGCCCTCATGCCCGGCCCTGCCCGCCCCGTCCGGGCCACGGGGCACCTCAGCTTGGCCCCGCCGTTCTGGGGGCGACGGCTGGGGGGACGCGGCGGTGGCGGTGGGGAGATGCTCCCGGAAGGAAAGGGCTGCCCGGGAGTTGTTTTTCAGCCCCAAAATAAAAACATCGAGGGCTGGACGCGAAGGTGGAGCCGGGCGCACGTCAGCGGTGCGAACGTGCCGTGTGCGCGCGCGGGTGCGAAATCTCCGCGTTGCTGGGTGGGGCGGTTTCGGGAAGGGGGGGGAAAAGGAGGAATGAACAAGGCTGCGTCGCCGGTGCCGTGGGGCCCGGGCACCTGCTCGCACGGGGGCCAGGGGCTGCCTTGCACGGGGTCCGGCTCGCACGAGGACCCGGGACCAGCTCGCAGAGGGGCCAGGGGCTGCCTTGCACGGGGTCCGGCTCGCACGAGGACCCGGGACCAGCTCGCAGAGGGGCCAGGGGCTGCCTTGCACAGGGACTGGTTTGCACGAGGGCCCAGGACCAGCCTGCACGGGGGCCAGGGGCTGCCTTGCACGGGGACTGGCTCGCACGAGGGCCTGGGACCAGCTCGCACGAGGATCAGCTCGCACGAGGGCCTGGGACCAGCTCGCAGAGGGGCCAGGGGCTGCCTTGCATGAGGATCAGCTCACACGGGGTCCTGGGACCAGCTCGTGCAGGGGCTGCGGGGAGCCCCGGCCGCAGGAGCCGGCAGGTGCCCGTCCTGTCCCGTCCCGTGGGGCCGGCCCCGCTCCACCGCTGCCCCCCCAGCCCGGCTGCCCCCGTCCCCCCCCGTGGGGCCGGCTGGGGCCGGTGCCCGGCGCCGGCTCTGTGCCCCTTTGTTCGGGGCCGGGGCTGGGATCCGGCCCCGCGGCAGCGGCTGCCCCGCGCACACAGACCCCCTTTGTGCCGCCGAGGGCCGGGAGGTCGGGGCCCCGCTCCCCCCGCCTTCCCGGGGCGGGAGAGAGGGGGCCCGGACGCCGGGGTCCCTCCCTCCCCCGGACGCCTGGGCCCTCTTTGCCGCGCTGCTGTGGGGCCTCGCGGGCGGCGCGCCGGCATGCGGCAGATAGCGGCGGCGGCGGCGTGCCGGAGCTGCCAGCGGGGCCCCGCGCTGATAACGCCCGGGCGGCCGCCGCCGCGCTGCCGCCCGCGGCCCGGGGGCCGCCCCCCCCCCATCCCCGGGGGCGCGGGGGACCCTCTCTCCGGGGGCGGGAGGCCCCGGGGCCCCCGGATCCGGCCCGCCGGGACCTTTGTGCCGCGGTTAATGATTCACCGGCCTCGTCTCAAAGTGCCACTTGTTCCCGGCCGCGCCACTGCCCACGGCATTCCCGGGGTCCCGCTCCGCTCCCCGGGACGCCTCGGGGCCCAGGCGTCCGGCCCAGCACCCCCTGCTCCCCCTTTGCTTCCCCCCCCCCCGCCCCAGTGCCTCTGGGGGGTCCCAGCTCCCCCGCTTGATGCTGTCTCGGTTGCGCCCATCACCAGGGCGTCAGGGCTGGGCCGAGCCCGTCCGCCCTCCCCCAGACCCGGCGGCAGCTGGGACCTTTTTATAGCCCCTTCCCCGATGGAAATAGCTGCGGCCCCCGGCGGGGGGAGCCGGGCGGCATGCACCGAGCTGCCCGTTCTCGGCAGGCGGGGAGGGGGCGCGGGGCCCCGCCGCCCCCGCGCGACCCGCCGGCACAAAGCTGCCATTTACCCGCCGCGGCCCCCCCGGGCGCGCGGGGGCCGGATGTGGGGCCAGGCTGGGGGGGGGGGTGGCGTGGTGCAGCCCCCCGCCCCCGCCGGCTCTGCCCCTGGGGCACGCGGGGGTGGGGTGGGGGGCGTTTCGGGGGGCCACAACGGCGGCTTTGTGCGGCGGAGGTGGGGAGGGGGCCGCGCGCTGCCCCCCGCGCACAAAGCGGCCCTGTGCGTGCTGCAGCCCCCCCCCCCCACGGTGCTGGGCGGGGGCCCAGGCGTCCGGGCGCAGGGAGGCCGAAGTCCGGGAGTGCTGGGGGGGGCGGGGGGGGCCCTGCCCATGGCACCGGCCTTGCGCAACTGCGCGGGCGCAGCGCAGCTCGCCCGGCCGGTTCGGGCGCCCGCAGGAGGGGACGGGGGGGGGCATGGCCAGCATGGGGAGGAGAAGGCCACCGCGGGGGGGGGGGGACACATGGGCGCTGCCGGGCACAGGGACGCCGTGGGGAGATGCAGCCTTGGCCATAAAGGGGGGGGGGACAGGGGGATGGAGCCGTTGACGCGGGCACAAGGCCACCGCGGGCAGCATGGACGTGGCCACCATGGGGGAGCATGGCAGTGACCATCAAGAGGGGCCATGGCCACCATGGGAGGGAGGAGGCCATGGGGGGGGACACGGCTGCTGATGGGGGACGTGGCCACCATGGGGGAGCATGGCAGTGACCATCAAGAGGGGGGCATGGCCACCATGGGAGGGAGGAGGCCATTTGGGGGGGGACATGGCTGCTGATGGGGGACGTGGCCACCATGGGGGAGCATGGCAGTGACCATCAAGAGGGGGGCATGGCCACCATGGGAGGGAGGAGGCCATGGGGGGGGGGGACATGGCTGCTGATGGGGGACGTGGCCACCATGGGGGAGCATGGCAGTGACCATCAAGAGGGGCCATGGCCACCATGGGAGGGAGGAGGCCATGGGGGGGGACACGGCTGCTGATGGGGGACGTGGCCACCATGGGGGAGCATGGCAGTGACCATCAAGAGGGGGGCATGGCCACCATGGGAGGGAGGAGGCCATCGGGGGGGGGACATGGCTGCTGATGGGGGACGTGGCCACCATGGGGGAGCATGGCAGTGACCATCAAGAGGGGGGCAGGGCCACCATGGGAGGGAGGAGGCCATCAAGGGGGGGGATGTGGCCACCATGGGGCAGATGTGGCCATGGCCATTGGGGGGGGTGACAGGGATACCATGGCGGGGACACGGATGGGACCCTCAAGGAGGGTCACGGTGGGGAGTGGGGGCACGGCCACCGCAGCAGCACGTGGCCGTGGCCCCCAAGGGGGGGGACAGGCCCGCGTGGGGGGCACGCGCCCACGCCGCCCTGGCCCGCAGTGTGCGCGGGGACCCTCAACGGGCTCAGCGTCACGGGGGACGCCCAGCACCAGTACCAGACCCTGCACAGGATGTACAACAACTGCGAGATCGTCATGGGCAACCTGGAGATCGTCCTCATCGACCACGCGCAGGACCTCTCCTTCCTGCAGGTGCGTGCCGCGAGCGGCCCTCGGGCGAGCGGCCCTCGGGCGAGCGGCACTCGGGCAAGCGCCCATCGGGCGAGCACCCCTTGGGCAAGTGCCCCTCAGGCAACTGGCCCCTCAGTGAGTGCCCCTCGGGCGAGCATCCCTTGGGCAAGCACCCTTCAGGCGAGTGTCGCTTGGGTGGGTGTCCCCTCGGGCAAGCACCCATTGGGCGAGTGTCCCTTGGGCGAGTGCCCTTCAGGCGAGCGGCCCCTTGGTGAGTGTCCCTCGGGCGAGTGTCCCTTGGGTGGGCATCCCCTCAGGTGAGTGCCCTTCGGGTGAGCATCCCTTGGGCAAGCACCCCTCAGGCAAGTGTCCCTCGGGCGAGTGCCCCTTGGGCGGGTGTCCCCTCGGTGAGCACCCCTCTGGTGAGTGCCCCTCGGGCGAGTGTCCCTTGGGTGGGCATCCCCTTGGGCGAGTGCCCCTCGGGCGAGGGTCCGTTGGGTGGGCGTCCCCTCGGGCGAGTGCCCTTCGGGCGAGCATCCCTTGGGCAAGCACCCTTCAGGCGAGTGTCCCTCGGGCAAGTGTGCCTTGGGTGGGCATCCCCTCGGGCGAGTGCCCCTTGGGTGAGCATTCCTCGGGCGAGTGTCGCTTGGGTGGGCGTCCCCTCGGGCAAGCACCCATTGGGCGAGTGTCCCTTGGGCGAGTGCCCTTCAGGTGAGCGGCCCCTCTGGTGAGTGCCCCTCGCGCGAGTGTCCCTTGGGTAGGCATCCCCTTGGGCGAGTGCCCCTCGGGCGAGTGTCCCTTGGGTGGGTGTCCCCTCGGGTGAGCGCCCCTCGGGTGAGCATTCCTCGGGTGAGTGTCCCTTGGGTGGGCGTCCCCTCGGGCGAGCGCCCCTCCGGCGAGCGCCCCTCGGGGGAGCGCCCCGGGCGCTGAGGGCCGCCCGCCGCCCGCCGCAGACCATCCGCGAGGTGACGGGCTACGTGCTCATCGCCATGAACGTGTTCGGGACGCTGCCGCTGCGGAGCCTGCGCGTGGTGCGCGGCACCCAGCTCTACGAGGAGCGCTACGCCCTCTTCGTGCTGCTCAACTACAACCCCAACGCCACGCACGCCCTGCGCCGCCTCGCCCTCAACCGCCTCACCGGTGCGCCCCGCGCCCCGCGCCGCCCCACGCCGCCGGGACCCCCGCCCCACGGCGCCCCACTGCCCCGCGCCGCCGGGACCCCTGCCCCACGGCGCCCCACGGCGCCCCACTGCCCCGCGCCGCCGGGACCCCTGCCCCACGGCGCCCCACGCACGCCCTGCGCCGCCTCGCCCTCAACCGCCTCACCGGTGCGCCCCGCGCCCCGCGCCGCCCCGCGCCGCCGGGACCCCCGCCCCACGGCGCCCCACGGCGCCCCACTGCCCCGCGCCGCCGGGACCCCTGCCCCACGGCGCCCCACGCACGCCCTGCGCCGCCTCGCCCTCAACCGCCTCACCGGTGCGCCCCGCGCCCCGCGCCGCCCCACGCCGCCGGGACCCCCGCCCCACGGCGCCCCACGGCGCCCCACTGCCCCGCGCCGCCGGGACCCCCGCCCCACAGCGCCCCACGGCGCCCCACTGCCCCGCGCCGCCGGGACCCCCGCCCCACGGTGCCCCACGGCGCCCCACGCACGCCCTGCGCCGCCTCGCCCTCAACCGCCTCACCGGTGCGCCCCGCGCCCCGCGCCGCCCCACGCCGCCAGGACCCCCGCCCCACGGCGCCCCACGGCGCCCCACTGCCCCGCGCCGCCGGGACCCCCGCCCCACGGCGCCCCACGCACGCCCTGCGCCGCCTCGCCCTCAACCGCCTCACCGGTGCGCCCCGCGCCCCGCGCCGCCCCACGCCGCCGGGACCCCCGCCCCACGGCGCCCCACGGCGCCCCACTGCCCCGCGCCGCCGGGACCCCCGCCCCACGGCACCCCACGCACGCCCTGCGCCGCCTCGCCCTCAACCGCCTCACCGGTGCGCCCCGCGCCCCGCGCCGCCCCACGCCGCCGGGACCCCCGCCCCACGGCGCCCCACGGCGCCCCACTGCCCCGCGCCGCCGGGACCCCCGCCCCACGGCGCCCCACGGCGCCCCACGCACGCCCTGCGCCGCCTCGCCCTCAACCGCCTCACCGGTGCGCCCCGCGCCCCGCGCCGCCCCGCGCCGCCGGGACCCCCGCCCCACGGCGCCCCACGCACGCCCTGCGCCGCCTCGCCCTCAACCGCCTCACCGGTGCGCCCCGCGCCCCGCGCCGCCCCACGGCGCCGGGACCCCCGCCCCACGGCGCCCCACGGCGCCCCACTGCCCCGCGCCGCCGGGACCCCCGCCCCACGGCACCCCACGCACGCCCTGCGCCGCCTCGCCCTCAACCGCCTCACCGGTGCGCCCCGCGCCCCGCGCCGCCCCACGCCGCCGGGACCCCCGCCCCACGGCGCCCCACGGCGCCCCACTGCCCCGCGCCGCCGGGACCCCTGCCCCACGGCGCCCCACGCACGCCCTGCGCCGCCTCGCCCTCAACCGCCTCACCGGTGCGCCCCGCGCCCCGCGCTGCCCCGCGCCGCCGGGACCCCCGCCCCACGGCGCCCCACGGCGCCCCACTGCCCCGCGCCGCCGGGACCCCCGCCCCACGGCGCCCCACGGCGCCCCACGCACGCCCTGCGCCGCCTTGCCCTCAACCGCCTCACCGGTGCGCCCCGCGCCCCGCGCCGCCCCACTGCCCCGCACTGCCGGGACCCCCGCCCCACAGCGCCCCACAGCGCCGGGACCGCCGCCCCACAGCGCCCCCGCAGCGCCGGGACCCTCCCGCCCCACAGCGCCCCCCCGCACCGCACCACCCCACGCCGCCCCGCAGCGCCCCACAGCGCCCCACAGCGCCGAGACCCCCACCCCACTGCCCCGCACCGCCGGGACCCCCGCCTCACAGCACCCCCGCGCCCCACAGTGCCCTGCCCCCCTGTGCCCCACAGCGCAGCATCCCCCTGCACCCCACAGCACAGCGTCCCCCATGCCCCACAGTGCGGTGTCCCTTGTGCCCTATAGCATGACATCCCCTGCACCCCATAGCACTGCATCCCCTGTGTCCCACAGCACTGCACCCCCCCCGTGTCCCATAGCAGTGCCATTCCCCCCCGCACCCCATAGCAGCGCTGCCCGCCCCCCGTACCACGGAGCAGTGCAATCCCCTGGCACCCTAGAGCACTGCTGTACCCCACGCTCCCCATAGCGGAGCTGGCGCCCCACGTGCTCCTGCGCCCCATAGCGCTGCTGTCCCCCCCGTGCACCCCGTAACGCTGCCGTCCCCCCGTGCACCCCGGGGCCGCGGGAAGGGCTGAGGGGGCTCCGGGGGGGGGGCAAAGGCGTCCGCGGGGGCGAAGGGGGCAGGGGGGGCGAAGGGGGCGGGGGGTCCCCGGCCCCCCAGCGCCCCCGCTCCGGCCCCGCAGAGATCCTGGCCGGCGGCGTCTACATCGAGAAGAACGAGCAGCTCTGCCACGTGGACACGGTGGAGTGGCGGGACATCATGCGGGACCCCCGCCTGGAGCCCGCCGTGGGCGACAACGGCAAGGGCTGTGAGTGCCGGGCCGGGGGGCCCCGGCGTCCGGGCGCCGCGGGGGGGCCCCGGCGTCCGGGCGCCGCGGGGGGGCTGAGCGCCGCGCTGCTGCCCGCAGGCGCCCCGTGCCACGAGAGCTGCGGCGGGCACTGCTGGGGCCCCGGCGCCGAGGACTGCCAGAAACGTGGGTACCGGGGGGCCGTGGGGCGGGTGGGGGGGGGGTCGTGGGGCTGGGGCGCCCCCCTGACCCACCGCCTGCCCCCCCCCCCCCGCAGTGACGAAGACCATCTGCGCCCCGCAGTGCAACGGGCGCTGCTTCGGGCGGGCGCCCAACGAGTGCTGCCACGAGGAGTGCGCGGGCGGCTGCACCGGCCCCCGCCAGACCCACTGCTTCGTAGGTGCCCCGCGGCCCCCCGTCTCCCCCCCCGTCCATCCGTCCGTCCGTCCGTCTGTCTGTCTGCAGCGGGGGGGCTCGGGGCACCCGGGGGCCCCCTCCGTGGGGAAGGGTGTCCTCCCTGGGGCGGGCATGGGGCGACGCTGGCCGTCCTGGGAGCTGTCCGTGTGTCCGTGCATCTGTCCATGCATCCGTGCATCTGTCCGTGCATCTGTTGGTGCGCCTGCACGTCTGTCTGTCTGTGGGGAGGGGGTCTCCCGAGCAGCCTGGGCTGCGCATGGGGTGACACTGGCCATGTGAGGGAGGCGTCCGTGTGTCCGTGCACCCATGTTCATCCGTCCGTGTGTCCGTGCATCCAGCACTGTGTCTGTGTCCGTCCGTCCATGTGTCTGTGCATCCAGCGCTGTGTCCGTGCATCGCTCTGCCTGCGTGTCCATGCCCTCTGTCCATCCGTCCATGCGTCCAGCGCTGTGTCCGTGCATCGCTCTGCCTGCGTGTCCGTGCATGCGTCCGCGCTGCATCCCGGCGCGGCTCTGTCCGTGTGTCTGCGCGTCCGTGCGTCCGTGCGCGGCTGCGGCGGTGCGCCCGCGCCTCGCCGCTCTGACTCTGCCCCCCCAGGCGTGCCGGCACTTCAACGACAGCGGGGCCTGCGTGCCGCTCTGCCCCCAGCCCCTCATCTACAACAAGCTCACCTTCCAGCTGGAGCCCAACCCCGACACCAAGTACCAGTACGGGGGCATCTGCGTCCGGAGCTGCCCGCGTGAGCCGGGGCGCCGGGGCCGGGGCCGGGGCGGGGGCCCAGGCGTCCGGGCCCCCGCCGCCCTGACCCCGCGCCTCGCCCCGCAGACAACTTCGTGGTGGACCAGAGCTCCTGCGTGCGCGCCTGCCCCAGCGACAAGATGGAGGTGGAGAAGAATGGGCTGAAGATGTGCGAGCCCTGCTCGGGGCTGTGCCCCAAGGGTAGGCGCGGGACGGGGACCGGGACGGGGACGGGGACGGGGAGGCGCCGGCAGCCCTCACCCCCCCGTCCCCGCAGCCTGCGAGGGCACCGGCGCCGGCAGCCGGTACCAGACCGTGGACTCCAGCAACATCGACACCTTCGTGAACTGCACCAAGATCCTGGGCAACCTCGACTTCCTCATCACGGGCCTGGAGGGGTGAGCGGGGCCGCGGGGCCGCGGGGCGCTGACGGCCCCCGGCCCCGCTGACGGCCCCGGCTCCCGCAGGGATCCCTGGCGCAACATCTCGGCGCTCGACCCCGAGAAGCTCAACGTCTTCCGGACGGTGCGGGAGATCACGGGTGAGCCGGGCGCCGGAGCCGCCGGGAGCCGCTGGGAGCCGCTGGGCCCGCCCTGACCCGGCCCGGCATCCCCCCAGGCTACCTCAACATCCAGTCCTGGCCCAAGCACATGCACAACTTCAGCGTCTTCTCCAACCTCGTCACCATCGGGGGCCGGAGCCTCTACAAGTGAGTCCCCATTGCCATGGTCTTCATCATCCCCCATCCCTGCATCCCCATCACCTCCCATCCCTGCATCCCCATCACCTCCCAACCCTGCAGCCCCATCAACTCCTGTCTCTGCATCGCCATCCCTGCATCTCCATCGCCCCCCATCCCTGCATCTCCATCATCCCCCATCCCTGCATCCCCATCACCTCCCATCCCTGCATCCCCATCACCTCCCATCCCTGCAGCCCCATCAACTCCTGTCTCTGCATCCCCATCCCTGCATCCCCATCACCCCCCATCCCTGCATCCCCATCACCTCCCATCCCTGCAGCCCCATCAACTCCTGTCTCTGCATCCCCATCCCTGCATCCCCATCACCCCCCATCCCTGCATCCCCATCACCTCCCATCCCTGCATCCCCATCAACTCCTGTCTCTGCATCGCCATCCCTGCATCTCCATCGCCCCCCATCCCTGCATCTCCATCATCCCCCATCCCTGCATCCCCATCACCTCCCATCCCTGCATCCCCATCAACTCCTGTCTCTGCATCCCCATCCCTGCATCTCCATCGCCCCCCATCCCTGCATCTCCATCATCCCCCATCCCTGCATCCCCATCACCCCCCATCCCTGCATCCCCATCACCTCCCATCCCTGCATCCCCATCAACTCCTGTCTCTGCATCCCCATCCCTGCATCTCCATCATCCCCCATCCCTGCATCCCCATCACCTCCCATCCCTGCATCCCCATCAACTCCTGTCTCTGCATCCCCATCCCTGCATCTCCATCGCCCCCCATCCCTGCATCTCCATCATCCCCCATCCCTGCATCCCCATCACCTCCCATCCCTGCATCTCCATCATCCCCCATCCCTGCATCCCCATCACCTCCCATCCCTGCATCCCCATCAGCTCCTGTCTCTGCATCCCCATCCCTGCATCTCCATCATCCCCCGTCCCTGTGTCTCCATCACCCCCATCCCTGCATCCCTGTCACCTCCCGTCTCTGCGTCCCCACCCGTTTCCATCATCTCCTGCCCCTGTGTCCCCATCCCTGTGTCCCCGTCCCTGCGTCCCCGTCCCCTCCCGTCCCCATGCCCCGGGGCTGGAGGGGACCCCATCATCCTGACCGGCCACCCCGCAGCCGCGGCTTCTCCCTGCTCATCATGAAGAACGAGAACGTGACGTCGCTGGGGCTGCGCTCGCTGCGGGAGGTCAGCGCCGGCAAGGTGTACATCACCGAGAACCGCCGCCTCTGCTACTACTACACCGTGCAGTGGGCCGCCCTGTCGCGCCGCCGCGCCGACCTCGACATCAAGAACAACAAGCCGCGCAGCAAGTGCCGTGAGTCGGCCGGGGGGCGGCGGGCGGCTGCGGGGCCCCCGGGCTGCGAGGGCCCCCGCTGAGCCCCCTTCCCCGCAGAGCAAGAGGGGAAGGTGTGCGACCCGCTGTGCTCCTCCGACGGGTGCTGGGGCCCCGGCCCAGAGCAGTGCCTGTCCTGCCGTCACTACAGCCGCCGGGGCGTCTGCGTCGCCTCCTGCCACTTCTTCCAGGGGTACGGAGGGGACCGGGGGGGGGGGGACCCCGGGGCGGGAGGGATCCCGGGGCGGGTACCGGGATGGGATGGACCCCGGGGCGGGTACCAGGATGGGATGGATCCCGGGGCGGGTGCCAGCATGGGATGGACCCTGGGGCGGGTACCGGGATGGGATGGACCCCGGGGCGGGTACCGAGATGGGATGGACCCTGGGACAGGTGCTGGAGCAGGATGGTCCCTGGGACATGTATTGGGCAGGATGGATGCTGGGCTGGGTACCAAAGAGGGATGGACCCTGGGGTGGGATGGATCCCAAGGCAGGCGCGGGGTGGGGGGTGGTTACAAGGGCAGGATGGACCCCAGGATGAGTACTGGGATGGGATGATCCCCAGGGAGGGATGGACCCCGGGGAGGGATGGACCCCAGGGCAGGTGTCAGGGCAGGATGGACCCAGGGTGAGTCCTGGAATGGGATAGACCCCAGGACAGCCGGGGGTAGGTACGAGGGCAGGATGGACCCCAGGGCGGGATGGACGCCGGGGCGAGCAGCAGGGTGGGATCCCGGCATGGAGCCCGGGCTGGCGCCGGGGCAGGACGGACCGAGGGTGCCGGGACGCCCGGCCGCTGACCGTCGCCCCGTCGCCGCAGGGAGACGCGGGAGTTCGCGCAGGGAAACGAGTGCTTCGAGTGCCACCCCGAGTGCGAGCGCATGGAGGGCAGCCTCACCTGCAACGGCTCGGTACGGCCCCGGCCGGGGACCCGCGGCGGCGGCGGCGGCCCGCCCGCGGGTCCTCACGCGCCCCCCGCCCCGCAGGGCGCCGACACCTGCACCCGCTGCGCCCGCTACCGGGACGGGCCGCACTGCGTGGAGAGCTGCCCCGAGGGCGTCCTGGGCGAGCGCGGGCCCATCTACAAGTACCCCGACGCCAGCCGCGAGTGCCGGCCCTGCCACGAGAACTGCACCCGTGGGTGCGCCGGGCGGGAGCGGGGGCACCGCAGCCCCGGCCGGGCCGGGCCCAGGCGTCCGGCTGCCGGGGGAGGGAGGGGGGCGGTGGGGGCCGGGCCGCGTCTCACCCCGGCTCCGGCTCCGCAGGTGCCTGGGGCCGCTGCTGCAGGACTGCCTGGGGGAGCCCCTGCCCGTCTCCAGGTACCGCGGGGCAGGGCCTGCCTCGCCTGGCCCGAACCGGTGCCGAGGCGCGCAGCCTGGGCTGGGGACCCTCTGCCCTGGCCGGGCTGCTCCGTGCCATGCCGTGCCGTGCCATGCTGCACCGTGCCACGCTGCACCGTGCCACGCCATGCAATGCTGCACTGTGCCGCGCTGTGCCGCACCATGCCACGCCACGCAATGCTGCACCGTGCTGTGCCGCACCATGCCACGCCACGCAATGCTGCACCGTGCTGTGCCGTGCTGTGCAGTTCTGTGCCATGCGATGATGTGCTGCTGCGCACCAGGCATGGTGTGCCGCCCTGTGCCATGCCACACCGTGCCATGCCATGCTGCACTGTACCATCCTGTGCAGCATCGTGCCATGCTGCATCATGCCATGCTGTGCCATGCTGCACTGTGCCATGCCGTGCTATGCTGCACTGCTCCGTGCCGTGCTGTGCCGTGCCATGCTGCACTGTGCCATCCTGTGCAGCATCATGCCATGCTGCATCATGCCATGCTGTGCCATGCTGCACTGTGCCATGCCGTGCTATGCTGCACTGCTCCATGCCGTGCCATGCCGTGCCATGCTGCCGTGCTCGGGGCCCTTGCCGCCCGCGTGGGCCCTGGGGCACCATCCCATCCCAGCCCTGCCCGCGCCGCGCCCCGGCGCCGTCACTGCGGCCGGATCCGGCGGCCGCCCCCGCGGCGGGGAGGGCCGTGGGAAGCGCGTGGGGCACGGCGGCGGCGGCAGGCCGGGGCGCGCTGCTGGGGCCTGCCCGCGCCCCGGAGCCCGGCTCAGCCCGCGCCCTCCGCGCCCAGGAAAACGCCCACGGTCATCGCCGTGATGGTGGTCAGCGGGCTCTTCCTCTCCTGCTCCTGCTTCCTCCTCACCCTGCTCTACTGGCGGGGCAAGAAGATCCAGAAGAAGCGGGCGATGCGGCGCTACCTGGAGAGGGGCGAGGTGAGGGGGCCGGGCAGCCCCCGGTCTGCCCCCTCCACCAGCCCCCGTCCAGCCCCATCCCTGTCTCTGTCCTTCTCCGTCCCCATCAATCTCCACCTCGTCCTTCTCTCCGTCCCCGTCTGGCTCCATCCATGTCCCATCCCCTTCCCCATCTCCGTCCATCTGCGTCCGTGTCCTCCTCTCTCCCCTTCTCCATCCCGGATCCATCCCTGTCCCTCCCAATCCCCATCTCCAACCTCGCCCCCATCAGTCTCCATCTCTGTCCTTCTCTTTCCCCCTCTCCATCCCCGTCCATCTCCATGCCTGGCTCCATCTCTGTCCATCTCCATCCATCTCTCCATCTCCTGCTGGGCAGAGCTTGGAGCCTCTGGACCCCAGTGAAAAAGCCAACAAGGTGCTGGCCCGCATCTTCAAGGAGACGGAGCTGAAGCGGCTGAAGGTGCTGGGCTCCGGCGTCTTCGGGACCGTGCACAAGGTGAGCCGGGGGCCGGGCCGGGCTCCGCGGGGCTCCCCGGCGCCGGCGCTCACCCGGGGCCTCCCCGTCCCGCCAGGGCGTCTGGATCCCCGAGGGCGACTCCATCAAGATCCCCGTGAGCATCAAGGTGATCCAGGACTGGAGCGGGCAGCAGTCCTTCCACGCCGTCACCGACGTGAGTGTGGGGTTCCCAGGGCGCCGGGGCCGGGCGCCCGCGGGGGTTCCCGGGGCCGGCGGGCGCTGACGGTGCCCCCGCAGCACATGCTGGCCATCGGCAGCCTGGACCATGCCTACATCGTGCGGCTGCTGGGCATCTGCCCCGGCGCCCAGCTGCAGCTGGTGACGCAGCTGCTGCCGCTGGGCTCCCTGCTCGACTACGTGCGCAAGAACCGCCACGGCATCAGCCCCCAGCTGCTGCTCAACTGGTGCGTGCAGGTGGCCAAGGTGAGTGGCGGGGGCGGCGGGCCGGGGCGCCGCGGGCCGAGCCGGCGCTGACGCCCCTCCGCAGGGCATGTACTACCTGGAGGAGCACCGCATGGTGCACCGCAACCTGGCCGCCCGCAACGTGCTCCTCAAGTCGCCCAGCCAGGCCCAGGTGGCCGACTTCGGCATCGCCGACCTGCTCTACCCCGACGACAAGAAGTACTTCTACAACGAGGTCAAGGTGGGCCCCCATGCCCCCCCGCGCCGCGGGGCGTCCCGTCCCCTCTGCATCCCCAGGTCCCCTGCACCCTGGGGTGTCCCCTCCCCACCCCAGGTCCCCCGCACCCTGGGACATCCCCTCCCTGCTCCATTCCCCCTCCGTGTCCCCTGCACCCTGGGGTGTCCCCTCCCCACCCCAGGTCCCCCGCACCCTGGGACATCGCCTCCCTGCTCCATCCCCCCTCCGTGTCCCTTGCACCATGGGGTGCCCCCCCCATGTCCCGGAGACCCCCCTGCCTGGCACCCCCAGCCCAGCCTCCCCCCCCCCACGGCTGCTGCCTTGCAGACGCCCATCAAGTGGATGGCCCTGGAGAGCATCCACTTCGGCAAGTACACGCACCAGAGCGACGTCTGGAGCTACGGTGAGCGCGGCCCCGGCCCTGCACGGCCCCCGGCCCCGCGCGGCCCCCGGGGCGCTCGCGGGGGGCTCACGGGGCCGGTCCCCGCAGGCGTGACGCTCTGGGAGATGATGACCTTCGGGGCAGAGCCCTACGCCGGGATCCGCCTCGCCGAGGTGCCCGACCTGCTGGAGAAGGGCGAGCGGCTCTCGCAGCCCCAGATCTGCACCATCGACGTCTACATGGTCATGGTGAAGTGTGAGTGCGGGGACACGGCCCCGTCCCGGGGACACGGCCCCATCCCGGGGACACGGCTCTGTGCTGGGGACACGGCCCCATCCCAGGCACACGGCCCCGTCCCGGGGACACGGCCCCATCCCGGGGACACGGCTCTGTTCTGGGGACACGGCATGGCTCCGGGGGTCCCGGCTCAGCCATGGGGGTCCCAGCTCGGCTCCAGGGGTCCCGGCTCGGCCCCTGGGGACATGGCATGGCTCCGGGGGTCCCGGCTCGTCCCTGGGGTCCCAGCTCGGTCCCTGGGGTGCGGCGTGGCTCCGGGGGTCCCAGCTCGGCTCCGGGGGTCCCGGCCGTGCTGCCGGCGCCGGGCTCAGCCGCCGCGGTGCCCGCAGGCTGGATGATCGACGAGAACGTCCGTCCCACCTTCAAGGAGCTGGCGAACGAGTTCACCCGCATGGCGCGCGACCCGCCGCGCTACCTGGTGATCAAGGTGAGCGTGGGACCCCCCCTGGCCCCCCGGCCCCCCGGCCGCAGCCCCTAACCCCCCCCCCCAGCAGGAGAGCGGGGCCGCGCCGCCCGCCGAGCCCCCCACCCTCAGCGACAAGGAGCTGGACGACGTGGAGACACTGGAGCTGGAGGAGGAGGAGCTGGACGCCTCCTTCGGCCTCGCCGCCGGGCTCTACCCCTCGCGGCCGCGGGGCAGCTCTGCCCGGGTGAGACCCCCCGCTGTCCCCTCCCACCCCGGGACTGGCTGTGGGGCAGGCTATGGGGCACCCCGGGTCCTGGGCATGGAATGGGGCAGGCTGTGGGGCAGGAGGTCCCAGGCACGGCATGGGGCAGGCTGTGGGTCCATCCTGGGTCCTGGGCACGGCATGGGGCAGGCTGTGGGTCCATCCTGGGCACGGCATGGGGCAGGCTGTGGGGCAGGGGGTCCCGGGCACGGCGCAGGACCCACATCCCAGCCCCTTCCCCTCCCGGAGCCCGACGCGGGCAGCCCCGGGGCTCCCCCGTGGGTCCGGCCCCCCCCCAGCCCCTCCGAGCCCCGTCCCGCGGCCGTCCCTCACCCCCTCCCCTGCAGTGGGGCGGGAGCACGGCACCGGCGTCCCCCCCCCAGCCTCACCCCCCGCCTCTCCCCCCGCAGAGCCCCAGCCTGCTGAGCCCCCCGGCCGGCTACATCCCCATGAACCAGCCCGGCCTCGGCAGCGGCCGCCAGGTACCGACCGCGGGGGGCCGGGGGGTGGCCGGGGGGCGGCCGGGGGTCCGGGCCGGCCCCCCCGTCACCGCCGCGTCCCCCAGGCCGGGGGGGGCCGGCCGCCGCGGCGGAGCCGGCAGGAGTCGCTGGGGCGGACGGTGTCGGAGTCGTCGGAGGGCCGGGGCACCGCGTCGGAGCTGGACCTGGCCGAGGGGCTGTCGCTGTCGGGGAGCCTCTGCCGCAGCCTGCGCTCGCGGGGGGACAGCGCCTACCTGTCGCAGCGCGAGAGCTTCCCCCCGCCGCCCCCCAGCTCCGAGGGCAGCGAGGAGGACGCCAACGGCTACGTCGCCCCCGACCGCGCCGTCCGCGGTGAGGGGCCGGCGCTGCGGGGTGGGGGGGCCCTCCTTGAGGGGTGGGGGCCCCGCGCGCGTAGACTGGGGGTCCTGTGCATGCAGGGTGGGGGTCTGCCATTGCATGGTGGGGTCCTGTGCATGCAGGGTGGGGGTCTGCCATTGCAGGCTGGGGGAGTGTCTCGTGCACGCAGAGTGGGGGGTCCATGAGTGCAGGGTGAGGGTCTGTGCAATGTGGGGGTCCGCCACTGCAGGATAGGGGTCTCGTGCATGCGCGGTGGGGGTCCATCCCTGCAGGATAGGGGTCCATCTGTGCAGGGTGGGGGTCCTGTGCGTGCAGGGTGGGGGGCCACCCCTCATGGGGCTCCATCACTGCCAGATAGGGGTCCATCCGTGCAGGGTAGGGGTCCATCATTGCAGGGTGGGGATCCACGCCTCATGGGGCTTCATCGCTGCTGGGTAGGGGTCCATCCGTGCAGGGTGGGGGGTCCATCTGTGCAGGGTGGGGGTCCTGTGCATGCAGGGTGGGGGTCCACGCCTTATCGGGCTCCATTGCTGCCGGGTAGGGGTCCATCCGTGCAGGGTGGGGGGGGTCCATCATTGCAGGGCAGGATCCCCCCTGTGTGGGGTAGAGGATCTGTTCTTGCAGGACTGGGGGGGGGTCCTGTCTCTATGGGGAGGGGGGTCCATCCCAACAGGGCAGGGGGACATTTCCAGGGGCCGGGGGGGGAGGCACAGCCAGCGTCTCACCCCCCCCACCCCCACCCCGCAGAACCGGAGCCCGCTGGGGGCTCGGCGCCGGAGGAGGAGGAGTACGAGTACATGAACCGGCAGCCCGGGGTCCCCCCCGGCGCCCGGCCGGCCTCCCTGGAGGAGCTGGGCTACGAGTACATGGAGGTGGGCTCGGAGCCGGGCGCCCCCCCGCCGGGCCACCGGGAGGACCAGGAGGAGGAGGAGGAGGAGGAGGAGGAGGAGGAGGAGGAAGACTACGAGTACATGAACAAGCAGCCGCGGCTGAGCCGCTCGCTGGGCAGCGTGGCCGGCGCCCGGCACGGGGGCTACGCCGACATGTGGCCCGGGGGGGCCGCCGAGGAGCAGGGCTACGAGGAGATGGAGGCGGTGCTGGCGCCCCGGGGCGGCCGCTGCCCCGGCTGCCGCGGCCCCCCCGGCGCCCCGGCCCCCTCCATGAAGCCCCTGCGGAGCCTGGAGGCCTCGGACTGCGCTTTCGACAACCCCGACTACTGGCACAGCCGCCTGTTCGCCAAGGCGGACGCCCAGCGGACGTAGGGGCCCCCCCCTCCCCTCCCCGCGCCCCCCGCCTCGCCCCGGGGGCCGTTCGCACGCCGACACGAAGGAGCCCCCGCGCCCGGCGCACGAGCCGAACCGCGAAGCTGGGCAGGGGGCCCGAGGCCGGGCAGTGGGGTGGGGAGGCCATGCACCCCCCCACACACACACACCCCCACCGGGGCATCCCCGCTCCGTGCCTCAGTTTCCCCAGGTGGCTGCCCGGGCACAGGAAGGGGAAAAAAAAGCCCCGTTTTTCCGTGTTTGGGCTGCAAAGCGGATCCCGCGCTGGGAAGAGCGGAGTTGGGCCCCCAGGGGGGTTGTTTTTTTTGGAGGGGGGGCGGTCGGGCTGCTTTTGGGCCGGGGAGTAAGATTTCAGGGCAAGAAGGAAGCCAGGCTCGGTTTCAGGTACGCCCGAGCCCCGCGGGAGCCGGGACGAGCGGGGGGCAGTGGGCGTCCCGGAGCGGCGCCCGGCGGCCCCAGCCCGGCTGTGCCCCGTGGGGTGCCCCACGCTGCCGAGGGGCCCTGGTACCGACCCCTCGGGGGGCCGGAGCGGCGCGACGCCCCTGCCATTCTCTCCGTTTCTTTTCAGCGGAGGCTTTGGCGGGTTTCCCGGGGCCCCGCGGCGCGGAGGACGGCGGAGAGGCGCTGGCGGCCGCAGCACTGGGGCTGGGGGGCACTGTGGGTCCCGGCAGTGGGGCCCCGCTGCCCCCCCCCCCGGCTCGGCATCGCCGCCGGCACCGGCTCGGGCAAGGGGTCGGGTCTGGGTCCGTCTGTAAAAGCTAAATAAAGGCAAAGGGAAGCTGATGAACAACCAGCGCCTGCCACGGCCGGGGCTGTGGGGCAGGGCCGTGGGGCAGGGGGCAGTGACAGGGGCTGGGGGAGGCAATGGGATTGGGGCCAGGGGGCAGGAGGACACGATGGGGCTGGGGGCAATGACTGGGACTAGTGCTCTGGGGCAGGGGGGCACGATGGGGCTGGGGGCAATGACAAGGGGTTGGTGCTGTGGGGCTGGGAGGTGCAGGCACAGGACCTCAGGGCACTTACTGGGGCTGGGGCCATGGGGCTGAGGGCTGCCATGGGGCTGAGGGCAGTGGCAGAGGCGAGCGCTGTGGGGCAGGGGGCAGTGACGAGGGCTGGGGGCTGCCATGGGGCTGAGGGCAGTGGCAGAGGCGAGCTCTGTGGGGCAGGGGGCAGTGACGAGGGCTGGGGGCTGCCATGGGGCTGAGGGCAGTGGCAGAGGCGAGCGCTGTGGGGCAGGGGGCAGTGACGAGGGCTGGGGGCTGCCATGGGGCTGAGGGCAGTGGCAGAGGCGAGCGCTGTGGGGCAGGGGGCAGTGACGAGGGCTGGGGGCTGCCACGGGGCAGGGGGGCAGCGCTGGGGGCAGTGACTGTGCCTGGGGGGGGGGACTCGCCCTGCCCCACAGCGCCCCGAGCAGGCCCATTTGGGGTGACACCCCTCCCGCTCAGACCCCTCCATAGACCCCCCACCCCTCCCGTGGGGGGACGTCCGCCTCCCTCCCGCCGCCCCCACAAGACTACACCTCCCAGCATGCCCTTCGCGCCACTTCCGGGCGCCCACACCTCCGGCCACGCCCCCTCCCCCTCCGGCTCGTTCTCGCGGGGGCCGCGCGGCCTGCCGGGAGCTGTAGTCGCGCGGGAGGGGGCGGGGACTCGGCTTCCCAGCGTGCCCCGCGCGGAGCCCGCGCTCCTGCCCTGCTCGCGCTCTCTCGCTCGCGCTCCCCGGGGTCTCCTCAGCGCGGCGGCGGCGGCGGCGGCGGCGGCGGCGCGGGGGGCGGCGGCGCGGGGGGCGGCGGCGGCGGCCGGGCCTAGGCGGCTCCGACCATGTCGGGCGAGGAGGAGGCGGCCGAGCTCACCATCGCCGAGGACCTGGTGGTGACCAAGTACAAGATGGGGGGGGACATCGCCAACCGTGAGTGCGGGCCGCGGCCGGCGGCGGGCGGAAGGGCGAAGGGAAGGGAAGGGGGGGCCGGGGCCGCCCGGTGGCGGCGGCGGCGGCGGCGGCGGGGAGGCAGCGGGCCGGGGGGAGGGGGGCGGCGAGGCCTAAGCCCCGCTCAGGCACGCGGCGCGGGAGGGGGCGGCGGCGGCGGCGGCGCGGGAGGGGCCCCCGGTGCCCGCGCGGCGGCCGCTCCCGCACGTGGCCTCCCGCCCCACGTGCGGCGGCGGGGCCGGGCCCGGCGCCGCTCGGCCTCGCCCGCCGCCGCCGGCCGCGCGCGTGGCCGGGCCATGTGGGGCCGCCGCTGCCCGCATCCCGCCCCCTCCCCCGGGGCTGCCCCCCGAGTTCGCCCCCCTCTTGTGCAGGTTCCCCCGCAGCCGGGAGCCGCGCCGCCGCTTCCTCCTCTCCTTTTTTATTTTATTTTATTCTATTTTTCATTCCTTTTGGCCCCAAAGGCGGCGGCCGGGAGCGGAGTCCCTCCTCGGGCGGTGGGGAGCGCCGCGCTCCGGCGCTTTAACGCCTTTCTGCGGCGGCGGCCGGGCCTGCGGCTCGGCGCGGGCTTACAGCCACGTTCTTCCTATTGCAAACTTCGGTCCCCTCGCGTAATTTCCCCCTCTTTTTTATGTTTTTTTTTGTTTAAGCGTTTATTTTTTGCTGTATCATTAAGGGTGGCTAGTTACCCCCCTCGAGAAAAGTGACAGCTGTTTTAAGGAGCTAACTTGACCGGTTTTATGAGGTCTCGGCTGCTCCAGGAGCAGCTTCAGGAGTGGCATGTGCCGCACTAATCGTTGCTGACTCAAAAGCTTCTGTTTTATGTCATTGCTCTTCATAGTAACTTGGGATGCAGCTCAAGAGAAAGACTTGGATTTGAAAGCTGCAGTAACGTGGGCTCCTTTCTAGCTGACAGGAGGGTTGCAAGCCTGTGTTTTGCTGGCCCTGTACTTTTTCCTCTGTTTGGAAAAGGTTCCCCCTTGGGGAAGGGTTTCTCACTGGCTGTCTGGCAAACTGTATTTAGCAGCAGGGTACAGAGAGGTTATGCCACCAGTTTAGTGACACGGAGGAGGGGGCACCCCAGTTCCCATGGAGGAAAAGCAGGTTGATCACAGTGTTTTTCTTAGTGATGTTGTGACTGTGTTTGGGAACAACAAAACCAGAACTGAGACAAAAAGGTTTTCCAGTTCAAAATGTCTTGGATACTTCTCAGTGTGATATGCCTTTTAATGATATAAAGTGCTTTTAATTTGCTAAATGAAACCCTGTGGAAGGACAGAATAAAATTAGTAGATGTTCTTTGGTCAGTGCTGTTACATTCTCTGCTTTTTGGTTTCATTCTAATGCTCTGATGAACATGGCTCTCCATTTATCTTTCTACTGTGTTTGTTTTGACATTTTCTATTTTTGAGTCTCTGTGTCTGGCTATCCACTAAATGTCTTTTTTTATTGTAGTTTTATCTGTACTTAAAAATCCAAATTCGTAATTATCTATGACACATGGAAAGATGACTGCTTGCAGTGATTTGAAATTTAATCTGTCATGCAGGTAAAAGACTTTTGGTTTTTCTACGTGTCAAAGAAATTATGAAAAACCATCTGCTTGTAGACATCTCCTTAAGCACTTCAGAAATATTTATTGCTGTAGTACCTAGAGCACACACTATCAGTTACAGAAACTCCCAGTAAATAGAGACACTTAGAAAATAGCCTCTTGTAAAAACAGCATGCTCATAGAGCAAGGAGGAAACTGCCTTGGATCCCAAAACATTTTAGAGGATAAGCTTTAAGACTCCTTGTAAAGTAAGACAGTTTGATAGAGGAGGAAGAGGGAGAAGTAGCAGCTAGTCAGCCAGCGACAGAGGCAGTGCCTTGGCTCCTGGCCTCCTGACTGATAGATGTACATGGCTCACTCCAGCAACTCCTGGGCCTTCATGACTGTTACTCCTGGAATATTACTGAGATGTGTTTACAAATGTGAGCCTGCAGTATTTCAACACAAGTTGCAACTTTTACATTCCTTTACCCATTTATACTACCAGGCACAATGCATGCTGTTTGCTACGGTGTAATCAAAATGCTGACAAGACTCCTAGGCACAAAGCTAGAATATGTCCAAAAGTGGAAAAATGGGTGCAGGCAACATTCAGGAAACAGGCAGCAAAACTTTCTTTAACCTCCAGCACAGAGCAAGGCAGGTTCCTGATGGCAGAAAGCATGCTGAAAGCTGCTTAGGTTGCCTGGCCTTTGTGAGGAGGAGCGGGTGGGTTACCTTTAAAATGCTCCTCTGCAGAGGTTACTGTAACTGGCCTTGCTATGCTAGTTCTGTGCTGTTGCCAGCTCTTGAGCAAAGCAGTCTTTCCACTGATCTGTATGTTATGGTCCTGTACATCCACAACAGTGCCCCTTGCTCTTTTGATGTGCTGTGTATTTTGTTTCCTGAGTATTTTCAAACCTGTTTCTGTAGCTCTGACTTCTCTGGAAAGAATGTGGGAGAGAGGTGTTTCTGCTTGGCTTCTTTGTTTGAGACCTGCAAGTGTACAGACAGGTGTCTGAAACTGCAGCACTTCAGCTCTGCAGGTCTCAATGTGTGTTCGTTTGCTCATGCTTTCTGTGAAAATGTCCCTGGAAAGTCAGTTCTTAAAAACCAAATAAAAATTGCAATGGGATTTCTATACACCCATGGTTCCTTGCTGAAAAGCTGAGCCAAGTCCCTTTTTAGAAAACAAATAGATGCTTTTCTTTTTTATCGTGGTGCTGTGTGATTAGTCTTGCTGATAGTTTTAAGGATGTCTGTTGTTAACGTACTTCAACAGCATTGTGTTTGAATTAAGGGGTCCTGCGTGCGGTGGTTGAAGCGGCAAACTCTGGAGCATCAGTTCTCTGCTTGTGTGAAAAGGGAGATGCCATGATCATGGAAGAGACTGGCAAAATTTTCAAGAAGGAAAAAGAAATGAAAAAAGGTGAGCCTGTTCCAAAGAAACTTCTTCAATATGAAGATTTTTTTTTGACCTGTTGTGTTGCTGGGTGGTTGGTGTGAATGGGTAGCAGCAGAGAGAGCACAGTTCTGTGCTATTTTTTGTAAGAAATACTTTACCATTCCTAGAAAACCAGTTTTGACCCAAATCGTCCTGCATGCCCTGTTCATAAGCATCACTGATCAGCCTGAGCTTCCCATTTTGATTTACCTGATCATTCATATTGAAATGGGACTTAATTTGGACAATGATGTCCTCCCTTCAGAAAGACCTGCTGTATGATTATGGAAATTGTGTGATGCTTGAATGTGTCACTGAAAGAACTGTAATTTGTGTTCTGGAGACTTAAAGTCCTTTTTACAGGTGTCTCACTGCCTTGGATATATTTCTTTGATGGTTGCCTGGGCAAAAAGAAGGCCAGTGTAGGAGCATACCGCAAGCTAGATTTCTTATGGCTTTTTGGCTAGAGACTTAGGTAATGGGGCATTTTACATTGCTTAAAAACTAAATCATACATGACAAAACTACAGTGGCAGGGTTGCTGTCTGTGCCTGTGCAGTGTGTGAGATTGCAAGACTTCATGGAATGTTTCTTTTTCCCTTTATAGGTATTGCCTTCCCAACGAGTATATCGGTAAATAACTGTGTCTGTCACTTTTCCCCCTTGAAGAGTGACCAAGATTACATCCTCAAAGATGGAGACTTGGTCAAAATGTAAGCATCTTGATTACATTTCTCATGAGGTTGCTGTAAGCATCAGGGCTTCACTCATTAGTACTGCTTGGTGTGTTAAATACTTCATTGGCTTGACTAATTACTGAAGTGTTTGAAACATGCCTGACTCTTCTAATACTTCTAGAAGTCACCCAAGTTTCCTGAATTGTGAGACTCCACCTGTAATTAACTCTCTTTGTATTGCAGTGACTTGGGAGTCCACGTTGATGGTTTCATAGCTAATGTAGCACACAGTTTTGTCATAGATGCATCAAAGGTAAGTTTTTTGAAGGAATTGCATATGTCTTGCAGCTGCCATTTTCAATGCAATCTAAAGACAATATTAAAAAGCTGATGTTTAGGTGCATCTGATTCCAGAAGGCAGCGGTGTAGAGCATCACAAAAGTTTCTACCCAGTTTTACAAAGGCTCCTGAGCTCTGGTGTCAAAACAGTGTCAAGAAGAAAACAGTCTGTTTTTTAAAAGTTATTCAGTCGTCTGGAAAATGTGGGATGGCACACTGTTTCAACATGTACAGTTTTGCAAGGTTACAAATAGTCTGAAACAAATCAAGTGTAAGCTGAGCTGCAATGAGTTATTTGCATTTAGTGCCTTTTGTGCAAATGGAGGTGAAGCTTGGCTGTGGGGCAGACTGGGCAGACTGGTTTTGCTGCCCCCTCTGCTGGCCGAGGCATGTGGAGCCAAGCGCACTGCACTGCTCCAGGGAGTCACTGCCCTCAGCTTTGCAGCTCTGAGTTCAGGGATGATTTGTTTCTTAAGCCCCAAATCTAGTCTCTGCTGCCTGCCTTTTTTGTCTGAATATTCCAGGTACGGGCTTGTAAGTGGCTTTGTTCCTTTGGGGCTGATGGCAGCATGCAGCCCCTGGCAGGTATTTGCCAGGACACCACCATGGCATGTGTGGTTAGTGCTCCAGCCATTCAGTCAAGTCATCTTTTTTTGAAAATGACACTAAGCTGCACTCATGAGATTAGCTGCAGGAATTACTGTTATAAGATGTGTGTAAAGTTTTCATGTAAGTTTGGGACAAAGTTTCAGTCTTGAGGATGTCAGCTGTGGTCTTGGGAATGGTTTTTTTCCTGTGGCTGTGCCAGAGTGTCTTGATGGGGAGAAGACAGGGAAAAAAATTGAAATCTATTGAAATCTCTCCAGTCCATCTTTTTGGCTACATAAGAATCGCTTCTCTTTTCAGTTTTTAACAGGGACAGGCTTGTACAGAGATTTTTTTTTTTCTGATGAAACTTGTAAGACAGAACCTCTTTGGTTGTAGTATGTACTCATCTGCTCTTTAGGCAGAGCAGAGCCTAGTGACAGAGCTGTGAAGCCTGAAGTCCTTCCACCTTTGATCTGGATCTCCCACTCTGCAGGAGTGTTCGGGTAGAAGGATTACCTCCATCTCTAGGCAGTCAGAACAGCATTCTTGTTAATAACTGGGAAACTTTATTTTTCTGTTTTTCCAGGAAAACCCTGTGTCAGGTCGTAAAGCTGATGTCATCAAGGCAGCTCATCTCTGTGCTGAAGCTGCTCTGCGCTTGGTAAAGCCTGGAAACCAGGTGAGAGGCTGATATTTGTGAGTATGTATCTAGGCACAAGTCCTGAAGCTCAAATACAGACACTGCATTTGCCATGTGGTCACTTCATGTGTAGAAATAAAAGTCTGTGACCTTGCCTGGGAAGAATTGTTCAGCTATGTGGGGAATCTGGAAGCAGCTGCCCACAGACAGCTGAGCCACTTCTGGGGTGAGCAATGGACCACTGGCACAGGTGGTGGTGACTCTTCCTGTCAGCAGTTCTGGCTTCACAGCAACATCTAAGCTCTTGCTTGTGTAAAGTTGGCTTTGCAGAGAGGCATTAATGCTTCCACGTGCTGGTCCCTTTCTCCCTGAAAAAAGCTGGGCACACACAGTAAATTTAAAATGTTGGGAGTCATGACAGCTTTATCCTGCGATTCCAGGCTCCTTCAGGAAGGAACAGGTGAGCTTTGCCAGCAGGATGGTGGCTGACTTCTCAGCTTGAGATTCATTTGGCAAAAGACACAGACGGCAGCGGGGCCTGTGATACTTGCTGTTACGGCTATTTGTGAAACAAACAGAAAATATTTTGCATCCCTCTGAACTCATTCACTGTCAGAGTCCTGCAATTCGTCCAGAAAGGAGATCTGCTGGACAAGGTCAATAAAAACAAGATATAATGTGGCCAATTGTCTGTTTGAGGGCTCTTATGGACTCATCTGCAGAGGGTGATGGTGTTTCCCTTGTAGGGGCCTTCTGTCATCAAGAGAAAACAGAAAGCTCAGCTGGAAGTACCACGTTTGCAGGTTAAAGATGGCAAAGACCCTTGGTAAAATTTGATTTTCCATCTTGCAGTGCCTGGATGCCCACTACATACATAGCTCTGGGAAAACACTTCCTGGCAGTGACTTCAAACTTTCTTCTGAATCCTCCTAACAGTACTCCCTTAAATCTCTCACTTGCATCTCTCCCTTGTTTGGTGCTCAGACTCCTAAGCAGTTGTAGGCGTTCTCCTTTGTCACTGTGTTACTATTCCAAACATGCTTGTGTTGCTCTGAGTTTCTGGGTGCAATACAGGAAGGCTGAGTTAACCTCATGTTATGTGTCATTTTTTTGTTGATATAGGGTTAAAAATGAAAGGCTGATACTATTCCTCTTTTTCTGGAGATGTTGGAGCACTGCTCAGTTAGAAAGCTTGCTGGTTTTATCACAAAACAATGTCAAGTTAAAAAACTATTGTGCTTCTGGCTTGAATGTTATATCCTTAATGTATTTTTGTGTGTTCTTCATCTAGAACACGCAAGTGACAGACGCTTGGAACAAAATAGCCCACTCGTTTCACTGCACACCAATTGAAGGTAAGGATTTGGGAGCAGCTGATTCAGAGGTAGCGAATGTTCTAATTACATACTAAATCCCAACCTGCCTTACTCGAATTCTGGAGAACATTTAATGGCTGTGAGTCCTAGACATTCCATCTTTAAATATAGCAACCTTTCCTAAAACTTCCCTTCAAAACTCTCTAGATTTTTCTGCTTCCGTTGTTTTTCAGTTTTTAAAAATGCATTAATCCAGTAACAATAGACTTAGGCTATGGTGGCTAGTAGGTAGTATCTGGACCTGTGGACTTCCCTTTGATCTTGGACAAATCGCTTTGTCCTTTGCTTCATACTTGGCCACTTGTAGTTAAAATCCCCGTAATGAAAAATAGAAAAGAGCTTGCTGGTAACATAGCAGCCTTTCCTAAAAGATGCTTTAGATGTGCAGGGTATTTAATATCCTTCCTTACCAGAAACTGATTCATGTTTTCTTCATAGTGTTGATAGCAGGGGAGCAAGAAGACACTGGAATAGTTTCTTATAGAAATAAGACCATTGGGTTTTTGTTTGGGAGGTGACATGAGAGTTTAGCTTGACTCTTGATTTATGCAGTTGCTTTTCTCATAGTCAGTAACATCACTGTCAAATAGTTCTTTCAGGCATAATTAAATTGGTCCGTTATTAGTTAAATTTCCTGACATGCTATAAAGCTGGCTTGCTCTCTTTGCTTGCTTTAGCCCAGTCTTGGAACATCAGTTCCCTAGTCCTTGTGTGGGATGGCTTTGTGGGTCTTCTCAATGCTTTACTCCTTTCTCTGTGAAAAAAACATGGCACCAGCCGCAGTGAGGAGGCGGCTGCTCACACTGTCAAGGGAGTTTAAGCAGCCACTGTTTTGGAAACAGTCAAGTGCCGTAATTATCTAGGCACTGGCAGCAGCATAAGGACCCAGTTCATGAAAACAAACGAAGCTGTTGGCTGCTGGGGTTGTGCTTTCCTTTCCCGCCAGCAGCAGCCATCCTTCCTGAATGGAGACATGTGACCTTCCTTGCTGGGACTGGTGGCTTGGGAAGCGGAACCCGAATGGCTGCGTGTTCCTCTTCCTAGACTTGAAATTGAAGGTGAACTGCAATGTAGAAGGGATGAGTGAATGAAGCCCTTAAAATATGCTTCGAGTGCTATACAAAATACAGACTTAGACAATCCAGGAAGAACTAGAAGTTTCCATTAACTTGACATTTGACATCCCTAGAGATGCCCAGGAATGCATGGCTTAAGCACTTCAGCAATCTCTGATGTCCCAGAGTGTAGAAGCTTTCCTCACTCCCCTCCCTCCCCCCTCCAAAAAAAAAAAAAAAGTAAAGCCTATGCTGTGCAAGTATAGGGTGTTAGGTATGTACTTGTGGGCTCACCTGCAATCCATTATAATCTAGTCTGGTTAGATAGCTTTATTGAGAAATGGAAGTACTAAAAGGGCTCTGCTTCTGGCTGCACCTCCAGCAGAAATTTCTGCCTCCTCTTTGGAGAGGAAGCAGTTGCTGAAGTCAGAGTGGGCCTTAGAAAGCTCAGTATCATCACTAATGCGCTTGGAAATTTGTGACTGAAGAAAGTTAGAGAAATGTTAACACCAAAGACAGTTTGCTTTACTGTTTTTGCTCTTGCTGAAGGCTGGAGACCTGGGCCCTAGAGTGCTAATAACATAAGTCACTATGTAGCTGATTTGCAGCTTAGAGGTGTTAATGGATTCTCTTATTGCGGCAGGGATGCTGTCACACCAGCTGAAACAGCATGTGATTGATGGAGAGAAAACAATCATCCAGAACCCTACAGACCAGCAAAAGTGAGCATCATCTCTGGGGCTGCCTCTTTCAACAGTGATTGGGAAGGGTGGGACTAGATGCTGAACGATGGTTCTGCTTCTTGCTTCTTTGTGATGTCCAGTGGGGGATGCAACAGGTACGTTTGCATGTAGTGTCTGACTATCACTGCAGTAGGAGAATGTAACAAGGGGAAAGATTGCTCTCTTCCTGACCTCCTCTTGAAGTCTGGTGTGACCCAGTATGTCAGATTTTGTAGCCCTGTATCTTCTTGTTCATTCTATGTGGATGTGAATTTGGTTCTGTGTTTAGGGCTTGCTCTGAGAAAGAAAGGCTGGAAGTCCCCGACATCTGTACTCCTTGCTGTCACCTGCAAATGTTCTTGGTTTCTGTCCAGTTTCTCAAAGGAGTCTCCATCGCTGAATTACAGTCTGTGGCCTTGGAGGCTGCCAGCAAAATAACCAACTGTTGCTAGTTGTAGCAGTGGATGCTAATTCACCAGGAACTGTGCCAAGGCCTATCGTTTGTCTCACAGAAACTGCCAGGAGCATGCTGGATGGTGATTGCTGTCAATAGCATCTCAGGATGATTTTGAACTAATGAGCTGGATATGTCATTCTGTTCTGTTCCAGCAGCCCTTCTCTTTCAGGGATGCAGTCAGTGTTGGATCTCAAGCTGAGTATCTAGAGCTCAGTGGCTTTAAAGCCAGCGCTTTGATTGTAACTTCTGAGACATAGTGATGTTCTCTGGTATTGTATCATGTGTAATGGGGCTCTTGGTCTGCCTAGGACATGGCCACAAGTTCAGAGAGATGGTGTTGAATGTCTAAGAGACCTTTTGGCCTTCAGCGTGGATGGAGCTACTTGTTATGGGCAGGAAAAGTACGGGCTTATAACTGTTTTTCTCTTGCCAATCTGTCACTGATCTACTCTAATGCCTGACATATAAATCTTCAACTTCTGTATCTTCTGTGCCAGCTTGTGCTCTTCTGGTCAGAGACCTGGTCACTTTGTAGAGCACCGTGTATGTGCTTGTGGACTTCTCTGGTAAACCCGGTGTGGGTTTGCTTGATGTATCAGTGACTGTGTAGAAGGTTTTGTCTTCTCTGTTTACCATTCTTTGGCTTACTAAACTTTTTTTCCTCCAGGAAGGACCACGAAAAAGCAGAATTTGAGGTCCATGAAGTTTACGCTGTTGATGTTCTTGTCAGCACTGGAGAGGGAAAGGTGAGTGCAATGCTTCTTGGCCTGCTTTTACTCTGCACATGGTCAAGGTGGACATGTTTCAAAATAGTCATCAGTAGATAGTGCTAACAGGCAAATCTTTTTGGTGCAAATTCCAGCTGTTGCATGGGTGTAGCTGCATCTTCTTGGGGGTAACCTTTTCCATCTAAAAACCTAAGGCTTTTATGGTGTCACTATAGAAAGTGCTTTGCAGATGTAAATGTTCTAGCACGTGAACGCAATCAGCTAATCTGGTTGAGAAAGTGCTGTGCTGCTTTTCTTGTGTCTCAGCCTTATTTGCATTTTTAGGCAAAGGATGCTGGACAGAGAACTACAATTTACAAAAGGGACCCCTCCAAACAGTATGGCTTGAAGATGAAAACCTCCCGTGCCTTTTTCAGTGAGGTGGAGAGGCGCTTTGATACTATGCCATTTACTCTCAGGTATTTGCCCTTATTCATTATCTCTCCACGTGTTCAGAGCTGGATGCTTTGCCTGAGCTTCTTTACCGTGCTGACAGCAAAAACAACTTGCTTTGTTGTTTTGTCACAGAAGTGGAGGTAGCCTTTCCTGCTTTATGTTGGGATGTGCTGTATTTGAACCTAGGAATGGGTGGAGAAAGCATGTTATGGGCTTAAGCAGGAATCCTAGGCAGAGTCTGAGTATTAGAGAATCTCCTGTGCCGCCATGTGTGGTGTGTGGGGAGCCTGAAATTATGGTTAAAGGAAGGAGAAGAGTGAAAGCAATGTCAGAGTGCAGCATAAAGAGGGAGGCAGTTCCAGCCAATTTCTGTCTGATGTACTCTCATGATAAAGAAACAATGTTCTGTTGACAGGCCCTTCTTGTCCTTTAGCCCACTTGCCTTTTTCCAGTCTCTGAAGGTAGTAGTTCACCTAGCTTTCATGTTTGTGGAACAGTTGCCTGCTTTAGCCATCCACTTAGTCATTGCAAAACAATAAAGTCGGGGTGAGGGGGACAGAAATGAAAAATCTTTAGGCTGATGGCAGAGACAATTTAAAAATCTGCAGGATGGTATCCAGTAGATGAGCTCAGAAAAGGGCCTGAGCTTGAGTTTGACTCTTTCTCCTCCACAGGGCATTTGAGGATGAGAAAAAGGCCAGGATGGGGGTGGTGGAATGCGCCAAACATGAGCTGCTCCAGCCTTTCAATGTCCTTTATGAAAAGGAAGGTGAGTGCTGGCCATGGGAGGATTGAGAACTGGATGTGGAAGGATGTTTAGCAGGCAACCAATAGTCACTTCCGGGATTCTGATAAGACCAGTGCTGACTCTCACTGTACAAATGTCTGGACATGCACATCAAATTTGCTTTAAGGGCCATGAAGTTTATCCTCCAAGACAGTTTACCCATTGGCTTCTGAAACTTATTGGGAATTGTTCCAGAGACAAGATGAAAGTGTTCTTGGAGTAATTTCCCGGGCAGAAAGAGCGCTTCATTAAGTTTCTCTGGCTTGCTTACAGAGTAGGCTGGAAAGATTTTAGGGGGTGGCACATAGGGAAATGCTTTGTCTTGGTCAGGGTGGGTTTAAGAAGTTTCTGCAGGATGATTTTTAGCAGTGATGTTATTGAAATGGCATAGGAATTGAAACAACTTCTGGTTGGAAACATCTGCCCAAGTACCTAATGGATGAGATCTGTCAGAGTGGAACTATGGTGTGGTAACATCAGTTTCTGCTTTGCAGGAGAGTTTGTTGCACAGTTCAAATTCACAGTGCTTTTAATGCCCAACGGTCCTATGAGGATAACCAGTGGCCCCTTTGAGCCAGAGCTCTACAAGTCAGAGTTTGAAGTGCAAGATGGAGAACTGAAGGTTGGTTTAAAAAAATATATATAGCATGTTAGGTGGGTCACTGTCTTTGCACCCCTTGGAATGAAAATGGGAAGCAAAATCTGGGAGACTGCTGGAAAGCTGTATGAGGTGTGGGTTTAAAAAGGGGAAGGACAGCTAGTCCTAGTCTGTTCTCTTCTGAGCACCTCAAAGCAGGAACAAAAGCTTTGAGTAAGATGCTGCAAACCAAGCCTCTGGACCAGGGTGGGGATGATCTCGGATGGAATTTGCGATAAAGAAGGTGCAGGTATTCAAAAAGCGGGACGGTTCTGAAGGCAAAGGGGAAGCAGCAGCAGCTGTTTGCAGACAGGTTACTTTAATGCACAAGAAAGAAGCAGTAGCGCTCGGTCGGCCATTCATGACCCTGCAGCGCTGCAATCTGCAGCACGAGCAAGAATGTGCTTTACACCAGGTTGGGCCCTTGTTTTCTGCATCAAACACAAGCTTTACAAGCTTTACCTGCTTGACAATGATACCCAGCCCTTTTCTACAAGTAGTTGATAAATCTCAACAGCTGGCCCCAAGGCCTCATACCTCTGCAAAGTGTGAGGCTGCAGCATTCCCCATCTATCACTATGCATGTTAGGATTTACTGCTGTTCCTTCAGTGGCTGGCAATGCAGATTTTGCTTTAAAGACGTTTCCCTTTACCTTCTGTCAAAAGAAGACATTGGCTTTCTAGCTGCTTATGTTTCCTTCCTGTCTCTAGGCACTTCTACAAAGTTCTGCAAGCCGGAAGACCCAGAAAAAGAAGAAAAAGAAGGTAATTTGGCCACATTTTTGTGGGGATTAAAGAGACAACATATCTGGCAATCAGCATCGCCCAAACTTTATCCAAGCCCTGCATGGTCACATTTTAAGTTTGCCTCCCAGGCCATCTTAGTACAACATTTAAAGAATATCATGATACTCCTTTGGCCCAGGAAGCAGCAGTCCTGTGAGAAGGGACGTCCTTCTGAAAAGGCTTGTTGGGTGGGCTCTGTCAAACTTGCTGACAGCATTGTGGCCTTGTGTGCTCTGCATCTGCACTTTGCCCGCATTACTGAGCGATGCCCTGTTCTGACAGTCGTTGCGGATTTGTCTCCACAGGCCTCTAAGAACGCAGAGAATGCCACCACAGGAGAAACAGCGGAAGAGAATGAAGCTGGCGACTGAACAGCTCCCTCCATGTAGCACCCAATTCACACACACTTGCCCCTTTTCTCCCCCAAAACAGAAACGAAATAATCTAGCGCTGTTTCTTTTACGACCAAACAACAAACAGTCTGGACTTCCCACTGACTACAACCAGCTCCTATTGACTTTGCCATTGAGGGAGAATTCCCTCAGCCACTTCAGACTACTTAAAAAAGAAAACAGAAAAATGAAATCAGGAGTAAAAGCTAGTCTATATCCACTCTTTCTAACCTTTTGTACTACTCATACTTGTTAAAGAGGTGAACAACTAAGCTGTTCTTGGTGAGAGAGGGAGTTTAGAGAGCTGCCTGCTTTCTTCTTCCTACTCCTCCCTTTTTTTTAATTTCTCCCTTTACAGATTTTCAGGGGTGGGGGGGAACAGCTGATTAAACCTGAGAAAGTGACCCGTGTTTAGTGATATGGTACTCATGGACGGTGTAAGGTAATCTGCCTCAGCACTATCTCAGCTCCTCCCCGTCCATGTAGACATTCTCTCACTGTAACTGTTATCTTGGAGCAGAAGACTTCTTGCTCTTTCTTTTAGCCTCTAGATTGTACATTTAAAATTGGGAAAAGTCGTATCAAATTTTATGTCCCCTATGAGACTGTAGACTGTTCTGTCTACTGCGTTCTGTCTGAGCGTTGCTTTACATATAAACGCTCTATTTTTTTAATATGCCGCTCTGATAAGCCTGTTTTTTGACAGTCCGACGTGTATGGAAGCACACTATTGAAGTCAGCATTCCCTGTGCAAAAGCTCTGCTGCAGGGCAAGAGGCAGGCGAGCTGACCACCCCTGTGTAATGCCCACCGCTTGGCAGTATGTAATTTCCTGGTATCCTGGGGAGTTTATTCTTCCCTGTGGCTGGTTTCTATGGCCCCTGAATGTTCCACTCTTATGTGCATTGGATCTCTCAAAAGAATATCCTCTTTGCACATGCTCCTCTCATTGGTGAAATCAACTAGAGAAATGCTACAGCAGTTGTCAGACTTGGACTACAGTTCATCCAGGGGTATCACTCTTTAAGTTTCTTCTTTTTTCTTTTTTCTTTTTTTTTTTTTTTGGTGTTTTTGTTTTTAAGAGAAAAACAGATTGAATTTTATGTATTTGAATGTGAGGGTTCTTCCTTTGCTGATATCCTCTGACCAGGTCTATGGTTATCCACCTTCTGTAGCTAAATTTGGGGAAAGCTTCTTGCCTCTAAAAATGCCCTTTCAGACAGCTCTCGTGCTTCTCCACAGGCCAAGTGCTTCCTTGCCAACATCTGGGTTTTAAAACCTAAACTCAAAACATGCAAATATTACCAAAGTTTAAGTCAATAAAAGAAAATAAACGATGTGATTTTTTTTTCTGAATTTTTCCATCTCTGTCTGCAAACTGTCTGCTCCTATTTTCTGTCCTATCCAGCTCTTCTGCGGGGCCCTTGGGCAGGTGGATAAAAGCAGATACGCTGCGGGGAATACCCTGAATGGATGCGGGGTAGCTACCCATCAAACACTGAAGCCAGAGACAGGAGGGCTCCTGTCCAAATCACTGGTGTAGTTTAGGCAGCTCCTAAATGTTAACCATGAACCTAAGGGGGAAAAAAAAAAAACTTGTTCCCAAAGAGGAACATTTTAGCATTTATAAGCAATATACTGTCTTCTGTAGAAGAAAGGCAGAGCTAATCTTTCTCATAGTCCACAATACAGATTTATAAACCACTAAGACTTGCTGGAGGTTTATTTAATTTTCTATTTTTACTTTTAAAAAAAATTGTACCTCTTGATACAAGCAACAAAAATGCAGTTGTTAAAAGTTTGAAAAGCGAGAACTCCCAAGAAGCACTCTGTAACTGACTTTTTCCAAATAAAATTGACTAGTGACATCTGTTTGGACAGAAAAGCGGGTCTGCTGTTTTGGGGTGCTGTGTGGTCCTTCGGGGGTGTGTTGGCTGCGGGGCTGCTGCGCGTAGCGGCGATTTTATCCCCTTCCCGACTTCGCTCCCTGAGGGGGACGAAATGAGGGGGCTGCCCGGAGGCAGCCTCAGGTTGCGGCCCTGAGCTGTGCCCTTGCTTCGGGAGGGCGGCGAGGCGGGAGCGAAGGGCTTCGGGGCGCCGCTCTGAGGTGGGCCGCAGGGGGAGGCCTCCTCCCCGGGGAGGGCTGCAAAATGGCAGCCAGCTCGGACTACATCTCCCGTGATGCCCCGGGAAGCGGGGCGGACTACAGCTCCCGCCGTGCCCCGCGCGGCGGGGGCGTGCCCGCCCCGTGACGCGCCGCCCGTCCCCGCGCTGCTCTATAAATAGGCCCGGGCGGGCGGCGCGCGCTTCTCTCTCTCGGCCGTTGCCGCCGCCATCTTGCGGGCGCTCGGTGTCCGCCTCCATCCGCCTCCATCCGCCGCCCGCGCCGCCGCCCGCCCGCGCGGACTGAGCGCGGCGCCCCCGCGCCGCTATGAGGGCCAAGGTGAGCGGCGGGGGGCGGCCGGAGGCTGGGAGGGGGCACGACGGGGCCGACCTCCCCCCTCGCCCCCGCTTCCCTAGCGACGGCAGGGCCTGGCGCTGCGTGTGGGGAGGCGACGGCGTGGCCGGGAGAGCCGCAGGGCCGGGCGAGAGCCCTGGGCACACCGGGCCGGGGGGCTGTGGTGTGTGTGGGGGGGCTCCCTGGGTGCAGTGGGACGTGGAGGGGGTGTTTGGGGGTAGGGGGTCCCTGGGTGCAGTGGGACGTGGAGGGGGGTATTTGGGGTAGGGGGTCCCTGGGTGCAGTGGGACGTGGAGGGGGTGTTTGGGGTAGGGGGTCCCTGGGTGCAGTGGGACGTGGAGGGGGTGTTTGGGGGTAGGGGGTCCCTGGGTGCAGTGGGACGTGGAGGGGGTGTTTGGGGGTAGGGGGTCCCTGGGTGCAGTGGGACGTGGAGGGGGTGTTTGGGGTAGGGGGTCCCTGGGTGCAGTGGGACGTGGAGGGGGTGTTTGGGGGTAGGGGATCCCTGGGTGCAGTGGGACGTGGAGGGGGTGTTTGGGGGTAGGGGGTCCCTGGGTGCAGTGGGACGTGGAGGGGGTGTTTGGGGGTAGGGGGTCCCTGGGTGCAGTGGGACGTGGAGGGGGTGTTTGGGGTAGGGGGTCCCTGGGTGCAGTGGGACGTGGAGGGGGGTATTTGGGGTAGGGGGTCCCTGGGTGCAGTGGGATGTGGAGGGAGTGTTTGGGGGGGCTCCCTGGGTGCACTGGTCTGTAGTCACTGGGGAGGGGAGGTGTGTCTCTGGGAATAATGTTTAAATTTTTTATTCTTGGCCCTTAGATCTCCCCTGATATTAAAGACTGAGAAAGCCTCAAAAGTTGCTCAGTGCCATAAGTCAGAAGATGTACAGACTATTGTTATTCTGGGGAAGGGGGGATCTGTGGGAGCAGTGGGCAGAGGAGCAAGACTGTTATTGGGGCCCTGCTCTTGGCCCCACATCGGGGAGTCTGCCCAGCTGGGACACCCCACCACAGGCGTGACACTGAAGCCCTAACCTCGTTCTTCTCCATTTTCCTTCCTCTAGTGGCGAAAGAAGCGTATGCGCAGGTACGTGGGGATGGTGGCCTCCCTCGCTGGGGCTTTGAACCCATCTTATCTCTTGGGAGCGCTGGTTGAGGACCCCCCTCGCTGCCAGGAGTATCAAGGGGAGCTGCCGCCTGAGCTTGAATCTCGTGGCACGTGAAAAGCTTAAAGCGCCCTGACTCCTGTGGTGCAGCCCGGCCGGAGCAGTGCCCTGCAGCCGTGCTCCTCCCTCGCTCCAAGTGCGGCTTTGGCAGCCCGGGGGAGCGAGCCCCTGGGGCTGTCATGGTGTGTGAGCAACACTTTCTTTCCCAGGCTGAAGCGCAAGAGAAGGAAGATGAGGCAGAGGTCCAAGTAGGCGCTTTGGTAGCGCTGCCGCGGCAGCTGCAGAGCGGAGTAGCCCTGGGACGCGGGGCGGCGCCTGTCCCCGCTGGTGCCGCGGGCGCGGGAGATCGGCGTGGCCGGGCGGCCCCAGCCCAGGTGTTCTGGACTGATTCCTGTCTTTGCAGCTGCGCGCTGCCCCTGTACCATAAATAAAGCCTGGTTCGGTGGCAGCTTGTGTTGCGTCTCTGGGGTCGCAGTCGGGATAAACCTGGTGCGATGGAGTGCTGGGTGGGGACGGGCCGCAGGGGTGAGCGGGGAGGGGGGAGCTGCGGGCAGGGGCCTGCTGGGGGGGGGGGGGGATCTCTTGTGTGGCCCCTCCCGGGGCGGGGGGCTCGGGGAGGGAGGGGGGAGCTGCCAACGGCAGCAGCCCCTGGGGAAAGGCGGTATCTGCGCGGCGAACGTCACCGCCGTGGCGTCACCGTGATGCGAGAGCCCTTCCCCCTCCGCGGGAGACCCTCGCTGAAGACAGCCGGGCGCGCGCGAGGCACGCCGGGAGGAAGAGCCGGCTCCTTCCGGCGCCCTCGCCGGAAGCACCATAGAGAGCTTCCTGCCAAGCGCAGAAGGGCGGCCGGAAGGGGCCGCTCATTGTTGGTGCTGGAGGACCCGGGGGAGGCCGCGGAGCGGGTGAGTGCGAGGCCGCCGGCGCCGGGCAGGGCCCCGCCGGGGCGGCGCCGCGCCCGGGGCCGGGGCCGGGGCCGGGGCCGCGCGGGGCGGCCGCCGCGGGGGGTCGGCGCTCCCGCCTCCCCGCCCGCGTGGGGCTGTCACGGGGGCGGAGGTCGCGGACGCCCGGTGCCGCCGCGGGCCCTGTCCGGGGCTGCGCCGGGCGCAGCGGCGGGAGGCCGCGGGCCGGGCCGGGCCGGGCCGGGCCGGGGGCGGCGAGGCCGCCTGCCCGCGGGCGGAGCCGCCGTGCTTGGGGCGGCCGCCCGCGTGCCCGGGCCCGGCGGTGCCCCGCGGCTCCGCTGCGTGCGCGGCGGCGGCTCCCGTCCCGTCCCGTTCCCTGGCGGCTCCGGCGAGGTTTCCCCCTTCCCTCTTGGTTCATTCCTCTCCTTCCTCCTCGGCAGTTCCCTGAGCGGCTGCTTTCCGCACCGGCGGGGAGGGCGCGGGGCCGGAGAAGATGCCCGATCGCGACAGCTACAACAACGGCAACAGCAGCGATGAGGCGGGCGCCAACTCGGACGACATCTGCCGCGACTTCCTGCGCAACGTGTGCAAGCGGGGCAAGCGCTGCCGCTTCCGGCACCCCGACATCAACGAGGTGACCAACCTGGGCGTCCGCAAGAACGAGTTCATCTTCTGCCACGACTTCCAGAACAAGGAGTGCGTGCGCCTCAACTGCCGCTTCATCCACGGCACCAAGGAGGACGAAGACTGCTACAAAAAGACGGGGGAGCTGCCCCCGCGCCTGCGGCAGAAGGTGGCTGCCGGGCTGGGCCTCTCGCCCGCCGACCTGCCCAACAGCAAGGAGGAGGTGCCCATCTGCAGGGACTTCTTGAAGGGCGACTGCCAGCGGGGAGCCAAGTGCAAGTTCCAGCACCTGCAGCGGGATTACGAGTACGACGCGCGCGGCATCGCCGCGCGGGACCAGGGCATCGCTACCACTGTGCGCCGCTACGACCCCTACGACCCCATGTACGACCCCGACCGCTACGACGACCACGACCCCGTGCTGAAGCGGCGACGGGTGGACGGGCTGCACTTCGAGACCTACGAGTACAGCTTCACCAACCCGCGGACAGTGGAGTACCGGCTGCTGGAGGAGGAGAACATCATGCTGCGGAAGCGTGTGGAGGATCTCAAGAAGCAGGTAAACAACCTGATGGCTACGAACGAGGTGCTGCTGGAGCAGAATGCCCAGTTCCGAAACCAGGCCAAAGTCATGACTCTCAGCTCCACCGCGACGGCCACCGAGCAGACTCTGGCACCCACTGTGGGCACCGTCACCAACTACAACCACAGCATTGCCCAGACGCACACCACACTCAGCAGCCAGGCCCTCCAGCCCCGGCCCGTGTCCCAACAGGATTTGGTAGCTCCCGCTGGAGCCCAAGCAGCACCCCCTGCCAATGCCGCTCCCCCCATGAACCCCGAAATCACCCCACTTTCGGCTGCTCTGGCTCAAACCATTGCACAGGGCATGGCTCCCCCAGTCTCCATGGCTCCCGTGGCCGTTTCAGTGGCTCCCGTGGCTGTGTCCATGGCGCAGCCGCTGGGAGGGATCACCATGAGCCACGCCACCACCCCCATGGTGACGTACCCCATCGCCTCGCAGAGTATGAGGATAACGGCCATACCGCACTGACGCTCCCCGGGGCGTCCGCACACTGCCACAGAGCAGCGCCGGTCGGAGCCGCCGTGCCGCTCCGCGCCGGGGAGACTCCTTTGGGTTGGATTTGCTCTTTCCTTTGTGGGGGGCAAGAGGAGGAGGCAAGATGGGACTGAATCCAAATGTGAAACTGAAAAACCCTTGGGAATTTCATCTCTGTGCTTTGGGGGAGGAGGAAGGGGAGAAGGTTTCTTCCAGCCTGCAGGTGAATGATTTGAGTTACCATTAACCCTCAGCAGCCCCACGTGAGCCTTCATGTGGCAGCATATTCAGGGAGGAAGGGGTTAATGGCGCGCGAGTTGAAGGGTACAGTAACCTCATCGCCTTGTGTGTCCGTCACTGCTCTGTCGCTGTCCTGCCACCCTCCCCAGGACCCCAGGGCCCCGCTCTGCCGCCTGCTATGCAAGGATCGCGCTGCGGCAGCGCGCGCGAGGAGGCGGCCGGCAGCACGGCCGGAGCCCCGCCAGGACCCGAGCGGGGACGGGGCTGAGCTGGCTGCCGCCGGTGGAGCACAACGGCTGCTTCCCCCCGGCCCGCGGCACCCGGTCCTGCCGGGGGGGCCGCAGGGGCCTTCGTGTGGCTCCGTGCAAGGTGACCGTGGTGCCTCTGCCCTCCGAGAAGGGCCGGTTGCGGCGCTGCCCGCGCAGAGCTCGGGAGCCGGCGGCTGCTGGGTCGGCTCGGGCGCGGAGGGCGTGAGCCCCCCGCGTGGCTGCAGGTCCCAGGCAGGTTTCTGGGGACGGGGCGGGTCGGCAGTACTGGAGGCAAACCCCTCCCAGCCGAGCCCGGCCCGGCGCCCTCGTGGTCCCGGCCCAAAGGCTTGGCTCTGGCTCCGCTCGCTCCCGCGAGGCCTTCCCTGCGGATCCCCCTTTCTGGACGCACGTCCCTCGCGCTGTCTTCTCATTTCTGTTTTGAATTTTGTTTCCCAGAACTGCAGCTCCCCTTGGGCCTAGAGTAGCTTTTGCATCGTTATGTCTGGGTTGATTTCTCGCTGGACTGTACCGTGCGGGAGGCGGCGACGGCGGGGAGCACTCTCCAGGAACGGCCAACTTTCTAATCTAGCGTTTTAGCTCTCCAAGTACAGTGTAAAGTTTTTGACTATTAAAAAACAACTATGTACAGTGTCCCACGACACGCTGGGGGCCACGGCGTCGCTCTAAGCGCTCTTGGGGCCGACGCCGCAGGGGAAGCACTCCCTCCTGGGCTCATCCCGGACGTGCATCAAAGCCGGCACCGGAGCGCGGCCGACGGCAGCGTGGGAGAAAGGAAGCGCGGGGCCCGGCCGCAGCTTTGCAGGAGGATGAGCCTGGGCGGGCGGCCAGCTCCGCGCGCCTCCTCCGGCCGGGCTGCGGTGGGGGTGCCCAGGAGGTGCCCCCGCTCCGGGGTTCCCGGGGCCCCGTGTGCCGGGGCAGCCCGGAGCCAAGGAATTCGGAGCGGCGATGGCGTTGTGCGGGATGAACAGCTGCCGCTTCGCTCCTCCTCCCCGGCGCCTGGGCGGCCTCTCCTAAAAAGGGCAAATTGGCGCTCTCGAGGCCGAGTTTCTCCGTTCCCGGCTCAGGGAGCGAGGGTGGGTCGGATCAGAGAGGGGGGAACCTGGAGCCGGGCTCCGGGACGCGCCTCCGGCGGCCGTCGCGTCTCCAGCTGTTGAGACGTGACCCTAATCCTCAGGGATTTGGGGCTTCTCGCTCGCGCTGCGCCTGTTTGTTCGCCCCGAGCCGCGGCTGCAGCGGCGCAGGAAGAGCCGCGGGGAGGGAGCAGCGGTTCCTGCCTCGCCGCCGCGCAGGAGCTGCGAGGCCCTTACGCGCGGTTTCGCTTTCCGCCTCCGCGGGCCCTGCCCTGCCCCGGGCTCGGCCCCCCCCGCGCCCCTTCCCGCCCCCCCCCCCGGCCTCCTCCCTTTTCCTGCAATCTCCGCTCCAGGGGCAGCGAACGCAGATTCGCCCGAGAGGGGCGGCTGGGGGGGCACCCCCTGCTCGGGGACCCCCCCCGGGACCCCCTGCCCGAGTGCCCCCGCCCCCGGGATCTCTCCCTGGGGTCTCCCATCCTGACCGAGGACCCCCCCACACCTTGGGGTGCCTCCCTCCTTCCCTGGGGGTCCCCACCATGGGGATTTGCCCCCCCTCCCCGATGTGCCCTTTCCTGGGGTCCCCCCCACCACAGAGTGTCCCGTCTCCTTGGGGGTCCTGATCCCTGGGGATGCTGCACCATGGGACCCCCTTCCCCGGGACCCCCCCCACTCCCAGGACCACCCCGCTTTCAGGGACCCCCTTCCCCGGGACCCCCCACCCTCGGGACCCCCGCTCCCGGGACCCCCCGCTCCCGGGACCCCCTTCCTCGGGACCCCCACTCCCAGGACCCCCCACTCCCGGGACCCCCTTCCCCGGGACCCCCCCCCACTCCCAGGACCACCCCGCTTTCAGGGACCCCCTTCCCCGGGACCCCCCACCCTCGGGACCCCCGCTCCCGGGACCCCCCGCTCCCGGGACCCCCACTCCCAGGACCCCCCACTCCCGGGACCCCCTTCCCCGGGACCCCCCCCACTCCCAGGACCACCCCGCTTTCAGGGATCCCCTTCCCCGGGACCCCCCACCCTCGGGACCCCCACTCCCAGGACCCCCCACTCCCGGGACCCCCTTCCCCGGGACCCCCCCCACTCCCAGGACCACCCCGCTTTCAGGGATCCCCTTCCCCGGGACCCCCCACCCTCGGGACCCCCACTCCCAGGACACCCCGCTCCCGGGCCCCCCGCTCCCGGGACCCCCTTCCTCGGGACCCCCACTCCCAGGACACCCCGCTCCCGGGCCCCCCGCTCCCGGGACCCCCTTCCCCGGGACCCCCCCACTCCTGGGACCCCTCGGAGCCCCCACGTGCCCCCCGGCCGCAGCGGGGCGCGCGCGAGCGGGGCGGGGCGCGCGCGGCGGCGGCCAATGGGGCGCGGGGGGCGGGGCTGGTGGCGCGGCGGCGGCCAATGGGGCGCGGGGGGCGGGGCGGGTGGCGCGGCGGCGGCCAATGGGGCGCGGGGGCGGGGCAGGGCGGGGCGGGGCGGGGCCCGGCGGCGGCGGAGCGGCGCGCGCGGCGGCGGCGGCGGGCGCGCGCCATGGAGCGGCGGGGCGCGGCGGCGGCGGCGGCGCTGGGCGCCCTGGGGCGGCGGCTGCTGTGGGCGCTGCCCGCCTACGCGGCCGGGCTGCTGGGGCTGGGCGCCGGCGCCGTGCTCCTGGCGCTGGCGCTCTACGCGGGCTGGCGGCGGCGGCGGCGCGCCCGGGAGCGCGGGCTGCGCCTGGCCGCCCGCCTGCAGCACGACGAGGAGGCGGCGGTGCGCGCCGCCGCCGCCGCCGGGCTGGGCACCGCCCGCGGGGAGCTGCCGGCCTGGGTAAGCGGCGCCGCGAGGGCCTCGGCCGCGCCCGCCGCCGCCGGCGCAGCCCGCGGGCGGGGCCCGGGGCCGGGTTACAGCAACCCCCCCCCCCGGGCCGGGCATCGCCCCGGCAGCTGCATTGCACCATCCGCGCTTGGACCCCCCATCCCCCCCCAGCTTGCCCCCGCCGGGGTGGGGGTTGCCCCCGGGAGCTGCATTGCGCCCCCAGCTCGTGCACCCAAGCTTTGGGATGCCCTGGCTGCATTGCACCCCCAGCTTGTGCACCCCAGCTTCGGGACCCCCCAGCTGCATTTTACCCTGCTTGTGCACCCCAACTTTGGGATGCCCTGGCTGCATTGCACCCCCAGCTTGTACACCCCAGCTTCGGGACCCCCCAGCTGCATTTTACCCTGCTTGTGCACCCCAGCTTTGGGACCCCCCAGCTGCATTGCACCCCCCACTTGTGCACCCCAGCTTTGGGATCCCCTGGCTGCATTGCACCCCCAGCTTGTGCACCCCAGCTTTGGGATTCCCCCAGCTCCATTGCACCCCCAGCTTTGTGCTCCCCCAGCTGCATTGCACCCCCCACTTGTGCACCCCAGCTTTGGGCTCCCCCAGCTGCATTGCATCCCTCACTTGTGCACCCCAGCTTTGGGATCCCCTGGCTGCATTACATCCCTGCTTGTGCACCCCAGTTTGGGGCACCCCAGATTTGCTTCCCCCCCAGCCATCCCCTTCTCTCTGGCTGCGTCCCGTTACAGCCCGGGCCCTCCCAAGCCGGGATTTGCAGGGGGGCACTGGGCCAGGACCCCCAGCTGGGGCCGTCGTGCCACAGCTGCTGCCAGATGCTGGCCCACAGCTGGGGCTGCCCCCATCCTCCTCGGGGCTCCCGGGGCCCCGGCTGGGGCAGCAGGTGAGCCCGGGCGTCCGGGCCGCCGCCGCGGTCCCCGTGATGCCCCGCTCCGCTGCAGGTGACCTTCCCGGACGTGGAGAGGGCGGAATGGCTGAACAAGGTGAGGCCTGCGGCCCCCCCTCCCCCCCCAGCGCCCCTGGCCCTGCTGACCCCCCGGCCCTGCAGGTCCTGGCCCAGGCTTGGCCCTTCTTCGGGCGCTACATGGAGAAGCTGCTGGTGGAGAACGTGGCGCCGGCCATCCGTGCCTCCAACACCCACCTCCAGACCTTCACCTTCACCAAGGTGGACATGGGCGAGAAGGTAGGACCCGCACCCCTGGAGTGGGGCAGGTCCCTGCGCCCCCCAGGCGGGGCAGGTCCCCAGCCCTCCCGCTGCGTCCCCCCGCCGTCACCGCTGTCTCCCGCAGCCTCTGCGCGTCCTGGGGGTCCGGTCCCACCCCGGCACCCACAAGCAGCAGATCCTGCTGGACCTCAACGTCAGGTGAGGCGGGGCTGGAGCCACTCGTGCGGCGAGCGCGCTGGGGCTCAGCCCTCTGCCACGGACCCCACCAGCTCCTTTCTGCAGCAGCTCAGGCTGGGGGGGTCTGCAGTGGGGCTGGGGGGTGCGGGACGGTGGGGGGTCAGCTGGGGGGGGTCTCACAGTGGGGGAGGCCGTGACGGGCTGCACCTCCTCCCGCCATCTCCTCCCCGCAGCTACGTAGGTGACGTCCAGATCGACGTGGAGGTGAAGAAGTTCTTCTGCAAGGCCGGGGTGAAGGGGATGCAGGTGAGGGGGGGCCATGGGGACCCGCGAGCCGGAGTCACCCCGGGCGCGGGGCAGAGCCGAGGGGGCCGCGTGCCACCATGGCTCAGTGCCGTCTCCCAGCTCCACGGGATGCTGCGGATCATCCTGGAGCCCCTGCTCGGCGACGTGCCCATCGTGGGTGCCCTCACCATGTTCTTCATCCGGCGCCCGGTGAGTGCCGCCGCCACGGGGAGTGGCCAGCCTGGACCCCCCCCCCCGGGCCGTGTGTGCTGGGGGTCCTGCCCCATCCCTTACCCCTTTCCTCTTCCCCAGACCTTGGACATCAACTGGACGGGGATGACCAACCTGCTGGACATCCCAGGGCTCAGGTGAGTCCCACTGCACGTGTGGGACCCCCCTGCCGATGCCCTGGAGGGCCGTTACCATGCCACTCCCCCCCCCGTGACCGTGCCGTGCTGTCCCCCCGCCCCAGCTCCGTCTCAGACACCATGATCATGGACGCCATCTCCTCCTACCTGGTCCTGCCCAACCGGCTCCTGGTGCCGCTGGTGCCCGACCTGCACGAGGCTGCGCAGCTCCGGTGCCCGCTGCCCCGGGTAAGGGGTGCTGGGTCCAGGGGGACTCCGGGGGGGCTGCCAGGGGGCCGGCAGCCCCACGCTCACCCCCCACCCCAGGGCGTCGTGCGGGTGCACCTCCTGGGTGCCCGGGACCTGCAGAGCAAGGACCGCTTCATGCGGGGGCTGGTGGAGGGCAAGTCGGACCCCTACGCTGTGCTGCGTGTCGGCACCCAGGTCGTCACCAGCCGCGTCATTGATGACAACCTCAACCCCACCTGGGACGAGGTGTACGAGGTGAGAGCCCTCCCGAGCGCCGCGGGACCCCTTGGTGTCTCCAGCCTGGCCCTGCTGGGCGGGGACCCCTGGGGACCTCTGGTGTCCCCAGCCTGGTCCTGTTGGCCAAGAGACCCCTGCGGACCTCTGGTGTCCCCAGCCTGGTCATGTTGGCCATGGGGACCTCTGGTGTCCCCAACTGGTCGTGTTGGCCAGGAGACCCCTGGGGACCTCTGGTGTCCCCAGCCTGGTCCTGTTGGCCAGGAGACCCCTGGGGACCTCTGGTGTCCCCAGCCTGGTCCTGTTGGCCAAGAGACCCCTGCGGACCTCTGGTGTCCCCAGCCTGGTCATGTTGGCCATGGGGACCTCTGGTGTCCCCAACTGGTCGTGTTGGCCAAGAGACCCCTGGGGACCTCTGGTGTCCCCAGCCTGGTCCTGTTGGCCAAGAGACCCCTGGGGACCTCTGGTGTCCCCAGCCTGGTCCTGTTGGCCAGGAGACCCCTGGGGACCTCTGGTGTCCCCAGCCTGGTCCTGTTGGCCAAGAGACCCCTGCGGACCTCTGGTGTCCCCAGCCTGGTCATGTTGGCCATGGGGACCTCTGGTGTCCCCAACTGGTCGTGTTGGCCAGGAGACCCCTGGGGACCTCTGGTGTCCCCAGCCTGGTCCTGTTGGCCAAGAGACCCCTGGGGACCTCTGGTGTCCCCAGCCTGGTCCTGTTGGCCAAGAGACCCCTGCGGACCTCTGGTGTCCCCAGCCTGGTCATGTTGGCCATGGGGACCTCTGGTGTCCCCAACTGGTCCTGTTGGCCAAGAGACCCCTGGGGACCTCTGGTGTCCCCAGCCTGGTCGTGTTGGCCATAGGGACCCTCAGGGGACCCCACAGCATCCCCGATCCATCGATGCTGGCCGGGCCCTCCCCAACTGACCTCCTCCCCCCCCCAGTTCATCGTGCACGAGGTGCCGGGGCAGGAGATCGAGGTGGAGCTGTTCGACAAGGACCCCGACCAGGACGACCTCCTGGGCAGGTGAGGGGGGGCCGGACGCCGGGGCCCCCCGGGCCCCCCGCCTGCCCGGCAGCTCACCGCTGCTTCCCCCCGCCCCAGGATGAAGCTGGACCTCGGGGAGGTGCTGAAGGCCCGGGTGCTGGAGGAGGTGGGTGCCGGGCCGGGGCGCCGGGCGGGGGGCGCGGGGGCCCTGCTGACCCCTCGGCCCCCGCAGTGGTTCCCGCTGCAGGACGGCGGCCGGGGCCGGCTCCGCCTGCGCCTCGAGTGGCTCACGCTCATGTCCGACGCCTCCAAGCTGGACGAGGTGAGGGCGGCTCGCCGCGGGGGCGAGTTTGCGGGGCCTCGGCTCGGCCCCGGCGGGCGGCTCCCACCCCGTCCGTCCGTCTGTCCGTCCCCCCCCAGGTTTTGCAGAGGAACCGGACCATCGCGGCCAAACCCGATCCCCCGTCGGCCGCCATCCTGGTCGTGTACCTGGACCGGGCCCAGGAGCTGCCCGTGAGTGCGGGGCTCCCCCCCGGGGGGGGTCCCAGGGTGCGGGGGGGGGGCAGGTCCCCACCCCGGGGCTGCCCCTAACCCCCCCCCCACCCCCCGGTCCCGTGCAGCTGAAGAAGTCCGGGAAGGAGCCCAACCCCATGGTGCAGGTGTCGGTGCAGGACGTCACGCGGGAGAGCAAGGTGGGCGCGCGGCCGGGGGGGCCCGGGGGGCCCGGGGGGGCCCGGGGGGGCCGGGGGCGGCAGGGCGCCGCCGTCCCCGTGACCCGCGCTCCCGCAGGTGGTCTACAACACGGCCGCCCCGGTCTGGGAAGACGCTTTCCGCTTCTTCCTGCACGACCCGGCGCACCAGGACGTGGACATCCAGGTGAGCCCCGAGCCCGCCGGCGCCCCGGGGCGCCCCGCGCCCCTCTGAGCGCCCCCCGCGCCCCCTCCCCAGGTGAAGGACGACATGCGCCAGAGCAGCCTGGGCTCCGTCTCCGTGCACCTCTCCCGCCTGCTCGCGGCGCCCGAGCTGACGCTGCGGCAGCCGTTCGCGCTGGAGCGCTCGGGGCCCCGCAGCCGCCTCTACATGACGCTGGTGCTGCGGGTGAGCGGGGCTCCGGCGCGGCGGGGGGCTGACACGGCGGCAGCCCCCCGCCGCTGACCGACCCCCCACCCCCCCGCAGGTGCTCTTCCTCGACGCCCCCGAGGGCGGCTGCGGCCCCCCGCCCGCCCCCCCGGGGCAGCTGGACCTGCAGCCCGGCGGCGCCGGGGCCGGCAGCAGCGCCGAGCGGCCCAGCAAGGCCAGCCCCGACCCCCAGTTTGGCACCGAGGTGGGCTGGGGGGACCCTGGGGGGGCCTAAAGCAGGGGGTCCTGGGGGTGCTGGAGGGGTGCTGGGGGGACAGAGTGGGGGTGAGAGGCTGGCTGTGCTGGGGGCGGGAAGGGGGTCCTGGGGGGCAGGATGATGGTGATGGGCTGGGTGTGCTGGGGGCAGGAGGGGGGTCCTGGGGGGCAGGATGGTGGTGATGGGCAGGGTGTGCTGGGGAGCAGGATGGTGGTGATGGGCTGGGGGGCAGAGGGGGGAGCTTGGGCCCCCCAGCCCAGCCCAGCCCCACGCCCCCGTCCCCCCCGTGTCCCCCCCAGCACGTGCTCCGGATCCATCTCCTGGAGGCCGAGAACCTCATCGCCAAGGACAACTTCCTCAAGGGCATGGTGCGGGGCAAGTCGGACCCCTACGCCAAGGTGCGGGTGGCCGGGAAGGTTTTCCGCAGCCGCGTGGTCAAGGAGGAGCTGAACCCCCGCTGGAACGAGGTCTACGAGGTGCGGGGGGGGGGGGGGGGTGCGGGGGGGCCCAGGCGTCCGGGCGGCTCCCCGTCGCCTCCGGCTTCCCGGCGCCGCCTCTCCCTCGCCAGGTGGTCGTGGACAGCGTCCCGGGGCAGGACGTGGAGTTCGACCTCTTCGACAAGGACATCGACAAGGACGATTTCCTGGGCCGGTGGGTGCCGGGGGCGGCGGGCGGCGGCGGCGCGTCCCATCCCGTCCCCCGTCCCCCCCCCCGGTGCCGACGCCAGCACCGACCCTCGCCGCCGCCTCCGCAGGTGCAAGGTGCCGCTGCGCCGGGTGCTGAGCAGCCGCGTGGTGGACGAGGTTAGGAGGGGGGCCGGGGCGGGGAGGGGGCGGCGGCGGGGGGCCGCGGCGGGGGCTCACCCGTCGTGTCCCCCCCCCCCCCCCCCCGGCAGTGGCTGCCCCTGGAGGAGGTGAAGTCCGGCCGCCTCCACGTGCGCCTGGAGAGCCTGGCGCCGTGCCCCAGCGCCGCCCTCCTGGAGCAGGTACCGGGGCTGGGAGCGGCGCGGCCGCGGGTGCCACGAGCTGCCCGGGTCTCAGCCGGCGCCGGCCCGCGCGCCGCTCCCCCCCCCCCCCAGGTCCTGCACGCCAACGGCCTCCTGCAGCCCGCCCGGGGCGAGGAGCTCTCGGCCGCCCTGCTCTCCGTCTTCGTGGACCGAGCCGCCGACCTCCCGGTGAGCGGGTGCCCGGACGCCTGGGCCCCCTTGTCCCCGGGGCTTCGGGGGAGGGGAGGGGAGGGGGGTGCCCGGGGCGGCCCCCGCCCGCCGCGTTCCCGTCCCCAACCCGCTGCCCCCCCAGGTCCGCAGGGGCTCCAAGCCGCCCGCCGCCTGCGCCAGCCTCGCTGTGCGCGACGTCTCCGTCAAGACCAAGGTGAGCGCCGGCGCGGGGACGGGGAGCGGGGCGACGGGGCCGGGGGCGCTGCGGGGGGGCCGGGGTCTCTCACTAGATCTCGCCCTCCTCCCCCGTCCCCAGACCTGTGCCCCCAGCTCAGAGCCGGTGTGGGATGAAGGCTTCTCCTTCCTCATCAAGCGGCCCCATGGGGAGTCACTGGAGCTGCAGGTATCTGTCCCCGTCCCCGGGGTCCTGCCCCATCCCTGCGACCCCCATCCCTGGGACCCCCAACCCCAGGGTCCTGCCCTATCCCTGGGACCCCCATCCTCAGGGTCCTGCCCCCTCGCTGGGACCCCCATCCCCAGGGTCCTGCCCCCTTGCTCCATCCCCTGTCCCTGGGGTCCAGCCCCCTCCCCAGGGTCCTGACCCATCCCCAGGGTCCTGCCCCATCCCTGCGACCCCCATCCCCGGGGTCCTACCCTGTTCCCTGGAGTCCTGCCCCATCCCCAGGGTCCTGCCCCCTCGCTGAGACCTCCATCCCCAGGGTCCTGCCCCATCCCTGCGACCCCCATCCCCAGGGTCTTGCCCTGTTCCCTGGAGTCCTGCCCCATCCTCAGGGTCCTGCCCCCTTGCTGGGACCCCCATCCCCAGGGTCCTGCCCCCTTGCTCCTTCCCCTGTCCCCGGGGTCCTGCCCCCTCCCCAGGGTCCTGACCCATCCCTGGGGTCCTGCCCCCTCGCTGGGACCCCGTCCCTGGGGTGCTGCCTGTCTGAGCTGCCGCATCCCCCCAGGTGAGGGACGAGGGGGGGCAGCCCCTGGGTGCCCTCAGCCTGCCCCTGCCCCAGCTGCTGGCCTCGGAGGGGCTCGCCGTGGACGGCTGGTTCCCGCTGGCCGGGGGGGGCCCCGGCGGGCAGGTCCTGCTGCGGGCGCAGCTGGGGGTGAGTGTCGGTGTCGGGGGGTGGCCGTGGCGGGGGGGGGGAGGCCGGGACCCCCCTCACCCTCCTGCTCGGCCTCCCCAGGTCCTGGTGTCCCAGGACGTGGAGGGGGCGGCCGGCGACGGGGGGGACCCCGAGCCCCAGGACGTGGAGCCGCGGCAGGAGGAGGAGAGCGGAGCTGGGGGGCAGCTGCGCCAGCGCCTGGCCCCCGCGGAGGGGTGAGGGGGGCGCGAGACCCCGGCCGCTGCCTGCGTGGGGCGGGGGTCCGGGTGGCCCCCCCCTCCCGGCTTGGGAGAGGCTGGGGGGGGGGTGTCCAGGCACGGTGCCCAGGGGGATCTGGGTGCCAAGCCAGGAAGGGGGGTGCAGGCACAGAGCCCGGCTGCATGTGGAGGTCTGGATGCGGGGTGCGAGCCCCCCAGCCGGGGGGGGGTCTCTGCCGCGCTGACCTCTCCCCCGCAGCCGCGCCGAGCCGGCGGAGCCCCCCCTGGGCCGGCTGCAGCTCTCGCTCTGCTACCGCGCCGACGAGCGGAAGCTGGTGGCCGTCGTGCACGCCTGCAGGTAACGGGGCGCCCGGACGCCTGGGCCCCGCAGAGGGGGCTCGGGCCCCCCGCGGCGGCTGATCCGCCCCCCCCCCCCCCCCCCCCCCGCTGCAGGAAGCTCCGGGCGGTCTCCAAGGACCTCCCCGACCCCTACGTCTCCCTCGTCCTCCTGCCCGACAAGAGCCGGGCCACCAAGAGGAAGACCAGCGCGCAGAGGAAGACCCTGAACCCCGACTTCAACGAGAAGTGCGTGGGGGGCGGCCGGGGGGCGCAGCCCTGCCCGGCGCCCCCCGGCTCAGCCCGCTCTCCCCAGGTTCGAGTGGGACCTGTCCCTGGAGGAGGCCGGGCGGCGCAAGCTGGAAGCTCACGTCAAATCCACGGTGTCCTTCATGTCGCGGGAGAAGGAGGCGCTGGGGAAGGTGCGGCGGGGGGCCGGGGCGGCGGGGGGCTGGCCGGGGTGCCCGCCGCACAGCCCCTCCTCAGCCCTCGCTCTCCCCCAGCTCCACCTGGACCTGGCGCAGGTGGACTTGTCCGAAGGGGGGGCCCACTGGTGAGTGGGGCTGGGCCAGGGGGAGCTGCCCTGGGCAGGGGGAGGTCGGACCCATGCAGGGGGTCTGCCCCGGGGGCGGGGGGTCTGCATCAAGGGAGGGTGTCTGTGCCCCAAAGATGGGAGATCTGCCCCAGGGATGGGGGTGTTGCATCAAGGGAGGGGATCTGTGCCCCAGGGATGGGGGATCTGCGCCCCAGGGATGGGGGATCTGCATCAAGGGAGGGTGTCTCTGCCCTAAAGATGGGGGATCTGCCCCGCGGTTGGGGGGTCTGCATCAAGGGAGGGGATCTGCCCCCTAGGGCTGGGGGATCTGCCCCAGGGCTGGGGGGTCTGCATCAAGGGAGGGGATCTGTGCCCCGGGGCTGGGGGGATGTGCCCCAGGGACCGGGATATCTGCCCCACGCAGGGGCTCTGCCCCCGGCCTGGGGGCCCCGTCCTGCCCGCGGGGGGCGGCGGGGGGCTCCGGGGGGGCCGCGCCCCCGTCGGGGCCCCGCTCAGCCCCGTCTCCCAGGTACGAGCTGCGGGACGAGCGGAGCAGCCCCTAGCGCCGGCCCCGGCCCCGGCCCCGGCCCCGGCCCCGGCCCCGGCGCGTCCCGCCGCCACCGCCTGCCTTGCACTGACCAAAGAGCCGGGGGGGCCGGACGGGGCGCTCGCCCGGCCCCCCCCCGCCGCCGCTTCAGACTGTTACTATTTATGTTGTGCCTTTTCGCCCCCGTTTCTATCGAGGGAGACCCGCCCCCCCCCCCCCCGTCGCGGGGAGACGCTTGTGTTAGAGCCACCGCCACCGCCGTGCCACCGCCGTGCCCGTCCCCTCGCTGCCTGCCCGGGGGGCTGCGGCCCCCCGTCTCCCCCCCGTGCAAATAAAGGAGGGAGGAGAGAGCCGCGGCCTCTGCGTGGTCCCTGGGGGGTCAGGGTAGGGTGGGCCCCCCCCCCCGGGAGGCCATCGCTGGGGCTGTCCCCCATGGGCTGCTGTCATTGAGGTGGCCTTTACGGGGGTTCCTCCTATGGGGGGGCATCCGTGGGGAGTCCCCCATTGCATTGTCCCCCGCGGGATGCCACCGTTGGAGTGTTCCCCATTAGGGTGCCATCGGTGGGGTGTCTTCCGTGGGGTGTCCCCTGTGGGGATGCTGTCACTGGGATGTCCTCCATGGGGTGCCACCAAGGGAGGGTCCCTCCATGGGGTCATTGGTGCGTCCCCCGCTGGTTTGCTCCCCGTGGGGCTTTCCTGTTGGGTTGTCCGCTGTGGGATGTCCCCCGCTGGGGTGCCACCAGTGGGGTGTCCTCCAGTAAGGTGTCCCCACTGTGGTTCCCCACTGGGTTGTCCCCCCGTGTGGTGTTCGCCCCTTGGGGTGTTCCAGCTGGGGTCTCCTATTGAGCTGGCTCCTCACCTTGGGGTGTCCCTGTGGGGTGCTCTCATTAAGGCACCCCACTGGGGTGTCCCCCGTGGGGGGGTTCCTCAGCCCCCCCCCCGGGCCTGCTCCGTGCCCATCTATAGGCAAAAAATGCCCCCCGGGAGCAGGGGCGGGGCCTCGCCTCGCCCCGCCTCCATGCATGCATAATGTAGCATCTCATTAGCATTCGATGACGCACTCGGCCCGCGGCCAATGGGCGGGCGGTGACGTCGGGCGGTAGAAAGCGCCGATCCCGAGGGGAAGCGGCTGCCAGTGCCCGGAGCGGGAGCGGGAGCGGCGCCGCCATGGTGGGGGCCGGGTGCAATGCACGGGGGGGGGGGGGGGGACGGAACCGGGACCGGGTGCAATGCACGGGGCGGGGGGACCGGGACCGGGTGCAATGCACGGAGGGGCCGTGGCTGGATGCAGTGTGGGGCGGAGGCCTAGGACGCGGGGGGAGGGGGGGCCGGGATGCGCCGGCGGGGACCGGGCCTGGGAAAGTGCGGGGGTGGGGGCGAAGGGGGGCTGGGGGCAGCGCACCGGGGGGGGGGCAGCGGGGCTGGGGGCGGTGCACCGGGGGGGAGAGGGGCTGGGGGCCGTGCACGGCGGGGCAGCCGGGGCCGCCGCCGCCGCCGGGGGGGCAGCCCGTGGCGCTGGCACCCGACGGCGCGGCCCGGTGCCGGCTCACGGCCGCGCTCTCCCCGCAGTGCGACTTCTCGGAGGAGCAGACGGCCGGTGAGTGCCGGGGTCACCGCGGAGCGGGGGCACCGGGACGGGACGGGACGGGGGTACCGGGGAGGTGTCGGCCCCCGCCCCGCCCCGGCAGCTCGGGCGTTTCCCGGGGCGAGGTGCCGCCCGGTACCGGGGCGGTCCGCGCACTTCGGGCCGGGCCCGGCGGGACATGGCGGCGCCGGGGAGCGCCCGGTACCGGGACGGCGGTGGCTCCAGGCCCGGTTGCGCCATTTGCCCTTATATGGGCATAACACGGGGCCGGGCCGCACATTCCTGCGGGGTGGGGCCGCCCGGACGCCTGGGCCCCTGCCGCAGGGGAGGGGTGAGCGCGGGAGCGGGGCGGGAGGCGGCCCGGGGACCGGTCCGCTTCCTGCACGGGCAGCATCCCGCCCGGACGCCTGGGTCCCCTCCCCGGAGGGGAGGGGTGAGAGCCCGGAGCAGGGCGGGAGGTGGCCCGGTCGCCTGGGCCCTCTTCCTGCTCGGGCCCCTTTAGCCCGGCGGGAGAGGGGGCGGCGGGGGCTCGGACGCCTGGGCCCTCCCGGGCGAGGCGGTTCCGTGACCCAATTCCCGCCAGGCGTCGGGTTCCTCTCGGGAAACCGGATCCCGCTCGGAAACGAAACCCGAGGCGGAAGCTGGCGGCCGCCCCGGGCGGCTGCACCCGCCCCCGTGGGGTGGGGGGGGCTGTGGGGTCCCACAGGGTGCCAGGCGTGGGGCCCTGCAGGACGCAGTGCAGGGTCCCATGGGCTACGGGGTCCTGTGGGCGCAAGGTGCGTGACCCTGTGGGGCGCAGGGTACAACGTGGGACCCACCCCCCTCCTTGCACTCTGGGGTGCAAGGTGCAGGGCCCTGGGGGGTATGAGGTGTGGGGCCACGCGGGACGTAAGGCGCAGGGTCCCATGGGCGCAGGGTGCGTGCTGCAATGGGGTGCAAGGTACAACATGCAAGTGGGGTATGGGGTCCCATAAGGTGCACAGCGCAGTGGGGTGCAGCATCCCCGTGGGGTGCAGCATCCCCGTGGGGTGCAGGGCACGGCGCGTGGGGTTCCGTGGGGCACAGGGTCCCAAAGGCAGGGGGTGCAGGCTCCTGGGGGGCAGCCCCACTGATGCCGACGGCCCCGCAGAGTTCAAGGAGGCGTTCCAGCTCTTCGACCGCACGGGGGACGGGAAGATCCTGTACAGCCAGTGCGGGGACGTGATGCGGGCGCTGGGCCAGAACCCCACCAACGCCGAGGTCATGAAGGTGCTGGGCAACCCCAAGAGCGATGGTGAGCGGGCGGGAGGCCCCCACCCGGGTGGGCCGCGGCGGCCCCCAGCCCGTCCTCACCGCGTCCCTTCCCGGCCAGAGATGAACCTGAAGACCCTGAGCTTCGAGCAGTTCCTGCCCATGATGCAGACCATCGCCAAGAACAAGGACCAGGGCTGCTTCGAGGACTACGTGGAGGGGCTGCGGGTCTTCGACAAGGAGGGCAACGGCACCGTCATGGGCGCTGAGATCCGCCACGTCCTTGTCACCCTGGGTGAGCACCAGGCTGGTCCCCCCCGGCCCTGGGGACCCCCCCCAAAGCCTTGTGAGCTCCAGCGGGCCCCAGGGAGCCTGTGTGCTCCTGGCTGGCCGTGGAGACCCTCTGAATCCCCCTAAGCTCCCTGCAGTCAGTCCTGGGGACCCCCCCCGAAGCCCTGGCTGGCCCCAGGCACTTCCTAACCCCCCCATGAAGCCCCAGTCAGCTCCAGGGATCCCCCAAACTCCCAGCTGGGCCCAGGAACCCCCTGAACCTCCTGGTCCTGGAGACCCCCCCCAAACCTGCAGGTGGCCCCAGGGACCTTCTGAACCCCCCTGAGCTCCTGGTCAGTCCCAGGGACCCCCCCCCCCCAAGGACCCTCTGAAGCCCCCAAACCTTGGCCAGCCCTGGGGACCCCCCCCTGAGCCCGCGTCCCGGGGTGCCCCCGCCTCTCCCGCAGGCGAGAAGATGACGGAGGAGGAGGTGGAGCAGCTGGTGGCCGGGCACGAGGACAGCAACGGCTGCATTAACTACGAAGGTGAGGGCGGGGGGCCCGGGGGGGCGGGCGGGGGGCTCGGCGCGTGCCCCGCTCCCCTCCCGCCGTGACCATCATGTCTCCTTCCTTCCTCCCAGCGTTTGTGAGACACATCTTGTCAGGGTGAAGCCGCGAGGGGTACGCCTCTTCCCACATACCTCCACCTGCCTCCTCCGTTTACTGACTTATTTTTTTCCGCCCTTCCCTTCTTTTTCTTTTTTTTCGTTTGTTTTTTCTTTTTTTAAAAAAAAAAAGAAAAAAACCCCAAAACCGAACGGCGGGCCGAGGGGCCGCCCTGGCTCGGCCCCTCCGCATGTCTCTCTGCATGGAGCTGGCTCTACCTCTGCGCTGCCGGGGGCTGCGGGCGCCCGGGCGGGGGGCGCGGGGGGCCGCCGGGACCCCGCCGCGGCCGGGACCCCCGGTCTCTGGGCAGGAAGCGGAGCGGCTTCTAGACTTGACTTCAGCCTCGGGTGCCTGGCAGTAGATGTAGAAATGACGATTCTTCCTTTTTTCTCCCTCCCCTCCGCCTGTTTTAATTTTTTCCTGCCTTTTCGGTGGCGACGGCCCCCCCCTCACCCCGTCTCTCTCCTCTCTCCGCAGAGCTGGTCCGGATGGTGCTGAGCGGCTGAAGACCCCCCTGCCCGCCCCTTCCCCCTGCTCCCCGCCGCGTTACACGGGATTTTGTGCCTTTTCCTCCCCGCTCCGGCCCCCCACTCCAACCCCCCCACGTCGGCTCCTCTCCCTCAAATAAAGTGTGGAAAAGGCGCCGGCTGCCCGTGCCCCGTCCCCGCACACAGACCCTGCGACGCGAGGCCGGCTCTTCCCGCCCCGGGGACTTGGAATTTTATTTTTTTTTTTGTTATTTAAAAAAACGAAATGGGGCTATAAGGGATGGGAGTTTTTTTGGGGGGGGGGGGTTAAATGCCCAGTAGCCGGGGGGGGTTGGAGCTGTCTCATAAATAGCCGTGGTGGAGCAGTGTCCCTGGCCTGCCCGGGGGAGACCGAACACTTAAATAAAATCTGGGACGACGGTTTAAAAAAAAAGGGGGGGCATATTAAAAAAAAAGAAAAAAACAAAGCAGGGAGGTTTTTTGGGTGGGGGCGATTCCTCGGGGGGGTTCCTCTTGCTGGGGGAGGGGGGGGGCGGTCTCCCCAGGCCGGCGGCGGGGCGGGGGCTCACTGCGTGGGGGGCACGGGGGTGGCGGTGCTGGGGCTGGGCGCCATGGGGTCCGTCTGCAGCGGGGGGCCTTGATCTGCAAGGAGAGAGAAGTGGGGAGGGGGGGGGAGACGCGGTGAGTTGGGGGGGGACACACGCGACGGCCCCTCCTGTGGTGGGAGGGGGGCAGAGCCCACCCTGGGTGTCCCCCCTGCCCAATGCACCCCGTCGTCCCCCCCCCCCCCCGGCAGCGACTGCTCACCTGCGCCGAGGCCGGCGTTTGGCAGGAGGCTCCCCTGCACGGCGGCCACGATGGCCGGGCTCTGCGCGGCGGCGGAGCCCGGCCCCGGGTGCGGGGGGGGCGGGGGGAGCGGCCCCCCCGGCGGCATGCTGCTGGCGAGGGCCCCATGCAGAGGGGGGGCGGGCGGGTTAGCGGGGAAGGTGGCCCCGATGGAGTCGGCGAGGGGGTTAGCCATGCTAAATGGGATGGCGGGCGGCGCGGCGGGCGCGTTACCGGGCACGGCGGGGTGCGCGCTGCCCGCCAGGGTCCCCGCGAGGCTCTGCGACGGCGGCTGCTGGCCGGCGAAGGGCGCCTGGGCTGCCGGAGAAGCGCGGCCGGGCGTTAGCGCCGGCCCCGTGCACCACCAACGCCCTCCACCCCCCCCCTCCAAAAAAAAAAAAAACACCCCGTTTGCAGCGTTTCCGCTCACCGTGCGGGACGGCCGGGGCGGGGGCCGGGCCGGGCTGCGGGGCGCCCGGCGGCAGCGGCGGCACCGCCGCCTGCCCCAGCGGCTCGGCCGGCGCCAGGCCGGGCTGGGCCACCACGGCCGGGGCGGGCGGCGCGCCGGGGGCCGCGCCGAGCGCGTGGGCGGCGGGGGCCAGCGGGGCGCCGGCGGGCGGCAGCGGCTGCGCCCCGGGCGGCAGCGCCGGCGCCTGCTGCTGCTGCTGCTGCTGCATGTGCTGGAAGTGCTGCTGGCGGGCGCGCATCTCCGCGTACTTGAGCTGCTCCATGTGGAAGGCCTGGCGGTCGGCCAGCAGCTGCTGCCGCTGGTACTCCAGCTGCGGGGACGGGGGACGGGGTCACCGGGGGGCTCCCGGCGCCCGCCCCGGCGCCCGCCCCGGCGCGCCCCGCTCACCGCCTCGCGCTCCCGGTCCATGATGGTCTCCAGCTCCTCGAAGTGCCGCAGCTTTATCTCCAGCTTCTTCATCTGCGTCTCCACCAGCAGCGCCACCAGCGACTTGATCTTGCGCTCCTCCACGGCGGCGAGGTGCTGCGCAGCCATGCGGGTGGGGGGAGCGGTGAAGATGGGGTCTGGCTGGGGTCGGGAGGGGCAGGGGGCAGCCCCACCACCCCCAGGGACCTCACCTTGGCCTTCACGGCGGCAGCAGCCAGGGCAGCAGCGGCGGCGGTGGAGAGGTTACCCTCGCCAATGTCGCGCTCCACCTTGGTCTTGCGCTCGGCCTCGGGCTCCGCCAGCTCCTTGGGCGGTTCCTCCTGGCCCTCCTTGGTCTCCTTGTCCTTCTCCAGGTCTCCTGGGCAGAAAGGGCACCCGCTGAGCACGCGGCCCCTGTGCCATCCCATGCCACTGTGCACCCTCCCATGCCATAATGCCCCATCCCATGCCATCTTGCATGATCCCGTGCCATCCCGCACCATGATGCACCATCCCATGCCATCTTGCACCATCCCACACCACGATGCATCAGCCCGTGCCATGATGCACCATCCCACGCCATCGTGCATGATCCCATGCCATCTTGTACAATCCTGTGCCATCCCACACCATGATGCATCATCCCATGCCATGATGCACCATCCCACGCCATCTTGCACGATCCCACGCCATCTTGCACGATCCCATGCCATCTTGTATGATCCTGCGCCATCTTGCACCATGATGCACCATCCCGTGCCAGCTTGCACCATCCCGTGCCATGATGCCCCATCCCATGCCATCTTGCATGATCCTGTGCCATCCCACACCATGATGCCCCATCTCATGCCATCTTGCACCATCCCATGCCATCTTGCACGATCCTGTGCCATCTCGCACCATGATGCACCATCTGGTGCCACCTTGCACCATCCCATGCCATTCCCACACCATTTCATGCCATCCCGTGCCCCTCTGCGTGCCTCACCCAGGCCATCGCCCTCGCTCTTCTCCAACTCCTTCTCGCTCTCAGCCTCCTTGCCCTTCTCCTCCTCTTTCTTGGGAAGCTCCCCGAGCTTCTCCTTCGCCTCCTCCTCCGTGCCACCTTCCCGGGGCTCCTGGGAAGCGGCACCAGGTGAGTCCATCCCACATCCACCGCAGCACAGCCCGGGGGCACCCGAGCACCCCGCACACACACCCCAACACACCTTCGGCTCCTTCTTCTCCTCCGACGGCTGGGCATCCGCCCGCGCCTCGTCGATGCCACTCTCCTCTGCAGACGCAAGAGCCACGAGCCCAGCTGAGACCTGGCAAACTCACTGCGCAGCCAGGCCGAGTGCCCCCCACCAAGCCCTCCGCCCCCACCTATTCGCTCCGGCTCGTCCGAGGTGGTGCCGGCGATGCCGCTGCTCTCCAGGCCGAAGGCCGGGTCGGCTTTGCCCGTCACCTTCGCCGCCTCCTCCACCTTGCGCACGTGAGCCTCCACCAGCGCCGTGGGCACCTCCTCCTTCATCTTGGAGAACTCCTCTGCGGAGCAGAGCCGGCCGGGGGGGGGGGGTGGCGTGAGCCGGGCTGAGCCCCCTCCCCACCCCGCTCGCCGTGGGGCAGCCTCAAGGGGGCACGAGCCAGCCCCCACCCCAGGATGCGGGTGCCCCCTCCCCTCCCTCCGGGAAAAGCCAGGCTCCTGCCGCGCACGCGTTGCGTTACCCAGCGCCGACTTGGCAGCCGCCGAGGCCACGCGGGGGTCCACCACGGAGGCCAGGAAGGCCACGGTGCTCATGACGGGGTTGCCCGACTGGCTGAAGGGGATGGGCTGGTAGGCCAGGGGCCCCAGCGAGGCCTCCGAGTCCTCCAGGTAGGGATCCTCGATGGGCAGGCGCAGGAAGTGGAGGATGCACTCGTCCTGCGTGCGGCTGCCCACGTGCTCCGACACCTTGTTCCAGTCGTCCTTGTACATCTCCAGGGCCTGCAGGGGCGGGTGGTGAGCACGGGGGGGCCCATGCATCCGTGGGCCCGTGCATCTGTCCATGCATCCATCCGTGCATGCAGCCGTCCGTGCAGCCGTCCGTGCATCCACCCCCCCCCCCGGAGCGGTGCCCCACGCTCACCTCCAGCAGCAGCAGCGTCTCCTGCTCCGTCCACTCGCGCGTGGCGCTGGCGGCGGCCTTGCTCTGCAGGGGGGAGAGCGCGTGAGCTCGGGCAGCGGCACCGGCGTCGGCGTCGCGGGCGTCGCGGGCACCCACCTTGGAGGGGACGTTCTTCTTGGTGTACATGTCCGTGCGGAGGCCGAAGTTCTGCATGTCCGCCGGCTTCTCCTTGCTCTTGTCGGGGAAGTTCAGCATCTGCTGGGCGGCCGAGGGCTGCTGCCGGGGAGGGAGAGGCAGAGCTGGGCGCGCGGCGCGGGGCAGCGGCCGCCGGCGGGGCACGGCCCCCGCTCCGCACGCTCCTCCGGACGAAGCCCTGCAGTCGGACGAAGCCCTCCAGCGTCACCCCCTACAACCACCACCACCACCACCACCACCACCACGATCCTTCCCGGTGCCGGTGGCGCCCGGCGAGCCGCGGAGGCCTCCGCGGGGCAGGGCGGCATGCGGGGCGCGAGGCAGAGGAGGAAAGGGGCCTTCCTCGGCCAGCGGCGGGGGGGACGGGCCCCACGGATCCCGCCTACCAGCTCGGGCTTCCCTTTCACCGTCTCGGTGACGAGGTCTTCTATGTCTTTGCTCTTGCGCCCCGTCTTGGCGTCGCCGTCGCTCTGCCGACCCTGAGGCACAGACAAAGCTGTGCTCAGCCCCCCCCGGCCCGCGGCCGCCGGCAGGAAGCCCCCGCGGGAAGGTGTCGTGCTGCGGCCGCCGCTCTCCTGCCCGCTGCAAAAGCTGCCGCCCCCCCGCACGCACCCACCTGGGGCGTCTTGGGCTGCAGCGGCACCAGCCCCGAGGGCGTATCGGCCAGCACGTGGAAGTGCGACGTCGGCGGGGGGCCCATGGGCGTCGGACGGCTCTCCGCGTCCACCTGGTAGTTGATGAGCCCCCACTGCTCCAAGAAGGCGTGGACCCTGCGGGCAGCAGCGCGTCAGCCCGCCCCGGCCGCGGCGATCCCCTCCGCGCGGGGCTCCAGCCCAGCACCCGCGGCCGGACCCACCGCATGATGGCACAGACGTCCCCGGCCAGGTTTCTGCGGCAGGCCGTCGAGGTCAGGTACTCCTGCGGGTTGAGCCGGTACGTGTCGATCATGAAGTTGCGATAGGCCAAGTATCTGCGGGGAGGGGGGGAGACGAGCCCGGCTGAACACCCTCTTGCTTGGCAAACCACGGCCCCGGGGCGGGCGGGGGGCCGCGGGGGGCCACGGGCAGGACCGGGGCGCAGCCTCACATTTCGGGGGTCTTGGATTTGTTCTTGCCATTGAAGAACTCGGGCAGGGCTCGGCGTTCGATGGCGTGGACGCTGCAAGGCAAGGCGCAGAGGTCCCGGCACAGCGGCCCCGGGGCTGCCCGGCCCCGGCGCCCTCCCGGCCTTCGCCCCGTACCTGTTGTAGTCGAACCAGGCGGCGTAGCTGGGGATGATGATGTGGTGGGTCTGCTCCGTCACGTTGTCCTCGTGCAGGTCTGGGTTCTTGGCCTGCTCCCCCTTGCTCCCAGTGCTGTTCTCCTCCTCGTCCTGGGAGGCACCGGCTCCACGTGAGCAGAGGGGCCGGCGCGACCCAGACCTTCGGTCCCCTCGCGCACGCGGGGGGCAGGACACTGCTGCTCCAACATCCCTGCAGCCGCAGGGCCGGGGCAGGGCCAGGGCCGGCGCTCCGGCCCTGGAGGAGGGACGAGGCAGGATGGAGACCCCAACCCTGGGGTGGGGAAGGGCTTCCTTGGGGGAGCTGGGGGGGGGGGAAGGGGCTGTGGCCACACGAAATGGATGCTGTTGGGGGGAAAGGGGGCAAGAGATGGGGGGGCTCAGCGCAGGCAGCACAGCGGGCACGTCGGCACGGTCCCGCAGCGCCGGCCTCACCTTGCCGGCCGTCTCCATGCTCTCATCCTCCTGCTCATCTGGAAGAGACGGGAGCGACGCTGTGGGTCGGTGGAGCCCGGCAAACGGGCCCCCGCAGCGCCCAGCCCCAGACGCGCCCCCCACCCCCGGGCCGGCCCCCGGCGCGCGGCTCACCCAGGTCCGTCATGGTGCCCCCCTTGACGGGCGCGGACTCCGAGTCCTTCTTGGTGTTCACTGCGCCGCGGAGGGAAGAGGTGCTGAGCGCCCCGCGAAGGGCGATCCCCCCATTGCCGGCCCCGCGGGGCCCAGCGGGGCGAGCAGCAGGAGGAGGAGGAGGAGGAGGAGGAAGGCGAGATGCTCCCGGCTCTGCCCTGGCCCTAACCTGTTTTGGGCAGCGTGACCTCCTCCACGTTGGGGACCGGCGAGGGTTCGTCCATGTCCTTCGTCAGATCCTCCTGCTCCTCCTCGCGGTGCCCACGCTTGGATTTGTTGTAGGGGGTGGAGGGGCTGCCAAGGCGAGACCCGGGCGCCCGGTCACGGCCCCGACGGCCTCGGTGCAGCCCAGCGCCGCGCCGGACGCCTGGGCCCCCCCTCACCCTTTCTTCGTGTTCTTCTTCTTGGCCTCCGGCGTGGGCGAGGGGGAGGGCGAGCGCTTCCTCTTCTTGTAGTTGCTCCCCTTCTTGTCCCGCCGGTCCGAGTCGGGGCTGTTCACCTGGGGGCCGAGCAGGGTTAGCAGCCCCCCGGGGTGGGGGGTGTTGCCGCCCCCTCCCTTCACAGGGATGGGACTGCTCCCGCTGCAGCCCCGGGCCCCACCACCCTCCCGCCCCACGTGTTCGGAGCCCCCCGGCTCCAGGGCTCCGACCTCGTCCGTTAGGGTCTTGGCCGAGATCCTCTTCCTGCGGGACACGGGGCTCTTCTCGTCCGTCACCTCGTAGTCCTCCTCGTTCATCCACTCGTTAAAGGTGTCGGTGTCCAGGATCCATTTGGCGTGGACCTGCCGGGCCGGGGAGGGGGGGGTCAGGCAAGTCAGGGAGACCCGGCCCCCGGCGGGCGGCCAGGGCAGGGGGCCAGGCCCCCGCCCCCATCGCAGCCCGGGGACCCCGTTACCTTCCGGGGCTTCTCCGGAGTCGGCGCGTCCTCCACGGAGGCCTCGACCTCGCTAGCAGGGATCCAGGTGTCGTAGCTGCGGGGGGCCGGGGTGAGCCGGGGCGCACGGCGCCAGCCCGTCCCGCAGCCTCCGCAGCGGGCCGCGGCTCGGAGCGGGCAGGATGCTGCCCCGGCCTCGCGCACCTGTCCGGGTAGTAGCCCCAGTGCAGCAGGACCTGCTTGTCCCTCTTCATGACCGGCCGGACCCACTCTTCTAGAAGACACGAAGCGAGGGAGACAGGTCAGCGCGGGTGCCGGCGGCATCGAGCCCCGGCTCCGGACCGCAGCTGCCTGCGGAGCCGCGGGAAGGGCACCGAGGCGCCCGGTCCCCGCCGACACCCCAGGGCGGCTCTGCAGCCCGAGCCGCCCTCGCTGCGGAGCCCTGCGCCGCGCACCCACCTTCCTCCAGGTTGCCGGGCACGGGGCAGACAACGTGGGACGCGTTGCTCTTGTCCTCGGTCACCGTGCCCTGCGAGGGAGCGGAGGGGGCGGTCGGACCGCCAGGCTGGGCACCGGGACCACGCGCTGGATGAGGCCCCCCCCAGGCGCTGCCGCCTACCTGGTGTCTCTTGACGATGTCCTTCAGCTTGCTCAGCAGCTTGGGCTCGATCTCCTGGTGCAGGAAGATGTTGGGCCGGGCCAGGCAGTTGTTCTGGGGAAGGAAGGCAGCAGAGCAGAGCTGTGAGCGGGGGCGAGGGAGCGGGGCCGGGGGCGGCAGGGGCGGGGGGCGGCGCCCGTTACCTGCACCAGGGATTTCTCGATGGTCATGAACATCTCCACGTTGCGGTCCATCCGCGAAGGATTCTGGAAATCGAAACGCCGCCTTATTGGAAGAAAAGAGCGACTCTCATGAAAGCCACAGCTCAGGTCTCCTCATCAGCTGCTCACAGCCTGCCTGGGGGGACAGGGAGGGAGCCCCGAGCCCGCGGCGGGGTCCTCGGCCCCTGCCCCACCACATGCTTGCTGGGGAGATGGGCCCGTCAGGCCGGAGACCACCCCGGGGCGGGGGGGAAGGGACCCGACCGGCTCCCGCCTCCCCCGGCCCTGGGGTGGGGGGGGAGGACACGGTGCCCCCCCCACAGCCCCCCGGCCGCGCTCGCGCTCCCGCCGTCACGGGGGCCAAAGGCGCCAGCTCACCATCCTTGGTCGCTCTTGAATTTATAGGCCGCCGCCAGGATGTGGCACAGGGCTCCTCCCGCCTTGAAATCCAAGAAGCATTTTATCTGCAAGCGGAGGAAAGGGGTCAGGGGAGCGGGGCGGAGGGCGGCCGGCCGGGGGGTGTCGGGCCATGGCCCCCCCGTCTGGAGCGCTGTCCCTAGGTCGGGGCGCAGTTCCTGGGTGCTGTCGGGACACCGTCCCGCTCTGGGGCACGGCCCATAGATCAGGGCCCAGGTGTCACCAGGGCACAGTCCCTGTGCCGTGCTGTCCCCGGGGGTCTCTGGGGCGCAGTCCTGGGGCTCTTTGGGGCGCAGTCCCCAAGCCATCGCCAGGCCAGACCTTGTCTTTGGGGTGCAGCAGCCATTAGCAGAGTGCATCCCCAGGTGACCCTAGGGTACAGCCCCAGGTATTTTGGGGGCATTATCCGCGGTGTCACGGGGTGCAGACCCGGTTGTCTCGGGGTGGCAGTCTCAGACGTTTTGGGAGTGCAGTTCCAGGTGTTTTGGGGTGCTGTTCTGGGTGTCTTGAGGAGGCACAGTCCTGGCTGACTCGGGGGGGGGGGAGGGCACAGTCCCAGGTGTCTTGGGGTGAAGTCTGGGCATTTTGGGGGGGGTGCAGTCCCAGATGCTTTGGGGGTGCAGTCCCAGGTGACTCGGGGTGATGTCTGGGTGCTTTGACGTAGGCACAACCCTGGCTGTCTCGGGGGGGCAGGCTGGGTGTTTCGGGGGGGCAGTCTGGATGCTTAGGGGGTGCAGTCGGGGTGTGGCATGGGATGCGGGGTGCAGGGTGCACGGCACGGGGTGTAGTGCAGGGTGCACGGTGCAGGGTGCACGGCGCAGGGTGCAGGGTGCAGCGCACGGGGCGGGGGGCGCGGGGCGGGGCGCGGGGCTCACCGGCAGCTTGGTGAGGGGCGCGTTGCTGACGTGCTTGCCGAACACCTCCTCCTGGAACTGCAGCAGCTGCACCACCAGGCTCGACAGCGACTTGTTGGTGGGGGGCTCGGCCTGGATGTACTGCGGCGGCACCGGGGGGGGGGGTGAGCCGCCCCCCGCCGCCGCTGACACCCCGCCGGGGAGCGGGGGGAGCCCGGCGGGGGGGCGGCGCTCGCCCGTGGCGGGGAGGGGCGGGCGCGGCGCCGCCGTGACAGGCCGGGCCCGGCGGCGGCGGCGGCGGCGCGGCCCTACCTACCTTCTTGTAGTTCTTGCCGAGCCAGAGGCGGACGTTGTCGAACTGGCTGACGGTGTCCGAGGCCTCGTAGTACTTGACGTTGGGGCCGCCGTCCTTCTTCCGCACCGCCATCTTCCAGCGGGCCGCGCCGCCTCCCCCCGCGCCGAGCCGCGCCGCGCCGCGCCGCGCCGCGCCGGGCCGCGCCGGGCCGCCCCCTGCCGGCGGCGGGGAGCCGCGCTCGCACCGCCCCCTGCCGGCCCCGGAGCGGCCGCGCTCGCACCGCCCCCTGCCGGCCCCGGGAACAGCCGCGCTCGCACCGCCCCCTGCCGGCCCCGGGAGCGGCCGCGCTCGCACCGCCCCCTGCCGGCCCCGGAGCGGCCGCGCTCGCACCGCCCCCTGCCGGCCCCGGAGCGGCCGCGCTCGCACCGCCCCCTGCCGGCCCCGGAGCGGCCGCGCTCGCACCGCCCCCTGCCGGCCCCGGAGCGGCCGCGCTCGCACCGCCCCCTGCCGGCCCCGGGAGCAGCCGCGCTCGCACCGCCCCCTGCCGGCCCCGGAGCAGCCGCGCTCGCACCGCCCCCTGCCGGCCCCGGGAACAGCCGCGCTCGCACCGCCCCCTGCCGGCCCGGGAGCAGCCGCGCTCGCACCGCCCCTTGCCGGCCCCGGGAACAGCCGCGCTCGCACCGCCCCCTGCCGGCCCCGGAGCGGCCGCGCTCGCACCGCCCCCTGCCGGCCCCGGAGCGGCCGCGCTCGCACCGCCCCCTGCCGGCCCCGGGAACAGCCGCGCTCGCACCGCCCCCTGCCGGCCCCGGGAGCGGCCGCGCTCGCACCGCCCCCTGCCGGCCCCGGGAACAGCCGCGCTCGCACCGCCCCCTGCCGGCCCCGGGAGCGGCCGCGCTCGCACCGCCCCCTGCCGGCCCCGGGAACAGCCGCGCTCGCACCGCCCCCTGCCGGCCCCGGGAACAGCCGCGCTCGCACCGCCCCCTGCCGGCCCCGGAGCGGCCGCGCTCGCACCGCCCCCTGCCGGCCCCGGGAGCAGCCGCGCTCGCACCGCCCCCTGCCGGCCCCGGAGCGGCCGCGCTCGCACCGCCCCCTGCCGGCCCCGGGAACAGCCGCGCTCGCACCGCCCCCTGCCGGCCCCGGGAGCAGCCGCGCTCGCACCGCCCCCTGCCGGCCCCGGGAACAGCCGCGCTCGCACCGCCCCCTGCCGGCCCCGGGAGCGGCTGCGCTCGCACCGCCCCCTGCCGGCCCCGGAGCGGCCGCGCTCGCACCGCCCCCTGCCGGCCCCGGAGCGGCCGCGCTCGCACCGCCCCCTGCCGGCCCCGGGAACAGCCGCGCTCGCACCGCCCCCTGCCGGCCCCGGAGCGGCCGCGCTCGCACCGCCCCCTGCCGGCCCCGGAGCGGCCGCGCTCGCACCGCCCCCTGCCGGCCCCGGGAGCAGCCGCGCTCGCACCGCCCCCTGCCGGCCCCGGAGCAGCCGCGCTCGCACCGCCCCCTGCCAGCCCCGGGAGCAGCCGCGCTCGCACCGCCCCCTGCCGGCCCCGGGAGCGGCCGCGCTCGCACCGCCCCCTGCCGGCCCCGGAGCGGCCGCGCTCGCACCGCCCCCTGCCGGCCCCGGGAGCGGCCGCGCTCGCACCGCCCCCTGCCGGCCCCGGAGCAGCCGCGCTCGCACCGCCCCTTGCCGGCCCCGGGAGCAGCCGCGCTCGCACCGCCCCCTGCCGGCCCCGGAGCGGCCGCGCTCGCACCGCCCCCTGCCGGCCCCGGGAACAGCCGCGCTCGCACCGCCCCCTGCCGGCCCCGGGAGCAGCCGCGCTCGCACCGCCCCCTGCCGGCCCCGGAGCGGCCGCGCTCGCACCGCCCCCTGCCGGCCCCGGGAGCAGCCGCGCTCGCACCGCCCCCTGCCGGCCCCGGGAACAGCCGCGCTCGCACCGCCCCCTGCCGGCCCCGGAGCGGCCGCGCTCGCACCGCCCCCTGCCGGCCCCGGGAGCAGCCGCGCTCGCACCGCCCCCTGCCGGCCCCGGAGCGGCCGCGCTCGCACCGCCCCCTGCCGGCCCCGGAGCGGCCGCGCTCGCACCGCCCCCTGCCGGCCCCGGGAACAGCCGCGCTCGCACCGCCCCCTGCCGGCCCCGGAGCGGCCGCGCTCGCACCGCCCCCTGCCGGCCCCGGGAACAGCCGCGCTCGCACCGCCCCCTGCCGGCCCCGGCGGGGGCGGGTGGCCGTCGGGAGGCCCCGGGGGGAGCAGCCCGGCGCGCACGGAGCCGGGAGCGGCGGCGAAGCAAAGCGCGGTGCGAGCCCGGGCCGCGCCCCGCGGGGCCGGGCCGAATGCGGCCGCCCGGGCCCGGCGCGGGGCGAGCGGCGCTCGCGGGGCGGGGCGGAGGCGGCCGCGGCGCCCGTCTAGGCGGAGCGCGGCGCAGGGTGGTGCGGGAGTCACGGTGGCCGAGTGGTTAAGGCGTTGGACTCGAAATCCAATGGGGTTTCCCCGCACAGGTTCGAATCCTGTCCGTGACGCGGCGGTTGTTTTTGTGGGGGCGACCAGGGCCTGGCCCTGCACGGAGGCCAGAGGAGTTGGGGGCGGGGGGGGTCTGCTGAAATCCCCCCCGCCAGGGAGCCCCCACACCCCGCTTCTATTTTTAAAGATGAGGAAAGGGAGGCGCAGCGCAGGCTGCTTGGACGACGCACAACCCCTCCTGGGGGCGGGGGGAGGCACTACATCTTCTGGGAGCGTGGCAGAGCCACTTACGGGGGGCTGCTCCTGTTTGGGGAGGGGGTGGCCACCGAGGGCCAGAGGGGCCCCAGCTGCCCCCAGGGAGCAGAGCCCCATCCTAGGGGTCCTGGCTCCTGGGCAAAGGCCCAGGGAGCAGAGGCCGGAGCGAGCTGCGGAGGACGGAAATGGTGCTGGGGGGGCACCCACAGCGTCCCAGCGTGGGGGAGACGCGCGCGGAGCTACGACAGACTGCGGCATCCGGAAAAGGCGGTTTATTTGGTGCAGGCGACACAAAGAACCAGCGCACGCACACGCAGCAGCCGTCGCGGACCAGCGCCGTCGCCACCGCCGCCTCGCGTCCCCCCGGCAGGCAGGAGCTGCCCCGCGTCGCTGCCGGGGCGGGGAAGGAGACGCGCTCGCGCTCTGCAGATGCAGATTTCCCAGTGGATGTAGCAGCTTCGTTGTATTCCTGAGCACAAGAGCAGGCTGGGAGGCCCCCCCAGCTGGCCCCTCCGAACATGGCGTTGTCTAGACACCGAAACAAGTACAAACCACTTCGGGCAACTGATCCTCACGGCGAAGCATTCCTGGTGCATCGAAAATACAAGATACAAACACACAGCAACGGCCCTGGAACTGCAGCGGACGAGCCAGAGCCCCCCGCGAGAGCCATGCGGGAGAAGGGAAGCTCCGCTCAAGGGAGCGGCAGCCCGGGAGCACCACGGACTCCTCGCAGCTGAGCGAAAGCCAAGCTGGGTGCTTGCGGTGGGCGACACAGAGCACACGGAAGCGCTCAGGGAGAAGGGGGACAGCGAGGCGGCAAGCAAGGCTAGCGGGAGCGGTCATGCATCTTCCCACGGTCGGGAACAGCACGGACTGAGGAGAGACACGCTGGACGTGGGGAATCTTCCTTCCCACTGCCACAGTGGCCTCTTCTCTCTGCTGCACCTCTCCAGGCCCCCTCCGCCTGCTCTGGCCCCGTCCTAGCACTGCTGCCAGAAGGCCCCTGGGCGCAGGGCAGGACGCACACAGGGAGAAAGGATCCAGACACGGGACTGGGGGCTGCAGCGGCCTCCTCCTCCCCGGGCTGCTGTGGGAGAGCTGCCCCCAAGCCCCACGGCTGGCACTCGCTCACGTGGCCTCAGTGGGAGGGCACCGACTCCGCTAGCTCCCAGCACCAGGGCTAGAAAATGCAGCTGCTTTGAGAACAAGAGCCTGGCAGCAGAACTCTGTCAAACCAGAATAGTCGGGTGCTCTCCTGGCTGCTTCTTCCTCCCGGTGAGCAGGGACAGCTGGAGCTGCCCGGAGGAGCAGAGACACCCAGTCCCAGCGGTGAGGATACTGTCCGAGCCCGGCATAAAGCAACCAGAACGCTGTTTATTGATTATTTAAATCCCTGCCTCACAGTAGGCCACATGGGCACAGGAGTGAGTGATGAAACAGTATCTGAATAATACAGACACAGAAGGAGAAAAGAACTGTAAAAAACAAAACAAATGCAAATAAATTAAATTCCCAACAAGTAAACGTAACCAGGTTCTGAGGCGCCTGTCCATGGTACTTCAAAAATAAAATAAAAAGAGGGGGATATACAAACAAAAGAGGCCAAAAAAGTACAAAAAAATACAGAACCACAATCACAAGTGTCTGAAAAGTAACAACAGTAACAGTACAGAACTCTTATGCCAAATACCCAATGCACACAGACCAGACAGGAGTTTCTCTAGGGCTAAGGGCAACACGTGGAGGCAACTTTAAATGGCACAAGATGCCTGGGCAGCCACGAGCTGTTCGCTTGGGCAGGAGCATCCACACAGCAAGCTTGGGAGAGCCTGGGCTCTCCCGTCGGAGAGAAGAGGGAGCCACGGCCGGGCTGGCAGCGTGGGGCACGCACGGAGCGACGGCCCGCGCAGATCTGCAGGGACGGCAGCATCCAGGGCCTGGAGAGCCCATCTGAAAGGCCGGTTCCTCCAAGACCGAGTCTCTCCCACACGTGGGAGGGCCCCAGCCCTTGACAAGCGCTGGAGACTTGTCCTCTTGGCGGCTCAGCTGTCTTGGCTTCAGCTGCCTTTAGGTTTTGAGAGCTGTTTCTGGGCACTACTCTCAGCTCCGTTCATAGACTTGCTCCTGGGACCTCTTCTCCCAATCCCATGCCCCCTCCCCAGCCCAGCACAGGAGGCCAGGGAGCAAATCCTGCTGTTAAGGTACTGTGTGGTCAGTCAGGCATGGAAGGAGGCAAGACTTGAAGAAACTGCAACAGAGAAACCTTTGAGAGCGAGGCAGGAAAAATCCAGAGAGGGAGATAAAGCCCAAGAACGATTTAGCCTCTGGACAAAGAAGAGATATGCCACTGGCCATGGGGTCAGTCCGCAGCAAGATAACAAATTATCCTGTCAGTTTGGGTTGCACAAGGAGCCAGGGCTTTGGCAGAGGCACCAGCATCCAAAACACAGGCTGGGTCTGAAGAGTCAGGCGGTATTCAGAGGAGTGGTTGTGCTTTCTCTCCCTCCCTCCCACCCCTGAAAGATATTGCAGGTGGAAGCTGATCTGCAAGGGGCAAACATGGATGGGCTGCGTTGTGTGTTCATTGCTAGGCCAAGTGTTTTAAGTAGTATTTACCAGAGGCTTTTAACTCTTTCTGCTAGGAAGCAAGAGGCTCGAAGGAATAATGCCCCAACAAAACCATACAGGTGGCTAGGAAACACCAGTGGTTTTGACTAGCTACTCCCCCGGTCCCCTCTGCCTCTCCCCCTTCTCCCTCCTTTCCCTTGTCAGCACGAAGTGTTTCTTGCTTTGGAAGTCCTTATATTTCCTCCACTCCGTGTGCAAATATCATCACCAGTCCTGGCTCTAGCACCATGTCCTCACCCATGTGCTGGTTTTCACAGGCCATCACCACCACAGCCTGTTTGCCAGGGATGCGCTTGGCCACATAGTTCTCGTAATACCGCCGGTTCATCTGGCGGGTTTCCAGCGTGGCCAGGCCCTGTGGCCAGTTCCGCTCGTGGGCGTTCTCAATCAGCTCGTTGATGATGGATGTGGGGCAGCCGCTCTCCACCAGTGAGCGCTTGATGACAGCCTGCAGCACTGCATCCGGCGTGGAGATCATTCCACCCCACCGTGTCACCCGGGCTGGCTGGAGGGAGTTCACCCACCTGGTTGAAGAGACCGGGACAAGCAGATAGTCAGTGCCACGCATTAGTGGTGGCTGTCATTGAAACCAAGCAGCTGCTCTTGCCTTGGGTCTGCTCTATGCTCGGGAGCTAGAGCTGAACAGGAAATGCCTCTTTTTTTCCCCCACCTGCCTCTCCTCTGTTCCCACCTCAGCAAGCAATCCCTGCAGGTCTCTTGCTGTGGCATTCAGCTTTGTTGAATAAAGCCTTTAACTCCCAAAAGGGAGCAGAAGAAAGGATCAGATGGGAAGTCATTTCCTCCAGCCTTTCTCAGAAGGAGGAAGGAATCTGGCAGCTTCCTGCTTGTGAACAGGATGCAGGTGGAAGAATAAAAAAGACCAGAACCTATTGTGCAACCAGCTCACACGCTGCTCCCTAGTACAAACATCCCTGCAACTGCCTCGCACTTGCATTTCTAATAAGACATTTTCTTCTCAAAGTGTGCCTTTGCCTTGCAAGACACTTCATCCTTCTCTCAAGTTTGCAAGTTAAGCTAGCAGATGCCCAGCTCCACTCACACCCTGATGCAGGCCCCCCCTGCTCCTCCTAGAGCAGCATGAGAATCAGTACTTACTCCAGGATTTCATTATATTCGATGGTCTCTTCCAGGTTCTGCAGGTTAGGGTTGACACTACGGATAGCTCGCATATAGGCCTTCAGCAACTGAATGTCCCGTTTCTAAAACAGGCAGGACATAGCACGGTTTGCAAAAGGAGTCACTGCTGCAGCTACAAGTCACAAGAGCAAACCCTGGTATAGCAGCAGGGAGGAACGTGTCCCTGCACATTCACTGAGCTATTGTCCCCGGTTTCAGGGGAGGTTGGTGTTTGAACTGGCAGGTTTCACTCTGCAGCTGGGGCAGAGTGAGGGCACCGCCCTGCTTGGGTTGTCAGGCTCAGCCACCAGGCAGTAGCTCATTAAGCCACAGTAATGATCACTTGTGGTGATACCCTCAAAACTCTGAGCCGTCTTGACCTGTGAAGGGCAGAACAGGGCAGGAGAGGGAGTTCTAGGTTGCTCTCCACATGCTGAGCAAGGAAAGGACTCCAAGACAGCAGAGTTGCAGAACAGCAGCTAGGGCCTGGCTGCACTCGGTTCTGTCTGCCCTACAGCTGCTTTCTTTGTGCATAAACCATTTTCAGTGCTTGGTGTCTAAACAGGCAGGACTGACCCTTCCCAAGAGGATGTTAGCACAGAGACCCCACTGCAAGTCAGCCCCCTTGCCCACATGGGGCTACCTGCTCTGCTAGCTGATGTTTGTGCTCTGCTGAAGTCTTCTCCAGCTCAGCAATTCTTGTCTGCTGCTGTTGCACCACAGATCTCAAATGCTTGATGCAGTTGTGGTTTGGTAGCTCATCTTTGGGCATTTCCAAGCTGTAGAGCATTGCAAAAACAGTAGAGGCTCCATGTTAGGAAAATTTACACACCAGAGCACCTGGCATTGCTATAACAACTTCCAGGACAAAGCTAGCCTTGGAGGACTTGCAAGAAGCTCTGGAAAACCCAGAGCCATGTAACCTCAAATATGTTTTAGATCTGTTCACTATTGCACCTCAGGGTTTAAACCAAATGGGGTAGACTTTATGAGAACAGATCACCACCAGGTAGGCAGGCGATGGGATTGTCTTCCTTTGAAAGTAATCAGTGCTCAGGATCAGTCCCAACATTAGCAAGCCCATGAGCCTGATCCAATCTCTGACTTCATCTTAGGCAGATCTGATTGTTTCCAAGCCAACCATCCAGCCTGGCTGGATGTTTACAACACACAAGTGGGGAGGATATCAGCACCAAGAGCAGAGGTGCCAAGGCCAGACCAGCCACCCACCACTCCTGGTTCTCAGAGCTGGCAGCATGTAGGAGGGAGAAGAACTCATGCTAGTACTTGTCCTGGGGTGGAATGGCTCCGGGCAGATTTACAAAAGCTCCAGTACCCCATTTCCACCAGTCAACTGACACTCGAGCCTCCATGAAAGAACTAAGGGCTTTGAAGCAAGTTTAGGAGGAACATGCTTTGGCTAAAAAGCCTTTCACTAGTCCTTTCTGCAGCACCACAGCCTATAAGGCCCTGCTGCCTCCAAAGTGCCATGTCCATGGGTCAAAGGGGTGCCCAGAGCAGAGCCAGTTAGCATAAACTCAGTTTCCTTCCCCCAGCCTGGGGTCTCCACTCTGCCCTCCTCCACAGACAGCTGAGTGGGAATAGCGTGTCACAGGACACATCTAAGGGCTCGTGCTCTCTGGCCAGGCCAGAACCCCCCCCAAGGCCATCCTCACCCGCATCCCTGCTCGCAAGTCACTGGGCGCTTTGGATTGTGCTCGCAGTCATTGAGGTGAGACATCAGGTTGTCAAGTCGCACTACTGCCGTACAGCCGAAAACAGCGTTGTCACAAGTGATCTGCAGCTTTGAGAGCATATTACGCATGATCCGTGGGACAGGGCGGAGGTGGGCAACCGTCACTACACTGCGGTCCACGGGGCACGTCTGCTGCTGGGAAAACCACTGGGTGATGCAGGCATTGCAAAAGGCGTGTTCACAGTGAGGAGCCTGTGGAGGGGAAAAGGAGCAGAAATCGGCTAAATGTTACTCGCAAACCCTGCTGAGATATGTTTGCTGGTCCCTGGATGGCTCATGTGCTAGCAATGATCTTGATCAGAGAAAGGCTCTCAGTCTCAGAGGGCTGCACAACAGCTATATACTGACTTGGGGGAGATACATATCTACTACACAAGCAAACAGGAGAATGAGACACCAAAAAACAGGCCTGTAAAGTAAATGCAAAGCCTTTGCACAGCACCTCCCCACTACAATGTGAAAGGCACAGCTGAAGAGCCATTCTTCCTCCTCTTGGATGGCAAATGCCCAGGTTCATCCATGTCTGGATTTCATTCTTGGGCCCAGCCCCTCCAAGTTACTATCTTCTCACCAGAGACTTGGTGTCTCACAAAAAGATCAGTTCCCTGGGACAGGGTTAGGAATCGTCAGAACAGTGCTGCTGCCCTGATGTCTCCTATGCTGCCTTTTTAAAGGGCTGAGGAGGCAAGACAGAGCAGGATGCTAAATTTAAACATTTTTCCAGGGCAGATTAGAACATTACTTCACTGTATTTATACAGCTGGACTCTGCTCTTAAGTTCAAGCTACAGTTGAAAGGGTATTAAGTTTGGGGAGGGGGAATGGGACACAGGCCAGTTCTTCAGACAACATAGATCTTTTCCTTCCAGAAAGCCAGAGTTACAGAAAGGTCAGATGTATTCAGGGCTAACTCTCATTTACAAGCTGTTCCCTCCGTGCAGTGTCTTACCAGCTGCCTTGAACAAGCCAACAAATGTAGCCAGGGTATAACAAAGATTGTAGGGCATGTACTGGATTAGGATTCACCAGTTCGATTCACAACACCGTCCCAGGAATTTCACTCCAGACCCAAGGCAACACAGATCGAGCCAGCTTCCCTCCCCAGACACACTCTGCCTCCGAGCCAGCGGGCAGCTGAACTCATTGACGGACAAGGCAGTGCGTGCAGGGCTCTGGCACAGGGAAAACCACTCCCCACCCTCGTGCTTTGCTGAAGTCCTGCTCCCTCGGCTTTCCCACTGCCTGCCCCTGCATCCCAGGGCTCCCTGCTGTGCTGGCCTTTCTGCTCCCTTTACAAGGTTTTATCTACTCAAGGCTGATCAACACAGCCCTATCTACTCACACTGAAGTCTTAGTGATCTGGAAACCTCAGTGACTGAAGCACAGATGGGGACTGCAGCAGATGGCGAATCAAGCCAGTTTCACTGGCTCCTGCAGGCAGAGGGTTGCTCCATGGTCATGGGACCACAGCTGCCACAAGTGATGTTTCATTGCCAGGGCTGTAGGGGAACCTGGGAGACCATCTGTGTGGCTGGGACAGAACCCAGGGCCATTTCTGTGCCCAAGATGGGACAGCTGGGTCACATTTGATTGTGTATTTCAGTGACAGTGGTCAAACGCTGGGATGGGGCCCAAAGAGGCTGTAAAATCTCCATCCCTGCAGATATTCACAGCTCTGCTAGACATGGCCCTGGGGCCATCTCAGATAACTTTGGAGGTAGTCCTGCTCTGAACATGCAGATGGACCACAGTTGTCCTGAAGCCGCTTCCAATCCAGATTATTCTACAATCCCTTGGTCAGCAGAAATGGTCTCCAGACAGACAGCAACTTGCCTCCTCTCCCTCAGACACCCCCATGACAGGAATCCGCTCCAGAGCATTCATCACTTAGCTGGTAGGCAGGAAACAAGGAGAATGGTCCTCAGGAATTTGAACCCTTCGAATCAAGGCTAGTCAGAGGGCAAGTCTTATGTCCAGCTACAAAGGCAGTCTAATCACAGCTCTAGTTACTGTGCTGTTGGCAAGAGCAGGAGGGCTGGTGTCCAACAGATAAGCTGTTAAACACTCTTGAGAAAAGCCTGGGAACAAGGGACTTTTAGATATCACATTCTCAAAATGAGATTTAAATAAATCTTCTTAAGAAACCTGCAACTTTCCCTCTATTTTATGTGACAATCCACGATCATGTTCACATGTTGACAGACTGTTTCTTTTCAAAGCTTGTTTTGACATAACAGATTAGCGTAGTTGGAGGGTGCTAACACACTATTTTAACTCTGATAGATCGCATGGTTTTGCACACCCCTGTCCCAGCACACTGACACAGGGAGGAAATACTATGTAATCCTTGGCTTCTCTGGGACTCCAGCTTACTGGCACAGCCCAAATCACAGCTTTTGTGATTCTATTCATTATTAAGCGATCAAACTGCAACAAGCATGTGTCTCCAGATTAGCTTGATCCTATTTTAAGCTATTTTATTTCAAATGAAGGCTGGATTTATGCAAAGGGTACAAAGCTAGCTAACACATGGCCACAGCTCTATCAATGCAGAAATGCATCTGGTGGAATACATTCCCAGGAAGGGAAGGGCACAAACTGGGGGTGTGGAAGCCCCAGTACGATACCAGCTCCATTCAGCCATCAGGAGTGTACGCTACTGCATTCAGAATTGGCAAGGGGGCTAAAAGAGCCCGTAATTTCTCTCCCAGTAACTGGGCTTACCAGGACACAGTGACAAATACAGCCTTTCCATTACCAGGTGGGCAAAGGGGTGCACCAACACATCACAGACCACACAGTGCTCTAGAGTCCCCTCCACACAGCCACCCCTGCACGCTGCGCTGGAAGAACTTGCAATATTTCACAGGAAAGCCCTATACAACCGCCCTTCCGCTTTACAGGGACAGAAAGCTGATGCAGTGGTGAAAAAAGTAAACTCCCCATGCATCGCGGTCTTCCCTGAATAGCTCCACTAGGTGCAGAGTGACCTGGACCAAATACTCCCAGCCATGCCAGGCCCAACAGAGCAGTGAGCTGGAACTACAGCTCTGCTCTATTTATCCTCCATCTGAGCTACATTTAGTGGCAGGAGAGGAGCAGGATTCTGGCTAGCTTACACATCCTTGCATATGCCATTGCTTTAATGCAGTAGCAAGAGAGCTTTAAGACTCCCTTAAGCTCATATAACACACATGCTGTGTGCGGCATCCATCATCAAATGAAGACGTCTAGAAGTCTGGAGCTGCAATCAGAGGCTTTTGGTAAAAACAGTCAGTGATCAGATGGAAACCTACCTGCACTGGCTCCTCCAGGACCCCGCTGCAGATGGGGCATATAAGGTCTTCATCAACATCCCCCTGAAAGCGTGCTACATCATACCCCATTGCTCATCACCAATGCCAGAACCCTGCAAGGGGAAGAAAAGAAGTGAGGAGCAGCTAGGCATCCGTGGAGTCCAGACAGAGCCGGTTTCAGCCCTCACAGTAGCCAGGTTTCCAATTCCTGCTCCCTCTGCCCAACACAGCTGGCTGCGGCAGACCCGAGCATGGCAGGCACCAGCCAGGAGCTCGCAGCCGAATGCTGCACAGAGGAGGGTGCAGCACAGCCAAGGGGAAAGTGGTCTTCTCAGCTGTTTGTGTGCTGAACTGCTCCTTCACGATGCACTGCTGGCATTGCTGCTCTCCCACACGCATTATTACTAAGCCTGACGCAATTTTCCTTTTTTTTTTTTTTTTTGCACAGTTGGATTCAGTTTGTACAGGAGAGGCAGCACAGAGAGACATTGCTAACAATGAGTGGGTCCAGCCCTGTAGGCTGGGCACTGGCACGGCCTTTTGCGCAGCATGCCTACAAGCATGGGCAGCAAAGTATGCCGACGCGTGCCACAGAGACTGCTCCCTGGGGCAGCCAGACACCTGCGAGCCCTGCTACGCCGAGCAAGGCAACCAGCTCCTTCCCCAGCGACAGCGTTCCCAGCGGCTCCTGGGACTCCAGCTAACTGGGTGCAGGTATTTGCAACGAAGTCCAGCTGACTCTGGTTTTACCATTCCACCGAGCAGACAAACAGCAAAGACTGTAACATCACCTGGCACAGAGCGTGATCGCAGCTGGGTGCTCCAGCGCCTGGAGAGGAGCCTCCGGCCGCCCGTGCGAGCCGCCCGGGCTCTGCCTGCTCACAGCACGGAGCGCGTGCGGCAGCGAGAGCAACCGTGAACCCAGCCCGTCAGGCACCAAGCGCTCGTCCCTCCCCCCCGAGGGCACGGCTCCCAGGCGATACTGTCCGTTACCTTCTCACAGTACCTGCCAGAGACTGACCTTGAGCTCTGCCCCAGTATGCCAGCAGTTACTGGTCCCTGAGCAGCCTGTCCCTGAAGAGCCAACCCCTCCTCTCCCATTCTCACCAACATCAAAGCCGGTGACAACCGTCACAGCAGTACCGATCCCCGCTGCAGCGGCGCCATCGCACCCAGCACGAGATAAAGGAGGCTCCATCTCGAACACAAACAGAAGCGGTGCGCGAGGCACGCAGCCACGCCGCGGCGCCGGTACCGTCCGTGTCTGCCCCAGGGAGGGGACCACTGTGTGGCAGCACCACCAGCTGCACAAACGCCAGGGACGTCTACCTGCCCTTGAGGGCAGGCGCAAACTCGCCCTGCTGATGTTCCCCAGCCAGGTGAGAGCCATGCGGCCACGGCCAGCAGCCCTGAGCCGCTACACCTCAGCTGAGTTGCTTGCACAACGCCATGCACCTCCCCAGCCAAAGGAGCTTCAGCTCTAGACAGACACAGCAAGTGCAGCGTGTTGTGGAAACTGCTGTGTCTGCTCAGCTGGAAAAGAAAAGGGAGGAGAGAAGGTGTGATGGATGGACAGGAGAAGGCTGAAAATAATGCGATAACTTCACAGTTGGCCCTTGGTACCTTCCCCTAGTCAAAGGGCAGTAGGGAGGGACTTAAATCAACTTACTAGACATCTGTGAAAATCAGATGATAAATCAGCCCCACGTGTGGATAGATTCCTTGCTTTCACAGAGCAAGCACAGACAAAAGACTCCTCTGACAGAGGCTGGGGTGGGGAAAGTCCCTGTGTCAGAGTTTGCAATTCAGATAACATGATAAACAGCTCCAGGCTGGATGGAGAACAGATCTGTGAGCAACTAGGATCAGCTGCTCTCAAACCTTCCCACGCCTTTGGACAAATGCTGCTCTCCTCAACTGGGAAGGGACCCAAATTCCTTCCCATCCCTTTACAAGCCACTCACTGCAAATCTCAGCACCTCTGACGCATTTACATTGGGGTAAAACTGACTGGAAAGGCAAACAAGGATGCGGAAGACCCAGAGCAACAGCTCCTGGTTGGCAATTGAGTCACAGCACCTGTGCAACCTGCAACCCCTCACCAGGAGGGTGTTTCACTTCACAGCTGGGACCACTCCAAACACCCTCGTTCCTGCTGCTCCATGCTCCGGCACTGATTCACGCTGTGGCATCTTGATGTGTTTCTGAACTCATGAGCAGCTGCCAGGAACACAACCTGCCCTCTGTGACTGCTAGGGAGATGCAGCACCAGTTACTGTAATGGGTGTCCAGGCATCAGAAGTGGAACTAGACTGGGCAACCGGACAAGATCCTTCCACTAACAAGACAAAGCTGCACCGTGAATGCAGCAACTCCAGATAGCACAGCAGCCCCGAGGGAAGGGGTCTCACTGCTGAGCTGGCCCTGCCCACCGCAGTTTGCCCAGAAGTGCACTCGCTAACAGCTCAGCTCCCTTTACCTTTCGGTTCCAAACTTCTAGTTTCCAACAAGCAGCTGGGCAAGACACCAAATGTCTTCATACCTACTCAGGTAAAAGAGTGGAGGGAGAAGAGCAGAGGGCACATCACAAACACTAAGATCAACGGCCTTGCCATATGCCAAATAGAAGCTGAATCAAAACTTTCCCCAGAAAAATTTCTGCACCTGCATGAGTCTGTGCACTTTTGAATTCTTCTCATTCCTCCACCCAGCTGTTTGCCCCTTCTGCCAGCACAGAGCCAGATCATCCGTGAGGCTTTGACAGCATGCCAAAGCAAGGAACATTTGTTTCCTAACTGCAAAGCAGAAATAGGAGAGCCGAAAATGTCTGTGATGTTCTAGTGAGATGGAGCTGGCAGCCCAACCTCTCTCCTGTCAGATTCAGAGGTGAATTAATGACCTAGCCCTGCAGGATACTGCACACTCCTTCCTCCCTGGGCTCAGCAATCTCCAGGATGGCCCCAAAAGAGATATCACATGGTAATATGAGCAAGCCCTACATGCACAGTGCTACTCAACAAGAATGATTCACAGGCTGCAGGCATCTATCATGCACAGAACCAAAGTGCAAGGAGCTTAGAAGATGCTTTTCCTCAAAGGGTTAATAGAGGCACTTAGACACTGAGGTGAAGTCAAACCAAGCCATCTGCAGTATGGACAAGACAAAATACAGCTGAATGAAGTTGGAGCGGAAGTCCACGGAAGCCCCCTCTTAGAACAAATTACTTCTGCAATAAATAGTAACCGTCACTTAAGATTATATTTAAGCGAAGTCACTTCCCAATCCTGCCCCCTCCAAATATGCATAGTTTCTGGATCCCAGCACCATCCTTAGGGCTGGGCAGGGAGAGAGGACAGCTAGCATGGATCAGAGGCAAGTCACAGGAACAGGGCTTTAACCCAAATGACAGAGCAAAGCTAGGGTAAGTCACTTTTCCATCCTTTCCCTCTGCTTCCCTTGTCATCATATGTCTGTCTTGTCTTTTTAGATTGTCATCTTCTTGACCTGGGGACTTTAAGTGCCTGCATGCTGCTTAGCACAGAAGAGATTTACATAGCAACAAGAACTTGATTGTATCAGAGAGGATCATGAATTAACAAGTAAGAAGTACTTTGACATTCTTGCACTCACCCTAAGCCTCCTCAGCATCCACCAGCTGAGACAAAAGCCCTTCAAGGCCAGTTCCCAATACGCCCTTGAGGAAGTAGAGGAGAGGTAAGAGGAAGGCAACAACCCACTGGTTGGCTGAAGGCTGGCTAGAGAATGGCACCACGTGCAAGGACTGCCAAAAGGCCGTCGCATCCCAACAACGGTTCTCCCAGCTCCGCTATCGCTGTGGAGGAGCCAACATCTTGTGGCAAGCTCCTGACTTGGGCTGTTCTTCTATCCTCTCCGTAAACCCACCACTTAAATAGGCAAATAAGTTAAGGCAGTCGGTCGCCACAAACTCTCCCTGCTCTGGTTATAGGATATTCATTCCTACACACTCAGTGCATTCCAGTTTTGTTCCAAGTCTTGGGTAACAAGGGGGCTTCATTCAATTATCTGGCATCAGCTTACCTCAGCACTTCCAAATCACAGCGCAGAAACACAGCTAACAAGGCGGCGGCTCTTCTGACCCAAAGCATATCCATCATATTTCATATTAGCAGCAACCATACAGATAAGATTTCCATGGTAATACTGTGCTGTCTTCCAGCCTGATAACTAACTGTTTCTTTCCCCAGAGGAAAATTCAATAGCTGAGAGAGAATTTTTCTGTTGACAAAAGGAAAATTAACGGCTTTAAAAAAAGGTTACCCTTCACTCCTACAAAATGGATGCATGGGAGCCTGCAGATTTGTTCCACAGCCTCCAAAGCACATGTTCACATGTTCCCTCCTTCTTGCCACAATATGTTCAAGCCGCTGGATCCCAGACATTGAAGATGAGCCAAGCTTTCTGCCTGGTAAATTGCTCCAGGCACAGTCTGTGGAATAAGCCAGTATCTACTGGCTGCAGTGGAACTCTCCACTCCACTGACACAGAGAGGCTGACTCATTTGGAGCTCACAGGATTATACTTCCACACTCCTCCTCACCCACACAGCGAGCTTCCCCTGGGTAACAGCTGTTCCAGGTCACAAACACACCTCACATTGTCACCCCACGGGCAAGCAGAAGGATGCAGAGCAGCCCAAGGAGGACCTGGCCCTAGATAGCTTCACTAGTAAAAAAGCATCTTCTGCAAGATCTTACCGGCCTGCTGTAGGCTGTGGGTGCCAGGGGCAGCAGCGTGCAGCTCCACCTGCACGCTGTGCACGCAGCGTGCCAGGCACTCTGAAGAGACACTGACTCATTCTGAGACTGACGTTCGGTATGAGCAACACGAGCAAGGAACAGCACAGAGGCTGGCAACACAGCATGCCTGAAGAGGGAACCGAGTCTCATCCAGGCAAAAGACGTGCTGGCTACAAGTCTCCAGGACCCCAATCACCCAGAGCTAGAGAAGGCCAAGATTTGAAAAAGGCACTCTTTCATCCATCATAAACTGTGCAATTGTGTCTAGCAAAACAGGCAACACAAAGGACTTTGCACTTACAGCTAGAGCTTACCTAGGTAAATCTGCTCCAAGGCAAAAGATAAATGATAACAGCAAGACTGGAAGGTTGTCAGCAGCTACATATTAAACACACAGCAAAAAACATGCCTGGAGATTCAGACCATGATGGTCAGCAAACCCAAGGACACTGCAGAACAGTGCACACCTCAGGGTCTTACGTTCAAGTGCAAAGGTATCTAATTCCTCTCAAAGCACACCAGCCACTAGCAGAGCCTGGCAATTCCATTCTCCTCTCTCCTTTTAACAGTAAATCCACACAGCTAGTCCCTCTTCTAAGCAAGTATCTTGTATCTGCTATTACTTCACTAGGGAAGCCCAACCCTTCTTTGGAAATAGAGAAGGCCAGACAGAATCCCTTAAAAATTAAAATAAACAAAACAAAACTTAATTATCCTGTTCTGGAAGTCTCCAGTGTCAGCCTTTGCCTGCTTCTCAGAAAGAGACACACCATTTTTTCATTATTTCCAATATAAGTGTTGCCAACAGATATCAGAGCAGCTTTGCAGCTGGGACAGCTTGGAAGAAACCTGTTTTGTAAACAATGGTGTTTTTAATAATCTTTCCTAATTTCATCAGCTTTAAGAGCCAAAAGAAATAAAATCAAAACCAGAAAGCAAGGGAGAGAGGAGGAAAGGAAGAGAAAACAACATATGGATGCAAGAGAGGCTGTTCTGTAACAGTTAAAACCCAGGATGGGAGTCAGGACTCCAGTGATCTTCTCACTGTTTTGCACTGCGTGTGTTCTGGGGCACCACAATTTGTTGCCTCGGTTTCCCTGCTGTGAGCAAACACATAGCATATCATGGGGGGCTGCAAGGTTTCTGAAACAGTCTTGCTGCCGCTGGAGTTTCCAGGGGGGGAAAAAAGTGACCTAGAAGCTTAAAGAAATCACAGGGTTCCACAGGAAATGGCTCCCAGCCCCCTGGATCCATTTAAGGGGACTTCTACTCCCAGGAGTCCAAGTTCATACCAAGGAAAGATCCTGCCGACGCTGTTGGTGGGACAGCCAGTTACCAGGACAAAGTAGCACGGCGGAAGTTGCCATGTCAGTACATGGAAGGAACTGGCTCTCCAAAGGGGCTAACATTCAGCTAGAAGCACTTTGCTGAAGGGATCTGCTGGGATCCTTCAGCCTTCTCGGATGAGGGGAGGAGGCAGCTGCTATGCATAGGTCAGGGCTGGTGCCAGGATGAAGGCAAAAGGGCTCTGAGCAGCTGGCTCTCTGGTCTAATAAGCAGACTGCTGGCGAAGGAAGAGTCGTAGCGCTGAAGCTGCACCCATGTCCGTGCTCTGTAGTTTTAAAGCAGCTCTGAGGGGTCCTAACTGATCTCACACACTAGAAGTTTCACAGGAAACTCTCACGTCAGTGACCACAGCTGTTACAGGGACAACAGCCTGGTCCAGCAGAACTGCAACAGGAGAGTCTCAGCAGCTTAACGACAGTCAGTGTGCGGAGAGCTGAAGACAGTCTGTTTGCACCCTCAAAGCCACCCAGTTACTGCAGCCCAGCTGGCAAGGGGCAGCTTGCCAAGCCACGGTGATTAGTTAGCCTCCCTCCTGCCAGCAGCCCACTCCGGCTCACGCCATCCTCTGGCACTTGCAGCCTGCACCTTTCAAAGAGCAGTGCAGCCAGCAGCTGCAACTGGAACACGTCAGGCCCCAGCAAGCCAGGTTCTTGAGCTCAGCGACCGCCACACAGCCACTCTGCCCCGGGTTAGAGAGTGAACCAAGAAACGTGGGCGCTGGGAAGCGCTGGGACTGGAGCAGCTCTGCGAGCCCGCCCGCCCGCCGGAACACCGCTGGCACAAGACCCAGCAGCCAGCGCTAGCAACAAGCCCCGTTCCACACAAAAGGAGGGAGAAGAGCTGTCTGAAGCTGAAGATTAACAAGAACAATATTGAGTCTGAACATGCGGCACAATCTAAAGCTGGCTAAAAGTCCCTCTGCGTGACCTAGTTGTCCAGCGACCTAGTTTTCAAACTATGCAATGTAGCAGGACAGAAATAAATGCAATGCATATTGTGCATGGAAACCATTCTTGGCTACAGTGATTTCCCCACACTGCCTGGCCAAGCAGGGAGCTGAAATGGCTATTCGTTGGCATACGAACTAAGCAGAAATCCAATCTTTAATCTGTGCACCAGGGAGAGCTACAAGCTCTCTGCTCAGATATAGGCCCCATCATGATTTACTTGATGAAGAACACCCAATACAACATATATCTCATAACTCCCCGGAAAGCAAAACACTAGCATTGATGGGTAGCTCTCAGAGCAGTAAGAGTTCTGGCTACAATGTCTCCCATAGCTTTTATACCTCAAGTTATGTACCTAACCAGCCATGTGGACAGGAGTTGCATAACTGGACATTATGAAAACTTGAAGGAAGTAAGAAGCAAGGAAGCAAGCTCAATTTCAAGATGTGATTATGAGACAGAGGCTCTGAAGGCCAACCACCTCTCCCTACAGCGCTCTCCGCGTGGCACCAGGGTTTCTGGGAGGTCTATCAAGCCTCACAAATCTGGCAGCACTACTCCAAACGACACCACCATTTATAACTGACTCATGTCAGATCTTCTTGGTCCTTCTAATCATTACCTTGACTTTTCTGGTACAGAGTTACACCTAGTGTCCACCCACATTACACACAGCTTGACGGAACAGACCTAATTTCAAACACTAGTGCCAAAAAGGAGCGGAGTCCAGAGTCCATCCAGCAAGGTAACTTGCTGGGCCCAGCTGCAGAGAGCCTGCCTTGTGCTTAGCACTATAAGTAAGGTCTGCAGAGGCAACTCAATGATCACAGGACCAAATTCTTGACGTTACTTTGTTTGTTTCTTTGCTTTTTCCAATTTTGTTTGTACTTGGCTTGCCTGCATGTGTGGAATGAGCCTGCATGGCCTGGTGGTTTTCCTAGGAATTTCTGAATACATTTGAGACATTTAAAGGCCACGAGTTGACAAAAAATAAAACACTAGTACAGAAGACAGACCGCTGATCTGCAGGCCAGGACAGTCACTTCACCTTCCTGATTTCAGCTTCTCCATTAAAACTTACTAGTGAAGAACAGTAGATAAAATAAATCAGCTTTGCCTATATGCACGCTGTCGGTCACCACCGACTGCTTGGCATGTGTGCAATTAACTACAGCACTAATGACACCAAGGAGCAGCAGCAGTCCCTCCCTACCAAAAAACATATCAGACGCTTAAATAGAGTAAGTTGAAACATGACTCGTTCACTTGCCTCTCCAGGGTTAATACAGAGGGCCTCTAATTGTTATTGCACATACCCAGGAAGCAGACAGCAATTTAAAGTAATTTACGCTCCATTCGCAGTAAAAAAACCCCAGCAAACTAATCCTCTTGTCTCTAATAGCATCTAGAGACTTACAGAAGAGTTCAGGGAGCATTGGTGTTCTGGCATACAGCAGTGTTTAAGCAGTGCTTCATCAGTAAAGTGACTTATGTACAGCACCTGAATTGGGACCAAGGTGGCAAAGGACGATTCTCAGTCACACTCCAGACTCAAATGGAACAATTACACAAAGGCTCAGGAATTGTGTTTGAATGATTCTCGCTTACTAACCCTTTAAAGGGTTACCACTGTTTCAACACGATTGTTGGGCTAATGTTCTTGTTTTGAAACCACGGTCATATGGGTTAATTTGTTTCTTCTCAAGAACTGTGTTTACTTCAGCAGCAATAAAAACCAATAGATACACAGAATGTTCACTGCAGTTCCTCCCACACCTAAAAAAGCCAGTAATTCCCAGGCCTGAAAATGTTCTTAAGCAGAGGTGTTTCTTCAAAGTGGTTTACTCAGTTAACAAAGACTTCAGAAATGACTGACAGTAACCCACAAAGTTTTAGTATATACTATTTTGATCCAAAGGGCCACAGGCAAAACATATAGCAAATAATGACTAATATTTTAATTAAAAGCCAGAAGTATTGACAGTACAAATCTAACAGCTCTTTCCACAAAGTATTTTTTTTTTTTTACTAGTGTTGATCTTCTGCTTGACAAATGCACATGTCCAAAGAGCAGAATTTTCCATTCAAAAAAACACCCCACACTTGTGAAAGGCTTTTTTCAAAAAAGTGATGCTCCCCCACCCCCAAAGGGAAAAGGAAGCTTTTGCCTGAATACACATAGGCAAAGAAAAAAAATCAAAAGGAAAGGAGGATTAAACAATCTTTCTTAATTGTATAATAGAAGGAAAACACATTAATCATGAGGTCCTCACCATGTTCAAGATCCCAATCTGGTAGCTGGTAGAAGGGAAAAGGATACGTTGAGGAACTTCTACTTGCTTAATCCGTGCAGAATTGGGCCTAGAAGATTTTTCCATCCAGCAAGACCATTCCTCATTCAGGGAAGTTCTTTGGGATCTCTGCAGTATCGGTCAGACTTCAGAGCGTCTTGGGAACACCTACAGGCCTTGTGCCTCAAAATCCCACAACATGAAACAACGCTACTGGTACCAAACAAGCAAGACAACCTGCAGATTCTTTCAGCTGGGACCAAACAAACTCACCCCATTTTCAGTACTTTTAATATGTTAAAGACATGTAAGCGAAAGGCTGGAGGCAGAAAGGTTAGCCCTGGAAATAAGCCACCTCAAGAGAAGAAAGCAAAGAAATCCTTAAGAAGTTCCTCAAGGTGGCTGCTGGAAGCAAAACAGCTCTCAGCACACCGCATGCAAGGTACTGAAGCCAAGTTCACATGAGACTGTGCAGGCAATGCCACCCTGGCACCTACAAAAACGAAAGACAACCTAACATGGAGGGGAACGTCCCTGTTTGCAGCTACTGGGGCAAGGCAATTATCTCCTTAGAGTAGGCAAGGCGTATTTGGAAAAGAAACCCAAGCAGCCTAGGTGAGGCTCTGCAGTGCCCTGTCCTTCACATCTACAGCACTGACTGTTCTCTGACACACAGTTGGCCCAGAGAGTCGTTACATAAGGCACAGGATGCAGCGTTTATCCAGCCTATCTCCAGCTCCACAGTCAGAGAACTGAAACAGCAGCTCTCTTCCAGAGTTGTGGGACTAAAAGCAGCAACATTCACAGACCAGATTAAAATCCTGCTCTCTTCCAAGTATACGGAGCATAAACACATTGGTCAGGTTATGTTAACTGCTCAAATTCTCAGGAAAAGCAAACCTCAGACAAACCCTCCTCCACTCTCAGAAGGGATTTTTGTTTGTTTGCACTACGAAAAGCTAGAAAGCTGCTGAAGCGAAGCTGGCACTTAAGGCAAGAGTATTTTCAAATGCACACATCTCTCCCAAGGAGGCTTTGGTTTCTCCCACACGCTGCATCCCTCTGCTAGATCCTGCTTTGTCTCACACTGAATCCTCTGCAACGCAAAGTCCGCAAACATGCGAGAACAGCATGTTTCTGCCGATCCCGTCACTCTCCTTCAGTACAGCAGCTAAAATAGAACCCCAGAGCTCTCTGATCTAACAAAGGTAAAATAAAGCAGAGAAGACAAGAACAAGCCTCTCTGGCGCTACAGACAACACAAGTTCTCAAGCTTGCTCCTAACCAAAATCTAGGCTTAGGCTATCCTTACCTTCAGCCTTCAAAGAACATGATGCAGTGCTAAGGTCTTACCAACCCAGGAGGTCTTTTCACGTCCTAAAGCTCTATAAAATGCATAATCAAGAATCAAAGCCTGTGCTTCGCAACCAAAACAGGCTCAGAGAACACAGTTTGTTGCTGCAGGTTGCTAAGCCATGGAAACAACTCCTAAAAAATCACACATTGTTTCAGAAACATCAGGGACCTGCTTTTTATTAAGACTTTCTGACAGAGTGGCCTGACCTTGAGCTGTTGAGGTTCCCACCCAATTCCTGTCACTTCCCTTCTGTACTTTTTCCCAAATCAAGCCCATTAAAAGCTCTGGAATTCAATCTACAGCACTGTGGATAGGCTCTACAGCCTCAAATAGAGCTGCCAAAGAGGCAGAAAGAATATGCAGAAACCCACACAGATAAGTAACGACACAGAAAACAGAACATTCAAACTTCAGCAGGATTTTTGTGGCAAATCTCCACAACAGTTGGGATATTTTCCTCCAAAAACATCCCTCTGATCAACTGAAGTGGAGATGCACTGATTCAGAGATGTTCACCCATGCTTCCTCTCCTGCCCATCAGTGAGCACTCGCCTGTTTTCTTCATTTTCAGACAGACAACGTAACCCTCAGTTGCAGTGTCAGGGTAAGAATCTGCATATGACCTCCACCCACATAGCACATAAGTGATGTAACTGAACATCAGCAAGAATGTGAGATATGTTCAATCTTAGTATCACAAACAGAAACATTTTCTCTCCAACCTTAAAAGTCTTAGATTTGTAAGTCTCAGATTTAAGGGAAATGTAAAAGACTCAGGCAGAAGCATGAATTTCTGTTTTTGTCCTTTTCACAAGCTTAGAATATTTTTCCCTCTTGCAAGAGTTCTGCATTTCTATAGTGCAAAGACTCTATTTTGTCTGAGCTCTATCTGCAGTAACAGCTTTTAGCTACTAGGAATCCAGGTAGGAACTAAACTAGATTTTGTGACTTGGGGTATAAACTCTCGTTAAATATGCTTGAGCCACCAGCTCCCCTGACAACAGCCTGCTTTCCCTAGTTGTCAGTGTGCTGTGTGTGACACATTGCACAAACCCCAAAGAGATCACTGAGGAATGTGGCATGGCATGCTGCTGCAGCCCACAGCATGTCTACAGGCAGACACAGTGAGACTAGAGGAAGAAGTTAACACTATGAGATCCCAGGGGCAGGAATCTGGCCCCTGTGTACTTTTGAAGGCCCTGCACATTCCTCATCCATATGGCAGCAGTGCCAAGAGGCTCTGAGCAGGACTGGGCCCTCATGCACCTGCCATGCTATGCACCCACAAGAAGTGGCTCATTTTAAGAGCATTCATAGGTACAGATAAGGTAGAGGAGAACATTAGTGTCTGCAAGATGGACTTCCTTTCCTTAGATAAGCAGGACAGACCACTTGATAACAGGTGAGGCTGTGCTGGAATTACACAGCACAGCATAGCCTTACCCATCCCTCACAGCACAGCATAGTCTTACCCATTCCTGATATAGCTTTTATTTTCTGGTCTGTTTCTTACGATGTCAAAACAGCCCAAGCAAAACAGAAAACCTAAAGCAGAAGTTAAACGAGTTTAATGATTTTTTCCCCAGAAATGGCAGACAAAACATAGCCAGCAAGACATCTGTATACAAATACTTAGTTACAAAAAACATCCTGCATTGCCACTACATGAGACCAGTAGTTTGCCTCCTTCGAATCCTAACTGCTTGACACCTTGTCACAAGGAAAACCTCACTAGACAGCTAGTTTAAACAGGCGCTCGATGTGCTGCTGCGATACCCAGCATCAGAAAGCCAAAACTGTCAGGGAAAAGGATCCCCCCACCCAACCCAAACCACTGCCTTCATTGGTAACACCCACACGGATGAATGCAAGTCTTAGCTCTTTACAAACAAGACAAAAATTCCCAGGAACACAGAGCAGAACATGGACCTCAGAGAGAAAAATCCAGCAGTGGGGCCTAGACACTTCAGCAGAATTTTCAAGCTTCTGTTCAGATACATCTTCAACTAACCAACACTGCCACTGTACTGAGCAAATCTAGATCAGCTGCCATATGGAAAACCAAAGAGCTTTTTTCCTTCAGTTGAAAGCATATGGATGCAAGGGATCTCTTTATTCTGGTGAATAATCCATCCTTAAAACAGAACAGCAAGGATCCTATTCACTAAGAAGTGTTTCCTGTTTTCTGCTGTGAGGAAGCCCACACAAGCTGTGAAGCCCTAGAAGTTGGCCAGTCACCAAGCTGACTGATCAGTGAGAAAACACACATGCAGAGATCGCTCAGCAGCTCAGCTTACAGCTCACTTTTACCTTTCGCTCTTTTTGAAGTTTGCTCTGTATTGCCTCCAGCTGTCTCTGCAATCTTTTGGGATGTCTTTCCAAAATTCCAGATTCATTAGAAGGTTTTATTAACAAAGCATTGTCCCTGCAAGTTACAGGGAATCTAGCTCTTTTGAGAGTGCTCTTGAAATGCCAGTGCCTGTCTCATTCTAGAGCACCAAATAAAATAGATATAGAAATCAGGCAGGAGCAGTTTTTAAGCCAGTTTGGCAGGGCTGTTTTAGACTATTTATGCACCGAAATTTAACGAGGATTCTGCTATTTCCCTGCAGGCATTAATTTACAAGAAAGGTTCTTTAACAGCTTTAGAGCAAGAACTGTATCATTCACTGTGAACCTGCACAGACTACGGAATAGCAGTCTGCGATCTCTAAACAGTGATCTAAGTACGTTTACTGAGGGAGAAATCAAGCAGCTAGAAGCTGTGACAGCAGCCACATGTGCTGCACTGTCAACTGCACTGCTCCAGAGAACAGAGGGACTCCTTGTAGGCACAGGGAGACTCTTGATAGAAGATCAGGGTTTGCATGCAGAGGTAAAGGGGTCCTTCTTATCAACGTATTTTCAAATAAATACGTCCTAAAACCATCCACGGTAGCCCTTTGAAGCCCTGTATAGAAAGCAATGCCCCATTAAACTGCTGATATGATTCTAACCATTTGCATGTCTGAAGTACCACATGTGTAGAAAGAAGACTTAAACTCATCACCTGTTCACAGATGCAAAAAAAAGTTTGAAAAGTACTTGATTTACCTTCTGTGGCAGAATTCTTCCCTAAGTAGCAAAGAGATGGGGCTGGATTTGGTTTACTCTTTTCAGGGAGTTGCTCCCAGTGGCCCATCTTTCCCTTTCCTCCTTTTACAGTCTAAAATGTCATTCTTCACTGGCCAAGAGCCGCTGCTACAGAAGAATCATGAGGTCAGACAGGATAGATCTAGTCATAGGAAAAAAAATAAAAAAGAGCATGGTAAAAACCAACATGGGAAGCTGTGCCCTGCCCTTCACTCACCCTCTAAAAACCCAGATGAAAATGTCTTTCTTTTTTCACAAAAGAAACCCAGACCTTCAGCCAGACACAAGAGACTTCCCCTCCATCAGGAAACCTGCATTTCCTGAAGAGCCTTCACAACATGCCTAAGTTGAATAACCTGTGCAAAAACAATCAAGTACCTGCAACCTGAGCCAGATAAGTCTCATGTTCCTCTTGGGAACAAGGATCTGAACACAGGAAAATCACCATATCTGAGACCATTCCTTACCTTGTCTTCCAAGTATCTAAAAAAATTACTCTATTTTAAAAAGAAGGAAAAAAAAGGATAACTAAAGAGCCCCTAGTCAAGTTTTGAGAGCCCTTGCTCATTTCAGCATTCCTGACCAGCCGAGTACCAACCAGCCTGCTGATCCAACATCAATCGCCTCCCTGTGGCACTTCGCTTTGGAAATTCCAGCCCTCAGCCAAAACTCTGTTTGCTTTAAATCCCCCATTCGTTTCCCCGACAGAAGTTTTCAGCAAGATTGCTGCACTGCAAGAATGCACCATTTGCAGGAAAAGAAATATTTGCCCAGTAGGTAAAGTCTCAGCTTTTAAGTTATGCAATCTCGCTAAAAATAGTTTCCCCAAATGCCACCTTAATACCTCCTGACACAAATCCAAGTTTTTTTTTTTTTCCTCTCCAACTCCTATGCTCACTCTAGTGTTACAAAAATTGACAGCAAGAAAATCTAGATCAGAAATACTGTTTTCGTTTTATGTGCTGTTCTAGGCAACAAGGATAAAAATATAGCTCAGCAACACCACTGGACATTATTACAGCACCAAAGCAGGCACAATAACACATAGTCCTTGGAAGCCACTACAAACAACATTTTACTATTAGAACAAAAAAACTAATCTGATTGCATTGTGCTGAGTTTTCTCATTAACACAGGTTTTATATTTAACACTACAAAACATATTAAAGAAAGGCTAGGGACCTTCCTATAAGACAGGATACCTGTCAAACTTAGGTGCCTAAAGTTGTAAAGAGTAACACCTGCTCTTTTTCCAGAGACTTGCGAGACACCTCACAGAGCGGCACGCCATTCAGTACAGCCTGCATTATAAAACCTTGTCGTGAACTAAAGCCTTATTTCATTAAATTACTGACTTCCCTTTACTTCCTATCCTTCCTCAAATGCCTCGAACACACACAAAAGGCTTGTGATGTGCTCTGAAGGTCAGTCACAGGACTTCAAGAGCTTGAACGCAGTAAGTGTTCTCACATTCTTTTGTTATAATTATACACGCTTTAATTTTTTACAGCTAACCTACACATGAGAGTCCCTATTTCTCCACTCCTCATCCAAGAGCACCCCAGAGCCCTGAGCTTCTTGTGCATGAGGACCAGAATGGCCTTAATCCTCACTGTATTACAGTAGCACCCAGAGGCTGCAAATAATTTGTCATCAGAGAAACTTTCAGCCCAATTAAAAGCTTCCCTCTAAAAGCTACTAGAAGAACAATTGTCAGGGAAGTCACGGAGTATTTATGACACTGTATAATCAGACGGAACTACCATCTTCTCAAGCCACAGTACTTATTCTTTTGCTCCACCTTCTCAGCACCCATTTAGCAATGCACTAGCCAACCCCGTGAGCAGGTCTGATGTTACTCAGGCTCCAGCAGCCTGGAACAAACATGTACAGGGAGGGTTAGAAACGTTATCAGAGATCAAAGCCGAGAGATACTCCTCAAGATGACTTGGAGCTCAATTCGCAGTCGAGCTGTCAGAAACAGGTTTAAACTGCGCTCATCCCCTCAACTCCTAAATTTGCAAAACACAGCCCCAGCAGCAAGGACGGCAGCCACCGCTGTGCGCGTGCAGGCAGGCACAAAGACCCTTGCAGCACTCCAGGCGATGCACCCCCCTTTCCTCAGCACCTCTTTCTGTCCCCATCGCTTACCCCCACGGCTGCAGAAGGGTTTTAAACCCTTTCCCAAATCAACATCTGTTCTCAGCAATACCCCCCTCCACCTCCAGGGTCTCTGGCCCTTCGGTGGGTCCTTTCCCACCCAGGCCAGCCTCCCCCCATGCAAAAGCCAGGCTCCTGGCAATCCTGCCCACGCTCTGCCAGCCCCTGCATCACAGCAAGCCCAAGGGCCTCGGCACCACCTGGCCCCACTCCGGGCCCTCGCACCCGCCGCTGATCCCCGCTCCCACGCTGCTGAGGACTCATCCCCCCACTCGAGACACCCGCTGACGGGCCCTAAAGCCTCTCGCTGCAGCTTGCCCACCCCAAAACGTCTCCCAACCGCTCACCACCACCCCCGTTTTACTTCCAGCCCCACAAGGCCCCCAACCCCTTTCCCCCCCCCAACAGCCCCCCAGGCTCCCCACGGCCCCTCTCCCCCCCAGTACTCCGCCCCCCGCCCGCCCGAGCCCCCCAGGCTGCCCCAGGCCCCCCCGCCCTCACATACCGCCTGCCGCCCGGGCCGGCTCCGGGGCGGCCTCCACCTCCTGCCCCCCGCCCGGCCCCGGCGCGCTGCTACGCAACCCCCCCCCCCCCCGCCAGCCCGCCCCGCCGGAAGTTACCGCGCTGCCTCTAGCCGGAAGCGGCGCTCTAGCCAGCTCGATGGCCCGGAAGGCGGGCTCTATGCGCGGGGCGGGGCGTGCCCCGTGACGACAGGGAGGGGGCGGGGCTCCTCGAGACTGTGCCCCGCCCCAGCCCCGCGGGGACGGTGCCGGGGGCAGCGGGAAAGCGCCGCGCACAGCCCAGCCCAGCCCCGCCGCGCCGCGCCGCGCCGCGCGGCCCCTTTAAACCGCCCGTCCGGCCCGCCCCGCCCCCGCGCCGCCATTGGCCAGCGGCGCAGGACGTCCGCCGCCTGCGCGCGCCGATTGGCTGCCGGCGGAGGCGGCCGCGGCCGCTTCCGGGAATGCCCGCGGCGGCGCCGCTGCGGCAGGTCCGCGGGGCGGCGGCGGCGGGAGCGGGCGCCCCCCCCGGCGGCGGAGCGGGCGGCGGAGCGGGCGGCGGCGGCGCGCGGCCCGGCCCGGCCCGGGGCCTCCCCGGCGCCTCCCCGGCGCCTCCCCGGCGGCGCCGTCCCGCCCGCCCGCGGCGCCGCGCGTGAGGGCAGCGCGCGCGCGGGGCCCGCGGCGGCGCCATGAGCGCCGAGACGTTCGTGAAGGACATCAAGCCGGGGCTGAAGAACCTCAACCTCATCTTCATCGTGCTGGAGACAGGTGGGTGCGGCCGCCGGGGCCCGCGCCGCCCGCGCCGCCCGCACGGCCCGGCTCCCGCGCCTCTCCCGCTCCGCAGGCCGCGTGACGAAGACGAAGGACGGGCACGAGGTGAGGACGTGTAAAGTGGCCGACAAGACGGGCAGCATCAACATCTCGGTGTGGGACGACGTGGGCAACCTCATCCAGCCCGGGGACATCATCCGCCTCACCAAGGGGTAGGCGGGGGGGCGCGCGGCCCGGGCGGCCCCCGCCGCGCCCCCCGGCCGCCCCTCACCTCCCGGCCTGCCTCCCCTTCCAGCTACGCCTCCGTCTTCAAGGGCTGCCTGACGCTCTACACGGGGCGCGGAGGCGACCTGCAGAAGATCGGCGAGTAAGGAGCGGCGGGACGCCCCGGCGGGGAGCGGGCAGGCGGCAGCCGCGGCGGGGAGCGGGACGCCGCGGCGGGGAGCGGGCAGGCGGGCAGCCCCGGCGGGGAGCGGGACGCCGCGGCGGGGAGCGGGCAGCCCCGGCGGGGAGCGGGCAGGCGGCAGCCGCGGCGGGGAGCGGGACGCCGCGGCGGGGAGCGGGACGCCGCGGCGGGGAGCGGGCAGGCGGCAGCCCCGGCGGGGAGCGGGACGCCGCGGCGGGGAGCGGGCAGGCGGCAGCCCCGGCGGGGAGCGGGACGCCGCGGCGGAGAGCGGGCAGGCGGGCAGCCCCGGCGGGGAGCGGGCAGCCCCGGCGGGGAGCGGGCAGGCGGGCAGCCCCGGCGGGCAGGCGGGCAGCCCCGGCGGGGAGCGGGACGCCCCGGCGGGGAGCGGGACGCCCCGGCGGGGAGCGGGCAGGCGGCAGCCCCGGTGGGGAGCGGGACGCCGCGGCGGGGAGCGGGCAGGCGGCAGCCCCGGCGGGGAGCGGGACGCCGCGGCGGGGAGCGGGCAGCCCCGGCGGGGAGCGGGACGCCGCGGCGGGGAGCGGGACGCCCCGGCGGGGAGCGGGCAGGCGGGCAGCCCCGGCGGGGAGCGGGACGCCCCGGCGGGGAGCGGGACGCCGCGGCGGGGAGCGGGACGCCGCGGCGGGGAGCGGGCAGGCGGCAGCCCCGGCGGGCCGGCTCCTCCCCGCCCCGCTCTCCCCGCCGGCGAGCGCCAGCGCGCCTCTCTCCCCTCCCAGGTTCTGCATGGTTTACTCCGAGGTGCCCAACTTCAGCGAACCCAACCCCGAGTACGTGGCGCAGCAGTCGCAGAGCAAAGGCGTGAGTCTGATGGAGCCGGCGCCGCGGGGCGGCCCCGCGGCGGGCCCGGCCCCGCTGTGCTGGGCCCTGGGGCGGGGAGGGCTCCCCCCGGCCCCTGGCGCACCGCCGGCCCCTGGGTCCCTGGCACACGGGGCGTCTCCGTCTCCTCTGCAGGCCCAGAACGAGAATGCGAGCCCAGCTGCGTCGCAGACCAGCCAGGGCCCCTCCACAGCGTCCCCAGGTAGGGAGGAGGACGCCAGACCCCGGGGGTGCCGGGCTCCCCTGGCCCGCTGTGCCAGCGCCTTCACCTCTCTGCTCGCCTTCTGCTCTGCTTTCAGCCCCCGACAGCCAGAACGGGAACGGGCTGAGCACGGGGGGCCCTGCGCACCCCCCCAGCGCCCCCGCGCACCCCCCCAGCGGCCGCATCACCCGCAGCCAGCCCAGCCACCCGGGCCCCGGCGCCGGCTCCGCCGCCGGCCCCGTCAGCAACGGAAAAGAGACGCGGCGGAGCAGCAAGAGATAACGGGCCGGACCCCCGCCGCCCCGCTCCCGCCAGGCGCTCGGCCCCTGGCCTGCGACGGGGGCCCCCGGCCGCCCGGCCCCTGCCCCCGCAGGGTCCGCTCTCGGCCCTGAGCCTGGGGTCGCGGCGCTGGCTGGGCCCCAGTACGGCTCTGTGGGGTGATGGGACGGCCGTCTCGCCCTGGCTCCCCGGCCGGCTGGGCGTGGGGTCCCCGCGCAGCACGGGGCTGAGCCGTGCGGCCGCTGCCACAGTCCCTGGGCCCCTCGGTGGTGTCGGGGGCTCGCGGCCCCCTGCCGCCTCCCCTCCTGCGCCCGGCCACCGCCCGCCGGCATCCGCCCCGGGGCGGGCGGCGAGGACCTGTCCAGGAGTCGGTAATAAAGGTTTTGCCTGCTGCCTGCGGCTCGGCTGGTCGCTCCGTGCGCGGCGCCGGCCCTGTGGCGGGGCTCCCGGGCCCCCCTCGCCCTTTAAGGCCCTCCCCGCGCAGCCCCTCCCGGGGCCGGGGTTGAGCAACGCCTGGGTGACCCTTGGCCCCCCCCGGTTCAGGCGTAGCAGACGGTGCAGCCACGGCGTGGGAACGGGGGGCCGGTCCCCAGCGTGTCCCCCGGCCCCCTCCTGCTTCGGCAGCGCCAGGTGAGCCGCGGGCGCCCCGGGGTGGGGGGTGACGCTGGGGGGGGGGGGGCGTGGGCATCTCAGCACCAGCCGGCTGCGGTGACAAGCTGGGGTGGGGATGGTGTCAGCCCCACACGGCTGGCTGGGAGCTGGAGAATGGGCCCAGCTGGCCAAACTGGGCCCCACTGGGCTGCAGGTGGGTGTGTTTGTGGGTGCGCCGCTCCGGGGGTTGGGGTGCGCGCGCGGGGGCAGCCGGCCTGCCTTGGCCGTTATCTCCCCGCCCAGTGAAACATTAACTCCCCACACAAAAGTTGGCCCCGTTGCAAAATCTCCCGTCAAGGACAAGTGTCACCGTGTCGTGTCCCGTTCCCCCCCCCCCCCCCCCCCGGCACCCCACACCCTGCCTGGTCCCACGGCGCCAGCGTCGCGCCGCCGCCCGCCCACGGGGCCGGACCCCGGCGCGCCGCCCCAGCGGGGACACAGGTCCCCGGCCGGGACCCTGAGTCGCTGCCGGTTGCTTCCCAGCCCTCCCGTGGACGGACGGACAGACGGTGGGTGCGCGCCGCGGCCTCCGAGGGGGCTGCGCCATGCTCTGGGGCCGCTCGGAGGGGAAACTGAGGCACGGGGCCCGATGGGCCTGCTGCGCGGGGACGCCGCGGGGACGCAGCCTTGCCTCGGCGCTGGCGCGGTTCGGGGCAGCGCGTTTGGCCCCCGGTTTGGGGCGTGTTGGGTTCCCAGGCTGGGGGTGCAGGGTGTCCCCGGGGGGGGGGCACATCTGGCCTCAGCGGCGCCGTGCTGACCCCGGCGCCCCCCTTTCCCTCCCCAGGCTCCTCGGGGGACCCCCCCGCCGCCTCCGGCACCCTGCCTGCCCCGGGGCCGCGGGACGCAGGCGCCCGGGGTGGCTCGGAGCCCGGCGTCCCCATGGGCCCCCGCGGGCGCCTCCTGGCCTGCCTCTGGCTGCTGGCGCTGCCGGGGGCGCGGGGGGCGCCGGGGGGGCTGCTGGCGCTGCCCGAGGACGCGGCGCAGGAGCACGGCTACTACCTGCGGCAGCTCTTCGGGCAGTACGGGGCCAACGGGACGCTGCCCTTCGAGGGGCTGGCGCGGCTGCTGCTGAGCCTGGGGCTGGGCCGGGTGCAGGTGGTGCAGATCCAGCACGAGGAGCTCGGCCACGGCCACGTCAGCCACCTCGACCTCCTCGAGGTGCAGGAGGACAAGCACCGCCACCGCCACCCGGCCTGGGAGCACGGCGGGGCCGAGGCCAGCGCCCCGCCGCCCACCGCGGCCCCCGCGGCCTGGGGGCGCCCCGCCAGGTACCCCGGACCCGGGGCGTCCCCCAGCTTCCCAGGTCACCGCCCTGCCCGTCCAGTTGCACCGGAGCCTCCCGCAGTGCACGGGAGCGTCCCCCATCCTGGCTCCCCGGGCACCCCCCACTGCACCGGAGCATCCCCCACCCCCGATGCTCCAGAGCCTGCCCCATTGCACCGGAGCATTCCCCACTGCACCGGAGCGTCCCCCACCCCCGATGCTCCAGAGCCTGCCCCATTGCACCGGAGCATTCCCCACTGCACCGGAGCGTCCCCCACCCCCGATGCTCCAGAGCCTGCCCCATTGCACCGGAGCATTCCCCACTGCACCCGAGTGTCCCCCACCCCTGATGCTCCAGAGCCTGCCCCATTGCACCGGAACATTCCCCACTGCACCCGAGTGTCCCCCACCCCTGATGCTCCAGAGCCTGCCCCATTGCACCGGAGCATTCCCCACTGCACCGGAGCGTCCCCCACCCCCGATGCTCCAGAGCCTGCCCCATTGCACCGGAGCATTCCCCACTGCACCCGAGTGTCCCCCACCCCTGATGCTCCAGAGCCTGCCCCATTGCACCGGAGCATTCCCCACTGCACCCGAGTGTCCCCCACCCCTGATGCTCCAGAGCCTGCCCCACTGCACCGGAGCATTCCCCATTGCACAGGAGCATCCCCCATCCTGGCTCCTCTACTGCACCATGCACCCTCCAAACCCCCCCCCCCTTGTTTCCCACAGCCTGGAGCCCCCCTGGAGCAAGCAGGGGGTGAAGATCTGGAGGGAGCCAGCACCCTCCGAGCCCCCCGGCTCCAGGGCCACCCCTGGGAGCCGTGGGGACCCCTCGGCGCCCTGGCGGGACCAGCCCAGCCTGAGCCTGCTGGGGAGGGTGCTGGGGCTGGACCACTCCGTCTACGGCCACCCGCACGAGGACGTGAGCCGGGGCTGGGGGCTCGGCGCCGTGCCGCCCGCGCTCAGCGCCCTGGGGACCCCCCGAGGGACCCTGCGCCGGGGCGCTGCGCCCCCCCCCCCCCCCAGCGCCCCTCCCGTGCCCCCGCAGTGCCTCAACGTGACGCAGCTGCTGCTGAATTTTGGGCTGGCCTCGGTGGCCCGGCTCACGCCGGAGCAGTTCTCGCTGCTCTGCCCGGCCCTGCTCTACCAGATCGACAGCCGCGTCTGCATCCAGCACAGCGACGAGGTGACGCCGCCACCCCCGGGGGGGGCCCTGTGGCCAGGTAACCCCCAGCCGGGGCCGACCCCGGGACACCCGCCCTGACCCCCCCACCCCCCCGCCCCATACAGGGACCCCGCGTTCCCCATCCCGGCATCCCGTCCTGCATCCCCCCCCCCATTCCCAGCCCTGTCCTGTAACCCCTGTCCCCATCCCACATCCCCCCGCCACAATCCTGTCCCAGCACCCTGGCCCCATCCTGACACCCCCGTCCCCATCCTGCATCCTCCCACCATGGCCCCGTCCCCATCCCACATCCCCCCGGCCCCATCCCACATCTCCACAGCCCCGTCCCTGTTCCACATCCCCCCTCATCCCCATCCCGACACCCCTCGTCCCCATCCTGCATCCCCCCATGACCCCATCCTGGCACCCCCCCACCCCCCATCCCCATCCCGACACCCCTCGTCCCCATCCTGCATCCCCCCATGACCCCATCCCGGCACTCCCCGTCCGCATCCTGACACCCCCCCCGGCCCGGCACCCCCGGCCCCGCCGGCGCTCACAGCGCCCGCAGCGCTGGGCTGGGGGCTGCTGGCCGTCGCCTTGCTCAGCCTGCCCTCCGCCCTGGCCGTGCTCCTCGTGCCGCTGCTGAGCCGCGGCGCCTTCCGCTCGCTGCTCTCCTTCCTGGTGGCGCTGGCGGCGGGGACGCTCTGCGGGGACGCCCTGCTGCACCTCTGGCCCCACGTAGGTACCGGCCCGGGGGAGCGGGGCGCCGGGGGTGCCGGGGGCCCCGGCGTCCGGGCGCCCTGAGCCGCCGGCTCGCTCGCCCCCAGGCCCAGGGGCGGCACGCGGAGACGCCGGCGCAGCTGGGGGCTGCGGAGCTTCGGCAGGGGCTGGCGGTCCTGGGGGGCATCTACCTGCTCTTCCTCACGGAGCTGCTCCTGGGGATGCTGCGGCGGCGCCGGGAGGCCGCGGTGAGAGCCGGGCGGGCGCCACGGCGGGCGCGGGGACCGCAGGATCCTGCTGCGTGCCCGATGCCCGGCTCTGCTCTCCTCCAGCAGCGCAGGGCAGCGAGCAGCTGCCCCCCAAGAGAGACCCCCTGCTCGGCTGCCCCGGCACCAGGTAAGGTCCCGGCACCCGCCCCGGCGCCCGCCACCCCCGGCCCCCGCACCCACCACAGTGCTCCCGCCGCAGGGGCCGAGCTGCGGCGTCTGACGGCCCCCGAGCTAGAGCTGGGCCTCCCCGGGGCGGCCGAGCCCCATGGACACCCCCACGGAGACCCTCATGGACACTCCCACGGCCCCATGCTGCCCTCCAGGCCAGGGGCCACCGACTTTGTCTGGATGGTGGTGCTGGGGGACGGGATCCACAACCTGATGGACGGGTTGGCCATCGGTGAGGACATGGGGACGCTGCATCAGAGCACAGGGACGTGGTGGCAGAAGGACACGGTGCACAGTGCATACGGGAAGGGTGACAGAGGGACACATGGTGCATCGGGGCACAGGCACATGGTGGCAGAGGGACACGGGGTGCATGGGGACACGGGTGCAGGGCGCATTGGGGCAGGGTGGCAGAGGGACACGGGAGACATGGGGACTCGGGTGCAGGGCGCATTGGGGCAGGGTGGCAGAGGGACACGGGAGACATGGGGACTCGGGTGCACAGTGCATTGGGGCAGGGTGGCAGAGGGACATGGGAGACATGGGGACTCGGGTGCAGGGCGCATTGGGGCAGGGTGGCAGAGGGACGCAGGGTGCACGGGGACGCGGGTGCATGGCGCATTGGGACAGGGTGGCAGAGGGACATGGGGACTCGGGTGCACAGTGCATTGGGGCAGGGTGGCAGAGGGACATGGGGGACTCGGGTGCAGGGCGCATTGGGGCAGGGTGGCAGAGGGACACGGGGGACATGGGGACACGGGTGCACGGCGCATTGGGGCAGGATGGCAGAGGGACATGGGGGACTCGGGTGCAGGGCGCATTGGGGCAGGGTGGCAGAGGGACATGGGGGACTCGGGTGCACAGTGCATTGGGGCAGGGTGGCAGAGGGACGTGGGGTGCATGGGGACGCGGGTGCATGGCGCATTGGGGCAGGGTGGCAGAGGGACACGGGGGACATGGGGACACAGGTGCACGGCGCATTGGGGCAGGGTGGCAGAGGGACATGGGGGACTCGGGTGCACAGTGCATTGGGGCAGGGTGGCAGAGGGACGCGGGGTGCATGGGGACGCGGGTGCACGGCGCATTGGGGCAGGGTGGCAGAGGGACGCGTGGGGCATGGGGACGCGGTGCCTTGGTCCCTGTAAGCCAGGCGCCAGGGCTCCTCTCCCCGCAGGCACTGCCTTCTCCCACAGCCTCTCCGGCGGCCTCAGCACGGCGCTGGCCGTGCTCTGCCACGAGCTGCCCCACGAGCTGGGTAAGTGCCGGCCCCGGGGCACCGCGCAGCCCCCGCGGCCCCCCGCCACCCAGCGCCTCCTCCCTCCGCGCAGGCGACCTGGCCGTGCTGCTGCAGTCGGGCGCGTCGCCCCGCGCCGTCCTGCTCCTCAACCTGCTCTCGGCCCTGCTCTCCTGCCTGGGGGCTGCGGCGGGGGCCGCCGTGGGGCAGGGTGCCTCGCACCTCGCCCCCGGGCTCCTGGCCGCCGCCGCCGGCCTCTTCCTCTACGTGGCCCTGGCCGACATGGTAAGGGGGTGGCGGGGGGCGGCGGGGGGTGGCCGCGGTGCCGGCCCCGCTGAGCCCCCCGCTCTGCCCAGCTCCCCGAGGTGCTGCGGGGCGCCGAGGCCGCCGCCGGCGGCTCCTGGGGCCGCTTCGCCCTGCAGAACGGCGGCTTCCTCCTGGGCAGCGGCATCATGCTGGGCATCGCCCTGCTCGAGGGCCGCGTCAGCGCCCTGCTGCAGCCCTGAGCCGGCCGCGGCCCCGAGCCGCGCGTCGGCCCCGCCAGGCCCCGCAGCGCCGGCAGCGTTCGCTGCGCCCGGAGCTTGCAGAAACGCAGCACGGCCCAGGCGGCGCCGAGCCCGCGAGCGGGGCGCCCGGCCCGGGGGCGAGTCCGAGGCCGCTTCCCCCCCCAGCCCGGCCTTCGACGGAGGAAGGACGACAGGAGAGAGGAAATAGAAGCAATAGCATTTTAATAAACATAATTGATTCAAAGCCACAATATGAATAACAGGACTTGGTCGCAGCTTACATTGTATAAAATAGATCAAGTCTGAATGCTTTTTTCTTTTTTTTTTCCTTTTTTTTTTGGATTTCTTTTTAGTTCCTTTCCCCCCCCCCCCTCCCTCCCCGAAGGTGATGCAGGATTTCTGAAAATACATATATGGAACATCCGGGACAAATTAACCGCTCACTAGGCTCACACGCGTGGGAAAGGACGAGGCCAAGAGGATAGCGACTGCGCTGGGGGTGGATGGCTTGTTGGGCTGATTTCCTTAGTTATTCTCCTACGTCTCGTCTAATCCTCGCTCCCCGGAACCGCGAGGGGGGTCGAGCAGTGCCGCGGTCCCCCCGCGCGCCCGGGAGCCGTTTTGCTCGCTCGCTCTGATTTCCTCTGCCCGAGACAAGTGCTTCGGGCGCCAGGGCCGGTTCCGGGGCTCTCCGGGGCGCCTGCTCTCGGGACAAGGGCGAGAAGCCAGCAAGCGCGAAGGGACATGGCTCAGAGTTTGCCCACCAAGGCACCCGACACCTCGAGGCCGCCGCAGCCGCCTCGGGGGGTTTCATACTTTTTTTTTTTTTTTAATATATTTTTAAATTGCACATCAAAACTCTACCCTACTCGCGGCGGGTCTCCCCGGGGCAGGGCGCGGGGCCGTCCTCGCGCCGCCCGCCCGGACCCGCCAGGCAACGCGTTTGTGCTTTAAACCAGTGGTTGAAGGAAGAAGCACCTACGGAGGGAGGGGGACGCCCGGAGCGGGGCCGCGCTCCCGCCGCACCGCGCCGGACGGACGGACAGACGGACGGAGCGAGGGCCCGGCCCCGGCGCGGGGATGCCGGCGCACCCCTCCCTCCCGGCGGGGACAGCCGCCGCGTTTAGGTCCCCCCCGCAAGAGCGCTTTCGCCCAGCGGGTCCCACGTCTCAGTGCACTGGAGGGGGGAAAAAGGCCGGGGTCAAAGTAAAAGTACCTTCAAGGGAGACGGAGCTGCGGCTCCCCGGGGAGGCGCGCGCAGCCGCCGAGCCCCCTCCGGCCCCGCGGGCGCCCGGCTGCAGCGGCCGCGGCGCCGCGGGGCAGGAGCCCGTTCGCTCCAGCGCCGCGCCCCAGCCCGCTTATTGCAAGAGGTAGGTGTGAACAGTGCAGAAAAGACAAATCAAAAAAGCTCCTCGTTTTCTAACTGCCATGAAAGCAACCCTGCCGAGATGCCCCCGCCCCGCCGCCCGGCTGGCTGATCCCGCCGCGGAGCCGCTGCTGCAGCCCGGGAGCTCCGGGTCCCCGGCGCGCGGAGCTGGCGGCCCCGCAGCGGGGGCGGGTCAGGCCCTTTGCTCCCGGCAGCGTCGCCCCCGAGGCCCCTCGGAAAGTCTCTGGAACAGCCCAAACCGCCCAAAAGCGGCGCCGGGTGCCGGGGCAGCTACTGCCTTAGGGACGCGGCCGGGGGCGGCTGCCCCGTGGCTTGGCACGGCCGCGCTCGCCCCCGAGGCCCCGCGGCGCGGGGAGCCCGGACGCTGCCCCGCGGCGAACCCGCCGGCTCGGCGCCGCGGGGCCCCACCGGCCTCCCGCACTTTATTCTTTCCTTACACCAGACCAATGAAAACAAAGTAAATCTTTCTAAACTCCTCGGAGAAGGGAAAGGCGAGGGAAAAACCCACCGAATAACTTTAAAGGACTTCAAAGGAGGCCTCGGGGGCTCGGAAAGCGCCACGCTCGCGGCGAGGCAGAGCGGAGGGCGCGGGGATCCGGGAGATCTCCCAGGGGCGCGCGGGATCCTCCCGCGCACGGAAACGCCGGCTCCTAACGCCCAGCCTTGCCCAAGGCTCGTCGCCCGCGGCGGCCGAGCCCGCCGGCAGCGGCGTTTAGCACGCGCTCCCGGACGCTGGTGCACCCGGCGGGGCCCCGACGGCAGAGGCGCCGGACGGTCCCGCTCTCGCGGCTCGTCCCCGGCGTGCGCCGGGAGCCGCAGCAGCCTGGGGCTCAGCGCAAAGCGAGTGCAGGCTGCAGGGAAAACGCCAGCGCCCACGGAGAAACCCTGACCTGCTGCAGCAGGGCAACCGGCACCTGGCTATTTCAGTGCAATTTTCTACCCCGCGCTCTCAAAACGCAACTTCCCCAGCAAGCCCCTCGGGGACGCGGGTGCCAACCGGGCGAGCCACGGTCAGTCCTCTCGCGGGAGCAGCGGGTCTCGCTCATGGCCGCCTCTGCCCGGCCCCTGCCCCCAGCTCCCCGGAGCAGCGGCACCGCGGACCCTCGCTCGAGCGGCAGCGCTCGGGGAAGGGGAAGCAGCGGTGCAGGGTCTAAGCAGCAGCATCCTCCCGGCCTCCGCAGCAGGGCCGGGGAGGGCGGCGGAGCAGGCGGCGGACGCCCCGGCTCCGAGCACCATCTCCAGCCCCCGGCCGCAGCGAGCCCTCTCCAACGCGCCGTCCAGCCTCGCTGCGCCCCAGCCCCAGCCCGCACGGCTGCGCGCCGGCACGCACGTGTGCACCCAGGTATCTAACTTAAAGTAAGCAGCTGTTTTGGTTAGTACCTTCAAGTAGGAAAAAGTGTTCTCAAGTCTAGCATCCAAAAGAGACCTCGGTTTGTTTTAATGCCCTTTGAGCCCTGCGCTCCGGCGGCGCCGGGAGCCTCCGCGCCGCCGCTGCCCAACGCAACCGAACCGCCCCGCGCCGCTTCCATCTTCCTCCTGGTCAAACCCGCCCGGGCAGCACCGCCGCGCCGCTGCCGCCCGCCCTCGCCAGACCGGCCGCGCTTCACAGTGCAAAATCCGGGAACGGACAACGCGACGGCAGCGGGGGGTCGGCAGCCGGCCCGGCGCGGCCCCCGCTCCCAGCGCGGACCTCGCCGGAGGCCCCCTGGCCCCCCTCGAGCCTCGGCCGCCCGGTAACCTAAGTGCAGAGCACCAAAGAAACCGCAGTTTTGGTCAAGCCACAGAGAATTCATTCTCCTTGGCCTCAGGGGGGAAAAAAAAATAAAAAAGAAAAATAAAGAAAGAAATGAAGAAGGAAGATAGCTAGAAAGGAGCCAGCCGGGTGAGAGCGCGGATAGAAGCAAGGCAGCACAAATGCCCATCCTTTACAGATAAAAGAGTTAAATTCCGACAGGACCAAGTGCTTTAGAAACACACAGCACAACAAACTTGGCATACTGAATTTTAGAAACATCACGTCCACTGTCACGCACCGCGGCTCAGCTAGGTCAGAGGTTTCCATGCATTTACTTTATTATTTTCAAGTTGACGAACAATATCAATAAGACTGGATCGAGTAAGGCTATTTTTCCTTTTTTTGTTGTTTTTTTTTGTTTTTTTTCCTCCTTCTCCTTTGCATCGGAAGTGAAGTCAGACAGATGCCCACACACACGGATCCGCACACGAACGCACTTGCACACACACGCACGCCAGAACACCAAGACACAGAAGAGGAAGAGTCGTTTATACCTGACTGGTGATGAGGTCTGTCCTATCTTATTCAAAGAAATGTTTATGTGCATAATATACAGAGGTGCAGCATTTACACATAGGATATTGTAAAGACACAGAGCTTGCTACAGATGCCTTCAAGTCCTCAGAGATGCATCCCCCTTCCCCACCCTGCCCTTTCTTGGGATTCCGATCGGATCCTGCCTCCACTTCACGCTGTGACTTCCAGACTTTAACTCAACAACCGCGACTCAGGCAGAGCCACCGCTCCGAGTCAAAGACCTCCTCGCAATGTCCCTCGCCTGCTCCTACTTCGGGCGGAAAGCGGCACACGCCACCCTCCGCCGCCCCAAGCACACACAGCTCTGAAGCTCCCGCCGAGGGTTCAGCCAAGTCTCGGCTTTGTTGGGTTTTTTTCTCCTTTCAACACACCCAGCAGTGCTGAGCCCAGAAAAATTCAGCCAGGAGAAGAGGTTTAAACAACTCCTTGCATTCTTGGAAAAAAAGGAAAGAAAACAAACCGAAAAAGAACGGAGGAAAAAAAGGAAAGAAAAAGAAAAAAAACCCAAATCAAACAATCCACGTGTTCGTGCCAGTATTTCAAATGGAAGGGGGTGTTTTTTCCTTTGGTTTCTTACTGAAGGCAAAGGTGAGAGTGGGCTTACAGTCTGCACGGGTCCGAGACCCCCGACATTCACAACCGCGGGGGCCTCGGCGTCCCCGTTGCTGTGGTCCCTGCGGCGGGGGCACAGGCGCCCGCCGGGGGGGGGCTCCAATCCCTTCCACTGGGCGGGGGGCAGCGGGGGGGGTCCCACCACAGCGAGTCCCCCCCGTGCCCCGGCAAACAACATAAAAACTAAAAAACTAAAAAAAAAAAAAAAAGATTGTTTCTTGGGTCTTTGTAGTTTGTTCTTTGTTTTGGTTTTCTCATTCATTTCTTACTAACACTTTATCTTGCATGCTCAGAGGAACCCCCAAGGGTCCACAGTATATACAGAAGTCACTACGACACTCAGGACATACTTGTTCCGTTTTTGGAAATTTTTCTTTGTTTTTAGTGCTACTTTCATATCTGTCAGATTCCAGCCCGGGGCCATGGTCAACAGGGCCGGCGACTACTCATCTGCATCTCGCTTTTGGTCAAGGGAACTCTCTCACCTCTCCTAGGACAGGGATCTGGGGAGGAGACGGGGTGCCAAAGGGCGGGGGAGAGATACGTTCTCCTAAAGAAAAAAGTTTCAAATTGCCTGCAGCTTGGGAATAGCAACAACAAAAAAGCAACAACCATATTCTCACCATGGTTCGCTTATTTTTGAATTCATTGAAGTGCCCGTCAAGAATAAAGCCAATCGTAGCTTCCCTGGACTGCCCTCTTCAAGGACGTTACATTCAGTGTTTGTCAGCAGTTTATATGGCTCAGTTGAACTGCAGGTCTCGCAGCCCATTTGTCTAACAATGGCAGTGCAAATACACCTTTCGAGTTGAAATGTATTTGTGCTGTTTTTTTTCTCCTTTCAAAACACAACTTCCCTTTGTTCATTCATTCCCTAGAAACAAACTTTTTTAAAATTAAAAACTAAAAATTAAACCAAAGACACTCTCTTATCCCTTCCGCTCTTGCTGCTCTCTATCCCATGGGATGCTAAAGGGAATCCAGACTCATGCTTTAACAAAAGTGCTTATTACTTGAAGCAAGTGCTTTGGACCAAGGGGGCGGAGAGAAACTTCCTTTTTTTTTTTTTCTTTTTTTTTTTTTGAGGAAAAGGGAAACGGAGGGGAAGAGCGTTGGGGAGGCGTGATCTGATGCCTGTTTGTTTGAAACCAAGATCAAGCAGCGTTGAAGGGGGGAAGCTGAAAAAGTCACCGCATGGCGAGAGCGACACCAAATCAACGCCGGGAGCCGAACAGAACGCTAAGCGGGAATGGTCCAACTTTGGCATAAAGGTCCGTGGGAAGGAAGGTTTCGGCGAAGCCCCGGCCGGCGCTGCCGCACACCAAACCCGCCCGGCCGGCACGCCGGCGCGAGGTGGTGCCGCGACCGAGGACCGCGGGCGGGCGGGGAGCGGAAGTTTCCCTCCATCCCTCTTTACAATGCACTAGGGAAACCATCACAAATCTCGTTTAGCAAAATAATGCATTATTACCAAACACTTTGATTATTACTTAAATTGTCAAGCTGTGCTGTCAAATGTATACAATACAGCGTTAAAGGAGAACAAGACTGGTAGCTGCAAGAAAACTGGCCGCTCTTCCCCTTTCCCCACCCCACCCCACCCCACCCCATTTTTCTCCCCATGTGTTCCCAAACCACGGATGTGCTGCTGAAACCTCATTTCACTCCATTATTATTATTATTTTCAATAAGACACAAGGAGGGGGGAGAAAGAGAAAAAAAATCTCTAAGAGCAAAAAATACACATGTTTAAAGCATGGTGCTGCAGAGAAGAAATGGAGAAGCCCTTACAGAGATCACATTGATTGTCTCGTCGTAGTTTTAGTCATCATGTTGAGTGAAAGGTAACAAATCATAGCACAGAAAGGAAGCAAAAAAATCAACCTTCTTAAAAAAAAAGAAACTGAAAACGACATTTAAAAAAAGAAAGAAGGAAAAGCAGCACACTCCATGTACTCTAAGACATTCTCTCACCCTGGCTACAGGAGGAAGTTGCTTTCAACTGAAATGGTTTTGGACTTGCACCCCGGCGGCCCCGAGGGCAGCCCCAGCCCTGCCGACACGGCCGAGCCTTCGCCTACGGCTCCGAGAGCCAGAGCGGGGCTCGGAAGGCGCCTCCGCTCCCAGGGACCGCCGAGCACCAACCGGCCCCGGGAAACGGCCTGCGCCGCGGGCACCGTCGCTCCCGGAGCGGCTCTGGAAAGCAAGGCCTGCGGCAGCTCTGCCTCTCCATGTGCCTGAAAAAGTACTTTAGCCCTTGAAAAAGACGACTCAGGACTTTGGACCCATTTTCCTGCCCCTGGGGGAGGGCGATGGCCAGCAGCGAGAAGAGGAAGAGATAAAGTGATGCCTGAATCCCTCCCGGAAAGGGAAAGCGCTGCAGGAGGCAAGTGCGGACTCGACAGCAATGTAAACAAGTCTCTTTTTCCAGTTCTCCTCTGTAGAATACTGAAAAGCATCTTCAAAAAGGATCTCTTTATTCAAGTTTCGTGAGCTCCGATTCCAAACTGAGGTATTCGGTGCAGAAAGGTTAACACTCGCTTTCAAGCTAAGAGGCTGCGAGGGGTGAGCGGGGAGGGGGTCGGATTTCCCTGTCCCGGAGGATCGATCCTACCCTACCACTGCAGGCGGGAGGGGAGCCGCCGCCGAGCTGCCCCGGCGGCTTTGCCAAGGGAGATTTCCTGAGCCGGACGGGGCGAGCGGCTGGAAAGGAAAGCGCTCCGGGGAGAGCAGCTGCTGCTCGCTGGGTGCCTGCGCGTGCCAAAACGCCTGGAGCTGCTTAACGGCAAATCAGTCTTCAAGAAAGGTTTATGAGAAGTGCATCGAGGGGAACGACCTGGCATCCGCCATCCAAAGATTTAAGCCCTCTGAAGACGAGGCTGACTACCGTGCTAACGTCAAGCACCCAGTTTCTGTCTCTGCTCCCCGTTTCCAAAATCTGGATGAGGTCAAATTTCTAGAGTGCTTTGCTGAACGGAAGTGCAAGGTGGTAACGTGACGGGGAGACGAAGCTCCGTGCTGAGCTGGTGCCACGGAGCGGGAGGAGAGCAAGCAGAGAACCACGAGGTCCCCCGCGCCGCTCCTCCGCAGGTAAAACTGTTACACGAAACGCGGAGAAAATGTGCTTATCACCCAAAGGCCAAGACTGAAGCTTTGTATTTGGTTCTAAGAGTTTGGCTTTGGTAAAAGAAAGAAACAGTGCGACGGGACTTTCCCACCTCGGGATCCGACTCCTGCCGGGAGGAAAGACCTCTCTGCCGACCGGCCGGCGGCACCTCGGCTCGGCGGCCTCGTCCGCGCGCCGGTGGGAGCGGGGCTCTGCCGCTTCCCTGCGGAAAGCCTGCAAAAACGGCACGTCGCACTGCCCGCTTCACACAACAACAGAAACCGCAACAAACAAAACCCTAAAAGAAGCCACCTTCATGTAAAAATAATAATAATAAAAAGAAATAATACATTATTTTGGTTACAGAAATGCTTTTTCCTCTTTTAAACGCTACCTAGAAGAGCCAAAACGTGCAGCTCGCACGCTCCTGTAACAGTCTCGTGGCCACCGGAGGCGTGGGGCAGAGCAAAGGCGATGGGGCAGCGTGAAAGCGGCATCCTCTAACAGACTGTTCTCCCCATCGCAGTCCAAAGCCTGGCACCCACAGATCCACGCAGGACACCGCCGGGGCGGCCAGGGACGGCGCCTTGGCCCCAGCCCAGCGCTCCCTCTCTCCCGGCAAGGCTGGGAAAGGAAAGACGGTTGGCGGAAAGGACGATGTCTTCAGCACGCGGTGCCCTGCCAGCCCATTCGCGTCCTCTGCGCCCCAGTCTTTGGCTTTGAACAGACTTGTGATATGGTGAAAGAGAGTATTGGTTTTTTGCACATGATACTGTTACAGTAACTCAAAAAAAATCAAAAACAAAAACAGTGCAACATTCTTGAATGCTTCAAACCTGCATTATAAATATGATTTTTAAAATTAAAAAAGAACAAAAAACAATGATCTCACATACACACACGCTAATAAAACCTGCCAAGATGCTGCATTAGAAAAATAAACACAGGCTTATTTAGGGTTGTGAATAAGGACTTTGAAGTGCATTTTTTCCTTATTAAAAGGCTAAAACGTTCAGATTTTTTTTGTGATTTTTGCTGTTTTTTAAAGGTAAATGCTCGTTTCTTTATAAATATTTTTTTAAAAAAAAAAAAGCAACACTGACTCTCGCATGGAAATGGCCACGCAACAAGAGAACGAAAATTCAAAAAAAAGAATCATTTCTTCGGATCCAACATTTTGCCAAGAAAAAAAGAAACCAACGGAATCCCTAAAGTGCCTGGTGTAGGGAGGGAGGTTCCAGCAACACATCCGCAGGTGAGCAGACCGCGGGGTTGGGCAGCAGCACCCGTTTTTGCATATAAATGACAGCTGCCAAAAGGGTATTTTAGTGTCCCAGGTACAGTAGGTCTTGATCAAGTGTTTGTATTGGAATCAAAGGATGAGCGTGAGAAAAGTGTGACTCATAGAGGAGCAGTTACAGTGGCACTTGGCCAGGAGCTAACACCCACCCCGGCGTTTGCAAGAGCATCGAATTCCCCCAAATCCCCTGCCCCCCCCCCATCCCACCAAGAGTTCAGGCTTCCAGGTCTGGCTAGACGGTGCCGTGGAGGAATGAGCAGATCGAGTGCTCGGGGGCAGCGGGGGGGGGGGGACACGGCAGCCCTGGGGGCACGTGGAGCTGTAGCGAAGGCAAGACAGGGTGAGAGGCCGGGACAGGGGACTCGGAAAGGCTGGGACCGATTTCAATACACTCCAAAGGCTGGGACCCAAATGCTCTTCCCATCTTTGGACTACTGGATGGTCCCAACCCACTGCTTTTCTTTTTTTTTTCCTTCAGTTCTTTTTTCTCAATTCTTTTTGGCCACAGAGTCAAGCCGCTGCTCAAGGGAAACAGTGTGAACCTCCTAGCAGCTCCCAGGCCACCGCAAGATGCAGAGATCAGCAGGAGGAGCCCTGGCAGCAGGAAAAGGCTCAACTTATTGGGAGAGCAATCCCGCTTTGCAATTTCTAAAGGGGAGCTGCCTAGCTAGAGGACGCAAGAAACTTTTTAAGTTTCTTAAAATAAACAAACAAACAAAACAAAACAAAACAAAACAAAAAAACAGGAAACCCCAAAGAGGAGTCCGGGGCAAGTCTCCAAATACCTGCCTCATCTCAACCCTAGGTCTGCAGCGTTCATCTCTGGTCCTGCAGTCAGAGAAATCACAACAGCAAGGTGGAAGCATGCACTCACACGGGAGAGGATGCAGGAGGGGCAGGGGTGGGGAACAGTACTAACAGCTGCTCTATAATTCAATTAACAGCTTTGGCACCACACTGGCAATCAAGCAAGAAGAGGAAGCTCTGAACTCTTGGCTTACCCGGCCACACTAGAAGGCCTGCCCAGTCTTGTTCTCCTTTAAAGTGCCCTATATTTATAGAATTTCTAAATAAATATAATAAGATATTAGGTCACCCATAGTTTAAGCTACTCCGAGTAACAGCCGTCTAAGCCGATGGCACTGTGCCGGTCCTTGCTGTAGGGGCAAGTGCTGCCGTTGGGCAGGGCCCCGCAGGCTGCGGTTTTGGCTGCAATGCCGCAGTTCTTGAGGAGGTTGAAGCTGAAAGAGCTGATGGCGTCTTTAGGTGGGAAAGGCTTCATGGTGGAGAGGATAAGTGCCAGGCAGTCGGCAACGTCCTTGTTGGGGGCGCATGCCAAGGCTGGGGTATGACCTAGAACAGAGCCAGGAGTGAAGGCAACGCAGCCCTGCAGCTGCCTCCCGGCAGGGACTGGGGGACGCCGCGGCGTGGCCCAGCCCTCGCACGCAGCACATCTGCACGAGCATCGTATAGCCCTGCTTAATTAGGCCTGCTTCTCTGCAGGATAGGTAGCCCGGGCACAGAGGGGTGCTGGGGAAAGCCCCAAACACAGCGTTGCCAAGGAGGTGTGACCAAGCCCCTTGCTGCCCTGCGCCTCAGTTTCCCTTCTCTAAAACAAATTGCCTCCGCACGGTAAGCACATCACAGAGCATGAGGCTGTTGTACCGTGGTCCCAGAGACCGCAGGGACATGAAGCAGGCAGGTAGATGAACTGGCACTGCGTGGGCCTTTGTCAGTTCTGGTTCCAGACTAGACTAATTTCTGGACACGCCTGGACCTTTGATTCAATTGCTTTGACTGGGGCAATTTTCATTCCATGAGCTGAGGGGTCAGGACTTCTATTTGTCTTTATCTCAGAGGACCCTGCTTTTGAGCACTGGCAATCCTTGCAATTTGAGCAACTGCTTTAAAGTGTGCCAAAATCAGCAGGAACCAAACAAAAGAGCCTCAGAAGCCCTGGCAGTGCAGCAGACGCAATGGTATTTTTCACAACTTAAAGGTATTCCAGCAGAGCAAAAACTCTGCTGTGAGAAAAAGCTTCCGGCCACCACGAACAGTTTCTGCTAAACTTGCAAGTGAGTCAGCAGCTTATCACTAGCTCAGGCTGGGCTGGTTTTGTGCCTGACCACAAATGGCAGGAGAGCCAGACAGTGACCAAAAGACGCATGAGAGGAGAAAGTCACATATTTCAAATACCTGTGGGACCCAGAAATACTTCTACTAAGTGACAGAGGATCACAGTGTGGCAAAACCCTTACCTAGGCTGTTCCCGCCAAGCCAAGAGCTGAGAACATGGAGCTCAGCTGCAGAAGGGGTGCAGAAATCCTTCCCATCCAGGTTGAGCAATTCCCCAAGCAGCCCTCCGTCCCCCAGGGACATCACGCAGCGATCATGCCGGACGCGACCCCCGCCAGCTGTGAGGAGTACTCACCTTCTTCATCCACAGCCAGCACAGTGGCACCTCTGCTGAGCAGGGCTTGGACGACAGAGGCCAGTCCGTTGCGAGCTGCGATGTGGAGCGGCCTGGAGGGAAGCAGCGAAAGGAAGCACCTTAACTGGATGGCACTGATTCAAGAGCCAGTGCAGAGCTGGGAGCAGCCTGCCCAAGCAGTGCTGACGCTCCTACCAGCTCATGCAGGGATCTTCCCGAAACCGGCACCAATGCAGCCATTTTGACACAAGAGCTCAGTTCTGGAGCTACTCCTGTGAGACTCGGTATTGCAGGAGAACTGGGGCTCTCAGCTGGTGACTGAGAGCCAGAGGCAAGACTCAAGCCCAGGAGCTGGGAAAGGTGGGCACAGAAAGGAAGGTGCCCCACATAGCTCAGACTCTCTGAGGAGAGCAGCCTGCAGGCTGGCCCAGGCCCTGGGCTGCGCTTCCACGTCTGCAAGCGCAGCCAGCCTAGCAGCCAACAGCCACCTTCCGAGGACACGCTCCATGTTAAAAAACAAAGGGCCACTGTGATCAGCTTCAAGAGCAGATTGACTTCTCCTGAGCTTACCTGTTTGCACTTTCGCTGTGCACATCAGGCAAGAACACACCTCCTGCCACTAACTTTCCTTCTTGTCAAAACATCACCCACACCCAGCAAAACCCTGTTTTTTTCCCCCACCACTGCCAACTATCCAAATACTCACATCTGCAGAGCACTGTTACTTGCATTGATAAGGCCAAGGTCTTGGGTTTCCCCCAGGATCAACAAGGCACACTTTTCATGACCCTGGAAAGGAGACCAAATTGTTTATATTGCATGAGCACAAAGGCTGGAGTAATGGATGGGACCCGAGTGCTGTCTCCTCCATCTCTTTTTTGACAGTGTCTGCTTTTTCACCTTGAATACATTGATCACAAGCCTGCTGCTTCCACCATATCCCGGCACCAGGAAGTGCACTGAGCTCAGAAAACTCCCTGAACTGGGATGCCCCAGGAAAAATACAAATAGGTTTTTGCTACGATTTAAGCTGTCTAAACTGAATCATGAGCATCTGCACAGGTCAAGGCAGCTGAGCAAGCATGCAGAGCAAGCCCAGGGCCCTCGCCTCTACTCTGGCAGGGCAGGACGCCTGTCCACCTGTTGGCAGTAAGGTTTCAAGGCTGAAGGTGATGGTGAACACAATCACATCTGATAAACGCTTGGCTCCCTACCTTGCTGCAGGCCAGGTGAAGAGCTGTGTTCTTGTTGACATCCAGCACAGTTATATTTGCTTTTGCTCGGTACAGCAGGAACTCTGAAATCAAGAGGGGCACCTGTTGTTGAGATGACGAAGGACCAAGCCTGGCAAAATGGGGCAGTGGCCATGTGCTGAGGGGGCAGGAATGGGGCAGTAATCCCAGCATGCCTGGGAGAGACGAGGCATGGGCCCTGCTCCCACTCAGGTGGCAAACTGGAGAAAGAGGCTGCTCTAGTGGGGACAGTTGGCAGGTGCTTACTGCCTCAAAGAATAGCCAAAAACACCATCTTGCCCAAGCAGCAAATCCTCCTCCCTGCCGTTAGAGGTTTGAGGAACTGGCTGTGTGCAGCACGTAGAACACTGGAACAGGACAAAGATTTCAATGCTGCACTGCAAAAGCACATGGCCTGACCTGGAAGTGCCCGGGGAAGGAGGCAGGCTGCCAGCCACATACCAACTGCTGCAGTGTGCCCGTTCTCAGAAGCCATCATGAGGGGAGTCCTCCCCAGCTTGTCAGTCATGTCCACCTCAGCTTGGTGGCGCAGAAGCAGCTGTAAACCATGGATGTTGTCTGCAAAGGCAGCAGCGTGAAGGGGTGTCCTGCAAAGAAGAGAGTGGGTAAAAAGGATGGCACAGCACCCACACCAGACAAACTGCCCAGCCTGCAGATGGGTTTGGGGTTGCTAAAGTCCCTTTATGCCGTAGGAAGGGCAGAAAAAGTGGAATTTACTTTTTGCCGTTGGACATGGCCACACCCAAAGCAGACACCCCACAGGAGCCTGCACCACTGGGCAGACTTTGCCCTGAAGTGGGTCAGAAAACACTGAAGTGGTCGTCCTGACAGGGCAAGCATGTGGCAGGGACCCTGCAGCCACACAAGAACAACGAACCAGGAGAGGTGCGGGAGTCACAGCCACCACCCAGCAACCCTGGCAAGTGGGCCACAAGAGAGAGATGACTCTGTGCTCACCTTCCTTTGGCATCTCTGCTATTAACAATCTTGGCACCTAATGCTTCCACCAGCATTTCAGCAGTGCCGTCCTGGTTGTTAATTCTGTGGTGGGGATGAGAAGGAAAGTTAGAACAAGGCGAAGCAGCATTAGCACATCTGCCTCACTCAGTGTGAGGGAGCAGCACGTTCCAGAGGCTCAGAAAGGATGCAAACAGCAGCTGCTCTGGAATGATTTAGGGTAAAAGCTTTACTCTTCTTGGCATTCCTCAAGGAAACACAGTACTGCTGTCAGTACCGCTGTGTTGTGTGTGGCTGGCAAGACAATTGCTTTACAGCTCCCAGAGGACCTCCAGCGGTCCAGCAACTGCCTACCCACTGCAGGGAGGCTGGGACAAGCAGGCAGCATAAGCCTGAGGGGTGGCAGGGTGCCCTTTAAAAGAGATTCTGGCTCTTGTCAAGAGCGGCAGGGCTTGGAGCTCCTCCCTTTGCGGGTTCCTGCCCACTGAACCCACACATTCCCTCTCCCACATCTTCTGCGTGAGAAGAACCCAGGGCATGCCCCAGATGCCACTTACACTGCACAGTGCAATGGAGTAAAGGGATTTCCTTCTAGGTATGCAAATGGATTGTGTTCAAGTAACAATTCAAGACAATCTTCATGCCCTGTGAGAAGAGAGGGATGTGAATAGATCAGTACCAGAGGACTAAAGGCCCCTCCAACTTCACTCATGACTAAGGGACATCCTAAGGGGGGACATCCTAAGAGCTGGAGGCCTCAGAGGCCCCATGTACTGTGGAACAAAACTGCCCACATGCATTAAGTAAACAGAGGACTGAGAGTGCCCTGTTCCTGTCCAGTCTTGGCTTCTAGCAGAGGGACACTGTTGGCTGCCCTAGTCCAAGAAGAACACCAGAGCAGATCAGCCAGCACAGCAAATCTCACAACTGGGAGAACTGGACCATTGGCACAGAAGTGCCCCAATATCCCTCTTCCTCACTGCAGAGGTAGTGTTCTTGTTTCCTCTCCGGCTGCAAAGCTGCTGCATTTCAGAAGGCTTCTGATTCCACATCTTCTACTTAAGAACTTCACAGCCACATTGCTAGCTCCCCCATGAAACACTGAGACATCCTTTCCTGTTGCCATACCAGGCCTGCCACTCCCTGCAGCCATGGTGATGGCCAAGTAATCCTATAAATCCTGCAGTCCTGGAGCAAGCAGCATGAGCTATTCAGTAATATTTGCTCTCATGTTTCATCCCCTGTTAAAGGAGCTTGTCAGGGGAAAAAAATCCCTGTCTCCCTCCAGATTTGCACTTTCCATCAGCCTGAATTCAGTGCTGGGCTGACAGCTTCTGGAAGTAGTACAGGACAAAGGGACAACTTGGCTCCTCAGTCTTTACCAACATGAAGGCCAAGCCACCATCAGCTCAACAGTACAGCAGCATCATTGGAGTGCTTAACCCATAGCCATCACAGAAAGGGAACAGCTCACATGTGCTGTTCCAGCTAGATCCAAAGAAGACAGTTTGACTACAGCTTTCTTTACAGAACGCACCCCAGAGCAGTACTAAAACTTCTTGGTAGGACTCCCTCTTACCAATCAACAGCAGACCAGAGCAGAAGGGGGAAAGGGCCCAGCCCTGCTCCTTACCACTATACGAAGCCCAGTGCATCGGTGAGTAGCCACTGTAGTCCACCACAGAGTCCAAAGGGTCAGTAGAGAGGGCTGCCTGCAGCAGGGTCCTCAGGATTTCTAAGTGCCCACACGCCGACGCAAAGTGGATCGGGGTCCGGCCTTTGAAATCCCGACACAGAACGAAGGCATCATGGTCCAGCAGGGCAGCCAGGCAGTCCTCACAGCCCGTCACAGCCTGTGTCCGTAAAGGAGGACCAAGAGGTCAGATTTCCTCCTTTGACCATTAACAACAGAATCATCCCCTTCTTCTCCAGTTTCCTTCTCAAATGATGCATTTCAGGAAGGGAAAATGGGGTCTTTTACTGAGGACTGCTGTGACAAGATAAACCCCTTGTTTGTCCTCCAAGCAGCCTCCATGCAGGAGACCTCTGAGTAGAAGTTAACAAGCTCCAGGATACCCTCTGGTCCCAGAGACACACTCACCCCTCGATGCAGGGCGGTCCTGCCCCTCTTGTCTGCTGCATCAGCTGTGGACCCCTTCTCCAAAAGGAGGTGGACACAGTCAACGTGGCCATTCATGATCGCCAGCATCAGTGGGGTTCTGCACAGTGGGGGGACAAGCAGCAGGAAGGATAGTGAGCTTGGAAACCACGACTGGGTTCAAGCAGCACCCTCTTGCCCCTGCCCAGTCACCCTTGCTGAGTGCCTGGTTTAAGCACTGGCTCGGAGAGGTGGGCATTGTCAGCGGAGTGATGGGAATGAGGTTTCTGTACTTTGCTCCCAGGGTGGCTGCCAATTTGCTACAGTCTTTGACTAAAATGTTTACTGCCTATGGTAGAGGATGCACAGAACAGAGCATTCTGGGACACTCTGAGAACCTACAGCTGTAACCCGCAAGGGGCCTGACCCCGTGACACACAGAGCTCAAGAGAAATGCCTGAAGAAACTCACTGGCCATGGATGTCCATGACGTCGGTGATGTCCGCTCGCTCCCCACTGTCTATCAGGAGGTGCAGGGAATCCGTGTTCCCATTGGCAGCTGGAGAAAATTCACAAGGAAACAAGAAGTCACACACATACAGATGGGTCCTCTCCTTCCGACCACTGCCATAAACCAAAGGAACGGGCCTGTGCTCAGCAGCCAGCAGCACACATGCTGGGCAACTTCGTTATATGGTTGCTAAGCTACAGTATTGATTAGTGTGTGCATAGGCTTAGCTAAAAACACGTGTGCAGAAACTGCCGGTGTTTTCTCTCCCACCTGTTGCTGAGCTACTTAGACGCTTCGCTTCTGCCGGCATGCCACAGCCGGTTGCACTGGCCCCATCCTGGCTCTAAGCATCATCCTGAACCACAGCTCTTTCCCTCTCACTGAAGGGCAGCTGGGTAACATGCACTGTTGTCACTGGTGGCTTCCAGGACAGCTGCTCAAAGCCAGTCTAACACCCTCCTAACACAGCAAACAGGAGATCTACAACACCCACAGCCCAGGCGCCAAAGGCCTGAAGGGCTCTGGACATGCCCCCCCACCATCCCCCAGCCCTTTCTGCCCTCTTTCACCTGCAGCGTGGAGAGGTGTCCACTTCCTCTTCCTCTCCTTCACCAGGGCGGACGCGCCGTGGCTGGTGAGCACCTCCACGCACTCCGTGGAGCCCCTCTCCGTGGCGAGGTACAGTGCTGTCCGTCCCTTGTGGTCCCGCACATCGAGGTTCACGAGGGTTTCGGCAAGTGTCTTCAGGGCTTCACAGTGACCATTATAGGCCTGAGGGAAAAGCAGAGCACATCAAAGCAGAGCCCAGAGAGACAGCAGCCACGAGTCCCCAGCACTGGGACAATTCCCACTCTCTAGGTCCCTCAAGCCAGCTGAGCCTAGGCTCAGCCATCGCCTCACGTTCGCACTCTGATCCCACAAAGCCCTCATCCACTCCCTGCCTACACAGACAAGGGAGGTGGCTCCAAACAGCAGTAATCAAAGTCCTGAAAAGAGCGAGATTAAAACACAAATCGAAAGGACTTCAATCCATGGCCTGTGGGGACTGCCACACATGTTTTTCCCAGGCTGCCAGCTCCTTTCCTTCTCTGCCCCGCTCAGCATTGACAGCCCCTGAGATCCAAGTCTCTACTGCATGAGAGCAGGCACCTTTCCAGGGTGCACTGTGAATCCTGGTGGAAAGGCAAATGCCCTCTGCAGCCCTGGGGCTGGGCCAACTGTACTTACAGCTAAGTGCAAAGGGCTGACTGGAATGGTGCTTTCCACATCCTCCAGGCAGTTAAAAGACATTTCCAGGAGCTGCAATAACAACAAGGAAAATATAAAATCATAGCTGATCCTTGAAAATACACTATCATGGAGGCTTCAAGAGGCACCTTCACCACCAGCAGTCTGCAGCTGCGTGAAAAAAATCTGCTCATCAGTTCCAGAATGACCAGAATCTCAGCATGGAGCTTTGGGCCCCATACAGACAAACATATCCAGTCTTGCTGCCCAGAAGCCTCCCCATTACTCATGTGGTTTCCTATACCCACACAGCCCTAAGCTCCTAACTCTGTAACAGTGCAGGCAATTCAAACAGAGCTACAAGGTTTTTTCTCTACTGCAGCAGCTCTTCCCTGGGACAAGTCTCCAGGCTTTCTTTTAAAAGTCCAGCCTTGCTCTACTGCCAGGGACACAGGTAAAACATCCACACTTTCCCCCTTGCTAGGTAACTGGTCTCCTTTCTGGGATATCTCACTCAAGCCCAGGGCTTCCCTCCAAAGTGTTCCTGGCACGATGGCTCTCCAAGAGTCCCTGTGCTCTTTAACACAGTGCCTCAAACCATCCTCCCTTCTTCCCGGACAAACTCCAGCACTGTAGCACCTAGAACACACACAGTCCTTTAGCCATGCCTGGACAGTGCAGGGCTGGCCAAATTCCTAGGGAAGGACTTCCCCCTCCTATCGCCTGGCAGCACAGAGGGTGTCACTGGCTTACTCACCAGTTCAAGGTTCTGCCTGTTGCCATACGCAGCTGCATAGTGGACAGCGGTATATCCCTGCTTGTCCCGGAGGGATGGATCAGCACCATTATCCAGTAAGAACTCTAAACAACTGCAACAATCAGGAGAAGGGGGAGATCAGAGAGGCAGAGCTTTGCAGGGAACTTTGTTCCCCAAATGTTCAGAGCAGATGTAAAAAATGTAAGTGTTGTACTAATCGCTTCAAGACATAGAGTGTGTACAGAGACCCAGGAGGACCTGCAAGTCCTCTGGAAGTGAGCAGGACTCCATGACCAGGCTTGCCTCAAGAATCAAATTAGCAGATGTTTCTTCCAATACATCACTGCTCAGTTTAAGGTAAGTGGAAGCAAACAATTTCCAGCGACTGCATGCAGGGGTCAGAGGGAAGGGGTAAACAGCAAACAACTGCCAGATGGGGCTGTGATGCAGACTCACAAGAACGCCTCCTTCAGTCTGGACTCCTTCAGTGGCTCCTCATCAGTGTCATGGCTGTTTCCTGAATGAGTCTCTGCTCTGAAAGGTCAGAGGCCTACATCAGTTTGCTGAGAAACAGCAATTGCAGATGATCGCAAATGGGGAGAGATGGAACCAAGTCACCCAGTCTAACTCTGCAAAGAGATGGCTCCGTGCCTCTCTATTTCCCTGCTCAGTCCCAAAAGCAACCCCACCTTTAACCACAACTCATGCTCACAGCAGGGTCAGCATCACCCCTCCTCCACATGTAAAGAAACTCTCACGCAGTGTTTCTTGCTCAGCACTGCAGCAAATTATGGACAGAGCACAAAGGTCCCGTAGTTGCCACTAGACTATCCCTCTCTTACCCACACTTCTCAAAGCACTGCGCATCTTCACAAATCATTAAGCACTAGCTGTCAGAGATGGTTAGGGAACAGCAGAGCATCTCCTCCTAGCAGGGAGTGACACTGCCTCCAGCCTCAGCTGAGAGAGGACCACTCGCCTCCGAGACACTCACCTCCTGTACGTGTCCGAAGCAGCAGCATAGTGTAAGGGGGTACAGCCTTTACAGTCAGTCTCGTTAATACTGGCTCCTGCAGTGACCAGTGTCACCGTACACTGATAGCTGCCATTGGCAGCTGCGTAGTGCAGTGGAGTCCTAGGAAGAGGGAAAGGAGAAAGGGGCTTAGGAGCATGGCCTGTGACACAGCTGGAGAAACCTGCTTGGCAGCAAGGTAGGACCGTAGAGAGCTAGCCACCCTCTAGCCCCTGAGCTGCATCCTGCTCTCACTCATAGTTTTGGGTCAACGGCTCTTTTTTAAAGAGCTAGAGCTGGACCGCTCAGGGTTAGACAGGTTGAAGAAAGCAGCGTATGCAGAGGGCAGACTCCAAAAGCCTCCCTGGAGATGGCATTTTGCTTCCTGATAAGCCCAAATGATCAACCCACCCAGAGTCTGAGCTGCCATCCTCACACCCTAAAGCCCAGCTGAGTCCTATCCCAGCGCTCTAAAGCTTTAAACATCAAATGCAGCAAAGGTCTCAGCAAGGTCTCAACCAAAAACTCAGGCTCTGTGCACTGCAGCTGTTTTAGGGGCTGGAAGAATCACCTCTGCCCCTTTGCAAGGCCCACCACACACTTACCTTCCAAACTTATCTCTCCTCCTCAAGTCAGCACCACTGCTTAACAGCAAATTAAGACATTCAACGTTCCTACATGAGTTGGGAGACACGTTAGTTCAGAAGGGACCACAGCAGGAACACAAACTCCTCCTATCACACACAAGACAGCTACTCTTCTCACCCATACAACCCGGCTGTACCAAAGCTCAGATTCAGCCTGTCATCTTGGGATAGCACAAGAGCCACAACCATGGCTGGATGCTGCACATAAAAAGCTCTTCCCTGCTCTCTAGCGAAATAACCCTTACATGCTTTCTGCCTCATCAGAGCTACCCCGCATTGTATAGAGCTCTCAGATAACCAAGCAATTATAGTTAGCCATGGCATTAGCGCAGCTGATGCACTGGATTTTATGCTATAAAAATGATGTAGGATTTCTGGCTTCTGCATCAGTGCTCTTTGCATGTTTCATTCCCCCCGCTAAGAAAGGGTAACAGCGCTGTACTGCCTAAGGGCAGGTCTCTAACCAGCTCTCAAACATTGTGCAAACATAATAGAAATGAGGTCCTTGACAGGATTCTACACCTCTGTCATATCGCTGCAGCAGCATTTGTTCTAAACACACTATGTGAAATCAAACTCCCTGGCAAACAGTATGAGGCATTTATACAGCCCTGCTGCTTTTCAGGCATCACCTCGTGAACCCCTTACAAACCCCAGCCAAGGAAACATTTTAGCCCCATTTTAGAGAAAAGAGCTGCAGAGAGGAGTGACTGGGACAAGTCGGAGTCAGAAACAGAACAGGGCCAAAAGATTTCCATCTTCATTCCTGGCTCCGAGCACAGGTCTCTGCTCTCTCCCAAGGACAGAAATGGTACCCAGGGCTCCTGACTCACAGTCCTGTCCAAAGTGCAACACTATGCTATGTTACATGCTATAGCTTGCAGTCTGAGAGGAGGCATACGATTCGGGCTTAAAGCAGCCACCAACGCCCCGTGCACAGCTCACCCTCCAGAAGCAGCAGCATGGAGGCAAGTCCTCCCGAGGTTGTCAGGTGTGTTGATATCGAAGCCTGCAGACAGCACGTGCTCATTGCTCAGTGAGGAGACGATACTGTACAACTGACCTGCAAGGCAGGAGGGGCAGGGAGTCAGGCGAGAAGCCTCAAGGGCTCGCCCCAGTGCCCTCGCCACAGGAGGGGGTGCGGAGTCACTCACCTGAGGAAAGTAGCTTACGACAACAGTCTGAAAATCCAAAGAGAACAGCTAAGTGCAGAGGGAACATGTCGTGGATCCCACGCCTGCCAGGAGATGAGAAGGGAGTCAGGAGAGGGGGTGACCCTGCAGCCTACCCTCGGAAAACGTTGGCACCTGCCAACCCACTGCAATCACCCCTCTCGGGGAAGGAGTGGATCGTTTTGGTGACGTGACAGTTCCTGCATCTTCCAGTCCAGGACAGGAAGAGGAGAGGACAAAGAGTCTTTCCTTACCTTGCAGTGTCAGCACCATTCGTCATCAAAGTACTAATTAGCAGCTCGTGGCCATATCTAGCAGCAACATGGAGGGGGGTATTGCCGTATTTGTCAGCACAGTCAATCTCACTGCCTAGAAAGGAAAAGTCAAGCATTTTGCCCAGGGACCTCCACCTTCTAATCCCAAGCAACGATCCTGGTCTAAAAGAGGCTCAGATTGCAGCAGGGAGGGTCAGACAAGCAGTTCAGGATGTTCCCATTGCCATGTCCCCACTTCAGCACTAGCAGCTCATGGGACACTGCCAAGAACTCGACTCCCTTCAGCATCATGGAGAACACAAACTGATCTCTGAGCCGAGAGCCCAGTTTTGTCTTGCAAGCATTGGGCATTAGATCTCTCCCTGTTCCTGCAGGAGCTGATGTGTTCAGCCTTGGAGGTCTCCAGCTGAACTCCCAGGTCGTCTGCCACGTCTGTAGCTCTCTCACCAGAATATTGTCTTTCAGGGATGGACATGGCAGTGGGAATGTCCTTTGGCCACGGAAATTGTGACCCAGCTGGAATTTCAGTTCCTCTAGTCTGCACTTTACTGTCCTTGAGAGCTAGACCCAGGCAACACACAAGCCTTCTATCACCCCTCAACCCAGTGCAGGACCACTGGCAAAGGTCCCAAGGGCAAAACACAGAGCACAGAAGCAAATTTGAATGATAACTGTGCAGGCAGATCCTGGAGGCAGGTGCTGAGAAACACAATAAAAGAGTAGGATAAATGCAAGGCGAGAGGAAACAGCCACGTACCATTCTGAATGAGGATCTGTGAACGCGTGAACCGTCCGTGAATGGCAGCCATGTGCAAAGGGCTCTTCCCTTCCTTACTCTGTAGAGAGCAGAAGTAGACATTGCACCAGGCTTCCAGCCATCACCTCGACCTCACCCCCGCGCAGCAGGACCCTGCTCCCCCCTCCACGAATCTTGACCCCTTAGCACCTGACCTGAAAGTTGACATCAGCTCCATTGTTCACAAGAAGCTCCAGGCACAGGGCCCCATTGGTGGAGACGGCAGCAAAGTGCAGAGGGGTGAAGCCCTTCTCGTTAGGCTGATTGACGTTGGCGCCGTAATTGACCAGCTCGTTGGCCACGGCATCTTGGCCCATGTAACAGGCAATATGAAGTGCAGTGTTACCGAAGGAATTTGGTTCATCAATCTGTGGGAGCAACAAACCCCAGAGGATTTAGGAATTCAGGGAGAAGAGAGGCAGCCAAGAAACCGCCAGTGCTCCTGACACCACCCAGCACTCTACATCTGGCACCACCCAGCACCCTACAGGCACCTCCAGACTGGCTTCTAGCTGAGCTCTCCCTCCTCACAGTCCAGGCCACGGGGGTCTTACCTCGACTCCCAGCCTCAGCAGATGTCGCACAACTTCAATCTGGCCGCTGGCTGCTGCGGTGTGGAGCAGGGTGTAGCCCTTCTTGTCCTTACACATCACATCAGCACCCCGGGCCACCAGCAGCTTCAGAACTTCCAAATGCCCTGCCCAAGACACAGACTTATGAGCCAGGGGACCTTGTGAAACAGAGTCCCAGGCACAGCAGCCTTTGGGGAGCAGTTGCCCAGCCTCAAAAGTGAATTCACAGACAGTAAGCAATGTGGGAGGAGAAACGAGAACTATGTTTGCAGGAAAAACCTACCTAGGAAAGCTGCCCAGTGGATGGGCTGGCGATCCTTCTTGTCGCAAGTACTCAGGCTGGCCCCTTTGTTTAACAGCAGATTCACCATCTAGACGAGAAAAAAGCAGTGGGAGAGGCAGGGCTGTCATTTCCCTCCAGTTGTGCAGGCAGAGACGCCTTCCCAGCAGAGCTCCTGCCTGGACTGCGAAACCTGAGCAGAGGAAGGAGGGCGCAGGCAGGGCCCCCTGTGCCCGAGCCTGCCTCACCTACCTCGAGGTGGCCGCTGTGCACGGCGTGGTGCAGCGCCGTGCGGCCCGTGCGGTCCGCAACATTTACGGTGCTCAGCAGGGGGATGATGGCCTCCACGCACTTGGTGGCCCGGTTGGCAGCAGCAACGTGCAAAGGTGTTTGCCAGTATTTGTCGCGAGCATTGACATCTGCTGAGTGCTTCAGAAGGAGGTGAAGTGCCTTCTGGCAGGAGCAGAGAAAATAAAAGCTCTGATCCAACCTGGTGGAGCCAGAGAAGTCCTCTAACAAGGTGAGAGGAAAAGCTGCAGCTGGGTCCATCTCATGTTTTCAGATTCACACTAACCTACAGCCCTGAGAGTCAGAGCTGCCTTTGCACGGCTGAGCTAAAACTACTCTGCACAATCAAGGGTACATCTTTTTCCTGCTCAACTAAAGGGAAGAACCTGTTTGTTTTGCAGCTCTGGGCTGCTCCAACTCCTTCATGCTGCATCAGTTGTTCCCTTCCAGGCTGGGGTTCAGTGTGGGGAACCTAATTAAACAAGGCTCATCCCTGTGGGGTGAAGGTGTGAAATGTGGCTGCACAGGGGGTAACTGGGATGAGAGAAATATCATTGAGCCATGTGATCTAACAATAAATGAGTGTTCATCCATGACTCACGAGGTGTAAAGTGCCCGGGGGACAATAAATGTGACACACTGACCTATATTTTATAGTTATTTCCCCCTTTTGCTGGTGGAGGCAGTTTGCTGCACTCACTCCATTCATTTTCTTTGCTATAGTTTACAGACTGCCCGCTTCCAAGCAACATAAGGGCAGTGTTTCTCACTATCCCAGATCCCAGCTCACTGCTGCTGCTCTCTTCTCCCAGGGTTAACCGCTGCCACTGCCTCCTCTCACAGCCTCACCCCAGCTTCTCCTCTGCATGCAATGCTTTATAACCCTGATGAGAGAGACCAGTTGGACAGCATCCCACCCAGGAAGCATTCCTGGCTGGGAGAAGCACACTAAAAACTGCATGACAGTACAGAAAAACAGCAATCTTAGAGAGCAAGTGCTAGGGAGAAGAGATGGGGAGCACTCAGGCGCGCCTGGGAAGGCTCCTTTCGGTGACTAGGCATACAGGGCCCTGCAGGAGCCTTGTGCCAACTGCCCTGGTGAAGAACAGAACAAGAGATGCTGCTCCCCAACACACGAGCAGAGAAAGAGAAGCAAACAAGCATGCTCGAATTCACAGACAAGCAGAACTTCAGACCTGACAGCAAACAGTCCCAGCTTGCTGAGCTCCTGTATTTTAGCAGCCCACAGTAACTGTCCACACATGTTCATAGCCCACAGCAAATGCCCTTAGAGGCTTAAGCTAATGTGTTTTGCCTCATCTCTGCTACTGATTAAAAGAATTCATGCAAGTAGCCGATGTGTGGTAACTTGCCCTGCATGTCAGATTTAGGGCTGTTGATCCCCTGGCTCTGACCAAGGTGACCACAGAGTTTTTTGCTCTCAAGTAACTCAAAACAGGACAAAGTTAAGTGGGATGAAGTTAAGCCCACAAAAAGCTGAATGTCAGGAAATCTTTCTAACAAGATCCATTGGAATCATCTCCCAGGAGAAAGGGTGAGAGCCCAATCATCCCTCAATGAAATGTAAAGCTGGATTAGACAAATCCCCTGGGAAGATGGGAAAGGGAGGGAGAATGATGTTGTGGGAAAAACCTGCATGCTAGTTCCTGGCTGATGGAGAGAGGGGAACCAAGGGGACTTTTCTCAGCTCTCACTTTCAGCCTCTGAATCACAAGTTCTTTCCCTCTCACTTGTGTAATGAAAACACCAATCTCAGCCCAAAAGGCAAGGTGGAAAACAAAGAGAGATGCACAATCCTCTCCTGCCATCATCCATGCTACCCCCAATCCAGAGCGCCCACTGCCTCTGCACAAGGAGCAGATAAAAACGGAGGTAGTGTCAGAGAGAAACCTACCTCATTACGAGAAGCCGCAGCACGGTGTAATGGAGTTAGCCAAACAGTGTCCTTTGCATTAACATTAGCACCTGAGGAAGAACAAAGCAAGGGGTCAGGGAACAGAGCGGTGACCATTTGCCCACTGCTCCAGAGTCCCACTGCAAGTCTGCAGTCATCTCTGAGGCACCCACTGGCCAAGAGTGCATCCCAGTTCTGCAGAAGGGGGCCTGCAGTGAGCCTTAGGTGACGTCAGATCTTGCAAACTGCAAGAGGAACAAACTATGTCCCTTGGACAGCTGTGCCAGTGCACTGCTAACAACACAGCAAAGTGGAGACTGGAGAGACTACATCTCCCAGAGTGCCATTTCTGTGCTGAACCAAATGGTCGCAACAGAGGCCAGCCCACAGCTCTGATCCTTGCTTTAAAAAGGAGGCCACTAGAGACAATAAACAGAGCATTTCACGCTGGGAGCTGTGGTCTCTGCATTAGGAAGGAAAGATGACAGATTACTGCCATCCCAACTCCGGATTTGTGCTAGACACTTGTCTAAACCCCCCCCACCCCCCCTGCCTTTCCTTGCTGCCGAGAACTCAACACACACACGCACACACTTGAAAACCAACACAGGGCACGTAAGAGCGTCTCACACTTTGCAGATGGAGTTGAACATTGCCAGTCCTGTTTAGCAGGACCTCAGCAAGGGATTTTCCCAAGCTTCTCCTTGTCAGGTTCTCGTAGGATCGTTCCAGCCTCAGGGTTCCCCCCACACCTCGAGCAAGCATCTGAGAAGCCCGAAGTGCCCAGAGGCACTGTCGTGGTGAATGGCAGATTAAGAGACTCGCCTCTGCGCTGCAGAGGCACAGGCCCTGAGCAAAAGGCTGAGTTTCTTTGGAGGGAAATGAAGGGTAGTTTTGAGCCAAGAAACGTAAGCCAAAATAGCGCAAAATCCCCTGTTTCTTAACTGTCCCCTGTCCACTGGCTGGTGAAACTGGCCTCTCCTGAGCATCCTGCTGTGCTAGGTGTCTTAGGAGCATTCATCCTCCCTGCACTCTCCTCCAGTACCTTCTTCCAATACAAGACACTCCACATACATCCTTCTCCTGGCCTGGTTTCCACCTCTGCTGCTTCAGTTCCAACATGCTTCACTGTTTGAGCAAATCACTTAGGATTATGGCAACATTTCCTAATCTTTTCCTGGCTGTAACCCCTCTGGCATAAGTATGAGTACATGGTTGTTTGGAAGGTGACCAAAATCTATTTCTCTGCACCCCTAAAACCAGGGGAGATCACAAAGATGCCTTAAAGGCAACTCCAGCACTTGGGCCAAGTGCCTTGAGTCTTGGCCCTTACCTGACAGTATTAGGAGCTCGAGGATTGCAACATCTCCTACATAGGCAGCAGCATGCAGCGGTGTTCGTCTTTCTTGGTCCTGAGCAGGCATGTAGGAAACAAAAACCATCTATTAACTTTGAGGAGGACAGGGGGATGTTTTGCAACAAAATCCATCCTCCACTCCAGTCTGCCCCAATGCACCCCCATAAGCATGTGCAGACATCTCAGGGCACAGGACAGGGAGAAAATCACTTAGATTTCACAACTTTCTTCAGTGCACGGGGGAAAAGCAGCTCTGTGCAACCCTACAGACACTTCAGAGCTCCATGGGGGCTGACCCCATACTTAGTGGTGGGACAGACGACACCTGGGTCCTATTCTCAGCACAGGATGGGGAGGCTGCACCTTTGCCTGTCCGCATCAACTCAGACAAAACGTTTCATCCCTTTCTCTGATTCCCCAGAGACCAAGCTGGCCTTGCTTTGGGGTTACTAGACTTAATAAATATCTGCAAAGCGCTCTGAGATCCTGAGATGAAAGCCTGGCAGTGCTCTGACAGTGCACAGACCATCCCATGCTGTACGCTTTTATGCTCTTGGCCAACAACAAAAAACACTTAGAATTACAGACAGCTCAGATCAGCTTGCTGCTAGAGGCTAGGAAGGTGCAAAAGCCTCTCTCAGATTTTAGACTGGATCAGCCAGAAAAAAAAAAGTATCTTTCACTTCTGTTTACTCAAGGCAGGGCCCTGGGTAACCTCTGCCTTGAAGCATTTGGTTCAGGCTTTCCTCAGGGAACATGCCACGTACTTTGCCAGGAACCAAGCAAGTAGAAAGCTCGAAGGACACATTTCAGGCCCCAAATTTTGTGTTCAGACAAAAAAGAAAGAAAAGGAAAAAAAGAAAAGGAAAAAGAAAAGGAAAAAAGGAAAAGGAAAAATAAAGAAAAAAGAGAAAAAAAGGATTAAAAAAGATAAAAAGCTTTCATGAGGTAAAAAAACTGTTTGGAAAACAGTGTAGCTGCATTTTTTGTAGTATCTTGTGCTGGCACAGCCAGGCAAGAGGATGTGAAAGTGAAACACATCTTGCAGGTCACTGAACAAGCACGAACATTTCTAAACCTGCACGCAGAAAAAGAAATTAGGTATTAACAGTTGCAGTTTTATTCCTTCAGTAGCTGATCAAGAGCTCCACAAACTGATCCCAATGCTCTCAGCGATCCCAATACTCTCCTCGCAAGAGAGGACGAAGTGTTACCAGGTACCTAACCAAAGCAGTCATGGAAAAAATCCTCACACTATCTTTGTGTAATAGCTAAGATACGATCTAACCATTAGTCTTGCTGGCTGGCACACAGGCAACAGCGCAGGGCTGCCCTTACCTTCCCGGGACACCGGCAGCACAAGCGTCCGCAGCGCCTGCCCTTGACCTCCGGATTCGAAGGCAGCGGGGATCCGTGGTAGGCACCAGCGCTGACCCCGCAGGCCGGGCTGCGAGGATGCCACGCCGAGGCGCTCAGCACACCGTGAAACGCACGCAAGCACGCCAAAAAGCCGGTGTCAGCCAGCAGCACAGCTGGGACCAGCACGGATCGGAGACCCAATTAATGCCACAGCTTAGATGAGAACAAGACGGTGAACCAGAACAGGCTGCTCTTGTCGAGAGCTCACAACTTAGCTGGGCTGAGAGTGCAGTAACTGCTGACCCGGCACCAGTCCAACTGTGCCACCATGTCACGGAGACCTGGACGGATGCTGTCAGGGCTGGCAAATCCACCAGCCTGCAGCACAGCAGGCTGCATTTCTTATCTGCACATCTGCCACTGATTTGTTAGTGGGAAACCTGTAAACCAGACCAAGGGAGCGTATGCTAACAAGTTGGACTGGAACATTCACACGCAGGTTTCACCCCTTTCTTCGCTGGAGCCTGGTTTTCACATTCCTGGTAAATCACATTCGTCACCACCAAACTGGGGCTGCCAAGGGTTGCTCCGCCAAGCGCCAGCCTGGCCATTTGCCAGGCTCCAGAGGGACGCACCCGAATGGTACTGCAGAAGGGACCGTGCTCCCAGGGATGAGGAAGCAGCCTGGGGAAACCGCGGGGCGCAGCGCTTGTAAGGCCAAGGCGGCGCCCAGCTGTGAGACCCTGCTGCACGGCACTCTCCTCGGCCCGACTGGAAGAGCTGCGCCAGCACGCTCCGCCGTCCCGCCCCGCTCTGGAATGAGTGTAAAAACCACGCTCTGCCACAAAGCTTAAAACAAGAGCGATGGAAACACCTTCCTAACACTTGCAATGTTAATTCTCTGCTGAATGGTTCCAGTCCTTCTCTGCCCTCTGGGGAACCACCTTATCGTAAGACGGACCTGCTGTGTTCACACCAAACTATTTTGGGTCATCGTCCCACAGGAGAAAAAGGTAAACCGGCAGCGCAGCAAAGCTGAGTCTCCGTGAAAGTTCCTCCCACACACCCCACAGTTTTTCAGCTCCTCTCTTCGAGCAAATGCCCAAAAGCTTTAGGAAGTTCTCACAATCTCCCAGGGAGGTATGGAAATCCTGTAGTTCTGCACATCCCATTTTACAGACGACAAGACTGAGGTAACAGGACAAAGCTGCACAGCAAATGGCAGCCAAGCCAGGAATCCAGTCTCTGTTTCAAAACCCCAGCTCTAACCATTCTTGCAAAAAGGAAACCATCCTGGTTGGCATACAAATCTCAGTGGCTAAACCTGTGCCCTCCCCTTCACCTAAAGAACTTTCTCTGCAGGGGGAAGGAAATACAGACAGTTGAATTAAGGAGGGCTATACCAGAAAAGAAAGCAAAGCTGGGCAGAACTTACCAATACACTGATATTCTCCTTCTGATTCAGCAGCGACCGCACCTCCTCTATATCACGATTGAAGATGGCTTGGACCAGAGGAGGCTACAAAGAAAAAGACAAGTGAGCTGTGGAGGTGGTTCCAGGCACACAGAGGACACAACTGGGAGGAGACCCGGCACATCCAAGACTGACACCAGCCTGGTTCAGCCAGGATCTCGCTACATAAATGCCTTACATTTACTGTTTGCCAAAGACAGGCCTGCTGGCAGCATCTGACAGCGTTCTCGTATTTGCAGCAGTGTAAAGTTTTAAGTGTTTGTGCTGTTTGGTTTCTGTGTTTCATTTTAAACAAATGAAAAGTTACTTCTAAAATAACTTGGACAAACTGAAGTTGATTTAGTATTGATAGAAAATTCATAAGGAATAAATACTGCAGCTATAAGAAGCCGCAGAAGAGTGTTACAGACCACACCAACACTGCCAGTCAACAGGTCTCAGGGCTGCATCCAAAAAGCCTACGTACAGCTGGTCCCACAGACCCTTCGGCTTGCTCATGCACTACCAAGGGAACTCGAAACGTAACATGGTCTACGTTAGGGTTAGGATTACGTTCTTAGCGACACAGCCAGCACCAGGGACCAGTCTTCAAGCCAGCAAAGGTAGCTATCGTGATGTCGATGGCTGTTCACTGGGGAACAGATCAAGGAGTCACCAGAAAAACCTCTCTGTTTCCAGAGTCCAAGGAGCAGCACTGATCATAGACATATTAGCTCAGTCTCCAACCACGCACACAGGAACTCAGCATAGCTTTCCACACTCAGGCCCCTTGCCACACAGCAGCGCCCAAGCGCTGCAGTCCAGGTCCACTCATGTTATCAAGAGCTTTAGCCATAGTCAGAAAATCCCTTCTCCAAGTAGGTGGTATAAGACAGGTCTGTAGAGACCATGAAATCAGCTTGGCCACACAAACATGTGACGCCTCATGTGCTCCTCCAGAAGACCCTATACTGCTTGCTGCTCCCCTAAGAAACAGCTATGATGCTACGGCAGCCACAGTGGCACGAAGGGCCTGGCAAAACCGAGTGTGGAGCACCTCCTGCTTCCTGCACCTCCTGCCTCCTGCTGTTCACACCTCAAGGCAGACTTTGGTTAAAAAAGCACTAGCAAAGCTCTAGCCAAAGTCATAAAGTTAAGCACTGCTGTGGCCTGGAGAACTGACGTCCTGAACAGACAGAGCCTCTCCGCTGTCTTTGTGCCGGGGTAACATGCCTGGTCCCAGAGCGCGATGTGTGTGCTAGGGTAGGTAAGCATCACTCACAGCAGCATTAAGTTCAGGCGCCACCCAACCTCTGAGCATCACCAGAGAACCCAGTGGCCTGTCTCTTGTTTCAGTAGTCTAGAAATTACACTTTAATGTTGCAAGATCTTTGGGGCACAGACTGCGGCAGCTCCAAATCCCTTGAGCGCTTTGCACCCCATGATCACTGCCAAAACCAATGCTTCCTTGCCCAGGGTAAAGCAGCAGTCCAACGCTCCACTCCTTGCACAGATCTGAACAGCAAGTTCACGGGTGCTGCGAGCAAAACAGAGCTGCACTAACCTCCAGCACCCCCTTCTCCAGCTCTGTTCATTTAGCAGATACTGGATCTAATAGTCAAAAACAGTAAAATCTTCTCATCTTGGCTTCTCAAAGGAATCACAGACCTTCATTTTCGAGGAAATCCCTTCTGGTCCCTGCTACCCAGCAATCCTCACGCTCATCTTTCTCACCCCATCATCAAAGTAAAAGCAGCTAAATATGGGGAGCACATCCCAGGTCAGAGGGAATGAGTGAGTCATTCCCAAGGAATGCAGCAGACTCAGCATCACTGTTAGGCATTAAAAAAAAAAAGGTTAAAAAAAAAAGAAAAAGGATTCGCAGACGATAATTATGCCCTGAGCAGTCTTCAGCAGAGCGCGGTTTGCAGCAGTGCTGGGTCTGACACACCCACCCACCATTCACAAGAAAAGCTAAATGTTTTGGTTACAAAAAAAAAAAAAGAAGAAGAAGAAAAAGTTCTATTTAAATCACAGATCAATCCCTCATCCTCACCCCTCCCCTTCTTCATCCACCATGTGAGGCTTTAAACATTTGCTGTATTAATGATACCACAGGAGTGAGGGACGAGAGGTGGACGTAAATATTTGGTTTTGAGGGGCCAGCAGCCCAGGTCATTACTAGCAGGGATGAATAAAGACAGTTTATGCAAAATGTGCGGGGCAAAAGGAGACTTTTGTGGGGAGTGCGAAGTTAAGAAGATGCTGGGCATCATCTGTCATGGGGGTACAGTACAAAAATTAAGTTTAGGAATCAGCGGGATGACAAACAGCGTAACAGTATTAATACTGCAGGAGATGGTCCAAGCCGAAGGGGAGGCAGCGCGAGGGTGCTCAGGAACGCGGGGTCCGACACACGGGCCCCAAGGCAGCGCAAGGGCCACGGGCCAACGGAACCAACGGAACCAGGCACCGGCGACACCTGCCACCCTAGAGACGTCCCCGAGGCCAGGCGGGGACGCGGACGGGGCTGCGACAGCAAGCAGGGCGATCCTCGGCGCAGGGGTCCCCGGGGCTGGCGGCCCCACGGGCCCCAGCTCCCTCGGGGCAGGGGGGCCCGTCCTGGGGGACGTCCCGTGGCTCTCGGGACAGGGAGGCTCTGGGGCAGGGGTCCCGCTCCCTGGGGGTGGGGGGGGGGGCGCGTCCAGGGATCCCCCCGGGGGAGCTGGGGGCCCTGCGCCGGGGATCCTGCCCCACTGGGGCTGGGGGTCCCGGCCCCCTTCGGACACGGGGCCCCATCTCCAGGGGGGCTGGGGGGTCCCGTCCGCGGAGATGCGGGTCCCCGGCACCGGGGAGGGGGGGGATCCCCATGCTCGCGGGGCCTGGAGTGCTGCGCACGGGGGTCCCCGCGCTGGGGGGCCCCGTCCCTGCTGCGGCGGAGCCACGGGCTTGGGGGGCCCCGTCCCCGCGGGCCCGGGGGGCCTCGGCCCGGCGGAGGGCGCAGGGCAGGCCCGGGGGCCCGTTCCCGCCGCGCCGGGGGCCCCGCGCGGGCAGAGCCCCAGGCCGGGCGGGCGGCGGCGGCGGCGCGCGGGCAGAGCCCGGGGCCCGGCGGGGGCCCGGGCGCGGGCGGCGGCAGCAGGTGGGCGCGGGCGCGGGCGGCGGGGCCGGGGGCCGCGGCCTGGGGCGGCGGCCGGGCCCGCGCGGGCTCGGGGCGGCCCGCGCTAGGCCGCGCGTCCCCGGGCTCGCGTGGCGGGCGGCGGCGGCGGCGGGCGCGGCGCGGGCGGCGGCGGCGGCGCTACCTGGTCCGTGATGCTGAGAATCCCCATGTCGGGGCCGCCCTCAGCGCCCAGCTCCCGGCATCGGGCTCCGGCCGCGGCGGCTCCGGCTCGGGCGGCTGCGGGGCGGGGAGCGCCTGGGCCCGCCCACCGCCGGGGGAGCGGCCGCCGCCGCCGCGCCGCGCCGGGCCGGGCCGGGCCGCAGCGCCGCCATCGGCGCCGGGAGCCCCGAGGCGGGCGGCGCCGGCACCCCGGGCTGGGGGTGCGGAGCCCAGGGAGCGGAGTGCTGGGCCCCACTGACGCCCCGGGGCTGGGGGTGCTGGGCCCCACTGACACCCCGGGCTGGGGGTGCTGGGCCCCACTGACACCCCGGGGCTGGGGGTGCTGAGCCCAGGGAGCGGAGTGCTGGGCCCCACTGACACCCCGGGGCTGGGGGTGCTGGGCCCAGGGAGCGGAGTGCTGGGCCCCACTGACACCCCAGGGCTGGGGGTGCTGGGCCCCACTGACACCCCGGGCTGGGGGTGCTGGGCCCAGGGAGCGGAGTGCTGGGCCCCACTGACACCCCGGGCTGGGGGTGCTGGGCCCCACTGACACCCCGGGCTGGGGGTGCTGGGCCCAGGGAGCGGAGTGCTGGGCCCCACTGACACCCCGGGCTGGGGGTGCTGGGCCCCACTGACACCCCGGGCTGGGGGTGCTGGGCCCAGGGAGCGGAGTGCTGGGCCCCACTGACACCCCGGGCTGAGGGTGCTGAGCCCAGGGAGCGGAGTGCTGGGCCCCACTGACACCCCAGGGCTGGGGGTGCTGGGCCCCACTGACACCCCGGGGCTGGGGGTGCTGAGCCCAGGGAGCGGAGTGCTGGGCCCCACTGACACCCCAGGGCTGGGGGTGCTGGGCCCCACTGACACCCCGGGGCTGGGGGTGCTGAGCCCAGGGAGCGGAGTGCTGGGCCCCACTGACACCCCAGGGCTGGGGGTGCTGGGCCCCACTGACACCCCGGGGCTGGGGGTGCTGGGCCCAGGGAGCGGAGTGCTGGGCCCCACTGACACCCCAGGGCTGGGGGTGCTGGGCCCCACTGACGCCCTGGGGCTGGGGGTGCTGAGCCCAGGGAGCGGAGTGCTGGGCCCCACTGACACCCCAGGGCTGGGGGTGCTGGGCCCCACTGACACCCCGGGGCTGGGGGTGCTGAGCCCAGGGAGCGGAGTGCTGGGCCCCACTGACACCCCGGGCTGGAGGTGCTGGGCCCCACTGACGCCCCGGGGCTGGGGGTGCTGAGCCCAGGGAGCGGAGTGCTGGGCCCCACTGATGCCCCGGGGCTGGGGGTGCTGGGCCCCACTGACACCCCGGGCTGGGGGTGCGGAGCCCAGGGAGCGGAGTGCTGGGCCCCACTGACACCCCAGGGCTGGGGGTGCTGGGCCCCACTGACGCCCCGGGGTTGGGGGTGCTGGGCCCAGGGAGCGGAGTGCTGGGCCCCACTGACACCCCGGGCTGGGGGTGCTGGGCCCCACTGACACCCCGGGGCTGGGGGTGCTGAGCCCAGGGAGCGGAGTGCTGGGCCCCACTGACACCCCAGGGCTGGGGGTGCTGGGCCCCACTGACACCCCGGGGCTGGGGGTGCTGAGCCCAGGGAGCGGAGTGCTGGGCCCCACTGACACCCCCGGGCTGGTGGTGGCAGGGCCAAGGAGCGGGGTGCTTGGCCCCAAGGAGAATCTAGGGAACAGTGGTGCTGGGCTCCAGGGAGACCCTGGAGCTTAGGGATGCCAGCCCCACAGATTCCCCCTGGTCTAAGGCCCCACGGGAACCCTAGGGCCTGGGGGTGCTGGGCTCCAGGGAGACACGACCCATGGAGAAGACTCTGGGGTGGAGCAAGGCGTTGCTGGAAGGCAACGGGCCCTTCGGGGAAGTCCCACAGAGACTCTAACTCAGTGGGGAACTGGGAACCATCAGGCTCGCAGGAAGGCGCAGGGAAGATGTCTAACCCCTCGCACATTTCCCTCCGGGTCTCCTCTCCCACTGTGCCTAGACCTGGCAGCCCTGAGCCAACTTAGAGCGCCCTGCTCTCTATCTGCCTCTTCATCAACTCCTGGTGGTTTTGCTATCGCAAGTCAGGCACCAGTGGCTCCTGCAGGCAGGCCAGCGAGTTTGCACATCAACTTTTCCTGCAGATGCTGCTGCTTCCCTCAAGTCAACTCTGGTCTGTGGCTTCCACATTAAGCTGGCTGAATGAGCACACACGAGAGGCTCTGACCAGGGGTGAGTGTCCCACTGTGCTGCCCAGGCTTTGGGGGAAGCCACAATGGATTGAAGACCGGCTTGCAAGGGAGTCGCGGGTAGGAACTATGTCATCTAGATCTTTGATAGTCACGTTTAACCATCTGGAACCATCTCCTCTTGGTGGCAGCTTCCGGGCATGCTTGGCTGGTAGCCTGCAAGGCCACTGTAATTAGAATTGGTAGTTGATCATGTCAACAAATGCATTTGTTGCATCCTGTATCCCCTTTCCTCTGCCAGGTTAATCACCAGGCCATGTCCCATGTTCAGAACCAGCGTAATCATTTATTATGGAAGCAGGAGCTCAGGTTCTTCCATTATGGAGCGATTAAAAACCTCACTAAGACCTCATTGCCTTCAGCAGCGGGCAAACATGCTGCGAGGGGCAGTCCCTGACCCCCCAAACCTTTGCATCTGGAGACAAGGGTGTGGAGCTGCTCATCACAAGAACTGAGCCCAGAGTGGGGAGAGTGTTGCCACAGATGAAATAAGCTGTCCCGCTGCGGGGGCTGTTTTACAGATGGACAAACCATTTGCAGGGCAGCGAGAGCTGAGTGGAGAATCCAGCTCTCTTCATCCATGGCCTCTCCAAAAAGACCAACCCAGTTAAGTACTCACTGAGGAGCTAGGGCTACTTCTTTCCCCAGTTCCGCCACTACCTGCTGTCATTGTCACATTGGTTCTTTAGGTCTCATTCCTGCAAACACTTGGTACCAAATAAACCACTTCCCACTGCAGACTTGGTTGGTCTATTTATGGGATTAGGCCTTTGATTTGTGAACTCCTGAAAGCAAGAATTGTTAGCAAAATTGGCATTTTGTACAGCACCTAGCCCAATATCAAAGCATAGCAAATAAGCAGCTGCGCTGTCATGCAGTGATAATAACCCCTCAAAGCATGTCTAGCAGGTTCAGACAGTGCTGCCAGGGGAAGCAGAGCCCAGCCGACCCACGGCTTCCGAAGGCGCTCAGAGCACTTTCCCACTTGCCCAGAAGGATGCTGCAGCAATTTAGCTGAAGTTTGAGGCTTTCACGCTGGGACCTGTAGTCTCTCCCAACCAGGGCCTATTAGCAATCAAGTCCACGTAGTTGCTTCTCTGACCCATATCCATCCCCTGCTTGGAAATAACTTTAAACAAAGAAAACTTTGGTGCCTCGTGATGAATTGGACTGTGCATTTTCTGCAGGTAACAAGAATTTCTATTTTCCGTCGCTCAGTGTGGAAAGGGAGTAGATAACTTGGGAAAAAAACAACCAATTGCTCCCCATGTCTTTTGAAATAACACCGAGAGACATAATTAGGTTGCCTGCAACGGGGCTGATGAAGGCCTGGTTGTGAGACTGGCATGGCAGCTCCGCTTTGGGCTCCGGTTGAACCGAGTTCAGAGGAGGAGGAGCTGGAGATAGTGCTGTTGATACTGTAGTGAGGCTATTTTTATCGTGTTTTTGGGATCTGTAATTAGCCAAGTGTTACCTAACAGTGAAATCAAGGTGAAATGACAGAGCCAAAAAGCTGCAAAGAGCAACTGCTGACATTTTAATCCGGGGAAACGCTAGCCCCGGAGAAGGGAGCAGCAGACCTAACTGTTCTCTTGGAAAGGCAGGTGCCGCGGGGAGCGCGCACAGCCCCATCTGGGCCCTGTCCCCCGGCTGTGCCGCCAGCCCTGCCACCAGCCCGGTGCCATGGGACCCAGCGCTCGCGTTCGGCCGCGCTGGCCAGGGGAGGCTCTGCACGAGGGGTGTGAGGGGCCTGGAGCTGGCGATGAGGGACTGGGATCCCGGGGCAGCTCTGGGACAGGGGCCGAGGGTCCCCAGCAGCTCCCAGCCAGGTGGATCCCGGGCCCGGAGCCCTCGGGGCGGCTCCCGGCCAGGGCCGAGGGTCCCGGGGCAGCTCCCGGCTGGGGGGATCCCGGGCCCGGAGCCCTCGGGGCAGCTCCTGGCCAGGGCCGAGGGTCCCGGGGCAGCTCCTGGCCGGGGGGATCCCGGGCCCGGAGCCCTCGGGGCAGCTCCCGGCCGGGGGGATCCCGGGCCCGGAGCCCTCGGGGCAGCTCCCGGCCAGGGCCGAGGGTCCCGGGGCAGCTCCCGGCCGGGGGGATCCCGGGCCCGGAGCCCTCGGGGCGGCTCCTGGCCAGGGCCGAGGGTCCCGGGGCAGCTCCCGGCCGGGGGGATCCCGGGCCCAGAGCCCTCGGGGCGGCTCCCGGCCAGGGCCGAGGGTCCCGGGGCAGCTCCCGGCCGGGGGGATCCCGGGCCCGGAGCCCTCGGGGCAGCTCCTGGCCAGGGCCGAGGGTCCCGGGGCAGCTCCCGGCCGGGGGGATCCCGGGCCCGGAGCCCTCGGGGCAGCTCCCGGCCGGGGGGATCCCGGGCCCGGAGCCCTCGGGGCAGCTCCTGGCCAGGGCCGAGGGTCCCGGGGCAGCTCCCAGCCAGGGGGATCCCGGGCCCGGAGCCCTCGGGGCGGCTCCCGGCCAGGGCCGAGGGTCCCGGGGCAGCTCCCGGCTGGGGGGATCCCGGGCCCGGAGCCCTCGGGGCAGCTCCCGGCCAGGGCCGAGGGTCCCGGGGCAGCTCCCGGCCGGGGGGATCCTGGGCCCGGAGCCCTCGGGGCAGCTCCCGGCCAGGGCCGAGGGTCCCCAGCAGCTCCTGGCCGGGGGGATCCTGGGCCCGGAGCCCTCGGGGCAGCTCCCGGCCAGGGCCGAGGGTCCCGGGGCAGCTCCCGGCCGGGGGGATCCCGGGCCCGGAGCCCTCGGGGCAGCTCCCGGCCAGGGCCGAGGGTCCCGGGGCAGCTCCCGGCCGGGGGGATCCCGGGCCCGGAGCCCTCGGGGCGGCTCCCGGCCAGGGCCGAGGGTCCCGGGGCAGCTCCCGGCCGGGGGGATCCCAGGCCCGGAGCCCTCGGGGCAGCTCCCGGCCAGGGCCGAGGGTCCCCAGCAGCTCCTGGCCGGGGGGATCCTGGGCCCGGAGCCCTCGGGGCGGCTCCCGGCCAGGGCCGAGGGTCCCGGGGCAGCTCCCGGCCGGGGGGATCCCGGGCCCGGAGCCCTCGGGGCAGCTCCTGGCCAGGGCCGAGGGTCCCGGGGCAGCTCCCGGCCGGGGGGATCCCGGGCCCGGAGCCCTCGGGGCGGCTCCCGGCCAGGGCCGAGGGTCCCCAGCAGCTCCGCGCCGAGGCCGCCCGAGCCCCTCGGAGGGGGGCGGGACTACAGATCCCGTCGTGCCCCGCGCCGGCGGGACGGTGGCTCCCGTCGTGCTCCGCGCGGGAGGCGGTGCCCGCCGGCGCCGCGCAGCGCCCTCCGGAGCGTGACGTCGGCGGGTTCTATGGCGACGTGGTGACGTCGCGGGCGGGGTGAGAGGTCACGGCGGCGCCGGTGCGCGCGGGCGGCGGCGGCGCCGCGTCCCCGGGATCCCCCCGCGCCGGCCATGGCGGCCGGGCGGCTCCGCGGCGCCCTGCGGCTGGGCGCGCGGCAGCGGCTGCGAGCCGCGGCGGCCCCGCCCGGCAGGTGAGGCCGGGGCAGCGGCACCGGGCCGGGGGCGGGCCCGGGCCCGGGGGCGCGGTGTCCGGGCACGCGGAGCGGGCGGCCTGGAGGTCACCCGGGGCCCCGGGACAGCGAGGGGCTTGGGGACGCGCCGGGCCTGTGACGGCTGGGGGCCCCGGGGCGCCCCGGTCACCGGGCAGGGCCCCGGCGAGGGGCAGCGCGGTGTCCAGGACACCGAGCGGGGCCCGGAGTGGGGCATCGGGGGGCTCTGGAGGACGTACAGGGCCCGGGGAGTCTCCCCGGGGGCCGGGACGGGGGCAGCGCTCGGCCCCGCGGCCCCCCGAGCCGCTCCACGGTGGCCGGGAGCAGCGCGGGGCCCGGCCGCGGGGACGGCGGCAGCGTGGGGGCCGGGGGCAGCGTGGGGGCCGGGGGCAGGAGGTCCTGCAGCTTGGACTTCCCTTGGGAAGTCTGGAGCAGGGCTGCGGGCAGGGAAGAAGTGACGTCGGCCGTGTCTGGCGGTCGCTTGTGGATGTCACGTCCTGCCTAGACTTTGGAAAGGAGGCGAACGGCGAGTTCAGGAGACCTTGTGCCACCTCACTCTGTTTCCCCCCCCCCACCCCAGCGCTGACCTCGGGCAAGTGCTGGGCTGGGTGCAGGGAGCAGCTCCCATTCCCAGCACACTTGTCATTTTTTTTCTCTTTTTTTAAATTTTTTTTCTTTTTTTTCTTTTTCTTTTTTTTTTTTTTTTTTTTTTTGCCAGATCAGAGTGAAAGGCAGGATCTGCGTATGGGATCAGGGGCAGCATCTCACTGAGGGGTTGCTTTAGGAGACAGTGCTGCTGAGACCTTGCTGTGGGCGCACACATAGCACCCTGTGCTGCCCGGCGGAGCGATGCCAGGCTTTGGCAGCAGCAGGATCGGTCACAGCCGAGGGGAGGTCCTGCATGGCGTTGCCGGCTTTCCTTGGAGGCCGAGACCTGTGGTGGCTGCTCAGCCAAGGGCCAGGGCCCTCCGTGACCTGGCTTGCCCGGCTCAAAGCCATGGCAGGCTCTGAAACAGCCCCTGGGTTGCTGGCTGTTCTGAGCACCTCAGGGCTGTCAGGTTCACCGTGTGACTCTCCTTGAAGCAGGAACATCCAGGAACTCTTGGGAGAAGCAGGACCTTCTCCCTGGGCCACCACTCCTGGAGGGAGAGCTGGTGTGACCTGCGTGCAGGCACATCTAAAAATACCGGTGCTGTCCCAGCGGGCGCTAGAGCGCTTGCAGTTACGGCTGTTGTGGTGTTTGAGCTGGTCAGGCTGCCGTGCCCCAGGGTCTGTCCTGCCGTAAAGCCCCTTCTCTTCCCACTGCTGCAGTGTCCGAGCTGTCGCCTTCCTGGTGCTTGGATGGGACCACGCTGCTGGTTTTTGGACAGGCTGAATAAGGCCAGGCAGCTGGTGTGTCCCCGCTGGTGGCCTGGGAATCATCGGGGCTCCCTCCTGGATGCGGTTTCCTCTTTCTGGGTGGTCTGTGCCTCGGTTTCCCCCCAAGGCTGGGCTGGGGCAGGCAGCTGCCATGCCAAGGGCGAGCAGTGCCAGTCCTGCCCGGATGCTCTTGCCGCCAGAGTGGCAGATAGTGTTACCGTGAGGGAACCCGGTGGCCGTCCAGCAGCTCCGGGGCTGGGTGATGAGCCACCTTCAGAGCCCGGGCGACAGGCGTCTCCTTGGGGAGATGGCGAGCGGCGCCTCCCTCCCTGCTGGCCTGTTGCCATCAGGCAGGGAAGGCACCTTCTGAACACCGCTGCCGCTATGCCCCCAGGCGCAGGGCAGGGGAGGAGCGAGCGAGCGGCAGCGCGGGTTTACGGGCAGTTGTCCTCCGGCTCTGCTGGTCTGGATTAGATGTTCCTCAGGTCGGGTTTCCCCTGCCTTCCTCGTCTTATGCAACAGCGGTGTTGGTAGCCGCACCAGGACTGTGCGTGGCTGCTGATGGGCGTCCGTGCGAGGCAGGGGGCCGCCCTGGGCCCGGCTCACCAGCAGGTAGCCCTAGAGGCCGTGAGGCGCCTCACTCTCCTGGGCTGTTTCTCTGCACAGTCTCCGCTAATGCCTGTTTCTCCCACCCAGGTGTGCGGCGCTGTGCGGTGTCCGGCTCAGCCAGTTGCCCCGGCCAGTGAGCGGTGCCGAGTGGAAGCCCCGGGCCCAGCCCAGCCGGACCTTCCTCAACCTCACAGGGCCCTTCAGCAACAAGAGGAAGGAATACTCGGAGCGGCGCATCATCGGGTACGTGGCCACGGCTGCCTCTCCTGCCTGGTAGCCGGAGACCTCGCTTTCCCCCTCCGTGATCCCTGCAGACCTTCCCCGCTTTATGCGTGGGGTGTGGGCGGCCACGGCCCCGCTGACGGCACCGGGCCCTGCAGGTACTCCATGCAGGAAATGTACGACGTGGTCGCCAACGTGGAGGACTACAAGAACTTCGTGCCCTGGTGCAAGAAGTCGGTGGTGGTCTCCAAGCGGACAGGTCACGTCAAGGCCCAGCTGGAGGTGGGCTTCCCGCCGGTGCTGGAGCGCTACACCTCCATCGTCACTCTCGTGCGGCCCCACCTCGTCAAGGTGAGCACAGCGCCGTGTGGCACACAGGCGGCCGGCCCGGTGCTGCCGGGCTCCCCAGGGCCTCCTGACAGGCTGCTCCGCTCCGCAGGCCGTCTGCACTGACGGGCGCCTCTTCAACCACCTGGAGACGAGCTGGCGCTTCAGCCCAGGCATCCCCGGCTACCCCCGCACCAGCACCGTGGATTTCTCGGTAACGCTCGGCCCTGCTCAGGCGGGCGCCTGCGCGGTGTGAAGCCCCCGGGGAGGGAGGTGGGGTGCGGAACCTGCTGCGCAAAGCTGGCCGCCGCCCTCTGCGGGCACCTCGACTTCTGGTTCCCCTGCTGGGGGCTCACGTCGCCCGCTCTCCTCCCCAGATCTCCTTCGAGTTCCGCTCCCTGCTGCACTCCCAGCTGGCCACCGTCTTCTTCGATGAAGTAGTCAAGCAGATGGTGGCAGCTTTCGAGCGTCGGGCCGCCAAGAACTTCGGCCCTGAGACCCGCATCCCCCGGGAGCTCATGTTCCACGAGATCCACCAGACGTGAGGGCAGCTGGGCCACTGCGGACTGTGCCTGGGCCGGGGGCCGCCTGCCCTGCCCACCTTCTTAAATATTTATTTGAGTGCGTCTCTGCTGCCGTTGCCTCAACTTCCCTCCTGGCCCCAGGAGCAAGAGGTGATGCTCCCGCAAGCACGGGGACTGCTGCAGGCCCCCAGCCCCATCTCATGCCGCCGGAGCCGTGGCCCAGCGCTGGGCTCCCTGATTTTGTAGCTGATTTTAAATTTTTATTTTATTTCTTGGGAGCTCGCTTCCCCCCTCCCTTGTTGCTTTTTAAGTCCCCTCCTCGGCAAAGGCCAGAGGGCCCGAGCTCTGGGGCCTTCCTGCTGCAGCAGCAGGGGAAGCTCCTGGGCCAGCTGCGCCTGGGCTCTGCCCTCCGGACTCCGGGAGAGGAGGAAGAGGAGGAGGCAGGAGCCAGATCCTGCCAGGGGAAGGTGCAAGAGGGAGGCAGGGAAGGGGGGGCACCCAGGGCAAGCAGGGGCCTGGCTGCCAGGGTGCCCCCCAGCCCTTTTAGGAACAAAAGGGAAGGAGAAGCATGCAGAGAGAGAGGAAATAGAGGCTGGAGCAGAGCTGCTGCCTGGCCCCTGGTCAGGCTCCCAGAACGGCCTCCCTGAGGGGCACCGTCGCGGCAGGGCACAGGGACGCACCAGCGGGAGCCACGTTTCCCGCGCCCCCCCCCCCCCCCCCCGTGCCCGTGGCAGCGCCTGCCCTGCCGCTGTTGCACAGTTTGCACAAGTCACACGCACAGCAGGGGACGGGGAGGGTCGCTCCGCCCCGTCCCCCACCACCCCCAGCCCCCACCGCAGGCAGAGGTGCCTGGGGCTGCTCCTGGGGCAGCGCCGGCACTGCAGGGATCAGGACCGGCCTCGGCCATGCCCTGGGCGCTGCCTGCACCTGAGCTGTCCCAGCAGGCCCTGGCCCCCCCCCCCCAGCCCCATCCGGCTGCCCCCCCCCCCCAATCATCCCTGAGTCATGCATCCCTCAAGCATGTCTTCCCTTATCTTCTGCAGGAGATGGGGGGGGGGCTCCAGCTCCACCAGGCTAAGAAACTCCCCAGAAGAGGGGGGGGGGGGGGGGGGCTCCTTCAGCTCACAGCTCCCCCTCCCCCCCCCCCGTTTTGTCCCTGTCACTGAGGGCATCTAGGCCTTGGACGTTCATAGGCCAATAAAGAGCAGTTTCCAAGGGTGAGCGCAGCCTCCTGGTCCTCGTTTGGGGGGGGTGGGGAAGGGGGTTGGGTGGGGAGCAGGGAGAAGTTGGACTACATGCTGAGCCCCCCCCCCCCCCCCCCGGCCCTCCCACAGCCAGGCCCCCACCCTGGTACCTGTGTCCTGATGCCACCAGCCCTTCGCCGGCCCCAGCAGAGACAAACCAAGGCCCAGGGCTGCACAGTGAGTCTGCACAGTGAGTCGGGGGGATGCAGCCCTCCAACCCCCCCCCCCCCTCGCAGGAGCAGAGCCAGGCCCAGGGGTCTGGGCCCATCCTGCCCTCCCTGGGCCCCTGCACCCAACAGCGGGCAGGGAGGCAGGAGCTGAGTTTGTTAATAAAAACATTTATTTTGCATTTTGTTGTTGTTTGTACAGAACCGCCCAACACCTGCAACAGGCTGGGGCCAGCATCCGGCTCACACTGGGGAGGGGGGCACGGGGGGGGGCAGCTCTGGCTGCCAGGGGCATCGGACAAGAGGATTCACACAAACACGCGAGGGGCGCGGGCCAGGAGGAGTGTATCAAGTCCTTTCTAGGGAGAAAGGGAGGTTTGAGACATTCGTTCGTTATGGAGCTGCTCCGAGGGCTCGAGGCCCTGCCGCGGGCAGCCGATGTCACAGCTGAGCCTGGACACGAGTCTGCCCTGAACCCCGCCGGGGTGGCACCGGCGGGGTGGGGACGGGGCACCCGCCCGCAGCCACGCCGGCCCCCCAGCCCCGCAGCGGGGGAGCTGGGGGCTCCCTCCATGCGCGGTGCTGCTGGGAACCGGGTGGGGGTGCCTGGCCCAGCACCTGCCCCCTTGCTGCTGCTGCGGGGAGGAACTGGGGGCCGGAGCCCCCTCCCTCCCCCCATGGCAGGTGGCGGCCGTGGCGGTGGGGGCAGCCCTGTGCTGGGGAGGGCGGGACGGGACGGGGAGCGGGACACCCCCGTGGCAGCTGCCTCGTCTCCCCTTCCCACAGCCCGCAAGTAGTGGGAGCGCGGCAGTGCTGCTGAAGCACGTGGGGTCGGAAGGGGGGAAGAGCAGCGCTGTGGGGCTGAGATGGCCCCACAGATAACGGGGGGGGGGGGGGGGGCAGTGCCTGAGGAGGGTTCAGTGCCGAGTCTGTCCTGGGCCCAGTGCGGCGGCAAGGCAGTGCCTCGGTGCTCCCCGGGGAGCAGCGAGCCACGGCCCTTCCCGTGTCCCTTCTTTACCCAGATTTGTAGCCCACGAGCTGCATGAGGCCCTTTGTGCTCATGGACTTGGGTCTCTCCAGCGGGAAGCCCAACGCCCGGCTCCAGATGAGCTGTGCCAGGACGCCCAGGGCCCGGGAGACCCCGAACAGCACCGTGTAGTAGTTCATTTCCTTCATGCCGTAATACTGTGGAGGAGAGAGGGGCAGGGTGTCGGGGCAGCTCCGCCAGCACAGCCCCTCGGCCAGCTGGGGAGGGACCAAGCGGCCCCGGTCAGCCCCCGCGCTTACCTGCAGCAGCACCCCGCTGTGAGCGTCCACATTGGGCCAGGGGTTCTTGGCCTTGCCTTGCTCCAGCAGCACATTGGGGACAATCTTGTAGAGCTGGGCCACCAGCTTGAACATGGGGTCCTTGGGCAGGTGCTTGAGAGCGAACTCCCGTTGGCAGGTGTAACGGGGATCCGTCTTCCTCAGCACCGCGTGCCCGTAGCCAGGCACCACCTGCAACGGGAGGGCGTCAGACCCCAGCCCGCCACGGCCACCATCCCGGCCCCGGTGCCTCGTCCCGGCTGCAGACTCACCCTGCCCGAGTTGAGCGTGTTCCAGATGAAGTCTCGCAGCTTCTCGTCTGAGACGTCCTGACCCAGCTCCTTCTGCAGGTTGGTGAGCCACAGCAGCACCTCCTGGGGGGCACAGCAAGGCACGGGGGGTGAGAACGGAGCCACACGGACGGACGCACAGACAGGGACGTGCGGAGGTGCCCTACCTGGTTGGCGAGGCCGTGCAGGGGCCCAGCCAGCCCGTTCATGGCCGCGGCAAAGGCAAGGTATGGGTCAGAGAGCGCACTGCCGACCAGGTGGCTGGTGTGGGCACTCACGTTCCCACCTTCGTGATCGCTGCAGGGGTGAGGGGACACGTCAGGGCCACCACGTCCCCCTCCAACAGCTGCTGGAGGGAGCTGCCCGCCCTGCAACACCCCTGCGGCATTCTGGACAGTGACGACAGCCCTGTCCCGCAATGCCCCAGGGACCCTCCAGGACCCCTGCCTGGCTCAGCACAGCCCTGCCCTTCGGCTGCCCCATATTGCCTGCATTAAGCCAGTGCCACATCCAGCCTGGCAGCAAACCTCCCTCCATCCTTGGAGCAGCCTGGGCATGCCGGGGACCGTACCCAGCCCTCGGGGCAGGGAGCAGGGCCAAGTTCCCTCCTTTTGCTCCTGTTCCCGTGCCTCTGCCCACACCACTGTGTCCATCCCCAGCACCTGTGGATGGTGAGGTAGAGCCGCATGAGCTCAATGAACTGCGGGTCGGTGTAGCCCAGCATGTTGGTGAAGTTATGGGACCAGTCCAGGTTGGGATCGATGGCCCCGATGCTGCTGCCCTCGCGGTACAGGTTGCGGTAGATCTTTGCGGCAATGCAAGGCAGCTTGGCAATCAGATCCATGGCGTCCTCATAGACAAACTGGGAGAGACAGGGTTAGATGGGGCGGACGCTCTTCCGCAGGGGTCCTGTGAGCCCCAGAATTCCACCAACACAGACCCAGGCCCTGGATCATCAAACTTCACAGGCAGAGCAGCCGGAGCTGGAGGCACCTCGCTGCAGCCGAGGGCAGCTCAGACCTCGCCGCATCCACCACAAAGCCCTGGAGTCCCCCGTACCTCCCAGTACTTGACCCGGTTGATGCCCTCAGAGTAGGCACGGGCGAATTTACTCTCGCTGTTGAGGGCGGTGATGGCAGAGCTGAACTGGGACATGGGGTGCAGGTTGTTGGGGAAGTTGTCCAGCATGGTCACCACGTGGGAGGGCAGCGCAGCCCGCTTGGCCCACTCGCGGGACACCCAGCTGACCTGCGGGGAGAGCAGGGGCTGAGCCCTCGGGGCTTCGCGCAGGAGTCGTCAGCCTCCTGCGGCCCCAAAGATGCCCCCGGCGCCCTACCTGTTCCTGGGTGGGCACCTCTCCTGTCACCAGCAGCCAGAAGAGACCCTCGGGCAGCGGCTCCTCTCCCCCCGACGCTTTGGGGAGCAGCTTCTGGCACTCGGGGATGCTGTAGCCACGGAAGCGGATGCCCTGGAGAGCCCGGGACAAGCATCAGCCGCCGCAGGGTGGCCCTGCGCGAGGCGGGAGCCGTTACAGCAGGGCAGGATCAGGCCTTACCTCATCGGGATCCAGCACCGAGGTCTCGTATATTAGCCCCTTCATGCCTCTCATCCCACCGTACACCTGGAGCAGGGCAGCAGGAGGCATTAACGGCACTGGGAACAGCCCGGTGCCCCCGACCCAGCCCAGCACCGGAGGGATGTGGCCCCCCCTGGGAGGGCAGCGCTGCCTGGCCGCCCTCGCCGCTCACCATGTCCACCGTGATCTGCCCGATGGCAGTGCTGCCGTGCTGCTGCCTGAAGTTCTTGATCTTTGCCTGCTCCTTGGGGATCATGTTTGCCAGGACATCCTTCAGGTTCTGGGCAGAAAGGGAGGGAGTGGAGCCGTGAGCTACCAGCGAGTCCCACCAGTCCTGGGCTCACTGCATGCCCCCCCCCCCAATCCGGTGTTTTACCCGGAGCAGGGAAAGGGATCGTAGCAGGGGCAGAATCTGCTCTTACCGTGGCGGCACTGGCGTGACGGGCTGCAAAGAGGACACATGGTGCATTCTGTGGGAGAGCAGGCATGGGTATTTAAGCATTACCATACAAAAAGGGGCCACGAGCCCTCAAGCCCTCAACTTGTCTCGTTTCTATAAAGCTTTTAGAGATATAAAGAAGATCTGAGCACCCAAGAGAGCCCGCGAACCGCTGGCCACATCCCACAGGAGCATCCCCTGGCAGGGGGCCAGGCTGCTCCAGCTGGCAGCAGGGCTCCCACAGCCGCGGCTGCCGCAGGAAGAGACCCGTGACTCCTGCCCGTCTTGCAAGGACGCTATGCCCTGCAACCCTGCAACCGGAGCCGGCGGTTTCTCTATGCCCACGTGTGCACAGGGGAGATCAAACCCAAACAGGTTTCACCAGCTGCCAAGCACGCAGGGGGAGGGGAGCCACTGGGCTCCCAGTGGGCTCAGAGCAGCATTTTGCTCACGCACAGCGTAGGCTGCAGCTCCGCAAAGCCAGCACCTGCCCAGCGCAACCAGGCCAGAACAGGAACCGCTGCAGAGCACTACGCGACTCAGCAGCGGGAAGCAAAAGCCATCCAGCGTTTCGCTTCCCGGTGCCTCGACCAGAGCGGAAACGCGCAGGCTGCAAGGACATGCGGCGGCCTGGGCCACCGATAACGCGCGGCCGCGGGAGCGAAACCACAGCGGGCTTCCTCCGTATCGGCACCAGTGCTACAACCCCTGGCCCTGGCTTGGCAGCTTTCCAGAGGAGAAAAAAAATAAAATGATCTTTGTTCCTGGCCAGCACCAAGTCAAACGTGGGGACTCCGGCCCGGGAAGGCCCGGATGGAGCCGGCGAGCTCCGCGCCTGCTATCGCGCCTCGGTCCCTCTGCACCCCGCAGAGACCCCCGCGACGTTGCCGTGTCCTGCGGCCGAGCACCCAGCAAAGGAGGTCTCCGGCTCTGGGCTGGGGCCAGGTGCCTCCGCGGCAGGAGCAGGGCCCTCCAGAGACTCTGGCAGCCGCGGAGGAACATGACTCGCTTTTTCCATTGGGTCTGGGGAGGGAGGGAGCACGGCGCTGCGGAGCCCCGAGCGCAGCCAGCTCGGCGACGAGGGGCGCGACACGGCCGAGCCCCCCGCCGGCGAGCTGCGCCGTGCCGGGTTACTGGGCCCGTTACTCAGCAATGGAGCGGGGCTGCAGGAACAGGCCGCATCATGCCGAGAGGAAAATACGAAAGGCCCTGGAAACAACAGGGCCAGCAGCAAGCCCAAGGTCGCAGCCAGCCGCAGGGCAGCCCGCGGCGGGGCCGGGCGCGCCGGAGCTGCCGGACCCAGCACTGGCCGCAGCGCGGCTCCCGCCCGCGTCCCAGCACGGGGAGCCTCCCCGCGGCGAGCGGGCAGCACCATGCGTCCCCCCGTGCCCCACGGCAGCGGGATGCCCCTTCCCATGGCCGGGCGCCCCGGGCCCCTCCCGCAGCCGCGTCGCTCCGTCAAGGTCACCCGTGCCAACGGCGGCAGCGCCGGGAGCAGTGCGGGGCCGGCGGTAGCAAGGTGGGTGAGGAGGAACGGGATTAGCCGGTAAAGCTGCCAGGTTCACGCCGGTCAGCCGGGCCATCTGGCTGCGGCCACCGTCGGTACGGACTAATTTTAGTGAGGCGGGATGCGGGGCCGCTGGGTCCCGCAGCGGCGGCCGGGGCTGGCCCTGCCTGGTCTCGCGGCTGTGCGGGGGCCAAGTGGGACACCACAACACGGCCAGGGCCGGGAAGTGAAAGAATCCCAAAATAAAGCACCGGTCGATGGGGATGCTGCAACGATCGTTATGAAACCGTGGGGGCCGAAGCCAAGGCAAACAGGCTGCCGTTCCCGGCCGGCAACGGACACGCTTCCTCCGTGAGCCCTGACCTGCCAGGCCACGGCTGCCAGAGCCGTGGGCCGCCCCCCCCGTCGGGCCATGGGGCCGGAGCCCACGGCGCAGGGTCCCCCCGGCGTGACCCCAATGCCCTCTACGGCGCGGGCGGTCGGGGAGGGCCGCAGCAGCACAGCAGCCCCCGCGGCAGGGACGGGGGCCCCCGCACCCACCTTTCCCCCAAATACCACAGACCAGGGAGGGGGGGCACTGCTGGGCACCTTGCAGCAGGGGCTGCCAAGTCCCAGTGGGGCTTGGCCCTGCAGTGGGGCCCCCTGCAATGAGGGGGACAGGGCAGGGACTCTCCCCCAAAAGAGGGGCTGCAAACACAGCAGGGAGCCCCCCTTGAGCCTCCTCTGAATTGGGGGGGTGCAAACACGCTGCAAATCCCCCCTAAAGTCTCCCAGTGAGGGCTGCCACAGGGCAGGGAGCCCCCCAACACCCCCCATAAGGGGGCTTGCAAAGACGGCAGACAGTGCAGCTCGGAACCGCCGCCCCTCAAAAGAGGGGATGCAAACACGGCGAGGAGCCCCCCCCGAGGGGCTGCAAACACCGCATGGAGACAGGCCCGATCCCCCCCAACACAGGGGGCGGGAAGACAGCAGGGAGCCCCCCAGTAAGGAAGGGGGCTGCAAACACGGCCGGGACCCCCCCAACTGCGGCTGCAGGAGGGCAGGGCCCAGCCCAGAGCCCCCTCCGCAAAGCGGGGCGCGGCGACCGCCGCCCGGAGCCCGGCACGCCCGGAGCAGAGCGGGCCGCGTCCCCCCCGCCGGGGCGGACAAAGCGCGGCCGCAAGCGGCGGCCCCGCGCGCCACGTGCCGCCCCCCGCCGCCTGCGCGGCCCCTTTAAGGCCGCCCCCCCCCCGCCTCCAGGAGCGGGCCCCCCCCGCCGCCGTCGCCCCTTTAAGGCGCGGCCCGCGGCGGGCGCCCCTCACCTTGGGGCCGCGGAGGCGCGCGGCCGCCCGGCTGCCGGCGGCCAGGAGCGTCATGGCGGGCGGGGCCGGGAGCGGGGCCGGGAGCGGGGCCGGGAGCGGGGCTGGCCGTGCGGGCGGCGGCGGCGGCGGCGGCCGGGGGTCCTCGGCGCGGCGGGCGGGGCGGGGCGCGGCGCTGCGTAGGTTATTAGCATAGCCCCGCCCCCGCCCGCCCCGGCGGGGACGAGCCCCTCGCGATTGGCCGCGCCGCGCGCCGCGGGGCGGGGACAGGCAAATGAGGCGGCGAGGGCCGGCCTATAGGTGGCCAGCGCGTTCGCCTGATCCCGGGGTGGGGGCGGGGGTGCGGGGGAGGGACGCCCGGGAGCGTCGCCCCGCCCCCTCCCGTGACGTCACCCGACGGCTGCGCTTGACGTCATACCACTACGTCACCCCCAGAGTCCGCTCGGGACTCGGTACCACCCCGCCCTGCTGCAGGGCCGCCCTGTGATGTCACCCGTGACATCATCCGAGCGGAAGGGCCACACGCGGGGAGGTCGCGGGGATGAGCCGCCGGGCGCCCCGCCGAGGGGGCTGCGGTGCAGGCCCGCCCGTGACGTCACGGGTGACGTCACCGCAAGGTGCCGCGGCGCCGCGGGAGCCGCCGGGGCCCCCCGGCCGCGTGCGCGGCCCCCCGGGCCGGGCCAGGCCGGGGCACGGCCGCGCGGCGCCGCGTGCGGCCCGGGGTCACGGCAGGGCATTGCCCCGGCGGCGCTGGCAGCGGGCGCTGTCACCCGGCCGCCAAGCCGGGGCGGCCCTGGGCCGAGGTGACGTAGGGCGGCCGCGCCATGTGGGCCGAGGCAGCGGGGCAGGGCCGGCACCCCCCGGCCGCCCGGCCCCGGGTTTCACGGACCCCGGGGCGCGCAGCGCTCGCTGCGGCCCGCGGACGCGCCCCCCTCCCCTGCGCCCGGGGGCCAAACCGGAGGCAGCTGCAAGACCCCGCAGCCACAGGACACACACGCAGGAGCAGGACCGGCCCTTTCAACAGGGCCCTGCGGCGCCCGCCCGCCACACGGCCACCGTTTATTGCCCTGCAGCCTGGAAAGAGGCTCTTGGAAAACAGTGAGCAAACCCACCGGGGTAACAGGCTGCTCCGGAGGCCCCAGCACCCTCCCCGCGTCCCCGGCTGCATTTAACCATGCGGCAGCAGCCCTGCCTGCAGCCCCTTGTGTGGCAGCACAGGATGGTCCCTTGCTTGGAGCCTGCCTGGAGACAGGAGAACGGAGCCAATTGCCCAAGCTCATGGAAAAGCAGCAGGAGCAGTGGGGAAACTCGGAGCCCTGGCCCCCAGCAGCCACTGAAACGCTCCTGTCAGGAACACGGCCTCGGGGCAGGGCTCCAGCCTCCCGGAGCTCAGGAGTCCTCCCCGGAGGACACCCCGTTGGAGAGGTGGAGCGGGCGGCAGGAGTCCCGGCTGCTTGTCCCTGCTGCGCTCCCTGCCGACCCTCCTAGCGCCACGGTTACAGTGGACAGACAGTAAAATAAATAGGACAAGAGAGCACCAGACCAGGAGAGGTGTCCGTGCCCAGCTCCAGAGCCGCAGTCTTCCTTGGGGCACGTCTGTCCATCTCCTGCGGGAGGGAACAGGGAAGCGGGCACAGACAAGGTGTACAAAAGAGGTAGGGGACGTGCTTCCTCCCCGATGGCTACGAGCATCAGCTACGGACGAAGCTCACGTCGGGCTGTCCACCCTGGTGACGGCTCATGTCTCCAGGCAGGTTGCTCAGGTGCTGCTGGCAGCAGGGGGACGGTCAGGGAGGTTTTGGTCCAGTTGGTCCAAGGCGGCGAGGGGCGTCCGCGTCACAGCTCGTCGTGAGGGATGTGGAGCGCGTGGTCGCACAGGTCTGCAGCGACAAAAGCCAGGCGCCCTCAGGAGCGGCCCCAGCAGCGCCCAGCTCACAGCCCCAGCCCAGGAGAGAGATGCCAGTCCCGGCTCATGGGCTGCGTGCTAGGGTGTGCGGGGAGGGCCGGGGTTTATCCAGCCCCCAGGACTAAGTCGCGTTGGGGGAGCCTGTCCCTGGCCACGGCCCTGCAGCAGCAGCACTGCCAGCACCTGACAGCAGCCCAGGGGCAAGGGAAAGTCACGTGCAGAGCGGCTGCACTGGGCAGGGCCAGGGAGCAGCCGGCACAGCCGTGACCCGGGTGAGGGGACATCCGCATCCCCCCCTTGCTTTGTTCTGTGGTTAATGAGAAACGTGGCTGTTTGGACAGAGCTGTCGGCCCAGCTTTTCACCTGGAACCACCAGCCGGAGCAGCAAGATGGACCTGCTCTCGCTTCGAGGTAGGCAGGCACTAGCACATGGGGAGGCTGAGCTGGAAACAGCTGCTGGTGGCACGTAAACGTGGTGCCCCCAGAACGGGGCCCTCCTCGGGCAGGAGAGTTTTGCCCTCCGCTGCTGTGGAGGTACAGGAAGGACCTGCCCAGCCCTACAGGCTCGGCGCAGGTAACGAACGCAGACCACGTTCATTAATGGGAAAGCACAAAGGTCGCAGTGTGCCCTGAACCCTCTGTTTGCCAGCTAGAAATAGCTCTATGAGAAGGGAAATGCCCCGTGGGAAGCACCCAGCAACTGGCTGCGAAAGGAGCCCTGAGCCCGAGCAGCCAATGGAGCCGCAGGCACGGGGGCCTGTGGGGCAGCTGCCATCCTGGCTCCATCCCAGAGCACGTGGGCCTGGCTGGAGCTGAGCATCCAAAAAAACCTGCAGGCAGATCGAAGAGGCATCATATCCAAGCTCCGGCAGACGGCCGGGGCCTCACACACATGCACCAGGCTCCTGACCCGGTGACAGGGCTGCTCTGTGGGTCCAAGGGCTGGATCCCAGCCCTTCCCCACTGGGAGTTCAGTCGGGACCTGCATGCCCAGCTGCTCCTTGCCTGCTCCTGCACCTTTGGGCCACAGGTGGTACTTCCTGACGTGGTTTCCAGAAAATTTCAAAGGTAAGGAGAAAACAGGCCTAGCTGGCAGCAATGGGACCAGAAAGCCCACACTGTGAGCCTCAGGGAAGGGGCAATGCCGTTACCCGCCTCTGCAGCCCAGGGAGGGGGTGCGCAGAGATGACTTCAAGCAGCTAGAAGAATCTCCTATCCTCAGGGCCCTGCTGCCTCACGAGGAGCAAGTGGATGACCCGTGGACAAGCTGCCTCCTCAGGATGCCCCAGTCCGCCTCACCTGTCCGCTTGCTGCAGAGCCGGTCCTTGACGTTCTCAGCCTCGTGGGAGAGGAATTCAATGAGTTCATCCTCGTACTCCTCGGCAATGCTCTCACACTGCAACGGGAGCCCCGTGTCGGTCACCCAGCTGCCTCCACGCCAGTGACAGCATGGGGCCAGGCAAAGCTGACCAGCACCCAGAGGAACCCAGAGCCAGGCCCTGCACCCAGCACCCCCCAAACGTTGCCAGGGAGCAGTCTCCCTCTCTTCTCAGACTCAGGAAGGGTCAGGGGAAGTGACTAGAAGCTGCCAGTAGGACTGTCTGCTTCATCCCGAAAGGGCTGTAGCTGCCAAACCCAGTGGATCTGGTCACTTAAAGCCTCCCCAGAGCCCCCCAACAGACACTGCACAGGATACGCTCCCTGCACACACCGCAAACTTCAGACTAGAAGCCACATCCCCATCGATTTTAACTCCGGAGAGGTCCATCTTGGTCCCATCGTGGGAGATCACGCGGACGTAAGTCTTGCGATGTGTGGATGGATCTACTTTCTCCCCATATTCCTTCATCTTCTCGCACACCCGCTCCAGCAACTCGGTCAGATGTGCCTCAGACCGGGCATAAGGCACCTATAGAACAAGCACAGGATCAGCAGAAGACACTAATCCAACCTCTCCTCAAGTTTTTAAGATGTGGCTACTATTCCGAGTCAGGCCCTGCTCACAGTTATCTCCCTCTTCTCCTGCACCTCAGCCAGAAACCCATCTGGAGCTGGAGGCAGGCCCCAGCTGAGAAACGTCTCACCTCTACAACTGACTGGCTGCCGTCAGGGTTGATCCGAAATGAGCCCATCTGGATGGTTTTCTTGGGGTCGACCTGGGCAATCTCCCACTCCAGCTCATCCACTAATGCCCGACATGCTGAGAAGAATGAAAAAGTTAATGGCTTGGAGCACTAAGGACAATTAACTGAGCTCGAACCTTAACCGATGTAAACCCACAACACTGACAGACCCTGCAGCTGCTCAAATCTGCTGGAGAGAACTGGAATTGCCAAAAGATGCACTCAAGACTGCAGGAGGGCAGGCAGGAGTCAGTGCTCATCAGGGACATCTGATACCATGCTGCAAAGCAGATCATCAAGGAACCGGACAAGCTCTTTCAAGGGCCACATGCGTGGCCCACTGCAGGCTACGCACAGACAAGCAACACCGGTGATGGAGACAAGTAGCATGCACCAAGAGGTTGCAACCACTGCCCCGGGCCCCATGGTCCCCCCAAAGCCGCACAGCTGTCCCCACCATCGCACCTCCGCAATGGAGGTCCTGGCTCCTCCGGGCGCTGGCAGCTGGCAGCAGTGAGGCCAGGGCCGCGGCCAGGCAGAGCACGGGCGAGATCCTGCTCCTCATACTGACGGCACTGGCTGCAGGGCGACCTGCAGACACAGGGGAGGCTCCAGCCACAGCAGCCCCCCAGCCCTGCTAGGGGTGGCTCCCTACATGCAAGTCCCTGCAGCTTCCCTGGGACCTTTGTACAGCCCCATCCCCTGCAGGGCCCCATTCAGACCCTCCCCAGGATCTACAGGGCCCTGTCCATACCTATAATCCCCTACAGGCACCCATCCTCTATAGGGCTTTATCTGCAGCACCCCTGCCAAGTCCCACCCCCTAAATGGCCTGGCCCCTAGCATGCCCCCCGGTCCCTTTGGGCTCCTCGCCTCTACAGGACCATGTCCCTACCTCCAAACCCCTTCACGGCTTTATCCTTGCCCCAGACCCCTACAGGGCCCCATCCCGCGCAGCGGCTGCTCGCGGCCCCCACGAGCCCCTGCCCTGCGCGGCCCTGTCCGTAGCGGTCCCCTCCCCCATAGGGCCGCTCTACAGCAACTTCCCGCCCCACAGGCCCGCGTCCTTGTCCCTGAGCCCCCCCAGACACCCCCCGCCGCAGAGCCCCATCCGCAGCCTTCTCCAGAGCCCCCTCCCCGCCAGCGCCGCAGCCCCGGCCCCCCCGGAGCCCCGGCCCCTACACGGCGCCGTCCGTGCCCCTCGTCCCGTCCGGCCCGCGGCCCCCGCGCCGCGCCGCCCCGCTCTCCCGGCCGCCCCCCCGGCCGCTGCCCCGGGGCCGCCCGCGGCGCTGCCTGCCCCGGCCCGCCCCGGCCCGTCTTGCCGCTCGGCCCGCTGCGAGTGAATGCCGCTGGGGGGGAGACGGCGGCGGGGCCGCAGGCGGCAGCAAGGCCGACGGAGCGCTGCCCTAACCCCGCGGCGGGGCCGCCCCGCGCGCAGGCAGCTCTGCGGGCAGCCCCGGGCGAGCGCCGAGGCCCCCCGCGCCGCGAGGTCCCGGCCCGCGTGGCGCTCGGCCCCGTGCGCGGGAGGGGCCTGCAGTGGCCCCGCCCCCGCCGTGCCCGGGGCGGCCCCAGGCCCCGCCCCCGCCCCTCGTCCCGCGCCATCGCACCGGCGCCGCGGGCTCCGGCCCGCCGCCGCCCCGCCGCCAAGGAGGACGCGGCGCAGGGGTCCGAGGCTGCCTGGCTGCTTTATGACCGCGCCCGGTGCCGGGCCACGCCGCAGGGCTGCCTCGCGCTGGGCCCGGGTAGCGTCCTGCCCCGGTAACGGCCCCGTCGGGCAGGGGCCCCGCGGCGCGGGAGCGGCCCGCGGAAGTTCAGGCAGAGGCTGGGGCAGCCCAGGCCCCGGTGCTGGTTCCAGTTAGGAGTGCATCTCCGTCGCCCTGCGGGGCCGTCGTGCCCCCCGGGGGCTGCGCCAGCAGCGGCAGGGTCCTGGCGCAGGGACGGGCCACCGCCGGCCCCGCTCACAGCGCCAGCACCGGCGGATAAACCGTCGCGTCTGCCGGAGACAAAGCACAGCGTGAGGAGGGAGCAGGCGGACCGGGCCACGGGGCGCGGGGCGGTGCGCCCTGCTGTGCCTTACGCTTGGGGCTGCTCTGGCTGTCCGGCTCCGGCACCTTCCAATCCAGCTTGCGGCCTTTCTCGTAGAGGGCCTTCAGCACCTTGCGGAAGTCGTCGGGCTCGCTGCTGTTCTGGCTCAGCTCCAGGTACTTGCGATAGAGCTGCAACGCCGTGCGCGCGTCCTCAATGCTGTCATGGGTCTCGCCCTGAATCTTCAAGTCTGGGGAGAGCGTCCCGGTCAGGGAGGGCAGGGGCAGGGCTTGGCAAGGTGGTGCAAGGGCTCTTGGGGACCTTACGGAGTCGAGGTGGGGGTCTGCCCCCCACAGTGGGTGTTAATGCCCTCAGTGTGGCCGCAGCCCCAGTCCTGCCCCACTGGCACCTCCCCAGAGGTACAGAGGAATTGGCACTAACCCAGGAAGTACCAGGCGAGGAAGCGCAGGGAAATCATCCTCTTCCTTGGGATGTGGAACAGGTACACGGTGTCAATCACCTGGTCCTTGGGCACCTGGAAAGCAGAGAGTGTCCCGCTGCCAGGGCTCGCTCTGGATACAGCCCTTATCTGAGCACACACACAGTCCTGATGTGGTGGGGCAAGCACCAAGCTGCCAGCACCGCCTGGACTCTGCCTCGGCAGAACTCACACTTTACGCTGGAAAGCAAAGTGCACCTCACCAGGAAACACCACAAAGGCAGGTTGGGACCTGCCTGATTTACCAACACCATTCCGAGATCAGCCCAGGATCCATACCCCCACCCAAGATGCCACAGGTCTCCTCCCTTCCCCCCCCCCCCTCCAAGACAGGCCATGCCCTGGTTTAGGGATGGGGACTTGGTGCTGTCACCATGAGGTTGATGACGCGGAAGTCCTTCTGCAGCCCATGGCCCACAAACTTGACTCCCACATCAATGAGGAAGCGCAGCTTCAGGTAGGTGGATTTGAGAGTGGTGAGGTGCTTGGAGGAGATCTTGGCATCCAGGTCTCCCGGCTTGATCCCTGAGTACTGGGTCAGATAATCCACCACCTGCGGACAACAGGACCCATGGTAATGTACTGGGAAAACTGAGGGGCAGGCACAGGGGTTTGTCCCCTGCTGCTTCCCCTGCCCAACAGCCAGGCCAGGCAGGGGAGAGTGCTGATGTCATTCTCAGTTTCCTGAGGAGCCGCCTCTCCATCAAGTATGAGGCACAGCGGGTCTATGTCCTCCCTGCTGGGCAGGAAGCTGAGCAAGGCCAGGCAGGGGCCCAGTACCTGCTCCTGGGTGGAGATGTAGTCATCAATGAAGGGGACACCCTCGTTAGGGCCCTGCCCACGCACACATGTGATCCTGGCTACTGACATCTGGCTAGGCTTGATAGTGGACTTGGTCCCGTCACTGCGCAGCTCGGCCTCCTCCTGTGACGGAGCGCTCAGTGAATGCCAGCTCTTGGAGGCAGCGTGGCGTCCTGGTGCACCCAGAGGGGCTGCCCTGCTCCCCTAGCACCCGCCTGCAGCATCCTGTGCCCTGCCCCAGGGAGGCCTGACCTCATTCAGCGTGACGAACTCGGCATCCAGCCCCACTAGGTCACCCGCCTGCGGCATCTCGTTCAACATGAGGGGGATGAAGGTGGCATGACACTTGCGCTGCTTGCGAGCCAGCGAGGCCTCAGCCAGCAGTACACTGGCTTCAATTGGGTTCTTGACTGCAGGAAGAGACAAAGGGAGGTCAGCTGGGAGCCGGATTCACTGGCCACGCAGCCCCTTCCACCCCAGACACTCACTGACGAGGTTGTACTTGGAGTTGAGGTTCCTCTGGGCGTAATACAGGATAGCTGGCACCTTCCAGCTCATGTCAAACTGCACCGCCTCACACTGCAGGGGAGAGAGGGACAGTGCAGGGGCCCAAGCCAGGGCTGGGTGCTTCCCTCCAAAGCAAAGACCCCCTCCCTCCACAGGGTCATTGCATCCACAGTCTCACTTTGACATGGCCAGGGCTGGGCCCTACTCAGCCCTATGTGCTGGGAGCTAGCTGCCTTCCCTACCACCCCCTGCCATAGGGGCAGGGCAAGTGACACTGCCCTGGACTGGGAACATAGCCCCTAGCATGGTGCCCACACTGGGGCACTTACCTTATCCACAGGCTCAATGAGGAAGTCGTTGAAGAGGTACCACTGTTGATGTGTGACTCCCTAGGGGGGAAAGGCAGGGATGCTCTGAATTAGCCCTCCCCCCTCCCCCCCCCCAGCCAAATGCAATGACTCCTCTACCCTGTTACCAGTGAAAGAAGGGGTGACGATGCCATGTGGGAACTCCCGCCCTTCCTGGGACACAGTGGGGAAATCCCTGCTGGCCTGAGTTGTGGTGATGTGTAAATGAAGCACTGTGAGGCTGAACAGGCTGTTTCTGCCAAACTCCTACCCGAAACTCCATGGAGATGTAACCGGTAACAGAGACAGGGACACAGCCCTGACACACTGAGCACTCTGGGAATTCCTGCCTTGGGCATCTCCACCAGCTCAGAGGGAACTATCCAGACTGGTCCCCCTTTCCTCTGGAAGGGAGATGAGGTTCCAAACCCTGACCTGGAAGCACAAGGACACACTGGCAACACACTCATGACCCAGGAGGAACTGGTCTGAGGAAGTGTGGGAAGGGCACTTCTTTAGCCCTTTCCTCTCTGTAAGCTGCATGAAAAGCACTTGGCCAGGAAGCCAAGTGCTATCTAGTATATTTAATAAATCACTTAAATTCAACCATTTACTAAGAGACCCAGGAATGGGTCAGGTAAACTACCTGATCCCTGAGTGAGCACTGGGCAGGAATACCCTGGCAAGGCAGGACTCCCTAGGGACAGCACTGCTCCTAAGGAGCCTGCGAGTATGTGGGCTTTGGGCTGTAGTGCGCTAGTCCCACGGGCTTCTCACCTCTTTCCTTTGGTGGTAGGTCTCTCCCACTTTGATATGCCCCACCAGGCTGCCCCCTGTGCGAGAATCCAGGATATGAACGACAGTGGCTATTAGATCGTAGATATACACCGAGTTGGGATCATCGGACGGGCTCAGCTGCAGGAAGGAAGCGGCCCCAGAGGAAACATCTGAGTCCTGTCTGAGAGGAATGCCCAGAGGCAGCTCCCAGGCCTCAGACCCAAACCCCAGAGTCTGGACGTGCAGTTCTGACCACGAGTCTGAAGGTTTCCTGGCTGGCCACGATGGAGACACAGGGCTCACATGAGCTGCCTCAGAGAGGCCTCTCTGGCTCTCTCGCCCACACGCAGCCAGCAAAACGGGGTGCTGAAACAGTTCTGCTTCCACAGTGCCATGTGCATGCAACCACGTGGCCCCTGAGGCATCTCAGCAGTCTTTACCTCATCACTTTCACTCCAGTTGCAGATGTCCAGCTCTTTGTTCTTGGTCAGCCTCATCTTGATGGCGTGGGGGATCCAAATGTTCTTCAGTTCCTCCACGGAAGAATATGAATGCCCCATGTTGGGGTTCCCCAGCTCCTTCCTGCCCGGAGAATCATGGAAGACTGTGTTGGAAGGAATCATAGATAGTTTTCCATGCCAACCTCTCCTGGGCAGGATTCGAACTGCCCAAACAACACACCAGTCAGCCTGTTCTTAGACGCTCTACAGAACAGATGAGGAGAGCCAGAGCTGCACCACTTCTTCCCAGCTGCCAAGAGAAGGGGCTGGGAAAAGGCATCGGCTAGCCTCAGTCAAAGAGGGTAGATACACAGTCCTGGATCTTTTGTCCGTCAGGAAAGGGAAAGGGAATGAGGGCTCAGGGCTCCAAAATGGATCATAATGGTCTCCGAATGGGATGCTGTGCAGAGCACCCTGTTGGCACCCAGAGCGTGTCACAGTCTCGAGACAGCAACAACTGTTCCAGTTTAGAGCTGGGGGTTACACAAGGGGTTACAGAAGGGCAGCTAAAGTCATTATCAGATGATAAACAGCTCCAAGTTCTCCAAGGCCAAGAAGAACAACCCAGAAGATGTCAGTGTCCATCTACATTCGCCACCCCAAGAACGGTTACCTACCATTCTCCAAGAGAGATTTCTTTGCCTCTGGAGATCTCAAAGCCTCCTCTCTTCATCAGGGCTCTCTGAAAGGCATACTGGCAGCAAAACACAAGCATCAGCAGAGAGTGAGAGTCTGTGCTTGTGAACATATAGGTGACAGCCCAAAGCAGCAGTGGGGGAAAGACAGGGACCATAAAAGTCAGTGACAGGGAGAAAGACAGCAAGAGAAACCCAACTCTCCACTAACTCTCTGTCAGGCTCTGTATTTTGGGAAGTGGGCACGGTCTCATTGCTCGTAGGTCCTGGGAAAATGACAGAGTGAGTCTACTGGAGTCCTGTCAGCTTTATCATGGCACGAGATCTTGTCTTTTCCAACTCCAAATGCACAGCTCGTGCTACAAGCATGACCAAATACCAACATGTCCTCTGCAAACCAAGTATGGTGAGGCTTGAGAAGAGAGCAAGAGACTGCTACAGACAAGATCAAAGTGAGAACACCTCTGCAGAGCAGGATACACAGCAAACCCTGTGTGCCTGGGGAAGAAGCCTGCTTCTTCTCCAAAGTGTCTCCCCCACCTCAGCCTGTGTCTTCCAGAAATCTGCCTCCTTGGAGCTGTTCACCTCACAGTTAATGACCAGGACGTCTGGCAGACAGCGAATATTCCGGGTCTGGACCTGCAGAGAGAACAGGAGATGGAAGCAGAGCAACACTAAGAACCCTGTAGAGGCTCCAAATTGGATTTGGCATGTGCTACCCTTTCCAACACCTTTGCCTGTAGAGGTTCCTCCCTACTGGCTGGCTAGGGCTTGTGATAGCTGGGCTATTGTAACAGACACTAGGGCTTGGAGCAGGCTCTTGCCTCTCCAGGACTGCAGGGCTATGTCAGAACAGGTGCACTCAGCTCCTAAGGGAGTTTCCACGTGCTCCTCTACCCCAGGGGGGATTTAGCTGGGATCTGCATGACCTGCAAGCTGTGTTCCAGCACTTGCACAGCCCTGGCAGCCCAGGGAATACCCCGCACCATGCCGGCTCGCAGTTCAGGCTAGGAACCGAATCTCCGGCATCTGCTCAGGTTCCCCACTGACTAATGGAGAAACTGCCCCGCTCAGCCTACAGCACAGGGTGCTCACGCCCTTCTCCCACAGCCCCTCTGCAGCCCGTGATGTGTGATGTATTTGCCTCCTCCTCCCAGGCTCACCGTGGGCTGGTACTTCTCACAGTTCTCACACCAGGCCTGTGTGCTTTGCTCCAAGCAGATGCTTCGCTTTAAAATTTGGGCAAACTCATAATCTTTCACTGGCTTCTCTAAGGGGAGAAACGAGAATAACGTCACCTTTCCACACACAGGTCTTTACCAATTAAACTCAGCCAAACCTCTGGGGTTTTCCTCACAACCTCCAGGGAGAAAGTCAATCCCAAAATATGCCTTCCTGTAGCCAAAAGCTTGGTGGACTAGAAACCCACAACCAGGCCTTGACTGCTGACTCTGCCACAGCCCAGGCCAGACAACTGCAGAAACACCTCACTGCAGGTGTCTCTGTCAACTGGAGAAATGTGGCTCATCCATACAGATAACAACTGCCACTCAGTCCCTCTGCCCCAAGAGAAACACAGCAGTGTTAAACATACCAGACCCTGCCCTGCCTGCCTCCCCAACCCTGCATATTACCAGTGCTCTCAGGGTAGGACAGAGTGAAAAGCAGCGTGGAGGACACACGGACAGTTTCCTTGCCGCAGCGACACATGCTGCAGTTCTCCATTTCACAGCTGAACAGCTGTCCAATAACTGAGTCCCGCGAGGTCCCAAAGCTGCTGCAGAAAGAGAGCACATAGGTTAGCAGGGTCCTGCAGTCCCTGTGGAACAGGGCAGGATGGTAGGGTGGGCTGAGCATTGGGGTTCTGAACATCCCTGGCTGCACATGTGTCCTTGAAGGACAGCACCCGAATTCCAGCAGCTCTTGGGGAACCAACCAATGGGCTGCCAGAGCCAGTGCCTCTTGTGCAGCCCCTACCCAAGCCAAGTAGAAGGACTACGCCTAGGAAGGACAGAAGATCAGCAGTCTCTCAGCACAGGATTAAAAGTGTGCCATACGGGCAGCCTGCAGCTCAGTGTGTTCCAGTGCAGCCCTTAGGGTAAATGTGGGCAGCAAGGAAGCTATCTCCTGAGGGATGGATGGGGCCTTTGGGAGCCAGATCCCCTCCCTGGTCCAGGTACTCCCTGTACTCACCTGCCACCAGCTCCCCGATAGGCCTGCGGCACCTCCTGTTCCTGGGTTTCCTGGTGCAGCTGAGTGAGGATAAAACGGTTCCAGCTCTGAATCAACCGACCAAGGTTCACCTTCCCTGTGGCCTCGTCCGAGTCAGCAAGGATCAGCCCCAGAGCAGAAGCTTCTGGGATTGTGCGGAAAGCCCGCAAAAAGTTGCTTCCCTGTGGATGGGGCAAGGGCAGCATGTCACAGAGGTCAAATGACAGGAGTTTCCAAAATGTCTGATGCCATCCTCTGAGGCTTGGCCCCACCCTGCCCTTGCTTCACTGAGGAGGAATCTCTCCAACCTGCTCGCCTGCCACCTTCACAACCACCACCTCAGCACACCACCAACCTGGCAGGGGTCTCCTCTAGACAGGTCCAGCATGTGGAACAGCAAGCCTAGCTCACAGCCCAAGCAGAACTCCTTCTGGCACAGGTGATTTTGGACCAGGCAGCGGACTGGCTCCAAGAAATACAATACCTAGCAGAGATGGAGCAGTCAGGGGATGTACTGGGGGGCTGCAGCAGTCTGGGGCAGGCCTAGAATGTCTCCCACCTGGATCATGCAGTTGCAGTAGGCGTTGGGGATATGGGGCTCCAGGCCTGCGAACAGAGTCTTGTTGTAATGTTTGAAGTCGAAATCTTCCAGCCCCAACTTGGAGTATTTGATTGTGACCTGCACAGAAACACAGTGTGTCAAACAGAAATGCCTTCTCATACCTGCAAAACATATAGGTGCTCCTCACAGAGACATGAGCAGAAGCTTGGGCCCACATGGGTCCTGTAAGATTCCTGCCCCAGTTAAGCCCAGGTTGTGGACTCACAGACAGCCTCCTTTCCTCCCTATGTCCCAGAGAAACCCTGGGGAAGGCTACCTTCCTGTACTTCTTGGCCACCATGTAGAGGTGTGGCTCCTCTTCTCGTCCAATCGGGGACTCGGGGACTTGGCTGAAGCTGTCAAACTCGTTGTCCAGCTCTTTTAACCGATAGGGGATCTGCAAGGGGGGGAAAGAAGGGAAGAAGAGCTGAACCTTGATCCAGAGTCAACATGAAGCAAGTACTGAAAAACACAACTCCTGGGCTTTCCTGTCTTCTCAAATGAGCAAAGGAATAAACCAGAAAGGAGCGGGGCCCTCCCTTAACCTGCATGAAGCCTCCACACCTTCCTTCTTACAAGGGACTTATCATTGTGGGAAACTACAGCAGCACTGCGGGCAAGGAGAAAACACACCAGTGTTTTCCCAAGGGTGAGGGACGTGCCATAAATCTCTGAACTGGACTACTAGGACCTTTTCCTAGCAGAGAGCTAGGAACTTTGCTCAATATCAATAGAGCTTTGCTCCTAGCTTGAGAGAGGCACTCCAATGCTTCCCAAAGGCTGGTTCACCCAGTGACTCTGCTGAAGAAAAGCAGTTAAGTCCACTGCCTCTTGCAATATCCCATGCCAGTGAGCTTCACCTCCTACCCCTGTTCGGAGCCCTGCAGAAAGCTTCGAACTCATTCAGCACATAGCAAGAGTTTCATCCGTCCGTAAACTGCAGCCACGAAGGTGCGAGCCCCAGAGGCAGCGTGACACTCTGCTACTGACAGAGATACACTACACCCTGCAGACTCAACCTCAAGATGCTCAACATCCTCTTGAGAGCAGATACCTGGTTGCGCAGCTTGGTCCGTGGGTTTGGGGCATAGCCGATGAACCCCACTTTCTTCATAGTGCGCAAAATCTCAGGATCTACTGGAGGGGCACGCCTACAAAACACACCACAACTTGGAGGCTGCTCTGTTTGGCAGCATTATGTAACCAAAGGCCTTGCTGCACAGATACATGCTGGATTTGCTCAGGGACCCACCAGCGGGACAGCGGGGTTGCTCCCATTCAGTCATTCCACCCAGGACCTCAGTATTCCCTTTCTCTTATAACACAATACCTGGGCTGGGTCAGAATATGGCAGCACTGCTTAGCTCAGGAGTATTTAGGATAGGGCTCAGGCAAAGGAAAAAGAAAACAGTTTTCAGATACACAAAATGTAACCAGTATCTCCCCACCACAAACATGGAGGTTTGGCTATACTGCTGTTTTCAGACCTATCCAGTCACCATATCTTAGCAGTCATGCTACACAACAGGGAACATTTCGCAGGACAAATGACCAGGAAGGGCTATGCCAGCCGCGAGATGTGGGAGCTGCAGCAGTGCCCCAGCTGCTGCTCATCACCAGAGCCTCTCTTCTGCCCCCAACCCTGCATCACCACAGTGCCCAGCTGTACCCAAGAGCCAGAGGAGGAGAGAATCGTTGCTGAGGCCAGCTCTCTCACACTGGCTTTCACAGGAAGAGACTGGCAAATTACCGGGGTGCAGGGGCAGAGTTGGCAGCTGGCCAGTCTGACAGCAGCGTCTCGCTAGTCAGTGGCACAGGGATGAGCGAGAGTGGCACGAGGTCCTGGTTCCAGTCCAAGTGGGGCAGTGTGTCGACAATGCAGGGCAAGGCAAAGTCAGTCTCCCGGGAGTAGGTGTTGAAGGTGACCTCCGGGGAGTCAGCCCAGAGGTGGACGCAACCCTCCGAGTCGCCGAAGGCCAGGGCCTGCTTGCTGGCCGACACGTCGAAGGTCATGATCAGCGGCCCAACTGTGTTCACGTGGAAGATGTCAGCAGGGTTGGCGAGGCCTGTGGGCTCGCAGAACTGGCACTGACCTGTGCGAGAGGGAAGGGCAGAGTGACATGGCACCAGGGAGTACAAAGGCAGGTCAGCAGGAAATACAGTAATCCAAGTGCACCTTTCACAGAGCCATTTGGACTAGCTGAACCAGATTGAAACTATATCCCACTGGATTTGAACATAAGCCTGGAAGGTGCTGAAACTGTCACCAAACTCTCGCTGGAGCACAGCTGGTGCGGAGCCCAGCTGGACTGGGAAATGCAGCTTCACCCACCTGTCTGGGAGATGATGGCCAAGCGGGAGGTGTAGGTGGGGATGAAGCGGAGGAAGAAAGGGTTGATGTGGACCTGCAGTGGGGTGGTGGCTCGCATCATGCGCAGGTCGTACACCTTAAGAAAGCGGTCGCAGGCCAAGCCATTCATCCGGCTGGAAAAGCCACAGGTCACCAGCAGGTTGCCATGGACATCAAAGTCAGACAAGCTGCCCGAGTATGCATCAAATTCGTGCTCCATCTCAAATGTGCGTAGATCCCGCAACGAGACCTAGAAAGGCAAGGCAGGGGATGCTGGGTACCACACAGGCAGCTGCCAGTGGCTTCGGAACCACTGAAGCTCTGAGAGAAGCCAGACATCAACTTCAGGGTATCCCAGAGAGAAGCACAGCATCAGCAAGGCTGCCAGGTAGGCTGGGGCTGGCGTTACCTTCCCTGAGGTGTGTCCACAGAAGAAGAAACGGTTTGACTGCCGCATGATGGTGATGCCAGGTACCTCCACGGTGTACTGGGAAAGATGCAGAACAACAGAGTGAGGGGGGCAGAGCACCAGAATGAGGTACCCTTCCCAACCTGTTCTGTCACATGAAGCCAAGCTTGACCCACTCCTCCCACTAACTCTCTGGAAGTGGAGAGGACTCTCCATTCTGCAGAATGCAGCCCTCAAGCCAGGGAGTAGAGCCGGAAGCAATCCCAAGACTGGCCATACCTTCTGTGTCTCCTGGACAGTGTTGAGGTCTATCTCGATCACGTGGTTCTGCAGTCCGCCAACAAGCAGAGTGCTGGTGTCTGTGAGCAGGAGACTATGCATGTCCTCAGACTCATCCATGCTGCAGGAGATGGGGGAAGGACAGGACACATGCTCCTGTTCAGCTTGGGGATGTGTTTCCAGGAAAGGGGCTGAAAGTCTACCCTCATCCTCCTCCCAGATCTAGCTTTTATATTGCAGGCAAAAGGGCTGGAACCATCTCTACCTATGAGCAATCAGGACGATGAGCTCTTCCCCTGCACAGGGCAAGCATGGCCCACCTGTTGCCAGAGCGAAACACTCACAGGTAGTCAAAGATGATGAGGCCTCCTCGTGACATATACTTCAGGTTAGTTTTGGTCAGGAAAAGGACACCATTCTCCAGGCTCTGGATCTGGCGGATGTCATCACTACTGTTCACTTGGAAGGAGGAATACCGCTCCAGTGTTGGACCGAAGAATGAGGTGGCATGGCCCTAAAATCAGACCCGGACAGGCTTGTCAACATGAAGCAACACTCACCTTGGCTTTACTTGAGTGTGACAAAAATGCCACATGCAGCTGCTCTAGCTTCCAGGCTCCTACTTCTCAAGACAGGTTATCAGCTACCTTACTGCTTCAGCCAGCTTATAGAAGGGGCTTCCTCTGTTACAAACTCCAAAACAGCAATAAGTTGTTCAGACTTTTCCTTTTTAGGTAGATATATATGGACATGAGGAAAGAACAAAAAGCTCTACTAGCCTAAAGGTTCAGGACAGCAAAGCTGCTTGGGAAATACCTAAGGGTCTTTTGTAGCCAAATACATCTAAGTGCTTCCCATGCTTCTAAACAACTAAATATCAATCACCTCCACCCAGACACATTGCACTCAAAAAGCACAACTCCCATTTCTGAGAGCAACTCCAGCTCTGTCCTAGGCAGAACCATCCTCTGTTCAAAGCCAGCTTGCCCCCAGCTGGTCAGAGTGAGCAGGTGTCAGGCTGCAGTATTTGTGCAGACAACGGAGAAGCTAGGCAACGACCCTCCCTTCCCCTTCCCCAAGGCAGCTTGGAGACACCTACCCCATGATTTCCAACCCACAGCATCTCTTCATGCAAGTCGAAATGGGAGACAGAGACAGGCACGCCCACTTCAGAGATGGCAGTGTGCAGCTCGGTGTACATGCCCTCCATGATGTGCACTGACTCCGGCACCGTGATACCCTCTAAAGACACCCCCTCGGGATCCAGCTCAACGTTCTGCAGCAAGCTGGGGTTGAGGTGGGCATCCAGGACAGGGTCCAGTGCAGGGTGGAGTGTGGGAGCATACTCAGCAAGGGAGGGATCAAGACCTTCAAAATTCATGGTGAAAACCAACGTCTCCCTTTAAAACAGAAAAGGAACTAAATATGTCAGTCAGAAACACCAGGGCCCCCCCGATTCTTAGAAATTTATATACAAACACTGTGACTACAACCAATGGAAAAAGCTGTTGGAATCTCCAGTGAGGGTAAGATCTCTCTCTCCCAGCCATGGACAAAGGCAATATTAAACTCACACATGCAGCGGATGTTGTAAAGTCCCTTCCCCAGGACACACTCAGCACTCTGTCATGGCAGTGAACCGCTCGGGGAAGGACCCTGAGGGCAGCTCTGCTCTCATGCTGACGTCAGCCCAGGCGCATCTGCCAGTCGCTGCGTGGGGAGCCCCAGCCCCCCGCTCCTGCTGCCCTGCAACGCTGCCCTCCCCATGCAGATCCCTTCCCACAGGCCCGGCCCCAAGTGGCAGAGGTACTGAGGCAGGTCCACACCCAGCATCTCCTTATCTCTGCAGGCCTCGGGCCGACACCGAATCGCACAACAGCATCTGCTCAGGCAGAGGCCAGATCCTGCGCGGGCTCGGGCGGCTCCAGCTCGGCCAGGCACGAACAGCGCCAAGGGCAGGGCCCGCCGCTCCCGGGCCGGCCGCGGCTGGCCCCGCCGCACGGCACCGGGGGCCGCGCGGCCCCGCCGAGGCTGCCGGCCCCGCTCGAGGAGGACGAGCCGCCCCGGGCCCTTCGCGGCGCCGCAGCTGCCGCGCCGGAGCGCGTTACCCAGAGCCCTCCGCGCCCGCCCCGCTGCCGCCGCCGCGGCCGTTACCCACAACCCCCCGCGCGCCCCGAGGGGGCCCGCCGCTCGCCACACACAAGCCGTTACCCACAACGCCCCGCGCCCCCGGGGGCCGCAGCGCTCAGCTCGCGCCCCGCTGGGCCCGTTACCGAGCAGCCCCCGGGCGCGGCCCCCCCGGGCCGGGCCGGTGTTCGGGGCTCGTCCCGTTGCGCGGCCGGGCCGGGGCCGGGGCCGGGGCCGCCGCCACCGCCCCTCCCCCCGTCGCTATGGCAACCGCGGCCTCCCGTGCTCCCGCCTGGCGGCCGACCCTTCCTCAGGGCTGGCGGGCCAATGGCAGCGCCGAGGCGGCGGCGCGAGCCAATCAGCGTGGGAGGGAGGCGGGAATAAGCAGAACGAAGGGCGCGGCGGGGAGCGTGCGGGACGGTACGGCGGAGGGGACAAAAAGGGCGAAAGTGGCCGCGCCGGGGCGTGCCGGGGCGGGCGAGGCGCGCGGGGCCGTTCCCGCGAGGGCGGCGCCGCTTCCCCGGGGCGAGCGGCAGCGCCGAGCCCCCGAGAGCTCCACAACACCCCGCCGCCCCCCGCGGACTCCGCACAGCCCTGGGGGCGCCCAGGACCCACGGCGCGCTCATCGCTGCCGCCCCGCTCGCGCCCTCGCGGAAAACTCCAGCGCGGGCTGGAAACTCCTCCGCGGCTCCTGCTGCCCGGCGGCCGGGCCCGAGCCCCCAGCGGCCCCTGCCCCACGGCACTGCCCGCGGCCGGGCCGGGGACACCCTTTGCCCGCAGCCGGAGGCCACGGCCCGCCCTGCCGGCTCTGGGAGCCGCGGCACACGGCCCGCTCCCAGGCACCTGTGGGCCCCGGAGCAGGGAGGAGGGAATCCCCGGGGAGACGGTGCTGGGAAAGTCCAGGTGGGCGAGACCTGTGGCAGGTTCACCTGCGACTGGCGCCGCCCTCCCATGACTCCTTGTGGGACCCACATCCCAGCTCTCTACCATCCCTAGCCTCCATCCCGGCCTCCCCGCAGGACCCACATCCCGGCCGTCTACCATCCCTAGCCTCCATCCCGGCCTCCCCGCAGGACCCTCTTCCCGGCCATCTACCATCCCTAGCCTCCATCCCGGCCTCCCCGCAGGACCCACTTCCCGGCCGTCTACCATCCCTAGCCTCCATCCCGGCCTCCCCGCAGGACCCACATCCCGGCCATCTACCATCCCTAGCCTCCATCCCGGCCTCCCCGCAGGACCCACTTCCCAGCCATCTACCATCCCTAGCCTCCATCCCGGCCTCCCCGCAGGACCCACTTCCCAGCCATCTACCATCCCTAGCCTCCATCCCGTCCTCCCCGCAGGACCCACTTCCCGGCCGTCTACCATCCCTAGCCTCCATCCCGGCCTCCCCGCAGGACCCACATCCCGGCCGTCTACCATCCCTAGCCTCCATCCCGTCCTCCCCGCAGGACCCACTTCCCAGCCATCTACCATCCCTAGCCTCCATCCCGTCCTCCCCGCAGGACCCACTTCCCGGCCATCTACCATCCCTAGCCTCCATCCCGGCCTCCCCGCAGGACCCACTTCCCGGCCATCTACCATCCCTAGCCTCCATCCCGGCCTCCCCGCAGGACCCACATCCCGGCCGTCTACCATCCCTAGCCTCCATCCCGGCCTCCCCGCAGGACCCACATCCCGGCCGTCTACCATCCCTAGCCTCCATCCCGGCCTCCCTGCAGGACCCACTTCCCGGCCATCTACCATCCCTAGCCTCCATCCCGGCCTCCCCGCAGGACCCACTTCCCGGCCGTCTACCATCCCTAGCCTCCATCCCGGCCTCCCCGCAGGACCCACTTCCCGGCCGTCTACCATCCCTAGCCTCCATCCCGGCCTCCCCGCAGGACCCACATCCCGGCCGTCTACCATCCCTAGCCTCCATCCCGGCCTCCCCGCAGGACCCACATCCCGGCCGTCTACCATCCCTAGCCTCCATCCCGGCCTCCCTGCAGGACCCTCTTCCCGGCCATCTATCATCCCTAGCCTCCATCCCGGCCTCCCCGCAGGACCCACTTCCCGGCCATCTACCATCCCTAGCCTCCATCCCGTCCTCCCCGCAGGACCCACTTCCCGGCCATCTACCATCCCTAGCTTCCATCCCGGCCTCCCCACAGGACCCACATCCCGGCCATCTACCATCCCTAGCCTCCATCCCAGCCTCCCCGCAGGACCCACTTCCCAGCCATCTACCATCCCTAGCCTCCATCCTGGCCTCCCCGTGGGACCCACTTCCCAGCTTTCTACTATCCCTAGCCTACATCTTGATCTCGCGGGACCCACATCCCAGCTGTGCCTGGCCTCCCTGCCAGCCTCCCTGTGGGACCCACATCCCAACCATCCACTATCCCTTGCCTCCAGCCCAGCCTCCCCGTGGTTCCCACATCCCAGCCGTGTCCAGCCTCCCTGCGGGCATGGCCCTGGGCGGTGCCGGAGGTGCCGGTGGCCGGGGAAGGCCAGGGGCAGCCCCACGGGTGGGGACCGGGAAGCGCCAGAGCCGCCCCGTCGGGGCCGCCGCGATTGCGGAGCCGCGGGCAGCACGGCGCGGCGGCGCGGCGCGGCGCAGCGCGGGGGCCGGGCCGGGCCGGCGGAGGGGGCCGAGGGCACCGGAGCGGCCGGGGAAGCCCCGCCGTGACACAGCGGCCCCAGGGAGCCGCAAGCCGCCGCGCCGGGGCCGCCCCCGGAGATTTCCCGGGGGGGCACCGGGGCGGCCCCGCTCCGCTCCGCGCCCCCCTCCGCTCCCCTCCCGGCCGGACGCCTGGGCTCCCCCCGCACCGCGCAGAAGGGGAGGCGAGTTGGAGCCGGGGCCGGGGTCTGCCGGGGCCGGGGGGTCCCGCGGGCAGGGGCTCTCCGGGGGGGGGGGTCCTGGGGCCCGGGGCGCACGGCCGGGGTCCTCCCGGTGGCGGGGCCGCCGCCGGGCGCGGAGCCACCAGGAACTGCCCCGGGTTTTCCTGCCCCAGCCGGCGCGGGGCCGGGGCCGGGCTCAGCCCGGGGACCCCGGCCCGGTATCGGTTCTGCTTTCGGGGGAGGCGGCGATTTCGCAGTAACGGGGGGCGGGTGCCACCTGCCCCGGGGATTCCCCACCTGCCGCCGGCCCATAAGAGCCCGGTGGCGGCGCCGGTGGCGGCACCAGCTCGCCATGGCCCCGCGCCTCTGCCTCTGCCTCCTGGCGCTGCTGCTCCCGGCGGCCGCCCCGGCGCCGCGGCCGCCCCGCACCGACTGGGCCGCCTGCAGGAGCCTCTCCCGGGAGCTGTCGCGGCTCCTGGGGGCCCTCGAGGCGCCGCACCGCGTCCTGGTGAGCGCGGCGGCGGCGCGGGGAGCGAGCCCGGGGCGAGGAGGGGGGCTGGAGGCTCGGGGCACCCGGGGACACCGGGAGACCGAGGGGACCGGGGCGCCAGGGGCTTGGCGTGTCGCTGTATCCAGGAGCCAGGGTGCCGGGAGGGTCCCGGGGGTGCCGGGGCTCCGGGGATCCCAAGGTTCAGGGACGCCTGGGGGATCCAAGGGTGCTGGGGGACCCTGGGATGCTGAGGACCCAGTGATCCTGGAGCACCCAGGGATGCTGGGGGGGTCCAGGGGCACTGGGTGGCTGAGGGGCCAGAGAGTGCTGGGGGGGGGAGGTGTCAGAGGGTCCTGGGCATCCTGGGGGTGGTTGGGGCTGGCAGCCCCTCACCATGCCCCACTACCAGGAGGAGATGCGGCTGGACGAGGAGGCCCCCGAGGAGGACTGGCCCCCCCGGATCCGCTGCAGTGACGCCTGTGACCCCTCCACGCTGGACACCAACAACACGGTACTGGGGGGCCCGGAGCTGCCTGGGGGCGGATGTGACTGGAGGGGTCTGGAGGGCCCAAGGGGTCCCTGGGCGCCGGGTGATGTGCTTGGGGGGCTCCGAGGGCTCCGGGACGGGGTACCAGGGAGGATGTGCTTGGGGATGCCGTGCTCCCCGGGCTGTGGGGCCCAGCCTCACCCCCGGCTCCCCCCCCAGCGGTGCCTGCGGCGGATCCTGCAAGGGCTGCAGCACTACCGGGACCTGCTGGACTCGGACATGTTCACCGCCCGCCGCCTGCCCTGGCTGGAGACCACCCTGGACAAGCTGCTGGGCCTCGTCCAGGTGAGGGGGCAACCGGGGGCACCAGGGGGACCCCGCCGCCCTGGGGCGCCCCGTCCCGCAGTGGCCGGGAGCATGGCGCCCATCGGCCACGGGCCCCCTGACCCACTCTTGCCCGCAGCAGGAGCACGGTCCCCCACCCCGGCGCCCCCTCGCCCCCAGCGCCGTCTGGGCCCAGACGCTTCTGCAGCACCAGGCACTCAAGCGGCTTCAGTCCTTCACCGCCGTCATGAGCCGCGTCTTCACCCACAGCGCCAGCACCCACTGAGGCCAGACACCGGCCCCCGCCGTCTATTTATTCCCCCTCTGCCTGGAGGGGCTATTTATGTGCCACGCTCCTTATTTATCTCGTGTATTTATGGATTTCTAATAAAGGTCTGGACACAGACTGGGAAGTCCGTGCTTGGGGGGATGGGGGCTGCAGCCACCATCCCCAAAATGCTGCAGGCAGCTGGAGCAGAAAAGGTTTATTTACACTGGGAGGAGGCAGGGGATTACTGGAAATCGTTGGGGTCGATGTGGAGTGGGGGGAAGTCGGTGGCCTCGGCGAAGAGGGAGTTCATGGCGGGCAGGGCTGCGTCGTCGGCCTGGGGCAGGAACGGGTCGCAGTGGTCCAGGAGTGCGGCGCTGCCTGCGGGACGCAGCGGGTCAGGCCGAGCAGGGGCCCAGCTGTGCCCCCCCAGGGCTGTTGACACTCACGGGCCGGCCTGGGGCTGAGCCTCTCCAGCCTGCTGTCCCCAGCCTCCAGTGTGCTGGGCATCAGCTCCGCCGCCTGCAGCGTCTCCAGCACCCCTGAGCCGGGCTCTGGCTCCTCTGACAGCGACTGCAAGAACTCCTGCATGTCCAGCTCCTCCGTCACCGGCTCCAGTGCCTCCAGGCTCTCCAGCAGTGGCTGCAGTGGCTCTAAGCTGCCGGGTCCCACCTGCACCGTCCCCTGGCCCTCAGGGATCAGCTGCAAGGCCACCGAGGGCTCCAGGGTCCCAGGTCCCAGCTGCAGTGTCCCTTGGTCCCCTGGTCCTACTTGCTGCATCCCCTGGACCCCCGGAACCGGCTGCAGCATCTCCAGGCTCCTGGGCAGCACCTGCAGCGTCCCCAAGCTGCTGGGTCCCACCTGCAGCATCCCCTGGCCTTCAGGGACCAGCTGCAGCACCAGCTGTGGCTCCACAGCCCCAGGCTCTGCCTGCAGCGTCCCTTGGTCCCCTGGTCCTACTTGCTGCATCTCCTGGACTCCTGGAACTGGCTGCAGCATCTCCAGGCTCCTGGGCAGCATCTGCAGTGTCCCCAGGCTTCTGGGTCCCACCTGCAGCATCCCCTGGCCTTCGGGGACCAGCTGCAGCACCAGCTGCGGCTCCACGGCCCCAGGCCCTGGCTGCAGCAGCTCCGGGACCCCCGATCCCACCTGCAGCGCCAGTGGTGGCTCCGGGCCTCCAGGCACTAGCTGCAGTGTCCCTGGGCTGCAGGGCATCGGCTGCAGTGGCCCCGGGCCACTGGGCTGCAGCTGCAGCGTCTGCAGGTCCTGTGTGGCAGCCACCAGCTCTTCATCTGCCTGACGTGACTCATTTGCCTGCCTGTGGAAGAGATGGGTCCGGGTCAGCATCCAGGGCCTGGAGACATAAGGCGGCGCTGCGAGGAGGCTCCCATCTCCGCGGGGCCGCAGAGGGATGGATGGAGGCACCCAGCTGCCTCACCTGGAGGACACGCGGATGAGGCGCTGGTTCAAGTATTCCTTCTTCTCCATCAGGCTCCCTGGGGGCAGACGGGAGAGTTCAGAGGGGCCCTGGGTGGCCGCTGGCCCTGCAATGGGGCCGTGCTGTGCCGTGCCATGCCGTACCTGCCTGCCGCTGGCTGTAGTATGGCCCAAAGGCCTCGTCACGGGCCCTGTCTGGGTACAGGAACTGGAGCGGGTTCTCAGGGATGTTCTCCTCCGCCAGCAGCTGGTAGTCGTGGATGATGTCGGGCAACGCCAGGGAAGCCAGCTCAGATGCAGTGTAAGGAACCACAGCCCGGAAAGCGGGGGACCCTGTGGGGGCACCGTGGGGCCAGGATGAGCGACTGGGGCAGGCCTGAGGTCGTGATGAGGGGCTGGCACCCTGGGCAGAGCAGGTGCTTACCGCTCTCGGGATGCTCCACCCAGGTGCAGGTGACCCCGCCAAGGGTGCTCTCACTGAAGCGGATCAGAAATGTCCCCGTCCGCTTCCCCTTCAGCAGCTTCTTCTCTTGCTTCCGGCTCACAAAGCCCAGGATGAGCCTGCAGGAGGAGGCACCGTCACGCTCCGGCCTCAGGCCCATCCGGACCCCCCAGCCCCAGCCCTACCCGTCCTTCCAGAGCTGCTTGAGATGCTCCTGGAGCAGCCCCAGGATCCCGTCCAGCCAGGCCCAGAAGGAGAAGCCGGAGGTGCTGTCCTGCGGGAGAGAGTGCGTGAGCAGGAGCCGCGGGGCTGGGCTGCGCAGGTGCCAGCGCTGCCAGGCGCTGCTCACCTTGGAGAACTTGGGCCAGGCCAGGGTGCTCTCCGGGGACGGTTTTGAGCCTTGGGGACGAGAGTGGGGTGAGCCAGACAACACACCCCCCAGGCCCTCGGCAGGGCGAGCTCGGAGGCCCCGGGGATGGGCTCCGTGCCCCGGCCTTACCGAAGAGCTTCTCGGCCAGCATGTGGAGGTGCTCCTTGCTGAGGCCCCGCTCGGCCACGCTCTCAAACTGCCAGCTCAGCACCTCGGCCAGCCGGGGCCAGGGCGCCGACGGGGGCGCCACGAAGAACTGCTGGTTCTGCGAGAGACGGGGTGAGTGTGGGGCCGGCACAGAGCGGGTGCCGGGGACGGGAACCAGGGACCGGGCATGGGGTAGGGACAGGGACCAGGGATGGTAGGGGGACCTGAGGCACAGGGATGGAGCAGGACCAGGGCCTGGGGATGGGGACCAGGGATGAGATGGAGACCAAGGATGGGGCACTCAGCAGGGATTAGGAACAGGGACACACACTAGGGAGAGAGACAAGGGATGGGACACAGAGGCAGGGATGGAGCAAGGACCAGGAATGAGGCACAGGGAGGGGGCAGGACCACAGCCTGGGGATGAGGACCAGGGACTGGGACCAGGGAGAGGACAGAGAGCGGGAATCAGGCCAGGGACAGGGCAAGAGCACAGATCAGGGACGTGATCAGGGACTGGGACCAGAACCTGGGAGCGCAGGGCATGGGAGACACTGCCCAGGGACAGAGACGGGGCAGGAGCATGGCCTGGAGACCAGCACCAGGGACAGGGCATGGGAGATAGATACTGACCAGGGCCAGGACCAGGAGCACAGAGAGGGAACCTGGACCTGGGATAGGGCACAGCAAACTGACCAAGGACAGACACAAGGACAGAGATGGGCATGGACCAGGGCTGCAGCTATGGGACACCAGGACCAGGGTGAGGGGAAACAGGGAGAGGGCAAAGAGGAGAGGACAGGACAGGCCTGGGAGGAAGGGGACAGCGTGGGGCTGGGCTGGTGTGTCACTGGCCTTGGGGTCGGTGCTGAGCATGTTGAACCAGAGGATGGAGGCCCAGGCGCTGGAGAGCTGGTTGTTGTTGGAGATGATGATGACAGGCAGTGTGGAGGTCTGCAGGAGGAAGAGGGCGTCAGGCTGGGCCCTGCAAGACCCCCAGCCCCCCAGCCCGTGGTCCTCACCTCCAGCTCCAGCTCCAGCCCGCGGTAGGCGTAGGCCAGCGTGAAGGTGATGAGATGCAGCTCCTCCGTGACAGCGAGGGGACCCTGCGGGGACGGGAGCTCTGAGCTGCTGGCTGTGGCCCGGGGCACCGCTCGCCCCCATGGCCCCGCACCCACCTCGCCAGGGCTTTTGCTGCCCTTGCCTGACCCGCCGACCTTCTGTTCCTTCAGCGTCTGTGGGGCACGAGAGAGTCAGCGCAGCCTGGGCAGGGGGCTCGGGCCAGGCTCGGGGTGCTGAGCCCCCGCCCCGCTCCCCCTGCCTGGCAGAGGACCCAGGCGTCCGGGTGGGACTGTACCAGGTGCTGGAAGTCGCAGACCAGCCCGTCCTGGGGGCTGTCGCCCGCCACAAGGGTTTTGCTGTTTGACGTCAGGATGTTGAACTTGCGGAAACTGCAGGGGAGAGAGAGGCCAAGGGTGGGGGCTGCCGCGGCCAGGACCCCCCTCGGGCCGGGACACTCATGGGGGCCGGCACCCAGCTCTCACCCTCGGATCTCGGGGGGCTTCCTGCAAGAGACAACAGGGTGTCAGCAACCCCGGGTCCCCCGCAGTGAGGCGGGGGAATCCCGTCCGGGTGCGGGGGGCCCGACCTGTCGATGTGGATCTTGGCTTCCAAGCGGCGGCTGCGGTCGTGCAGGCGGACGAGGAGGCGGGCGCGCACGGAGAACTTGCTGGCTGTGCGCAGCACCAGCGGGCGCTTGCTGGAGGTGGGCATGCTGGGCTGGAGCTCCACCACGAAGGCACTGGGGGCGAGCGAGGGGGGTCAGGGCTGCCCCAGACCCCTGCGTCCCCCCCCCTCCTCGCCCGGGTTTTGCACCCACTTCTGGAGCAGGTAGGTGAGCAGTTCCCGCAGCCGCGTCTCCAGGAGCGGCAGCTCCGCCTGCAGCGGGTCCCTCTCATAAGTCACCTTGTGCCGCAGGTCCCCCAACGCCCGCAGCAGCTGCAGCAGCTGGAAGAGCCCCTCGCCCAGCGCTGTGAACCTGCGGGCGCCGTGGTGGGGTCAGCGGGGGTCTGCCGCGGTGCCCCCAGGCCCGGCCCGGCCCGGCCCTACCAGGTCTCCAGCTGGAGCAGGCTGGTGTCAACGTGGGCCCCCAGGCAGGCACTCTGCTGCCGCTCCCGCCAGGCCCCCAGCTCCTGCTGCAGGAAGTCCTGCAGGGTCTCGCTGCGCCCCAGCAGCTGCTGCATTTGAGCCAGCACGTCCTGGGGGAGAGGCGAGCCTGAGCAGGGGGCGCAGGGCAGGCCCAGCCCCCCACCCAGCCTGGTGTCCCACTCACTTTCCGGCTCCGATCCAGCTTCTGCAGCTTGGCCTGCAGGCCTTGCATCTGCCTGATGTACTCGGGATCATTGGTCCTGTTCTCACCTGCGGGGATCGGGGTGAGAGGAGTCCCAGTGCCACGGCCCTCCCCAGCCAGGTGCCTGGGCAGGACCAGCCTGGGAGGGTCACAGAAAGGATCTGGGCACCCCAAATGGGCCTTACCCGGAAGATAGTGCACCTTGTAGCAGAAATCAAACATGTCCTGCGCATCTTCCAGGTGGCGGAAGGCACGATCAGCGTCCTGCGGGCAGAGCAGGAGGTGAGTGGGCTGACCGTGCCGTGCCACATGGCCGTGCCGTGCCGTGCCGGATGGGGCCGTTACCTGCAGGGCCGCCTGGAAGTCGGCCAGCCGGCGCTGGATCTCCTGCTGCCGGTCGCTCTGCTGGGGCGTGCTGGGCGCTGGGGCCACCCCTCCCTGCGGAGACACGGGGCCCTTGGGCACTGGCTGGCCCCGCGGAGGGAGCGCCTGGGCCAGCGGCAGCTGCTGGCCCCTCTCCTACCTGCTGCCCTGCCTGCGCCAGACGCAGGATCTGCTGCTCTTCCTGCAGCAGGTTGGCCACCAGGTTGGCAAATTTCTCCGGGCACTCCTCGAAGGCAGCCTGCGGACAAGGATGTGGGGTCAGTAGGGTGTGCGCAGCCCCACCGGGACTTCTGGCCCAGCCCTGCTGCCTACCTGGAGGTCGCGCCTGGCCTTGCGCAGGTTGTGCTTGAGCATGAAGTCCTCGTCGCCCAGTCCCGGGCTGCCCAGGTGGTCACCCAGCAGCGCCAGCAAGGAGTGGAAGAGCATCTGGGCATGGGAGGAGTGCGGCTCGGCCGCCTGGCGCCTGGTGGCACCGTGCAGGGTCAGTGGGGACTCATCACGGCCCCCTGCTCCCCAGGGCTCCCGCCCCCTCTGTTACCAGTTCTGGTCCTCGATCCAGTCTGCCAGGCACTGGCGCACCTCCATGGGCAGCGCCACGCTGCTGTAGAGCTGGTGGACTTGCTCCAGGGAGGTGTTGGCCAAGCTCTGCAGCTCCTGCCACTGGGCCATGCTGGGGTCAAGCAAGGCCACTCCACAGGCAGGCTCAGCCACTGGCCATGCCCCGGGCCAGGGAGGCGGTGCAGGCGCTGGCAGCCTCGGTCCTGGCCCGCGGGGAAGCTGTGAGGGAAGGACGGTGCTGGACTGTGGCAGGGCCCACGACGGGCACACTCGGGGGGCTGGATAAGGGGGGCCCAGCCCACCCTGGAGCAAGCACCCCAGGCCACCCCCCAAAGTGGCTCCCTGCTCCCCCCCAAAGGGGCACCCCCGAAGGCCACCCTGCACCCCCTAAACAGGGCTGCCTGCCCCCCCCGGGACCCCCCCAAAATGTATCTTGCACCCCCCCGGGGGCACCTCCGACACAGGACTCCCTGCACCCCCTGCGGGTCCCCTCCCTGAAAAGACACCCCCAGTCAGGGCCCCCCCGCGCGCCCCCCGGCCCCCGCCCGCCCGGTGCTCGGCGCTGCGCTCCCACCTCGGCTGCCTCCGCGGCTCCCGCACTGCCGGGATGGGAGGCGCGCGGAGGCCACGCCCCTTCGCCGCTCTGCGCGGCCATTGGCGGAGAGCGGCGGAGTGGCCACGCCCCCCCCGGCCGGCAGAACCGGGTTTCCGCGGGTCGCCCGCTTCCCAGAAATGACGCAATTGGGGGCGGGGCCAGGCGGGCCGGGGGCGGGGCCGGGGGCGGGGTGAGATGGCGGCGCCCTGCCGGGGCGGCCCGTGGGCCGTGGCCGTGGGTCCGGGCCATTGATCCACGCTCGGGGCCGCGGGGGTGAGCATAGGCCTTCGGGCAGCCGGGCGGGGCCCTTGGGACAGAGCCAGGCCGTAGGGCAGAGCTATGGGGCCAGGGCCGCGCGGTGTAGACGGGCCCCAGAGCGGCCCAGTGGCCCCAGCGCCGCGGCGCTGCTGGGCCGGACAGGCTGCGCTGGCCGGGGCAGAGCCCTGCCGTCACCGGGTGGCCGGGCCAAGGTCCCCGTGGCCCGGGGCAGGGCGACCGCACCATCGATCGTGGGCTGCCCCATGGACCCCACACACGTGCACACGCACGCAGCCAGGCGACGGGCGTTTATTGACGGCTCAGATGAGGCGGACGGGGCCGGTGTGGGCCGTGGGGGCCGGTGGGGGGTCCTCGTCCGAGGTGAAGTAGCAGATGAGGGCCCGCACGCCCGCCTTGAGCCCCGGCTGCAGCCCCAGGTGGACGCCGTAGGCCACGGGGCCGCCGGTGCCGGCGCTGAGCACCGCGAGGCTGTCGTAGCCCAGGTCGATGGCCGCCTCCCAGGCCCGCTCCGACGCCACCTCCTCGCAGCCCTGGTAGGCATAGTAGAGGCTGGTGCCCAGGTTGTACAAGGTGCTGATGCCGGGCACCCACTCCAGGACCCTGTGCACCTCCTGCTCCCCCACCAGACTGCAGCTGTCCTCGCTGGACCGCCGGCTCCGGCCCTGTGGCGCCCGGCTGCAGCGCTGGAGCCAGGAGCGGGCTCCCGGCGCAGGCAGCACCCAGGTGCCCTGGGACCCCACGGCCTGAAAGGACGACGGCCCTGCTGCTGCCACGCCGGCGCAGGCGGCCTGCAGGCGCTGGCAGGCCCTTGCTGCCCCGGCAAGGGTGGCGTGGGTGCTGGCCACGGGGCCCCGGAGCTGGGCGTTGGAGAGCAGTGTCAGGCCAGAGCAGGGCTGGACGGGGACAGAAGCGCCGAGCTGGGCCAGGATAAAGAGCAGAGGCAGGTGGCCCCGGCCTGGGGCGTTCTGGAGCCGCACCAGACCCTGCAGCAGGGCCTCAGCCGTCGGGCCGTCGAGCTCCCGGTACAGCTCCAGCACCAGCGCCTCGGCCTGGGGGCTGCAGGCTGCCTCGCTGAGCGCCAGCGCCAGGGCGGCCTGGGCCAGCACACGGGGCAGCGCCGGGAGCCGGGAGAAGCCGGGCAGGGCGTCCGGCTGCAGGTCCCGGCAGGAGACGCCGGCGGCCTCGGGCAGTGCCTGCGGCGGGGCTGACGCCGAGATCCGTGCCAGCAGTGCCCGAGCCGCGGCGGCATCCAGCCCGGAGGGCACGGTGGAGCTGGATGCGGCATGGAGGCAGAGGAGGAGGAGGAGGCAGGGCAGAGCCCAGTGCATGGCAGGTCGCTCCCGGCAGAGCCTGTCAAGGCAGGAGAAGGGGGCAGAGGCCCGTGAGCGCCCAGGGGCCACAGCTCCCACGCCGCCCCAGCCCCGCCAGCACCCCAGCTCACCCTGCCGCTGCCGGAGTCCCCTGGGCCACGAGGCAGCTGCCGCACGTCTGCAGCCGACCCCCCCCCCAGCCCCTTTATAGCCACCTGCCTGGGCCCTTATCAGAAACGGGTTGCGACACGCTGGGGGCCTGGCCTGATCCCCTGTGCATCCCAGCACCTCCCCCCGGGGCTGGGGCTGGAGGGACAGAGATAGGGAAGGGGACACAGCAGGAACAAGGCAGCATAAAACGCCTAGGGAAAGAAGGCAGCCAGGGCAAGATTTATACTTTTTTTATTTGGTCTCTCTCCAGCTTTAAAAGGTATAATTAGAAAAGAGAAGGCCTAGGGAAACAGTGACCTTAGACACAGAAACACCAAGATGGATAAGAGAAGGGGAGAAGAGGGGGATAGCTGCAGCTTGCTTTTACCCCACCCTTAAAAACCAGTTTAAAAGCCTGCAGAAAAAGCAGAAACTAAAGACAAGGAAGGCTGCAGAGAGCAGGGCCTGCAGCCCCCTGCTCCCCTGGGGTGCTGGAATACAGCGAGGGTCTGGGCAGGGCAAGAAGAGCCTCAGTCCTCCTCTTCCTCCTCCTCCACATGGCGAATACGCTTCCGGCGGCCGGGGGGCTGCAGCTCCTCGTCCTCTTCCACAAAGGGCCCGGTGGGGGCCGGGCTGGCGCCTGCGGGGACAGAGGTGATCGGGGGGCCAGGACCCCCAGCACCACAATCTGCATGGGGTGGGGGCACAGGCCTGCCCCCCACTTTCCTCCCAGCCCCATGGTCTGTGGGGCAGGGAGAGACTCCCATAGCCCCGGTGGGGGCCGCGAGCCCCCCGAAGAGGTGCCACATTGCATGGAGGAAGTGGAGGCCCAACTTACCCGGACTTGCAGCGTCCTCACTGTCGCTGTCCATCTGCCGCCTCCGCTTGGTGCCTGCCGGGACAGGCTCATCTCTGCAGCAATGGGGACACGGCTTAGAGGAGCCCGATGGTGCCCAGCCCCAGGGGTGCAGGTCTGCCCCCCACCATGCGGGGGCACAGCGAGAGCCCCTGTTCTCACCTCTCCGAGTCCCATCCCGGCGATGCCGAAGGCCGCTCTGCTGAGAAAGGAGAGGGAGAGAGTGGATCAGGGCCAGTCCTGTCACTGAGAAAGCCCTAGCCAAGGTCTCCCCACCCCATCCCAGCCCCTCACCTGGTGGGGGGCCCTGGGGGTGCAGCGGTGCTGAGAGCTGCCCAAGGGGGCTCGGTGGGGAGCCCTCGCGCTCGGGTCCCTGGTGGGCGAGGGAGGCGGCGGCGCGGCGGAGCTGCTGGGGCGTGAGGGCGGCCGGGATGCGCCAGAAGGACTCCTGGGCGAAGAGGGGAGAGATGCTGCAAGCCCAGGCTATGCCGTGCCTCGGCGCGCAGCGGGGACGGGGTGGGAGGTCTCACCTGCTCGCTGGCGGGAGGCCGGAGCCCCAGCTTCCGCAGCAGCGCCTGGAAGCGCCTGTCCTCCATAGCATCTTCGTTATCCTCCGAGAGCGGCACCAAGGGCACGGGGTGGGACACGCCTGGGCGCAGACAGTGCTGTGAGCCTGGCCCTGGCCCAGCACCCAGATCCCAGGCCGAGCTCCCACTCACCATCCTCCTCGCGGTCTCCAGCCGTCCGCTTCAGGTAGTTCTCCAGCCACTGCAGGGGCCCAGCCAGACCTGCGCACGCAGAGAAGGTGAGACAGGATCGGTCCTCCCAGAGCCGAACACCAACCAGAGCCCTAAACTCGCTCAGCCCCCGCTCACCTTCCTGCCGCAGACGCTGTACCAGTCCCTGCTCAGCCCCGTCCTCCGGCGCCCAGTGCTCATCCAGAGGGCCTTCCTCAGCACCGTCCTCTTCTTCCTCCTCTTCGTCACTATCTCCCTCCTCTGCTGAGCTGGCCTGGGCGGGTGCCCCCAGGGGCTCCATCTCATCCTACCGAGGACCACCTCTGCCTTTGAGGACTTGCCTAGGGCTCGACTCCCTTCTCGCCCTTCTTGCACCCCCCTCGTACCGACACAGGGGCATGGCCCTTCCTCCTGCGCTTCTTGTACAGCTCCTTGCGCTCCGACACCAGCCCCAGCCCCAGCAGCTTCTCAACCACGCGGGCCCGGGACCGTCTGGCAGTCAGGTTCTTCATGATGTTGCCCAGGACGTCTGTGGGGAGGAGAGGGGTCAGCGTGGGGTACTGAGCCTGTCCCGGTGGGCACCCACCCATGCACAGCCCCACTCACCATCCGTGCCCTGGAACTCCTCGAAGAGCCGCTCCAGCTCCTGCTCCTGCTCCTGCGTCCACAGCACGATGCGGGTGCCCTTCCTAGGGGGATTGCAGCTGCTCAGCCCTGCCTCGGAGCTGGGGAAGAACCCAGGCATCCGAGACCCCCAGCCCTGCAGGCACTGAATGAAGGCATCCTGCCCTGCCCTAGCAGCGCCCGGACCCACCTCTCCCGCGGGAAGTCCTTGACGCTGCCGGCCAGCCCCAGCCGCACCAGCTGGTTCACAACTTGTCTCCGCGTGCGCCCAGGCGCCTGCAGGTGGGCCAGGATGTTTGCAATGACATCCTCCCCTAAGAGGGTGGGAGGCTGTTGTGAAGGGGCAGGAAGAAACTCCAACTGCCCCACTCTTCCCGCAGAGCACCCAGCTCTTCCCCTAAACTCATACTCCTCTCCTTGGGAGCCCCATGTCCAGGGCATTACCTTCCACCTCCTTGTACTTCCAGTAAAGCTCTCGCAGCTCTCGTTCCTCCTGGGGCGTCCAGACTGGAGCCTTCCGCGAGCTGGCCCTGGCGGCAGAGGTGGAGGGAACGTTAGGGGACAGGGAAGGGCAGTGGCAAACCCATCTCTGGCCCCAGGTGCAGGGGACATGCCAGGCCCCTACTCACCCCTCGCCCTCCCGCAGCAAGCCGTAGCCCTCGGTCATCTCGCGGGCAATCGCTGGGCTCTTCCAGAAGAGCAGCTCCACACAGGCCTTCTTATTGGTGGCTGCCAGCGCAAAGAACTTGCCCAGGATGAACTTGGCCAGAGTCACTAGCTCCTGAGGGGAGAATGGAAGAGCTGGGGGGATGCCTGGGCCCGGCCCCCTCCTCAGCAGCAGGGGGGCTCCGGGAGGCAGGAGGAGACCAGGGCCCCATCTGACCTGGTAGGCACCAGCACAGGGGTCGCTCAGCAGGCGGTTGAAGAGGGAGAAGAGGGAGAGCTGGAAGAGCAAGGCCTCCATGTGCAGGTCACAGGCCAGGCGGTGCAGCATGCGGGCGACGCAGTGGTTGGTGTGGGCACTGTTCTGGGCATAGCCACGCAGCAGCACCACGTAGGCTCGGATCACAGGGGCGCTGGCGAACCTGCCCCCGGCCCAGACACCGTCAGTGAGCTGCGGCAGGGACCCAGGAGTCCTGTCATCCCAGCAGCACCTCATCCCTCTCACCGCTTGAGGTAGTCTAGGAAATTGAACTCCTTCTCTGAGACTCGCATGGTCTCTTCCTCCTCCTCCTCCTCCAGCTCCTCAGGCTCCTCAGGCTCAGGGGGTGCATGCCCTGCATTGGGGACAGGGTTAGTCACCTTAATTGCTATGGCATCAAGCCTACAGTCCATCCTGCCATGGGTCCCCTTGCCAGCCTGGGTACTCACGGGGAAGGGGAGCAAAGAGGATCTCACGCAGAAGCTTGGTCTCTTCTGACGGCTCGACAGTAGGGCCAAACACGTCTCCCTCGGGCCACACTTCCCTGCAGGAGGCGGACACGCTGACACCACGTCCCCATGTCCCTGCTCAGCCACGAGGTAGCAGGAGTGCTCGGCTGCAAGGTGCCAGGCAGGTACCTGGCAGAGCGGAGCAGTTTCAGTGCCTCGGGGGCTCGGCTGCCGAGCAGGCAGTCCTGGATCCGCAGCATGGCCTCCACGCGCTGTTCCTCCACCGGCGTCTCTGACGCAGCGTCGAAGGGCACCACATCGTCAGGGAGAGGCACCTCGCCCTGCACGGCACACACACGTGGTGACCCTCCACCTTAGGAGCCTGGTACTCCCCCAAAAGACACTAGCACCCCCGGGCAGGAGGGCTCAAGGCTGGATCCTTCCTCTCCTACCTGCACGCAGGCCTGGAGCTGTGGGGCCAGGCTAGCCCAGAGCTCCTCCAGCTCCTCAGGGGTAGGAGGTTGCGCTGTCAGGGCTGCAGGGGCTCGTGGCTTTTTCTTCCTCCGCACACGCTTGCTCTGCTGGGTGACAAGGCAGTCAGGGCAGGGCTGAGCCCCATCCTGGAGCATCCACCCCACCACCACGAGGGTACTCCGTCCTCTGGTGCCTGAGGGAGAAGGGTTGCAGCAGGTACTGCCCTATGCCATGCTGGGAAAGTCGGTCCCAGACCCGCAGCCCACCTGCACAACCAGGCCTGCACGCCCCTGGCAGAAGCGCTCCAGCATACGGAGGAAGAGGTGGGCCGTCTCCACCAGGTCCCGCAAGAAGCTGCGCGGCTGTTTCGTCTCGTCAAACTTGCGGAAGAGGGCAAGGAAGAGCTCCCGGTACTCCATTAGGTAGAAGATGTTATCTGGAAAAGAAGAGATCAGCCAGGAGCTAGGAAAATGGGGCGGAGAACAGAGTTTAGGGCAGTAGGGGCAAAGAGGCTCACTCTTGATGATTTGGCTGCTGTCCCGCACGGCCTGCTCAGGCGAACGGTCCATCTCCTGCACTGTCCGCAGCAGCTCCTGGTAGGCCTTCAGGGCCAGGTGCATCCTGGGGGTGCACAGCATCAGGCCAGGGCACAGCAGTGCCCCCCAGCCTCACACCCACTCCCCTACCCCCCCAGCCTGGCAGCTCCACGAGACCCAGGAATCTGAGAGGCACATACTCACCTGCGGGCCCAGGTTGCAGCCTCCTTCTTGTCCATCAGCGCCATCTCATAGTAGGAGGTGAGGTTCTGCTCGATGAAGTGAAAGGCACGGACCCCCACCGTCTCTGACACCAGCTCTGGTCGGAACCGCAGGCTCCGGTTGAAGGCCATGAAGAAGGCTGTGGCCCACAGGTAGTAGGTCTCATCATGCTGCTGAGCCTTCTCCCGGATCAGCTGGTCCTGAGGGAGGCAGAGAAGTGGTCAGTGCTGGGAACACTGTGCTGTCTCAGGCCATTACCCTGTGCACCCCCATCTGGCACCGCAGGGCCGTGTGTCCGTCCCCGAGCCCAAGCCCCCTCACCTTGACCAGGTACATGAGGTGGTTGTAGCAGCCCTCCAGGAAGTCCTGGCAGAACTCGCGCAGGAAGAGCTGGACGTTGCGGGCAGAGCGACGGGGCGGCTCGGCCTCGCGGGCCGCCAGCCGGCGCTTGGGCACCCTCCGCACCTCCTTGCCCAAGTCGTGGCTGTAGCTCTTCAGCTGCAGAGAGGCAAATGCCAATGGTGACTCGCGTCCCGGCGCCCCAGCCTCCCCTCCTCCATCCCAGCCCTGCCACTCACGTTGTGCAGGCCCTTGTGGAAGACAACGTCCCGGTCCCCAATTGCCTTCAGGCCTTGGATGACGTAGGAGCCGCCAAAGCGGGAGTGCCTGGATGGGGGCGCGGGGTGATCAGAGTCAGCCCGGCGGCGGCAGGGCCCCGCACCCTGCCGGTCCCCGCTCACCTGGATGGGCGCTGCAGCGCTCGGCTCTTCCTCTCCGCCAGCTCCCGCTGCCGCAGCGTCTCCAGCTCCCGCGTGTCCTCCCCCCGCTCGGTGGCCGTGCGGCCCTGCCCCACCGCAGCCAGCTGCTCGGGTTTCTGGGGGAGCGGAGCCATCAGCTGTGCCATGCCAGAGGCTCCAGAGGGAGCAGGGTGGCAGTAGGTCCTGTCCCACCCCCCCACCATGTCCTGCCACCCCTTGCCCAGGCTCACCTGGTCACGAAACATGAGGGAGATGATCTCAAGGACGTGGAGGGCCCATTGCTGTTCGGTCTGGGAGCTGGCCAAGAACTTGAGCAGGTCGTCCATACCACTGATGTGCAGGGCCCACAGCACCCGGTCATGGGTGCTGGCGTCACCATCCACGCCCTGGCAGGAGGGGGTGGACGTGGGGCTTAGCACGCAGGACGCCAGGGTCCTCAGGCAAGCCGCAGGGCCATCACATCCCCAGGCTGGGAGGGGACAGCCCTGGGCTGCCCCAGACCCATTTTCCAGGCTGCAGCCGGGGCCAGGCATGCAGGAAGAGACCTCCAGCCCAGTACCTGCTCCTCCGTGGGGTCTGGGGGCACGTGCAGCACATTGCGCACTAGGAGCAAGATCCTCTCGATCAGTAGTGTGTCTTCCTCCTGTCGCTGCTCCCAGTCCTGGGGGTGACAGGGCCGTAAGGGGCTCCCCTAGGGCAGCCGGCTGGGGACCACCCAGCTTCCCAGTACTCAGTCCCTGCTCCGAGACATGAGATGCCTGAACTTGGGGAAGATTCCCACTGCTGGGGAAATGGCACTTACCAGTTGCAGCAGGTCATAGAGCTTCTCACTGAGCACCCCAAAAACTTTCTCACTAGCAAAGGCCTAGAGAAAAAAATAGCGTTAGGGCCTGGGGCAACAACCTTCCACCCCACAGAGCTGCACTAGAGCCTAGTCCCTGCAGCGGGGGCTCACCTCTTTATAGGCCTGCAGGTAGGACACGACCTGGAGAAAGTGGTGCCGGGAGGCAGCGTCCTGGGGCACTTTGCCGAAGCAGAGCAGAGCCGGCTGTGTCAGGTTCACTGTCAGCCTAGGAGGGGAGCGGGGGCACGGTGGGAGCTCTGCCCCTTGGGGAGGCCCTCTTGGCAGGGGGAGCAGCGCTGGGCACCCCTGCGCCCCCCGGGCGGTACCTGACCACGGCGTCGAAGAGCACCTTGTCCTGCGGGTACTGCACCAGGATGGGCAGCAGGTCGTTCTGCAGGATCTGGGCCGCCCCCAGCTGCTGGCGGATGTCCCGGGTCTCGTCCTCGTGACGCAGGTACCGGATCAGATCCTTCACGCTCTCTGCAGGGAGGGGCAGTGAGGGGGCCGTGAGACCCCCCCCACCACCACCCCGCTGGGCACCCTGCTCGCCCAGGTCCCACGTACCCAGGCAGTCGGGCTCCTTGTGGTAGACGTCCCCTTCAAGGTAGCCCAGGGCACTGCAGGTGGCCAGCAGCTCGCAGTTCATCATGTACAAGTCCATAAATCCAAGGGGGTCGGTGGAGGGGACCACGGTCCACGCAGGGGCCAGAGCGCCTTTGGGGCGGGCATGGGTGTCAGCATTGGGGGGGGGCAGGAACCCAGGGCACCCTTCTACCCCCAGCACTGGGACGTCAGCCAGTCCCGGGCCCCCAGTCCTCGCTGGGTCCCCCCGACCAATCCCCGGTACCGGGGCGCCGCTGGGTCACCCCGACCAACCCCCGGTACCGGGGCGCTGGCAGGTCCTGGATCCCCTGCCTCGGGCACAGGCGTGGCACGGGGCCCCCTCCCGCCCCTGGGCGCCGCCTGGTCCTGGACCCCCTGTCCCCGCTGCCGGCGTGCCGCTGGGTCCCCCTCTGCCCCCGGTACCGGCCGGAGCAGCGTCAGGTCTTTCCAACCCGCGGTACCAGTACATGAGCCGCTCTGCCCCGTCCCATCTCCGGTCCCCAGGCACCAGCCGGTCCCGATCCCCTCGCTCCCAGGACCGCGGCACCACCAGGTCCCTTCCGGCCCCGGTGCCAAGACTCAACCGGTCCCGGTCCCCCCGCAACACCGGGACCGAGGCACCGCGCGGCCCCCCCAGCCCCGGGGGGCTGCTGGGTCTCTCCCGCCCCACGGCGCCAGCCGGTTCCAGTACCCCCCAGCCCCAGGACCGGGGCACCCGCCGGCCCCGCCGCACTCACCGCCGCCACCACCCGTCTCCGCCGCCCGCGCCGCCGCTGCCCGCCCTAAAAAGGCCGCGGGGCGGCGGGCGGCGCGGGGGCGGGCGGCCGTTATGCAACTGCCCCACTTCCCGCAACCTACTTTCCCCGGGGCCGCGGCGGGAGGTGCCGGCGCCCCGCCCCGCCCCGCCCCGCACCGGCCGCGCGCGCCGCACGCTCCGCGCCCGGTTCTCCCGGGCCCGCCGCACCGATGGCGCCCGAGCCCGCCCGCGGGCTTAAAGGGGAAACGCCTCACAGGGAGATCGATGGTGGGGGCAGCATTTTCCTTGCCTACCTCCCCGCCCACTGCGGCGGGAGCCAGGCGGCCTCGCTCCCTGCGGCCGTCTCTTTCGGGGCGCCGCATCGAGGCGGCCAGGTTGCCCTGAAGAGGGCGGTGCGGCCACCCTTTCCCAGGACCGTTCTAGTGAAAGCCTCGACGGTGTGATGTTGCCCTTTTAACAGAGGCGCCGGCTCCTGCCGTGGGGCGGGGCTTCCCCTCGGCGGTCCGCGAATGGCCCGGCCCGCTCCCACCCCCACCCCACGGGGCCTCCCGTCACCCCCCGCGCAGTTGCCAGGGCGACGCGGCCGGGCCCGGTGCGGAGCTCGGGGCCCGGGGCCCGGGGCCCGGTGCGGCGCGCGGGGGCCCGGTGCGGGCCCGGTGCAGGGCCCGGGGCCCGGTGCGGGCCCGGTGCGGGGCTCGGGGCTCGGGGCGGCGCGCGGGGGCCCGGGGCCCGGTGCAGGGCGCGGCGCGGGCCAGGGCCGGGAGCGGTTACCAAAATAAAAGAGCAGGTTTAATGCACTGAACACAGGCGCGCCGGGGGGCGGCGCGAAGGACGGGCCGGCCCCGGCCCCGGCCCCGGCCCCGGCGGGCGCGCGGCCCCGGGAGCGCGGCGCGGCCCGCTCCTCCGCGAGCAGCGCCGGGCCGCGCCGCCGCGGGCCCTGCCGGGTGTCGGCACCGCACACACACGCACGCACACGCAGGGCCGGGCGGGCGCGGCGGGCGCGGCCCCCCGCCCTCCCCCGGTAAAACCGGGCGGGGCCGCGGGCGGCCGCATCACTGCAAAGCGGAGCGCGGTCCGCGGGGGAAGGGGCCGGGGGCGGCGGCGCGCAGGCCCGGGCCGCGGCCCGCCGGGCGGCGCGGGCGCCCGCCGCTCCTACAAGCACTGCGTCTTCAGCTCCAGCGGCTCCGGCGGCGCCTCGGGCTCGGGCTCGGCCGGCGCCTCGGGCTCGGGCTCGGGCTCGGCCGGCGGCTCGCCCTTGAGGGCCGCCAGCCGCTCGGCCAGCCCGCGGCGCCGCGGCGCCAGCACGAAGTCGTAGAGCAGCGCGGCCAGGGCGCCGCCGAGCAGCGGCCCGACCCAGTACACCTGCGGGGCGGCGGCTCGCCAGCGGCGGCGGGCGGCGGGCGGCGCCGCGCCGGGGACCCCCGCGGCCCCCAGGACCCCCGCGCCCCCCCGGGACCGCCCCCCGGACCCCCGTGGAGCCCCGGGACCCCCGCGCCCCCTCCGACCCTCTGGGAACCCCCCCCAGAGTCCCCGGGGACCCCCGCGCCCCCTCCGGGACCTCCCGCCCCCGCAGCCCCCTCGACTCCCCCCCACCCCCCGTCTCCCCGGGCCTCCCCCCGGGCCGCGGGCTCCGGCTGGGCAGGGTCCGGCAGCCGCTTCCCTTGGGGCCAGCTGCACCGCACCGGGACCGGCTCGGTGGGACCGGGACCGGCTGGGCCAGACCGAGACAGGTTGGGGCGGGCCGGGGCCGGGGCCGGCCGGGTTGGACCAGGACAGGTGCAACCTGGGGCAAAACTGGGACAGGCTGGACCGGACGGGGACTGGGACGCGACTGAGGCAGGACTGGGACAGGCTGGACCGGACCGGGATGCGGCTGGGGTAGGACCGGGACCGAGACGGGCTGGGGTGGACCCGAGCTGGGGCAGGGGCCGTGACCGACTGGGCAGGACCGGGAAAGGCTGGGGCGGACCGAGACGCGGTTGGGGCGGGACTGGGACAGGCTGGGCTGGACCGGGACCAAATGGGCTGGACCGGGACCGGGACGTGACTGGGGCGGGACCGGGACCGGCAGGACCAGGACCGGCTGGTCTGGATCGAGGCGCGACTGGGGCGGGCCCGGGGGCGGCGCTGGGCCCGGGCTAGGGCGGGGGCGTGGGGTGCCCCGGCCGCCCCGGCCGCACTTACCCACTGGTTGCTGAAGTTGCGCGTGACGACGGCGGGGGCGAAGGCGCGCGCGGGGTTCATGGCGGCTCCCGTGTAGTAGAGCTGCGGGAGGCAGAGCGGGGTGCTGGGGCCGCCCGCCCCGCCGCCGGGGGGCCCCGACGGCCCGCTACCGAGGGACCCCGACGGCCCGCTACCGAGGGACCCCCGCCCTCCGCGGCCCCCCGCGGTCCGCTCTTACCCCGAAGAGGTGTCCCAGGGTGAGGGAGAAGCCCACGGCCAGGGCCACGGAGCCCAGGCGGCCGTCGCGGCGCTCGTCGTAGCTGGCGAGGACGCAGAGCGCGAACTGCATGGTGAGGATGAGCTCCACCGCCGTGCCCTGGCCCAGGCCCACGCTGGGGTGCAGCTGCGGGGGCCGAGGGGTGTCAGCGGAGACCCCCCGGCCCCGCGGGCAGCGAGCGCCCCGAAGACCCAGACCCCCGTCCGCCACGGCACCCCGAAACCACAGCACCCCCAGACATCGTCCCCATTCACCCCCACCCTCCTCCCCCCAATGACCCCACATCACCCCCAGCTCCACAGCCCACAACCCCCTCCTGCCCCCCAATAACCCCACATCACCCCCAGCCCCACGGCACCACAACCCCCTCCGACCCTCAGTAAACCCACATCACCCCCAGCCCCACAGCACCACAACCCCCCTCCCACTCTCAATAAACCCACATCACCCCCGGCCCCACAGCAGCACCCCCCTCAATAACCCCGCTTCACCCCCAGCCCCACAGCACCACATCCCCTCAATAACCCCATATCCCCCCAGCCCCCAGCACCACCACCCCCGTCCCCCCCCAATAACCCCACATCATCCCAGCATCACCCTCCCTGCCCCCCCCAATAACCCCACATCACCCCCATCCCCTGGCCCACACCCCCCCTCACCCCCCGTTACCCTGCACCGCTCCGGTGCCGCTCACCGCGCTGAGGCCGAGGGTGCCGCGCACGGCGGCCGGCGTCACCCCATAGAGCACCCCGGCCCCGGCCAGGGCGCCCAGCAGCTGGGCCACCAGGTAGCCCAGGGCGCGGGGCAGCGAGAGCTGAGCGGCCAGCAGGAAGGCCACGGTGACGGCCGGGTTGATGTGGCCCCCGCTCACGTGGCCCAGGGCTTGCACCAGCGTGGCCTGGGCCAGCCCGAAGGCCAGGGCGGTCCCCAGGGCGCCGGGGGGGCCCGGGGCCCAGCGCAGCGAGGCCCCCAGCCCCAGCAGCACGTAGAGGAGGCTGCCGAGGAACTCGGCGAAGACGGCCCTCCAGAAGGAGGCCGAGCGCACTTCCCGCATGGCCTGGCCCCGCACCACCCGCGCCCTCGCCCTCGCCTGCCGCCGGCCCGCTGCCCCCTGTGCGGGGGCCGCCCCCGCGGCCGCCTTATAAACCCCCCCCGCCCGGGCGGCCCCAGGGGTGGGATCCCGCCGCTGCAGCTATTCCCCCCACCCCCCGTTAACCACTTCACTGCACGGGCTGGGCACCGGCCAGGCTGCGCGACCCACGTTTTACTGGTTTGGGGGCACCATGGGGCAATGGTGCAGGGCCCCCCCCCCAGGTTTTGCTGGTGATGCTGTGGGACCCCCCCCCAGTTTTTTTTTTTTGGGGGGGGGAGTGATGCTACAGGAACCTCCTTGGTTTTGAGTGCACCATGCTGCAGGAACCCCCTGGTTTTGGGGGTGATGCTGCAGGGACCCTCTGGTTTTGAATGCACCATGGGGTGATGCTGTGGGCCCCCCCCCCAGTTTTTGGGGGGATGCTGCAGGGACCCCCCCCAGTTCCCCCCCTCCCCTGCACTCGGTAGGAGAGCTGTTTGCAGGAGGGTTATTCAGCCTGGCTTAGCGGGTGCTAATTCCTCAGCTTGGTGGGGGGGGGATTAGGGCCAGCCCCAGTCATTGGCGCAGGACACAAATGTGCCAGGGCTGCAGAGACCGTGACAAAGCGCTTTGCTGCGCTCAGCGCCCCGAGGGGGCCTCGACCCAGCTGCCCGCCACACGCAGGGCCCCGGCGGGGGCAGCTGGGGGGAAACCGAGGCACCGGGCAGTGATGGGCACAGGGAAAGGACCCAGGCATCCAGGCCCCTCTCACCCCAACCCCTGTGGTTTGGCACCCAGCTGAGCCTCAGGGGCAGAGCCCCCTCCCGCAGCAACACTGGGGACACATCTCTGACACCAAAGCCACGTTTAATCCCCATGGAGGGAGAGCAGCACATCCAGGCACAGCCCCTGGCCCCTCCTCGCTCTGCAGGGGGGTCTCTGGGTTGCAGCATGGGGCGGGGGGGGGGTCACTATGTAGCCCCTCTCCTGTGGGCCCCCCCCCGGCCAGGTCGGGGCAGGGGGGCTCAGGCCGTGCCCTGGTTCTGTGCAGCCGGGGGGCTGGTGGGTGACGAGGGGGCCGGGCTGGGGGGTCTCCACTGGTGCCACATTACGGCAGGTCAGGCAGGTGCCCAGCCTCTCCCGCGAGGCGCTGGCGGCGAAGAGCAGCTCATGGCAGAGCCCGGCCAGCACCGCTCCCAGCACCGGGCCCAACCAGTACACCTGGGGGGGGGACACGTGGGGGACAGGTGCTGCTGGGGGCGCAGGGGACACGATGGGACACAGGATGTCCCAGGCACACAGAGACCCACACCAGGGATGGGGCAGACCTGTACCAGGGATGGGGGGGAGGGGGGACCCACACCAGGGATCAGAGGACCTGCCCGAGGGATAGGGGGACCATGACGACCTGAAATGGGGATGGGCAACTGAGTGGGAGCCACCCCAGGGATGGAGGAGCTGTCCAAGGTGTGTGGGGACTGCAGGGTGAAGGCCGGGTTGGCCTGGGGCGCCCCGAGGCTGCAGGCCAGCCCCCCGGCCGCCAGCCCCCCGGCCAGCGCCGGTGCCAGGGGCCCGGGGGCTGCCGAGGCGCCCAGCACTACCCCCACGAAGATCATGGTCGCCGCTGCTTCCGCCAGCACCCCCCGCCAGAAGCAGCCGCTCCGCAGCTCCTGGGGGCACAGGGGGTCCGGGTGTCACCGCGGCCAGCGCCATGGCAACGGGGCACCGTGGTGACCACAGCCGTGGCGGTGGGGCACCCCGGCGATGGGGCACCACCGCGAGCGGGTATCATGGCGATGGGGAGCCACAGAGAGCGGAACCATAGGGACAGGGTACCACAGCCGTGGGGGAGCCTTGGCAGCGGGATGCTGCGGTGACTGGAGCCACCGTGATGGGGGTGCTGTGGCGATGGGGAACCGTGGTGACAGGGATCCTTGGTGACCGGGGATCCCCGGGTGGTGGGGAGTCAGGATAACGGGGCGCTGCAGTGGTGGGGAGCACAGTGCTAGGGCACCACGGTGACGGGATGCCGTGGCGATGAGGGGTGCCATGGCAATGGGGAGAGGTACTGTGGCAACAGGGTCACCATGGCAACAAGGGCACCACAGCAACCATCCTCGGTCAGGTACCACAGTAACAGCTGCCACGGCAACAGGGGGGAGCCCCGGCAATGGGGGGGCCAGGCGCCCCAGCGTGGAGATGGGGGCTGCATGGACAGGGCACATGGGCCCCCCCAGAGCCAGGGGATGCAGGTGAGGGTCTGGGCCAGGGTCTTCCTTCGTGTCCTGTCCGTGGCGAGGAGGGACCCTGGGCACTGGCCTGGGACAGCCAGGGGCCGCGCGGCTTGCAGGGCCTTACCTCCCCGATGGCCATGGCACAGCTGCAGTGTCGGGAGGAGGGGACAGAGGATGCCTGGGGCGGGGGCTCCTCCTGCGTCCCCCCCCCCAGTGCTGCAGCCCCTGGTTTGGGGGGGGAGCCAGGAAGGATCTCCGTAGGAGGGAAGGGGCTGAGGCTGGGGCAGGGCCCTGACACCTGGAGATGCTGCTGGCACCATGGCAACAAGCAGGGACCCTTTGGGGTGTTGCCACGACAACCAGCACCATGAGGATGGGAGATGAAAGAGGGGTGAGAGATGAAGGACGGGATGAAAGGCACGGGGAGGTGGAGGGCGCTGGGGAAGGCGCCTGCCCACGGAGGGGGGAAGGGGCCCTGGGAGCCAGCCCCTGTTATACACTTCTGTGACAAGCGTGTCGTTCTCAGCTGGGGCTGGGACAATCCCCGCTGTGCCCGTGCCCCACACAGGCCTACAGCAGAGGGCTCAGGCAGCCCAGGGGGAGTCTGGGAATGGGGGCAGCTGCCCCTCTGCCCCACAGACTGCTGGGTGCTGGCAGCCCCTGCCAGCTCAGCAGGCCCCGGCCCCCCGCTCACGTGCTGTGAGTCAGCGGAGCTTTAGTGCCAAAGGCCCTGGCTCAGCACGGGGCGGGGGCGTCCCCCTGCCGCGGGCCGCGCGCCTGCCGCTCGCCCCGGCCCTGCTGACGGCCTGCAAAGAGCCAGAACAATCCCTGCTGAGCATGCTGCGCCCAAAGGGCCCGCGCCCGCCCCGCCGCCGGGGCACCCGCACGGGGACAAGCACGGGCATGCGCCCTGCAGGCACACGAGGGGAGGTGGGGTGGGCTGCTGCCCCACACTGGGGCAGCCAAGGCCCTGGAGGAGCCCAGGGAGGGGCCTGGTGTGGGGCAGAGCGAGGCAGCCACGGACCCCCCCAGCCCAGCTGTCCTGAACCCGGGCTGAACATGGGCTGGGCCGGACACAGCTGGAGGGGGCCTTACCCTGCCCCACGGAACCCCCCAGGGACCACTCTGTCCTGCCTCTGCCCCACAGAACCCCCTCCCAGGGATCACCTTCTTCTGCTCCTGCCCTACAGAGTCATTGTTGGGGGTCCCCCGTGTCCTGCCCCTGTCCCACAGAGTGCTCTCCATGGACTCTTCCCTGCCCCACAGACCCCCACTGCCCCAGAGACTGCCGTGTCCTGCCCTTGCCCCACAGATCATCCCCTCGAGGGACCCCCCCGTCCTGCCCCTTCCCCAAAGACCTGCTAGTCTATCCCTGCCCCACAGAACCCGCTCTCCGATGTCCTGTCCCTGCCCCAGAAACATCCTCTGGGGACCCGCCATCCTGTCCCTGCCCCACAGAGTCCCCCCTTCGCTAGTCTCCCCATAACTGCCACCAGCCCCCCCCCCCCCTCCGCGTCACCCGAGATGCCAACATGGCGGCGCCCAAGCCGCCTTCAGCGGCAGGGCGGAAGGAGGCGGTGTCACGCGACGCGGGGGGGGGGGGGGGGGTGCCAAGATGGCGGGGAGGGAAAGCAGCCGAGGGCACGTGACCGGCGGATCCAAAATGGCCGCGCCCATGGTGCGGGCGGCGCGGGGCAGCGCGGCGCTGCAGGCCGCCCCGCGGAGGGTAATGGCGGAGGGGGCGGGGCTCCAAGGGGCGGGGCGGGGCCTAAAGGAGCCGCGCTTAAAGGGGCCGCGCGTGAGGGCGGGGCGCGGCACGGGGCAGCCTTGGGGGCCGTTGTGGCCGCTCGACCCCACGGCTCTCCCCATGGGGTGGCACTGGCATCGGCGCGGCAGCCCTACGGGGACAGCGCGGGCCCTCTGCACCCTGCCATGGTGCCCACAGGCCCCCCGCCCCAGGCGCTTGGGGCCACCGACAGCAGGGCCCGGCGGTTGCTGGACCCTGTGTGGCTCCTTGCCCCATGGGGCTCCTTCGCTCCCAGCTGGTCCCCCCGCCCCGGGGCCCCCTGTCTCTGGGGGGGGGGGAAATGACAACAAATAAACCTGAAACCAGCTTGACCTCCTGTGTGGCTCCAGTGGGCTCCCCACGGGGTCTGTCCCTGTGGGAGGCCCCACAGCAGCATGGGGCAGACCCACTGCCCCGAGGTCGGTGGGAGCGGGCATGTTGACTCCCCCCACTTCCGGCTGCCTGCTCCAGGCCCGGTTTTGCCCCTCTCTGGCCTAGAGGCACCTGGGTCCCACCTCCACCTGCCTGGCTCCACCCTGGCTGCAGGGAAAACCCGTCCCAGAGCCCGGATCTGGAACAGGGCCTGGCAAACCCGGGGTGGGGGGGTGGTGGTTCCCTCTGCCTGAGTGCAGCGAGGGGTCTGGGGCATCCCCAGCCAGCTGGCGGCTCAGGCTGAGGGCGAGGGGGGGGCTTGAGGAGTGCTGCCAGCCCTCCAGCCCCTCCTGCTCCCCCGTCCACACTGGGGCCGTGCTCCAGCCAGGGAGGGCGAAGCGGGGGGGTGGGGGGGCGACCCCCTGCTTTCACCCCCAGTTGGCTGCCCTGGGAAGCCTGGCGCTCCAGGAAGCTCAGCAGGGCCGGCCCCGTCCTGGCATGGATGGGTGACCTGGGGTATGGGGGGGCGGGGGGCCCGCCCCACAAGGGGTACCCAAGGGGGAGGGCAGGCCTGGGGTGGGGGGGGGGGAGAAGCTTTGCTGGAAGTGGAGCACCAGGGGGACCCGCCACCCCCCAGCCCTCGAGCAGGACGTGCCAGTGGGGTGGCCACCCGCCCCCCCCCCTCCCAGCCCCCCCAGGCCCTGCTCCCCCCCCCAGGCCGGGCCGATCCCAGCGTGGGCGAGCGGCCGGCGCAGCGCCAGACCCACGGCGGCAGCCGGGCCTCGCGGGGCTCTGGGCCGTCCCCGGCGTTAGGACCCGGGGCCTGTGCGGTGCCAGCCCCAGATTCCAGGCTAGTTTCCCTGGCGTGACGTCAGGCGCGAGCCCGTCTCGCTCCCGGCCTGCTCCGGCCCCTCTCCAGCGCGGAGCACTACGGGGAAAATGCTGCTCTCGGTGCAGCCGCGCTCCGGCATCGCCGCCTTCACCTACAACAAGAGCAGCAAGAAGGTACGGGGGGGGCCTGCTCCGCCTGCGCCACCCCCCGCGGCCCCCAGCCGGGGCGCCCGGCCCAGCCCTCGGCCCCCGGCCGGCGGCAGCCCCCGCCGCGGGGCAGCGGCGCCCCGGCCCGGCCTCCACCCCCGCCCCCAGCACCGGGGGGACGCGTGGGGCGGGGTGGGGGGGACCACCGTGGCAGCCCCGTGCGACCCGGCCACAGTGGGGCTGTGTCCCCTTTCCGCGGGCGGGTGCCTGTGGCGGGGGGCCAGGCCCCAGCCCGGGGGGGGCCCTGCGGTCCCGGACACTTGGGCTCTCGCCCTGGGGAGCAGTGGTGGGAGCAGCAGGGGGGAGGGGGGCAGGACGCCTGGGCCCTCGCAAGGCCGGGGCGCCGGGGAGGGAAGGAGCTGGCCGGCGGGATCCCGCCCGGCACCGGGGTCGGGGCAGGACGTCTGCACCGGACCCGGCCCCCGACCTTGGGAGGCCCCAGAGCCTCCCCTGGAGCCTCAGTTTCCCTCTCTCAAGGAGGGGGCTGGGCATGGGGGCTGCCCCCCACCGGCTGCAGGCACCTGCCTGTGCCCAGACATGTGTGCACACTCGTGTGCAACACGCACGCACCTGTGGTGCATGCCCGCACCCCCTTTGCCCCCAGGCACGCATGTCACACGCCTGCGTGGCCTGGCGGAGCTCTTGCACACGTGTTCCCCAGATGCACACGCATGTAACACGCTTGCACGGGGGAAGGGGAAGAGTGTTGGGGTTGGGTCCCAGGGCATGCGCACCCCCGGGTACATGCACACGCACACATGTGCACTGTGTGCACACACGCAGCAGGCTCCCCATGGGATCCCTGTCGGGTGCGGGGGCGACCCCCCAGCCCCAGAGTCCTGGCAAGGGGGGGGGGGTGTCACCCTGGTCCCCAGTGCTGGGACAGGGGGACGGACCCCCAAGCTGCAGCCCGGCCCAGGTTTGGGAGGGCGCGGGGCCAGGGAGGACGGGGGGCCCTGGGGGCCCAGGGCACGCGGGGGCGGCGTGGGTGGTTCATTTTTCCACGTTGACATCAGGCCCGGAGGTTTCCCGGCCGGCGCCGCCTCCGGCCGCCGGCCCGGGGGCCCCAGGGATGGGGGCGCTGGCCCCGGGGCCCCTTGGTGCTGGGGGCTCCGCGGCCAGGGGCGGGTGTGTGTGTGTGTGGGGCGGGTGCTGACCCCTGCCCCCAGCAGCCCTATGCACCGCCGGCGCCACAGCCGGCCCCCCCCAGCCCCAGCCCCGTCGGGGGGGCCGCCGACCAGCTCAGCAAGACCAACCTGTACATCCGGGGGCTGCACCCTGGCACCACGGACCAGGACCTCGTCAAGCTGTGCCAGCCGTGAGTGGGGCTGGGGTGCGGGGAGACCCGTGGGGCCCCCCGGCTGGGGGGCAGGAGGCCAGGGTCCCCACGGCAGTGGGGCTGGGGGCCTGGGCCAGTGCTGACCCCCCTCTTCCCCCCCCAGCTATGGGAAAATCGTCTCCACCAAAGCCATCCTGGACAAGACGACCAACAAGTGCAAAGGTGTGGGGTGAGGGGCGGAGGGCAAGGGGGGCTGGGGCGCTTGGGGGGTTTCTCACCGCCTTCCCCCCCCCCGCCCAGGCTATGGCTTCGTCGACTTCGACAGCCCCACGGCGGCCCAGAAGGCCGTGACGGCGCTCAAGGCCAGCGGGGTGCAGGCGCAGATGGCCAAGGTAAAGCCCCCTTTGGGGTCCGTGCAATTTCCCCCTCCCTGGAGACCCCGCGGCTGCTCGGAGACCCCCGGGCTGGGCTGGCCGCCCTGACGCCCCCCACAGCAACAGGAGCAGGACCCCACCAACCTCTACATCTCCAACCTGCCGCTGGGGGTGGACGAGCAGGAGCTGGAGGCATTGCTGAAGCCGTTTGGGCAGGTGGTGTCCACCCGCATCCTGCGGGACCCCCACGGGGCCAGCCGCGGCGTGGGCTTCGCACGGTACGGGGAGGGGGGGCATGGGGCTCTGCTGCAGCCTGGGGGGGCTGCACGGGGCTGGAGGGATCAGGGAGGGCTGCAGGGAGCTGCATGGGGCTGGGGGTGTTGCACAGGATTGCGTGGGCATGGGGCGGATGCAAAGCGCAAGGAGGGGGCTGCATGGGGGCTGAGGTGCCCAGGAGGCCTAATGGAGTGGGGGGGGGATTGCATGGGATTGAATGGGATTGGGGTTGCCCAAGAGGCTGGAGGGGCTGCATGGGGGTGGGGGAAACGGCAATGGGGCTCAGGTGCCCAGGAGGCTGGGGGTTGGGGGGTTGCACGGGGCTGGGGAAGCTGTAGGGAGGCTAGGGGGTGCTTGGAGATCTGGGGGGTTGCGTGGGGCTGGGGGGTTCCCTGGGGCTGGGGGGGTGCGAGGGGACCCAGGAGGGCTGGGGGGAGCTGCATGGGGTTGGGGGGTAGCTGCATGGGGTAGCATGGGGCTGGGGGGAGGAAGAGGCCAGGAGAGCTGCAGGGGGCTGGCAGGGGCTGTGGGGGGGCAGGGTGCCTGGGAGGGGCCCCGTGCGCAGCCCCCGCCGCAGCCCAGCCCCCCCAGGATGGAGTCCACGGAGAAGTGCGAGGCCGTCATCACCCACTTCAACGGGAAGTACATCAAGACGCCGCCGGGGGTGCCAGGTGGGCTGGGGGGGCCGAGGGGGGGCAGGGGCCGGGGGGGCCTGAGCTGACATCCCATCCCCACAGCCCCCCCGGACCCGCTGCTCTGCAAGTTCGCGGACGGGGGGCAGAAGAAGCGGCAGAGCCAGGGCAAGTTCGTGCCTAACGGGAGGGCCTGGGCCCGGGACGGCGACGCGGTGAGCGGGGGCCAGGGGGCTGGGGGGGCTGGGGGGGCCGGAGCGGCTCTGACCCCCTCTGCCCCCCCAGGGCACCGTGACCTTGGCCTATGACCCCGCGACGGCGCTGCAGAACGGGTGGGTGCCCCACGGCCCCTGCTGCGCCCCCCCCCGCCCCAGCCCCCCACCCTCTCTGACCCCCGCCCCGACCCACAGGTTCTACCCAGCACCCTACAGCCTGGCTCCCAGCCGGATGATGGCCCAGACGGCGCTGGCCCCCTACCTGCCGTCCCCCGTCTCCTCCTACCAGGTATGCGGGGGGCCGGGGGGCCATGGGGGGCAGGGGGCCATGGAGGGGGCAGAGGGCGTGGGGGGCCGGGGGCACCTGTGAAGGCCCCGGCCCCACCTGGCCCCGCTGCCCGCAGGTCCACGGCCCCACTTGGATGCACCAGTCGTACCTCATGCAGCCCACGGTGAGCCACGCGCATCATCACGCGCATCATCGCGCGCATCATCACGCATCGTCGCCCCGCACCTGCGCCCCTGACATCACACCTCGCACAGGCCCCGCCCCCTGTGCCCATGGCCCCACCCATTGCAGCCATGGCCCCGCCCCCAGGCCCCGCCCCTGCCCCCCAGTCCCATTCCCTGACCCTATGCATCCCCGTGTCCTCACCTGACCTCATGGCCCCGAGGCCCCACATGCCCCCATGGCCCTCCCCATGTCCTCATGGCCCCACTTGTCCCCATGGCCTCCCCATGGCCTCATGGCCCCACATGTCCCCATGTCCCCATGACCCCCCATGTCCTCGCATGTCCCTGCATGTCCCCATGGCCCCATCCTGCGTCCCCACGTTGCTGCAGCCCCACTTTCCCACCTGCCATGGTCCCGTGTCCCCACATCCATGGGGCACCACATCCCTGCGTGTCCCCTCCCGTGCCCCCACGGGCCCCCCCAGCGGTGTCCCCACATCCCCGCGCCTCCCGTGCTGACACTGCCGTGCAGGGTGCGGTGCTGGCCCCCGCCGTGGACCACGCCGTCCCCATCCAGCCCTCCGTGATGGCCCCCCTCACGCAGCAGCTCGGGCACCTCTCGCTGGGCAGCGCCGGCACGGTAGGACCCCTCGAACTCCCCCGCGCGAGTCCACGCGTGTCCGACCCCGCGTGTCCGCCCCCCCGCGCTTCCGGCTCCCGAATGTCTGCCCACTCGCGCGTGTCTTCCCCCCTCGCGTGTCCGCTCCTGCACGTCTGCCCCCCCCCCAGCGCATCCGGCCCCCGCGTATCTGCCCACTCACGCGTGTTCGTCCCTCCCAGCGCGCCCGCATGCGTCCACCCTCTCGCGCGTGTCCGCCCCCTCCGCGCGTGTGCGAGTCCCGCGTGTCCCCCCCCCCGCCCCGCGCTGACGGCCGCTCCCGCAGTACGTGCCGGCCGCCGCCGTGCCGGGAGCCTTCGTCCCGCCGTTCCCGCCGGTGCCGCCCTGCGCCGTGGCCGTGGAGGTAGGAGCCGACCCCCCCCCCGCGCCCCCCCGTCCCCCTGCGCCCCCCCCCCCACTAACGGCGTCCCCGCAGGACGGCAGCGCCGCGCCGAGCCACGTCCCCGTGGAGTCGCCGCCCGAGCACAGCGCCTACCCCTACCCCTACCCCAAGTAGCGGCGGGGGGGCCGGGGGCGCCACCCCCGCCCGCCCCGCCGGGGGCCGGGGCCGCCCCGCCCGGGCACCAGGACCCGGCGGGGGCCGGCCCGCCCCCCCGCCCGGCCTCGCTGCTCCGGGGGGCCGCGGCGGCCCCCCCCGGCTCTGCCTTTACCGCTGGTTTCAAGACGACTTTTGCCTTCTTTTGTTCTTTTTTCTCTGAAAGGAAAAGCAGCCCCGGGCGGGGGCCCCGGGCCGGGGGGGGGGGGGGCGGGGGGCTGCAGCTTCCGTCGCTTTTTGCTGCCCCCAGCCCTGCTGCCCCCCCGCGACGCCCCGGGGCTCGCCGGCGGCGGCCCCGGCCTCCCCTTGGAGGGCTTTCTTTCCTCCTGCATTTTCTAAAAAAGGAAAAGAAAAAAAAAATAGGAAAAGAAGAAGAAAAAAAAACAGCCAAGGGGGGGGGGTCGGCCCCCCCCGGCCGCTCGCCCCCCCGCGCTTCCCGGGCGTCGCCGGAGCCCCGGGATGCGGCGCGGGAGCTGCCGGCGCCGCCGGGACTCTCGGTGCCTTCTGCTGCCGCCGTTTCGGACTGTGCCCCCCCCCCCCGGTCCGGCTCCCCGGGCACCAGCCCCCCAGCAGGCCCGGGGCGTGCTGGCCCCCCGCTGCCGCCCGTCCTGCCCCCGGGGGTGCGGGGGGGACCCGGGGCTCTGCATGTTCCTCCTCTGCCCCCCTGCCCCCCGCCCAGGGGGCAGGACAAGTGCAATAACCCCCCCGCAACGCTTTCACCTGGCGACGGGCGCCCCAAGGGTTCCCCAGGCACTTTAGCCCCCCCGCGCCGGGGGCGGCCGCGGCCCCCCCGCGCAGCCCAGCACCCCGCGGTGCCCCCGCTTGCGCAGCGACAATCAGGGGGGGCCGCGCAGCGGCTACTCGTTTAACCAAAGATCGAGGGTGTCGCGGGGGTGCGGAGCCGCAGCCGCCCCCCCGCCCGTCCGTCCCATGGGGCTCCGGCCCCCCCTTCGCTTCCAGCTCTGGGGCCGGCCGTGCCCCCCGGTGCCAGCTCTGCCCAGGGCCTCCCGGTTCTTCCGGCCCCCCCCGCAGCGGGGCCCCCCACGGGGCAGGGTCTCCCTGGCCCCCCGGGGCGGCGGGGCCCCTGCCACACATCTACCTCACCCCACAGCTCGGTGCGTGCTCAGCCCAGGCCTGGGCCTGCCCGGGGGGGCCGCAGCCCTCCGCCCCTGCTTGGGGTGACACCACCCCCCGGTTTCCAGCCACCACCCACCTCTCCCGTTGCTGCTAGCGCCCGGCCCCCGGGCACGGCCCCTCTCGTTGGGGGGGCGGACGCCCCCACGGAAGGAACCAAAGAGGGAGACCTGCAGCTGGGCCCCCGGGCCCCACGGCCGGGGCGCCGAGGCCCTCCGGCCCCACTGCCCCCCGGGAGGGTCAGCGGTGCCGGCAGCCTGGCCCGGCCCAGGCCCAGGGGGCCCGAGCTGCAGAGAAACTGAGGCCCCCCCAGGCCCCTCGTGCCCCCCTTTAATTTATACGTAGCGCATTTTGTACAGGTTTTTAAGTTGCTTTTTTTTAAAATCTCAAGAGGTTTCTAGTTTTGTATTTCTTCCTCCTGCTTCCGCGCTCCGGCCCGGCTCGCCCCATCCTGCCCCCCCTCAACCAGCTCCCACCGTCTCATTTTGGAGTTTTTTTGTTTTTAAATAAAAAGGCGAGAAAAGCCAATGCCTCTGTTGTGCAGGAAGGGGCCGGGGGTGCGCGGCGCAGGGGCACTGGGCTCCCACAGAAACGCCCGACCACTGTGTGTCTATCAAACGTGAGTTGTTTATTCTCGTAACGCGACACGCACGGTCCTACAGCTCGTGGGGACATCACAGGCAACAAACAGGAGGGCTAGAATCTTTTTTTTTTTCTCCTTTAAACCTTATTAAAAATGAGATTGGTCCTAAAAATATAGAAAGAAATTAATTTAAATTCACAAAACCTGTACATTATCAAAAAGTCACTAAAACAACACGTTTGGTTATATAAAAAGGCGGCCTGTAGGCTGGAAGGGGCCGCAACATCTCAGCGTTGGTTGTTCCTTTCCGTTGCGACGGCCGGAGCCCCCGACCGAAGGGGCTTCACAAACGACTCAGAACCGGGTCAAAGAAAAATATATTCCTCTCTTCGAGCTTTTCCCCTCAGTCCAGATCGAGGTCTGCAGCGCACAGCGGGCACGGAGCTGGGCCGTGGCGGGTTGCGTTACCGGGGCGGGAGGCTACATGGGGGTCAGAAACTAGGGCAAGGCGGGGGGGGGGGGGGGAAATTAACTTCAACCAAACAAACACGAGAACAATACGGAGACTCCCAAAAACTTTCCCACGACGGAAAAAAACCTGACAGATCCAAAACATTACTAAAAAACAAACCACAAAAAAAGTTTGTTACAGCGCAGTTATTTAGATAAAATATAAATATTTATGCGTAATATAAAGTCAGTTCAAATAGACTTCAAATCCACCTCTTATTTCAAAGCAAAAAAATAAAATAAAATAAAAAGTTTCTGAGGTTATCTGATAGAAAAAAGGCTACTTTTAAAGACGCCAGAGTGGGGCAGGCGGGGAGCGGGTGCGTGGCCAGCTGCCCCCTGCCCCTCTCGCCCAGGTAGGTTAGTTGTTTTCAGTGCTCTGTGGGGCCGGCGATGGGGGGGACATGCCTGTGGCCCCCACAGCGTCTCCGTGAGGCCCCACCAGCCGTCAAACCGCCCCAGAGCGAGTACCCGTAATATCCTGGCTAGGGGGGCCAGGTGGGCCCCGGACGTCCCTGGGCTGGCGGGGGCCCAGCCCAGACCCTCGCCCAGGGCTGCCCGGCCGGGGGGGGGGCACAGCAGCCGAGCCGGGCCCCCCGCGGGTGCCTCCGCACTGAGGTAGGTGCCTGCTCACTGCCCGGGGGCTCCGGCTGCCCTGGGCTGGGGGCCGGCCCGGTCCCCCTCCCCACCGAGTGCAAACCCCCAAGCACTCTGGCAGGGGTTTGGGGTGGGGGGAGCAGGACACCAACACCCGCCTGAGGCTTCAAGTCCATGTTCTGGTGCAGAAACCGGGCTTGGCCCCCTCCCTACCCGGGGCCTGCAGTAGCGTCCCTGAGGGATCCCAATTTGGGGGGGGGGGGGGGAGAGAGAGAGAGAGAGAGAGTCCAGGGGTGGCCAGGACCCAGGCCCAGCCCTGGGGGGTCCTCGCAGTGGGGAGGGCAGGGGGGCCGGGGTCTTCCTGAGAGGTGGAGGCAGGGAAAGGGCTGACTGGGGCCCCCCTGCCCTCCCCCATTTGGTCCCTGGAGCCAGATCAGTAGGGGCCGTCCGTCCAACATCCCAGGCCCGGAGAAGTGGGGCAGGAGCAGTGCAGGGAGTAGGGGAACTCCTACAGCAGAAGGGTTTGCAGCCAGGGCCAGGGGCAGGACCCAGGATGGCCCCCGAGGGGGGCCACCCTCCCAGCTAAAGTGTCTGCGCAGTCAGGCCTGATGTGGGGCGAAGGGGTGATCCTGGCCCGGGGCGACGGGGGAGCCAGCGAGTGAGCGGGAGCAGCGTGGGTGGGGGGGGAAGGGGGGCTGTGAGGCGGGCGAGGGATTAAGTCCACTTTACTGGCCGTTAATGCATGTACGACACTGCACAGGAGTGTTCTTACACATTCACTACAAACTATTGCTATTATTAAATATTCCCAGCAGGGGATTCGCTTTCCTCGTTTGTCAGGTGGGGGGGGTGTCTGTTTTTTCTTTTTTTTTTAATTAGAAAATAAAATTTAAAAGAAAGAAAGAAAAAAACACCTCTTTTTTTTTTCTTTTTGGCTTACACAGTCTGTGAGTTTGTGTTGCTGGGGGTGGAGGGTCGAGGCAGCGGAAAAGGACCATGGTCTCTGCGGAGCAGGGCTGGGGCCCTTTTCACTCTGGCCAGGGACCAGCCTCCGGTAGGAATTCAGCAGGCAGCGAGATCAGCTCCAGAGGAGTCAGTTCTTAGCAAGGGCAGCAGGAGGGGTGGCCCCGAGCCCCTGCCTGAGTATGGGAAGGCAGGTGGGTGCCCTGGCCCGCCCCCCCCCCTCACGGGTTAGTAGCATGTTTTCCCTGATAAAACTCCTCCCACCGGCTCTCGAAGAACTTGCGCATGACGTGCCCGGCTTTGCCAACTTCCGAGTCATCCTCGTTGAAGGTCTGGCAGTTGTCAAACACCAGCATGGCATCGGCCGCAAACTCCTCAGAGCTCGTGTACCTGGGGTGAACAGGCAGTCAGGAACTGACCAAATCAGGAGCAAGGGGGTTCCTTGCCAGCCCGGCCCACCCCCCTAGCACAGATCACCCAGCCGCAGCAGGCAGCTGCGTGATGCTGCCAGCCCCAGCTCCCAGGCACCCAGGAGCATCCTGCACTCACCCGCCCCGCAGCAGCCGCGTGCGCATGGTAGCAAAGTCCATGGGATTCTTGATGATCTTTCGGTAGCCGGGCACCAGGCGGGGATTGACAGGCTCCAGAAAGGGCCAGGCATCCTCATGTGACTCCATCTCCATCAAGATGATCCTAGGGGCGGATGGGCTCAGTCAGGGGGAGCCGAGGGACGCGGCTGCCCCTGGGGCCCCTCACCCCTGCATCCCCACTCACTCGCAGAAGGTCAGGTCACTGGGCTGGCCCCGCAATGATGCACCCCTCCGCTTGGAGGGTGACAGGCCCTCGCCTGAGTAGCGGGGCACTGCCAGGCCCTCACGGCGGCGTGAGGCTGACCGGCGCCGGGGGCTCTCGTCAGCCTCCACGAAGCCCACCCCAAAGAGACGCCCCCGTTTCCGCTTCTTGCCTCGCCGGGGTGAGCTGGGGTCCTGATATTCCTCCGCCTGTGGGGAAGAGGAATGGGGTCACAGCCTGAGCAAGCTGGGCACCTGGCCCTGGGACACCCCCACGGGACAGAGGTTGCTAGCTGATGTCTGGGGACTCTTCCGCAACCTACCTGGGAGAGGCAGACAGAGCAGAACCAGTCGCCCTCGGGCACCTCCGTCATCTTGGGCCGGTGGCAGTAGAGGTGGCAGCCACGGTCACAACCGTCGCACAGCAGCAGGTGCTCGTCGTCATCTCCGCGTCGGCACACCAGGCAGGTCTTTGGAGAGCAGGGATCAGACAAACAACATCCATGCAGGGCTACGTGAGCTTGGTCCCACAGAGCAGGCCTCCCCATCCCCACCACCCCAGGAAGCATGGCCTCAAACCCACAGGCATTCTGCAGCAGGGAATTTGGCCAGGCACAGCTGGGCCATGATGACCCCGAGGAGATTTGGCTCTCCTGCCTGGCAGGGACGGTGTAGAGGCTCTCACCACTTTGTTGACTGACTTCTCCCAGGCGATGGACTTCTCCAGCTGGTAGATGCACAGGGAGACCTGAGCTGCACTCCGGCATCGCTCCAGAGTCTGTCGCCATGTCCGGATTCGGGGTGTGATCTCATATGCACTGGGGAAGGTACAAAAGCGAAGGCAGTGCTAAGCTGGGGCTGTCCATGTCCTAATTAAACTGGTCCCAGCTGTGCGAGGACCAGGGACTCACATCTCTGTGGTGCCCAGGTTCATCTCCTCAGGGTTGCTCAGGACTGCTTTCTCTACCACCACCTCGTGCAGCGGCCAGAGTGGCTCCTTCAGATAGCGCCGCTCCACGTTCTGCTCCAGTGCTGCCAGCCGCAGAACTGCCAAGTCCAGGGGGTTGGTGTGCTCCCGGCACAGTGGCAGTCCTTCCCGGCGGTTCTTGATGGTGATATCTTCTAGGGGTTCCACCTTGTGCTCACAGTACTGCAGGTCATTCCGTGTGGAGTCGGGACTGGGACACGTCCAACCCTGCAAGAGAGACAGGCTCAGAGGAGGGCGACAGGCCAAAGGTATGTCGCCAGCAGCCCCTTCCCGGCACCTACCCGTATCTGCAAATCTGCCATCAGCACACGCTGTTCCAGCTCCTCCACCCACTGCAGGATGGAGAGGTCAGTCTCATAGGCTCTCTCCATCACTGACCACTGGGCCAAGGCTTCCCGAGACACGGCGGCACTGGTTGCCTCCGGGCGCAGGTGGAAGATGGGGTCTGGAGGAAGAGGAAAGGTTCAGTGGGAAAGGCATGGAGCCGGTCATGTGTCCTGGCCCATGCGGGCAGTCCTTACCAGTGGTGGTACGCAGGCAGACCTCCCGCAGGTAATCCTTGTGCTTGGTGAGGTGCTTATGCAGAGCTTTCTCCCGGATTCCCCGAGGATGCAGTGCACGGGCCACTGCCTCCAGCTCTTCAGGGTCCTGCAGCCACCACCAGCCGCTCTGCATCTCTGCAAGGCAATGGCAAACAGCTAGCTCAGTGCCTGCAAAATCCTGCCTAAGGGCCCAGCACACAAGGAGTGGGACCCAGGAGTGGCAGTGCAGGCCACTGCCTGCTAGACACACTGATTTCATCAAGGAGTGGAAAATCCAGGCCATGGCTCTCCCAAGTACACGCCTCAGCCTTGGAAGAGCAGGGTTTTACCCATGAGAGGGTCTGGAGTTTCTGGCAGGGCAGACAGGGAAGCAGAAGGGCAGGGGGCTCACCAGGGGGAACAGGCTGCTCCGTCAGCTGGGTCAAGTACTTCTGTTCAATCTGCTTGAAGAATTTTGTAGGGGGACGCCCCCGGCGTTTCGGCTGCCCGGATGGGTCTTGGAGCTTCTCCAGGCTGCTCCGACTCCTGGGGCAGGTGCCATGGACCCTGGCACCAGCATGGACCGGTGTGGAAGCAAGCAGGGGAGACGTGGGGTCTTCCGCAGGGAGGCCGTTCAGCTGGGAGGAGACAGAGCAGGTCAGAGAAGGGTCAACCGCACATCCACTCCCCTCAGGCCGCCAACCCCAGGCGCTGCAGCCACTCACGGCTGCCTTCACTAGGGAGCCCCTTCAATTCTTGCAGCCTCGGCCCAGAGGTTTTGAGGACAGCAGGACCAAGTTCCCAGCATACAGATGTGCAGTCATAAGAGTAGCATTTCCCTAGCCACCGGGATCACCTCAACTTTCTCCTCCAAAGACCCCAAGGAAGGTCCTTTCCCCATCCCTCTGGGCAGACAATTTCCCAAAGGGTCACTGTATGCTGAAATGTAAATTCTGGACAGAGCCTCCCTCCTCCCCAGGGCTCCCTTCCACAGGAGATGTCTGAGCACATACCTGCCTGGCAGAGGCCTTGGGCTGCTCCCCACAGTGCTGGCTGCGGGGCTGTGAGCTGGCTCTTGGCGAGGGCTCAGCTGAGGAGGTAGCAAGGGGGGCATGGTCATCACAGGGCGTCTGGGGCAGCAGGTTGAACCAGGGTCCCTGTTTCTCTGTAGTCTCTGTGGTATTCTCCTCCTCTGCTGCAGTGTCAGTCAGGGCTTCAACAGGCGGGAGCCCCGAGTCCCCCTTCCCGGGGCTGCTGTCTGGGGTGAGCATGGAGTCCTTGAGACGGGATGACTGTGTCTGACTCAGCCAGGACAGGAAGGCAGACTGGCTGAGGTCGTGCTGGCTCTGGCCCAAGGACACTGAATCCTCTAGGACCCCGTTGACAGGAGGAGGTTTGGGCCCACAGTGCTGGGACAGCTCCTCTTTGCTCTTCCGTGGCCGGCCCCGGGAGCGCGAGGCCGTGCAGTTCATTCGGTTGGGAATGGGCAGGTCCATTGGCTCCTCCTTCACTGGAGAGATGTGGGAAGCCACCTTCTCTTCTGTGTGCTCCTCTGGCACTGGCTCAACTACTGCAAAGGCAAGAAGAGGAGGTGAACCACGTGGATCCCCTCCAGAAGGGGCCTCCAATGTTGCCCCCCCCCCCCACTGGAACTCTTCTCCACTCACCTTCTGTACCTTCCACGAAGATCCCACCCAGGTGGGGCAGGACCCAGTACCGCCTCCGATACCGGTCCTGTCCCAGAGAGGCTGCCCGCAGTGTCTGTGAGGAATGGAGCAGCTTCTTACGGAAGAACATCTGCCTCTGTAGGGAGAGCATAGCAGGGGTGAAGGGCTGGGAGCCCCCTCCCTCCCCCCAACAAAGCTGCACCAGAAGCAAATCCCAGCAGCCCCTCTCTGTCAGGTTACCTTGGCTAGCTTCTCAATCTGTCTCTCTAGCTCAGGGACGCTGGATGTAGAAGTGTCAGCCTGGGAAAGAGAAGACACCCGTCAGAGAAAAACACTGGTAGAATTAGGAAGAGAACCCAGGAGGCTGAGTTCTCAGTCTCCACTGTACCCTGGTCCAAACTGCTCCCTGTGAGCAGCTGACCCCACTCAGGTATGTCACCTCCTCATCCTTGCGGGATTTCCGGCCTCGGCTCTCTTCTTCCTCCTCCATCTCCAGGCCATTCTCCTCTGTGAGGCGAGAGCTGCGTCTCCTCCGCCCATCATCCAAGCCTGTGATCTCTGACTCTGGACGGCCCGTCTTCTTGGCCAGGGCAATCTTCAACCTGCCAAGCCAGAGCAGAAGTGTTCAGTATGTGCCACTAATTTACCCTCCATTCCCCACAGCTGGACAAGACACACGGTTGTATGACAGCCTGAGACAGTTCTAGCACCGGGTCCCATCTCCAGTGGGGAGAATAAGGGAGCAGAAGGGAATGTTTCAGAGACAACAGAACAGCTCCCAGCCACAACATTCCTCACATAGAGATTGGCAGGTCATGGATTTCACAAGCTGGATTTGGCAGCACCCACCTGCGCAGTCGGCCCTCGATGATCCACTTGTTCTTCCTGTAGTTAGACATGTTCTCCAGGGTCTTGTCAATCTCACTGCAAGGAGATGAGGGGCTCAGCTGCAGAGGACTAGCTCCGCACGGCACTGATAGGGGGAAGGAGATGGGCCCACCTGGGACACAAACAAGCTCAGCCTTTCCCACCCTGTGCCCAGAGGCCATGGTAGCACAGTCCATGGGGACTCCAAGGCCTGGCAGCAGCACAGGCTCGCAGTGAGGCGGCAGGCACATGGCTACACTGTGGTTGGCCTCAGCGTGGCCAGGATACAAGAGGACAAGTTTTGCACCCCCTTTGCTCACTTGATGATGAGGGCACTGCTGTTCAGCTCATTCACCAGGAAGGCCAGGATGGCTGCTTTCTTGTCCGGGGGCAGCGCCTGGAAGGGCTTCGTCCGCAGCCCATCACACAGATCGTCATCTGCTCCGTATGCCATGAGGAAGCAGCGCAGAATCTCAGAAACAGTGTCACGGTTCAGGCTTATCTCTGACACCTTCTCCCCAAGGATCTTCAGGGACTGAGCAGAGCAGAAGGAATGTTTAGGGAGTCCCCTCCTGCCCACTGGGAAAAATGGGGGATTTTCCAGGGCACGAAAAGGACCCCACCGCCTCACAGATGGGAAAACCAGGGCCAGGCAACCCAAACCCAAGTGGGAACAAGCCAAGAAAACCAGACTGGGCTTGGGGAGGCATCTTGTCTGCCATGCTCCAAGGCCTGTGCAGTAGGACAGATGGCTGGGAACATCCCAAAGGCTGCCTCTAGGGGCTAAGAACATGTGGGATGAAGCCAGGAGCTGAACACGCATAGAGAGAGTGGGCGGGAGGCTGCACAGCCCTTGGCTGCAGCAAGAGAAGCAGAACCCCAAATCACAGTGGTCTCCTGCACCAAGCCCCAAGCTTGCAGAACCCTGCGTCTCAGTGGGGCACAAGCCCCACCACCATCCCCAGCCCAGATGGAGCAGCGAGTGAACAGGGCAGGGGACATGGATAAAGGGGGAAATCCACAGCACAGCTAGAAGGCAAGGTCAGAAGCGCCAGCAATGCCCTTCATCTTACTTGGCAGTAGGGAGGCAGGCCGGGGTCGTAGAGTACAGCCTGCAGCAGCCGCACCAGCAGGTCCTGCACTTCACCCGCACTGTCACCCACACCCAGCAGCCCCTCCTGCAGTGTGCAGAGGCTGGGCACGTCCTTGGCTGGGTCGAAGCCCAGGACCTTGCCATAGCTCTGGAGGAACTCCACAACGGTGAGGCAGTTGGAGAAGGCGCGGCTGGGCAGCACAAGGCCTGGGATGCGGGAGAAGGCTGGCAGGGGCTGCAGGGAAGGAGACATGATAATCAGGGGGTGCAAGGCACCAGGCAAGCAGGTGACTCATTAGCTCAGCTCAACCAAGTCCCTCTGCACCCTGCTTCAAGGCCCAGCTGACCTGGTGGTCCCCCAGGCACATGTCCTCTGTGGGCTTCTTCATCTCCTCCAGGATCAGCTGCTGCCGTCGACGCTCCTCCAGGCGCCGCTGGGCCAAGAGGCTTTTGTCCACCTTGCGAGTTGCTTTGCCCTTCTTTTCCTTGAGCCGTACCTTTTCCTTGCCTTTCTCTGTCTTGCCCTTTTTCTCCTTGGCCTGAGGACAGATCACAGGGGTCACATGACAAAGTGACTGTCCCCACTCCCCTCTTCTGGGTCCCCTTGTACCCCCATGCACTCACCTTGGACTTTTTCCCCATGCACTCACCTTGGACTTTTTCTTGGTCTCCTTTGCTTTGGGAGCTTTTGCTTCTTGCTTCTGCTTGTTCTTTGCCTGGAAAGGACGAGATCCAGCTCAGGGCCAAGGTGAGGCCTTCCCACACCAAGGAGAGCAGAGGGGCAGTTCCCTTGCCCGTGGCTGCTCTGCTGGGGTAGCTGCAGTGCCCCCAGTCTGGCCAGCCCCGGGGTCACAGTCCCAGTACAGCCAGTCCCACGAGGTCAGGCAGAGACAGCCCAATGCTAGTTGCACCACAGGCTGCACACTGCTCACTGCATGGGAGGCAGCGATGCTGCCAGAGGAAGGAACTACTGACACCCATTCTTGTGGGAAAGGGAGGCTCCCGAAGTACCCAAAGACTGGCAGAGCCCCAAAAGGCAGCTCAACCCCAACCACTGCTGGATCAAGAGCCACAGGAGGACAGACAAAGCCTTGGAGACAGCTCCTGGCAGGACAGCCCCAGTCCCATCCTTCCCCATGACACCTCTCGTACCTTCCGCCTCATTTTCTTCTTGATTTTGCTCATTTTCAACTTGTCCTCCTCACTAAGCACCTCTGCAAGAGTGGAGAAGAGGGTCAGTAATAGGGACAAGGTGCTGGGGCCCTGATGCTGCTCCAGAACCAGGCAGTGGTTGGCTGCCATCTCTGTCCCAAGAGATATCTCAAGGTGAAGCAGGGCAGCACAGACCAACTGCAGGGCACGAGGGACCAGGGAAGGGAGTACCTTGGGCTTCCAGTTTCTTCAGCAGCCGAGCATCTGTCTTGCTCAGCAAGTCAACCATCTTGACTTTGGGAGGCCGGCCTCGGCCACGCTTCACAGCAGGCGTCTCCTTGGGCTTGGCCTTCTCTGCATTGCGAGGTCGCCCGCGCTTGCCTGTGATGGCCTGGATGCGTGATGGGATTTCCTCAGGGCTCAGCTTTACCCACTGCAAACCCTGCAGGCAAAAACCCAGGCTCACTCCTAGAAGAGGCGCCCTTGCTGCCAGAGCAGTGTCCCAGCCCACAACACAGTCTCTGTCCCAGTCTCCCATACAGCCCCCTGCATCTGGCAGAGATTGCCCTGGAGAGTGGTGCTCAGCATCTGCTGGCACATGGGAAGGGGAGGGCAGCGTAGCCCAGATGGCAGCTCCAGGTAGAGCTGGCCTAGGGCTGCGCCCCACCTGCTCCCCCAAAACCTACCTCAGGTGTGTCCCGTTCCTCGTAGAAGTCTCCAACAGGCATGCGGGGGCTGAAGCTGAAGTGTTCGCGCCGGACATCCTGCACCACATTCCTACTCAAGTACTGGGAGGAGAAGGAGAAGAGCTCTGTGAGGGAGGGTACAGGGCAGGGGGCAGGTTCAGCACAGCCTCTCCTGCAGCAGGGACGTGGCATGGCTGCTGACAGCAACGCCTGCACCCTGAACTGGATAGCAGTTGCTTTTGGGGAGGAGGCAGCCGTCGCTGGCACGGCAGAGAATGCAGCTGGCCAGGGGTCCTGTGGGAGCACTGCTCGCTGCCCCTCACTTGTTGTGGCCTCTCTTAAGCAGGCTGGGCAGCTCTGCCTCTGGGAGGCCCAGTAGCTGAACAGGGGCATCTGTGCTCTGCAATCAAGGGGTCTGGCAGAGTTCGGGCAGACACAGGGCAAAGCAGCAACCCTAGTTTGGTTAGTTTGGGGGGAGACCTTCTCATTGACGCTACTATTCTTCTAGTCCAGTTCACCCCGGCACTTTTACCTTGATCACCTCCGGGAACTGCTTCATCCTCTTCCCACAGGGCCCGTAGTACCACGTCTCCCCCTGCCAGCGGTGGTTGCCCTTCTTGATCCGCACCTCTCTCCTCCACCTGGGCACAAAAATCAGCTCAGCCAGGGCCCTGCACAGCCTCATCTGTGCAAGGATCAGGGCCTGCAGCGGGGCTGGCGACAGGGCAGAGGGACAGGGATAGCACCACATACCCGTGCTGCAGGGGGAAGCGCACCTCCTCTTGGGTGGCAATGCGCCTCCGTGGGACATCACCTGCCGAGACAGTGGAGACCCTTTGCTCAGCGAGTGGTGGCTGAAGGGCCCATCGCTGGTGGCTGGCACAGCCAGAGGAGGAGTCTCCTTGCTCACCACCTGCTGACGCACAGAGGGGGGCTGCCTCTTCACTCTCTCCTTCAGGCGCGGCTGAAGTCTCCGGACAGCTGTCACCAGCTTCTTCCTCTTCCTCTTCTGGAGAAGGGGCAGGGGACTCCGGCTCCAGCGGAGGGTCAAGCTCCAGGGACTCTGACTCCTCCGGCCCGGCGTGACTGCTGCTATTGAGGTCCACGCTGCTGTCTGCAAAGCCAAGGTCAGGGACGTCACTGCCGAGCTCTGCTCTCTTCCTGCTCCGCCCATGAAACCAGACTGCCCCCACCCCCGTCCAACCACGGGGGAAATGTGGCTGCGTGTCCCCCTCCCGGATGCCGCCCACGCGACAGTCCAGTCATGGCCAGGCCCTGCAGCGCTCAGCTGCTCGCCCACCAGAGCGGAGGCGGCCCCTGCGCTAGGGCTCGCACCCAGCACGGGTGTGCGAAGGGCAGTCACTTGTAACTGGGCAGTTTTCTTCCCTGAACAGGCTCCCCACGCAAAGTGCTGGCAGGACCAGCCACTTCCAGTGCACACGCCCCAAATCAGAGTTCCCTCATGGTTTACGCTCCCGCCACAAGGGCTTTGGGATGTGCAGGGTCCCAGTGCTGCTCGCATGTACTTCATAGCGCCAGCCCGGGGCCTGCAACCCGGACACAAAGCTGCTACTGCAGAAAATGCAGAACAAGGGAGACTCCAGGCAGCAGCCCTCCCCCCAGCCCGCGGGGAGCCAGCTGGCGGATACGGCCTGAACGTCTGGCTGGAAATGCAGCCCGGCCTGCTGGGACTTGTTGTCTCCGCTGGCCGTGAACTGCTTTGCACAGCGCCCTGGAGAGTTTCCAAGGCCACTTGCAACTGGCTCTGTCCTGGGCATGACACATACCTTGCAAGACAGCCTCCCCCAGGACAGGCGGCGAGCTGGGGCTGGCGAAGAGCGAGTGGGAAGGCTGGCTGTCGTCCGCCAGCAGGCTGAAGGAGCTGGAGTTGTTGAGGGAGGGGCTGGAAGAGCAGTGCAGGCTCGACATGTCAGGGGGCTCCTCCAGGGGGGATTTGTCGCTCACCAGCTGAGAGTCATCCATCTCGTAGAGGTCTCCAGTCCCTGGGTCTGGAGGGGGTATCAGTACCAGAACCTCAGCAGGACCGCACATGGGGTGCTCACACGGCTCCGAGCACATCAAGGGCAAACAAACCCACATCTCCGCTCCCGAGAGCCCTGCCAGACCCGCTGGGAAGAGCTGGCATCGGGGGCTAGCAGCAGGACCAGCTCGGGAACAATTAACCCCCCAGCCGAAAAGGGGCCGGCAGGAGAGGGGTTAAGGGACTGCGGCGGCCGCGGCGGCCCCAGCCACGCCCCCTCCTCTGGGAAGCGGAGCCCAAAATGGCCGTGATGGTGATGGTGATGTTCACCAGCGCGGAAGTTCAGGCACCGAGTAACAGCTTCGTCACCGAGCTGGGAAGGGAAGGGAGAAGGTGGAGGAGGGCTGGCGCTTGGAAGGGGGAAGCCGGCAGCGCAGGCCCGCCCCTCGCCTGGGAAGGCCTGCCCAGGGCTGGCACTCCGGGGAGGAAGCAGCCGCTGGAGAAAAGCTTCAGTCATCCCCGGCTCCCTGCCCTGGCCTGCATTGCCCTGGGGAAAGGGGCTGGAGCCGGGAGGATGTTCCCTGCGCTGGGGACAGGAGGTGGGGCAGGCCGCGCTGCGCGGTGCCCGGGCCTGGCAGGGCGCTGCAGGCAGCCGCACGGACCCCGCTCGGCCTGCCGCGCTCCCTGGAGGGAGCGCTGCCAGCGTAGCAGGAGGGAGGCTCGGAAAACTTATGGCTTGAGCCTTCTGCACGACCTCAGACCAGAGAGCTGCCCATCCTGCCCACTGCGGCCCCGACGCCCTGATCCGGCCCAGCTCCTCTGAGCAGGGCGGCAGCCGCCCTACCTCTGGCCAGAGACTCAAAAGGCTCCAGAGGGTCTTCGCTCAGGATGTGAGCATCTTCCAGAGGAGTGGTGATAGGAGACGCGTCCCCCAGGCAGCCGCTGGCCGTGTCAGGTGCCAAGACAGATGCCTCCTGGCTGAGCGGCACCACAGCTGCAGCAGACCCATTGTAGCTGCATATCTTCAAGTCTAAAGAGAACCAACCAAAAACAAACCTGTGATAGCAGGATGCATTAGCAACAGAGCCCAGGGCCTCTGCCATCCCAGCCTCAGGGTATCACTAAGCTCTTGTGTCCCAGGAGGCAGCACAACACTGAGCTCCCCTGCTGCCAAGCTGTGCGGGGCTGGGAGTGGGGAGCCAGGAGGGCTGGCTGCGTCTGTGCACAGGCCCACAAAGAGCAGAGCAGCTGGGGAGGGGAGGGGAGGGAAAGGGGCACACGCAGCAGCCCTGTGAGAAGCGGCCTTTCAAACCAGTTCTTGCACTGCAGGGCCTGGCTGCCGACTCCTCGTGCCACATCAGAGCTGCAGCGATGGAGCCAGAGGCAACTGGGAGCTGGGTGGCCTCGCTTCGCTCCCAGCACCTCTGGCCAAGGGCCCTTGCTCAGGCTGGCAGTCATTCAGAGCGCCCCAGGGTACCATGCTGAGGCTCCCACTGCCCAGCCGCTTCCCCTTCCCAAATCCCCATGCTGCAGTGTCTCTCTCTTGGCCTTGGGGATGGTTTGCTGCCTTTCCTCCTCCAGTGTTTTCCACACAGGCTCACCCACCACAGGTCCTCCCCAGCTCTTCCAGAGGTTGAGGGTCAGCCCTCATGCTGGTGGGTTCTCTCCTGGAAAGCTGGCCTCGAGGAACCCCTTTTGGGCATGGGAAGTAGAGCAGACATGGGAGGCTGTGCTTCCCAAACCAAGGCTGCACAGTGAGGTGGGTCTCGCGATCCCTTTGGCAGTAAAAGGCCCTGAGCTGCAGCTGGTTCTCATCACCCACATCCACACATGGAAGAAGTAGCAGCAAACATCACCCTGTCAGCAAATTACATTGGCAGTCTGCATCTGGCCTGATCTAAGATCCCAAGACCGACTCTAAGCTGTGATGGGCAAAAAACAGCCTGGGATTCAGGGCAGGTGGGTTAAGATAGCCCAAATTTCCCGGAGAAGTAAAAGATCCAACTCTGTGTTTGGTACACAACCAGAAAGTCAGGTACCTGTCTTCCATCACACAGTTACTCATGAGCTGGGGTCACTAAGGCTTTACGAATAGGAACTATGCCTGCCCAGCATCCAGCAGTGCCAGGGCCCTTACCTGGCTGTGTGTCTTCCAGCTCCATGCTGCCCACCAGCCCGCCCCCATTCTCTGAGATGGTAGGGGAAATCTCTTTGGCTGCGGCTGTGTCTTCCTCGCTGGTGCCCGACTCATCCTGCGGGCACTGGGGAAGCGAGAAGGATTGCATGCCGGAGCTCAGCATGGGGGAAGGCTGGGAGGCTGCGTAGAAGCTGGCTGGCCCGTTCTGCATGAGCTCAAAGTTCTGGTCATGGAAGGAGTCGTACAGCTCCTGCGAGTCAAAGTTCAGCCCCATTGAGCTGGGGGTGCCGTTGCCCCAGAACTCCTGCCCTGTCCCCCTCAGGTTAGTGTTGTGCCCTGGGGATGACTGCCGGGAGCCCCCAATAATGCCGTTGAGCGGGTACTGTCCGAGGCTGGAGAACTGGGAGATGATGGGGCTGCTGTCCTTGAGGTTGCCAGTGCTGGCAGGCTGGTACTGCGAGTAGTCCCAGAGACAGTCGTAGGAGTGGAGGTGAGGCGTACTGGAGGAATGTGTGGTGGAGGTGAAGGTCCCTGAAGTACTAGTGTGAGATACAGTAGAGAAGCCATTAACATTCATACCCCCATTCAAACCTGTGAAGAAAGAGAGAGAAGGGAAGAGAAAAACTGGTTAATGGCATGGCACTGAGCTGCAGGCCCCGGCCCAGCACATCCATCGGGGGGGAGCAGAGAGGATTTCTTGATGCTGCAGCCTCCCTCCATGAGAACCCAGCCAGACTCTACCAACAGCAAACGAGAGGGTTTGAAGACAGAAAGAGAAACTATCCCACCAGCCATAGAGCTTGCTGCCCTGCCCGTCCCCCATCCTAACCGGCCTCAGCACAGGCAGCCTTGATACACAGCCTTTCTCCCTGTCGCAAGGGCCCAGCCCAAAGACAGTATCTCTGCCCCAGGGCAGCAAAGGGCTGGGGGGGGGGGGCTGGAACAGTCACCTGATCTACCAGAAGCCCCACTAATCCTACCCATGGGCACCTGGAGTGGCCCAGCTGCACGCCAGCACCCAGCGCTGCTTCCAGCGCCTTGGAACAGTGGCGGGTTTCAGCGCATTTGGGCAAAGCTCACCCAGGTACAAGTCAGCCAGGAATGGGAGCATTTGTTCCCTGACTGACAGAAAAAGCAGAGCAAAGATGATAGCTAGGCAAACTCAAAGGGCTAGGACCTCATTGCCTTTGTAGCAATAGGCCACAGACAAATTCAGGAGGAACCACGCCAGCAAGGAACTGCAAGTCAGGGCAGAGCGCTGAGCTGGGCAGAGAGCTGAGCTGTGCAGAGCCACAGCTGCAGGATTTGCCTGGCAGGGCAGCAATGCAGCCCAAACATAAGGCCAGGACACCCCAACTATTGCCCAAACCCTGGCAAAGCAGGGCAATCCATCTCCCCCCACCCTTGGAGCCCCCCAAACTCAGCTGGAGCCTTCCGGAGCAGGAGTGTGCACAAGCACAGCTCTCCCGTTAGGCGAAACCGGCCCAGCCACTGGGCTTTGCCAGCGTCTAGATCAGAGCAACAGGAATCCCAGGGGATTAGTCAAGCACTTGGCAGGGCTGCCGCAGGGATCAGCTGACCAGCCAAATCCATGCAAAGACCCTGTTCTGGCAAGGCCTCTCTTTTCTAGGCCAAAGCGATTGCAAGCACACAGCAGACCCCTCCCTGACTCTTCCCCCAGCCACTCAGGATCCACAACACACACTGGCTGGGAGACCTGCCTCCCAGCCATGCTAACCACTGCTCTTTCACAGTTCCTTCATGTCCTGGCCCAGGGCAGCCTGGCTGTGGGACCACCTCCTCCCACTCACTCCCATAGAGATGCTCCCTGGGGGCTCCACGGCCTAGGCTTCCTCCCCCCTTTCATGAGTACACAAAATCAGAGGGTGACCAGTCTGCAGGTTAGACTGGTCCTGCCCCTGCCAAGCCTCGGGGGTGCCCCGGACTCTGTGCAATTCTGCCCTGCAGACACCCGCTGACAGCACACAGCTCAAACCTTGAGATACAAAGCCTCTCCTTGAAGCGAGCCTGGGAGCTGGGACTCCCTGAACTCTCTCCCCTTCAGACAAACGCTCAGTGGCCACACCATTCACCCCTCAAGAGTGGGGTCCCTGATCCCTCTTCTATTGAGGGCTAGTCGCTGTCTGCAGGGCATTGTCCCTAGACACTGGCACATGGAGGGTACTGAGGCTTTCTACAAGCAAGCTGCGCCCAGTTCTGGCTGCCCCTGCCACCCCAGGACACTTACTTTTCCCTTGTGAGGGGAAGTTCATAGGAGACCCGTTCGTGTATAGGCTGTCCCCTGAGGAAGGCGTGGGTTTCAGTCCTGAGGCAGTAGGTACGGAGGAAAGGCCAGTGAAGTTAAAATGGTTGTTTGTTTCCATTTCTGAGAAGGGGAAAAAAAAGAGACACAGAAGGGTTAAATACTGTTCAAGCCTGGAGGGACAGGGACTTCCAGGCCAATAAGAACACCCAGCCCTGCCACCCCCAATTCGAGCAGGGTGGGGGAATCATCTGCCCACAAACCAGCCCAGCCCTGCCCCAGGTGCCTGCTTCCAGGCAGTGGAGGCTCTACCCCAAACCCGCTGCCCCTGTGAGCTGGGGCAAAGAGCTGCTCCTTAAAAACAGGCAGTGCTGGACTGTGTGGGGGAAACTCCGGAGAAAGAGTCTCGCCTTCCAGGAAGTGCCCCCAACCATGGAGTCACTGGAGAGGGAACACAAGTGGGGCAAGGGAAGGCAAAGAGCTGCCTGCTACTAACTGATAAAGCCCTTCAGGGCAGCAAAATCCCCCTCATCTGGGACCCCAGTGGCCATTCAAAAGCAACAGAGACCTCTGCACTACCTCTGCAACAAGCCAGCCCCCAAACCAGCAGCCCTACATTAGGCAAGCTGCCACCCGCATGAGTGTAGGCTTGTCACCACGCTCCAGCATCCCCAGGGAAGGCTGCTACTGAGAAATCTCATTTGCTCCCATACGGACTTCTTTCCGCATTAAACTCAAATGCTCTGCTCTAAGTTGCTAGCTTCCCAGGGCTCCTGACCCAGTGAAGGGTGAGGCCATGGCAGCAGCATGGTGGGAACTCCGGCAGGCTCGAGGAAGACGCCAGAGGCAGACCCAGCAGAGGCTGCTTCTCAGTGAAGCATCAACTCCCCCTCAGAGAGCAGGTTTCTGACCTTGCAGGGACTCGGCAAAGCCTCAGTTCCCTGAGAAAAGTAATGCTTCCCAGACACAGAAATGCCACTGCAGAGATGAGCAAGCCCATGAAATGGGACCAAAAGGAGACTGCAGATGCAGCAGGGGCACCTGGCTGCGATCTGCCCGTGCTCCTGCAGCCCGGGGCGGAGGGGGGGGGGGGGGGGAGAGAGAAGAGGGGCAGCATCTCCACAGCGTAGCCTGGGTGCGGACCGCGACGCCAGCTCGCTGGACAAAGGGCAGACGGCAGAGCCTGGCTGGGCAGCCACCCAGGCCGGGCAGAACAGAGCACCTTCCCCTCCCAGAGCCCAGCTTTCAGAGACATTTATTCATCAACTGTTTCAGGGGAGGATCTGGGTTGGCCTCATTTTACAGACATGAGAGAGCAGAAGCCTGGAGATTCAGCCGCTCTGGGCCTCCCTGCTCCACGCACCAGGGCATGCAGCCCTCCTTGCCCCAACTCCCCTGGGAGGCCCATATTGGCTTGTATGGCTGCAGTCCTCCAGCACAAGGAGAAACCTGGCCAGCTCCTCACTCCAATGCCTGAGGCTCTGTCCTCCTGCAGCAGCTCTGGGACCAGCCCTCCAGGGACCCAGTGATTGCAGGGAAATTCCTGCTTGCATAGCTGGCTCTAAGCATAAGCCCAGGAGAGAGGGGAAGAAGCCATGCTGATGACCTTCAGAGCCCGAGATGAACAAACACTCCTCCCTCCAAACCAGAAAGCTGCTAGCACGGCTCCTGGCAGTAGCCAACCTTGGGATCAGGACCTTGTTGTGCCAAGGGTACTGCCAGAAGCTGCCCGAATAGCTATCAACCAGAGGAGCCACACAGGGACAGGGAGAGCAAACAAAGCCAGAAAGAGAGCCAGCGGCTCTGCCGAGCCCCAGCAGAGACACAATAAGATCCCGGGTACCCTGGCACCAAGGCCACCCGCCTGCCACTGACCCCTCTGGGAGCATCCTGGGCTGCCCATGCAGCCAGCAGGCCCTGCTGCCAGAAGTGGCCCCAGCTGACCAGGGACTCACTGGGGCCTGGCAGAGGCCGTCTCAGCCGGCTTCCCCGCGTCCCCCTCTGCGGCACTAAGCCTGCTGATCCGCGATGCCCGGGCTGAGGCAGTGCAGGCTCTGTCGACCTTTGCAGAAAGGCTGTCACCCTGCCACACAGAGGACGTGGTGTTTCAGCCAGGAGCTGACAACACAGCCCATGTCGAAACCAAGATGGGGGATTTCATCACATTCCGGCCTTGTTTCTTCCAGCGCAACAGCAGTGGACAGCACGCTGGGCTGCCCGTGGAGCCCTCTCCCAGCAGTCTAAGGACACAGCAGCTGATTCATCTGCTCAAGAAACCCGTATGAGTGGTGACGTGACTTCCACACACGCATCACTCCCGAACTTCCCAAGGTGGCCCAGAGATCCTCCCCCAGCCGTCTGCTCGCCAGGGAACAGGTGGCATTCACAAGGGAAGGCACCTCGCTCTGCCGCCACCACCTCTCTCCGGAGCCCCCAGCCTCTGACTCGGCCCAGCCCCTGCTCCAGGGCTCTCGGCAGCCGAAGGCTCTACGAGTTCGGGAGCCTCCTGGTGCACAGCCATACAGAAGAAGGCTGGCCAGCCACACTGTAGTTTAAAAAAAAAAAAAAAAAAAAAAGCCTTTCCGGTAACACCCAGCATTTGATGTGCTGGCTGGGAAAGCCACTCCCGGGCTTTTAAAGGTCAGAGGAGGCGGCGAAAGGACGTGCCAGAACTGGACAGGTGGCTGCTGCAGGTCAGCATTAGAGACTGGGATAAACTGGGCGAGTGCCAGGTAAAGGGAGGGGGCAGGGAAAAGAGGTAATTAGAGGGGAGAGGAGCCAGGAGGAGAAGCACAGCAGCTAAGAGGGGAAAATAAAAGCAGGGAAGATGGGGAATTAATTACAACAAGCGCTAGTGACAGAGGAGTTTAAAGAGAAGGGAGATTAATAGAACAGGAGTGGTTCAGCTAATAGGGTTGGGGTTTGAGAGCAAGAGCAGCAGTGCAGACTACCGGGAGAGCAGCTGGCCCCAGAGAAAGGGGACAGCAGCAGTAGCTGGGATTTACCCACAGCAATACTCGCCCGTCTTGCCCTTGTGCCCAGGGGCAAACTGCAGGCCCACCCCAGGCACCGGGACGCCCTGGGCTCCATCTCCCGGCTCCAGCCACCCTCAGCACCTCCGGCCTAGGCTGGGCGGGAGCGCTGCCAAGTGGTTAGCGCGGTGTTTATCCAGGCCCTCTCTGGCCCTGACCTCCCCCGCTTGCTCTGGGTGCGGTGCCTGCGGATGCCATCACCTCCCCACACAGGAGCAGCCCCAGAGGCTCGCTCCCCTGCCCGTACACCACTCCCCTCTGCCCGTGGCACAGCAGCGGCATCCTCTTCTCCCTCCGCAGCCAGCACATTATAAAATGCGAAGCTGCAAACTGGGCCACAGCTTGTAACTGGAGCCTACCACTTAACAGCAGAGGTGAGAATTAGGGTGAGGGCTCTGGATGCAGCTAGAGCTGCTGCACACATGTGTGAGCAGGGAAGGAGAGGGCAGGCAGGCAAGGGAGAGGCTGGACGAGTCTGCAGAGATGCACAGACCCAGCAGAGCCATTTGCAGCCCAGAGCCTGGGCACTGGGCTGGCACCGCCAGTTTTGGACGGGGATTTTAAACATGCAGCAGCCTGGGTTTGTGAGCGTGAAGCGGATGGAAAGGCGGGTGGGTGGCTCACTTGCGTTTTAATTGCGATTGAACTGAGGCAGCAACAACGCGCGTGCTCGGGGGTAATTCCTCCAGGTTAGATTTCAACCTCGCTCCCACAAGGGAATTGGCAGAGCCTATATGGCAACAATTGCACACACCATCATAAAAAAAAAAAAAAACAGAAAAAGAAAAAAGCTGTTTGCAACAGTGCTTACAACGCATCCAGCACTTAACCAACGCTTGGGCCTGCTCCACTCACAAAAGGCTCAACTAAGAGGTGATTTTATACCAGCCTAATTCAACCAGCAGGGACATGCTTACCCTTGGCTTCCATCTGGCTCGCCCATTGATGGAAGCACGCAGGCACCAGCTGAACCGAGAATCGCCCGTTCCGAGCAAGCAGAGCCCCGCTCTACATACAAAACCTGCACCTGATTAAGCTGAGTTGAATCAAGGTCGGTAAGCGGGATACGCCAGCTCCCGAGGCTGGGTGCTGGGCAGTGGGCTGACGGGTCCAGGACAAGGGCCTGAGGAAACCCTGGCCCCCTGCCTAGTCTGTGTCATAGGCCCGCTTCTGCGGTGAGGCGGTAGCTCCTCACGCCACACTCCCAGGGAACAGCTGGCGGCAGATAAGGAGGAGGGGAAGAAAGCACATGCAGGACATCGAGCCCCAGCACAGCTTTCGGCAGCCAACAGCCTCGGCTGGCAGGAGTAAACACGGCCACGGCTGCCGGCTCAGCAGCACGGGGTGCTGGGGAAAGATGACTGGTTCCCTTCTCTTGCATCTGCAGCAGCATAACCACAGGCTGCCCTGGGCCTCAGTGCTGGCAGGGCATGCGGAGGTGCTGTACCCTGGAGAAAGCCCTAGCGCAAACCCAGCTCCAGCAAGAGCTGGAGGAGCCTGAGCAGGGCGCTGTGGAGGCATGCATGTGGCACAGTGCTTGGGTTAAGGGCTCTCCTAGCTCAGCTTGTCCCTGGGGCCTGCCAGGAGCTCAGGGAATCCATTGCTCTAAACTGAGGGGGTGGGGAAGGAAAGTTATTTATTTTTAATCATCATTGTTCCTTTGAAAACACATTTAAAAAGCACCCCTGTTGGCCAGCAAGCAGGCTGCATGGCCAGCTGGCTGCTAGAGCCGGGGCTGATGCGGCCAAGGAGGCTTGGGAGCATGGGGAGGTCCAGAAACTGAAACCCAATCTGATTAAAAAGGACATTTCAAAAACAACGAGACGCAACAAACACAGCTGCCATTTCCCGGCCACTTCCTGCAGGAGGGGGAGGGAGCAGAGGGAAAGGCTGCTGGCACCGGGCTGCGGAGCCAGCCAGCCACAGCCCCCCCATCGCAGCTGCCCCCCCCGGGATGCCCCAGCCCGGTGGGGACTCCCTCCCCCCCGACACGCACTGGCAGCCTGGATGCCTGGGTCCCTCTGAGGGCAAGGAACATCCCCCCCCCCCGGCCACCGGGTCTCTCGGGGAAGAGGAGGAGCAACGGGGGGAACCTCCCGGGACCGGAACGGGGTGGGGGGGGGAAGAGCCCTCACTGGGCTCCCCGGGACCGGAACGGAGCAGGGGGGGGGGGGGGGGGAAGAGCCCTCACTGGGCTCCCCGGGACCGGAACGGAGCGGGGGGGGGGGGGGGGAAGAGCCCTCACTGGGCTCCCCGGGACCGGAACGGAGCGGGGGGGGGGGGGGGGGGGGAGGCGGAGAGCCCTCACCGGGACCGGCACGGGGGGGTGGGGGAGAGATAAAACAAGACCTCAGTGGGCTCTCCAGAAAAACGGGGGCGGGGGAGGAGGAACACGACCTGTCCGGGACCGAAACGGAGTGTGTGGGGGACATCGGGCTCCTTAGGACGGGAATGGGGCACAAGCAGTGAGTGGGGGGGAGGGCAACAACCTCGCGGAGCGCCCCGGTAGTGAGGGGTGAACCTCCCCGGGGCGGGGGCCGGGGCCCTCGCGGGGCTCCCTGGGGCGGCGGCGGCCTTCACGGAGCTCCCCGGGGCGGGGCTCACGGGGCGGCGGCGGGGCAGGGGGCCCTCGCGGGGCTCCCCGGGGCGGCGGCGGGGCACTAGACCTGCCGCTACGCTTGGAGACGGAGAGGGGAACCTGCTCGGCCCGCGGGGACGGGGGGCCGCGCTACGCTCCCGGGTCCCTCAGCGAGGTGAGCTCCGCAAGCGGCCCAGCCCCCCGCGCGCGCACCCCCCGACCGTTAACGGCCGCCGCGGACCGTTACCCGCCCCCCGGCCGCCCCCAGCCCCGGACCTGGCGAGGCGGCGGTGCGGGCCCGGCGGGCGCCCCGGGCCCGGCTCACGCGGCGCGGCGCGGGACGGGCCTCTGCATGGCGCGGCCCTCAGCGCGGACCGGGCCGGGCCGGGCCGGCCCCGCCGAGCCGAGCCGAGCCGAGCCGAGCCGGAGCGGCGCAGGGCAGGAAGCGCCGCGCGCTGCCGGGCGGTCCTAGCGCCGCCCACCGCCGCCGCACGTCACCGCCGCCGCGCTGGCGTCACTGGGGAGCGGCGCGCGCGTCACGCGGGGGGCGGTGCCGCGCGCCCACGTGGGCGGGATCCCCGCCCCGGCGGCGCGGCCGGCAGGGGGATCCCCACGTGCGCCCCGCGCCGCCGGCGCCCCCGGGCCGCGCCGCGCCCGCACCCCCGCACCGCGGCCCGCAGCGCCGGTGTGGGCGGACGGGCCGCGCCGCAGGAGGCCGCCGGGCCTGGCCTGGCCCCGGCCCGGCCCGGCCCGGCCCGGCCCGGCGCCGCCCCCCGCCCCTGCCACGGCTCGGGGGCGCCGGGGCCCTGCTCGCCTCCCCGCACTGGGACACCCCGTTGCCATCCCTCCCCCGGGCTGCTCGGGGAGGACCCAGGCGTCCGGGCTCCCCCCCCCCCCCCCCCCCGGGCTCCCCGGTGACGTCACGGGACGCCGAGCGGGGCGCCGCGGCGGTCTCGGGCCCCGGCGGCGGGGGGAGGGGGCACGCGGTGCCCGGGGCGGAGGGAGGGCCGGCCCGCGGCGGGGCCGGTTCGGCGGGGCCCCGGGCCGGGGCAGTCCGCCCGGCGCGGTCCGTACCTGGCGGGCGGCGGTGCCGGTGCCGGTGCCGGCGCTGCCCCAGCCCCGCGCTGATGTCAGCGGCGCCACCGCCCCCTCGCGGCCCCGCGCCGCCATTTAAAGGGGCGGCAGCGCCTGGCGCGGGGGAGACGGGACACCCGCCCCCCGCAGCGCCTGCCCGCACCCCCAGACCGGTCCCTGGGGTCCCCTCGCGGCCCCCCGGGCCGCTGCCGCGGGTCCCGCCGCCCCTGCCCCGACGGGGCGGGGGGTGGAGGACGCCTCCCACCCGCAGCCGGTGGGGCACGGCGCGGCCGAGCCGGTTATCGGAGCCGGGCGGGGCCGCCGCGCAGGGGTCTTGGCCTGGCCGCCCGGGCTCGGGGCCAGTCGGGCCCCGGCGGAGGGGCCTGGGAGCGGCCCCGAGGGCGACCGACGCCGCTCTGGCCGGGACCAGGCGCTGCTCTAGTGGTTGGGGGGACAACCCGCATCTCAGGGCCCCATCCTGGCCCCCCACCACGGGGCTGGGGACACCCAGCCTCTGCCACACCGACGTCTGCAGGGGCAGCCCCCGACTCCTCCCCATCGAGGTAGAACAGCCCCCTTCTCCCCCTCCTCCGCCGGGAGCAGGGCCCGGCCCGGCCACCCCGCACCGGGCGGCCCCGAGGGCGCCGCGGACAAAAGCCCCATCTGGCCAGGCACAGGCTGAGCGGAGGCACCAGCCCGGCAAACGGCTCTTTTGTGCTTTTGCAAAATGGTGAGAAGGATGGGGGGGGGGGGGGGGGGGGAGGCTGCACCAGAGCCAGGAAGGACAAGCCCTAGCCACCCACCCCAGTCTGAGGAAATGGCACCAAAATGGAGCTGGGAACAGCCCCACCACCCTGGCACCTGGCCCTGCTGCCCCACAGCTCTGCCCTCCCCTAACAGATCCCCTCCACACACACACCAGGACAGCACAGCAGGGCAGTTCCTCCCCCCTACAGGCTCAGTTAGCCCCTATGCAGCTACTGCAGTCCAGCCCTGCAGCAACCAGCTTCTCTGACTGCCAGGCTGAGCCGGTCACCAACACCAGCTCCCCTCTGAGGACTGGGGCACACAGGGCTCTGTTCACGTTTTCACCAATGTTTTATTGGAAACTTTAAATACTCTGGACATAGGCCCCAAATGGAGCCAGGTGGGAGGGACAGAGAGACCAGCTCAGGTTAGGCGCTGCTCACACATGCTCTTCAGCCAGCTTCTCAGCCTTGGCCACTGCTTCCTCGATAGGCCCCACCATGTAGAAGGCCTGCTCCGGGAGATGGTCATATTCACCTGTAAAGGTATGATGCTGTCAGCACATGGCAATAGGGCCCCACTAAAGCCCAGCCCAAGATCCCCCCCCAGCCTCTTCTCTGCTCCTGCTTGCATGGCCATCTCACCTGCCAGGATCTGCTTGAAGCCCTTGATGGTCTCCTTCAGGGGCACCAGTTTACCCAGGTGGCCAGTAAAGACCTCAGCCACCTGGAAAGGCTGGGACAAAAAGCGCTGGATCTTGCGGGCACGGGCCACTGTCAGCTTATCCTCTTCAGACAGCTCATCCATGCCCAGGATGGCGATGATGTCCTGCAGGGACTTGTAGTCCTATGGGGCAAGATGGGTCTGTGAGCAGCCTTCCCCTCCAGGCTTGCCCACAGGGACCTGTCCTGTCCCCCTCACCTGCAGGATCTTCTGCACACCACGGGCCACATCGTAATGCTCGGGCCCCACGATGTTGGGGTCCATGATCCGTGAGGTGGAGTCCAGTGGGTCCACGGCAGGGTAGATGCCCAGCTCCGCAATGGCGCGGGACAGTACTGTCGTGGCATCCAAGTGGGCGAAGGTGGTAGCAGGGGCAGGGTCAGTCAAGTCATCAGCAGGCACATAGATGGCCTGGGGAATGAAGGGACTGTTGATCAGAGGCAAGCACCGTGCAGATGGGAGCCTGGCAGCCTGCAGGGCACCCCCTAGCCTGGCGGGCCCCAGCTCAGGCCCTTGCTGTTACCTGCACAGAAGTGATGGAGCCCTTGCGTGTGGTTGTGATCCTCTCCTGCATGGTACCCATGTCCGTCGCCAAAGTGGGCTGGTAGCCCACAGCAGAGGGGATTCTACCCAACAAGGCTGACACCTGGAAGGGAACAGACCCGGTGAGAGACCCTACAGCCTCTGAGCAAGGGGCTGGCCCCGCTGAGGGTTGCCTGGTGCTGCTCCTGCAGAGGGAAGGCCCAGCCCAGGCCAGTTGGTACCTCAGCACCACCAGGAACCCAACAAACATGAGGACACAGCAGCAAGCCCAGCTGCCCTATGGTCAGGGCCCTCCCTGTGTCGAGCACACACCTCCGAGCCAGCCTGGGTGAAACGGAAGATATTGTCGATAAAGAGCAGCACATCCTGACCCTCCTGGTCCCTGAAGTATTCAGCCACTGTCAATCCAGTCAGAGCCACTCTGGCGCGGGCACCTGGGGGCTCGTTCATCTGCCCGTAGACCAGAGCAACCTGCCGAGCAAGAACCAAGCATTAGCAAAATGCTGCCTTCTTTTTCTCACCCCTCGTGCTGAGCAGGGCATAGCACAGCAGATGACCCCCCCCTCCAGACACACACTCTGCACCCACTAAAGAGGCCCCAGCACACCTTGGAAGTAGTATCTTTCAGGTTGATAACCCCAGACTCAATCATTTCATGGTACAAGTCGTTGCCTTCACGGGTTCGCTCCCCCACACCAGCGAACACCGAGTAACCACCGTGAGCTTTTGCCACGTTGTTGATCAGTTCCATGATCAGCACAGTCTTGCCAACACCAGCACCACCGAACAAACCTAGAAGGGAAAAGGCACCCTAGTCAACTTGAAGTCAATCCAACTACCCCAATGTCTCTTCTCTCTCCCTTTCCTCCTCAGATAATCAAATGTTGCTTCAGCAAGCTCAGAAGAACGAAAGTCAAGTGATTACTCATCAGTGAAGGAAACCACAGCAAAAGAACTAGCCCTGACCCTCAGTTGGGGGCAATGCAGGCCCTGAGACTGCTTAGCAGGACTCACAGTGCCACCCCCCACTACTCCCACTCCCCTTCATCCAACCTACCGATTTTGCCACCCTTGGCATAGGGGGCCAGCAGGTCCACCACCTTAATCCCTGTAACCAGGATCTCCTGTTCAACGCTCATCTCCACGAACTCAGGGGCTTCAGCATGGATAGCAGCAAATCTGCAGTGCAAGACAAAGAGAGGCTGAGCAGTAAAACCGGGCCTACTCTGCCAGGGTGCTGGGCACACTATCCCAGCCACTCAAGCAGAAAACCACTCGAGCAGGTGAAACCCTGCTCACCTTCTGCAAGGGCATGCATGCAACAAGGATGTACAAAACCTGGTACCCATCTGCACTGTTTGGGCACCTCCAACCACTTAAAGCAACCCCAGACTGCGCACACACCTGGCTACAGCGGTCGCTGTGGGGTTACAGTGAGGCTTCTCTGAAAGGGCTGGGAAGCAGCAGCCATTTGAATAGCCTCTGAATCCACATCCCACCTCCAAAGCCTGGCATGATGCAGTCTGCAAGGCCCACAGTGCTCCCAATCACCACTCACTGTTTAGTTGTGATAGGGCCCCTCTCATCAATAGGCTCTCCGATGACATTCATGATCCTGCCCAGGGTCTCAGGGCCAACAGGGATACGGATGGGTGCACCAGAGTCCAGCACCTTCTGTCCTCTCACTAGGCCTTCTGTCCCATCCATAGCAATTGTGCGCACGGTGTTCTCCCCTGCCAAGGACAACATTACTCCAGCGCCCTCGAGCTGACCCTAGAGGACAGCTGCTAGCAGTTTCTCCAGGCTCTGCCATGGGAACACTGTCAAGAAAGGCTGTTCCAAGGCAGGAATCAGCTGCAAAGGAGCATGAAGAACTAGGCCCAGGCCCTACCCAGGCTGCAGAGCCTTACAGCAGCCATTTCCCTCCTTCTCAGACTGAAATCTCTGGCTTCAGCACGCTCAGAAGAACGAAAGTCATAGAGATACTCCATCACAGGAGGAGGAGCCCTCCCACGCCCTTCGCCAGCCCCCCCGGCAGGATGCTCACCCAGGTGCTGTGCCACCTCCAGCACCAGGCGGGTCTCCCTGCCCTGCACCTCGAGGGCGTTGAGGATGGGGGGCAGCCCCTCGTCGAACTGCACGTCCACCACGGCGCCGATGACGGCCACGATGCGGCCGGTGGTGGAGCCCGCCTTGGCGGCGGCGGCCGGCTGGGCCGCATAGTCGCGTCCTGCGGGGGAGCGGAGCGGAGCAGAGGGAGGCGAGTCAAGGTCACGCTGGCGGCAGTGGCGCCCCAGCCCAGGGGCGACGCCGCGTCTCGCCGGCGCCCCCGGGAGCGGCCCAGCACCCCGCGACCCCCGCGCTGCGACCAGGCGCCGCAGCCCCCCGCACCGCACCGCACCGCACCGCTCCGAGCGCCGAGGCCCTGCAGCCCCCCAGCCCCCCGTTCCTCCCCACGCCCGCAGCCCGCGCAGGCCCCAAGGTGACCCCGCGGCGCCCCGCACTCACGCGCGGCGCTCGCGGCGGCCGGGTCGGCGGCACGGCCGAGGAGCAGCGGCGGGAGGTCGCGGCCCGGCGCGGCCCCGAGGCCCCGGAGCAGCGGGCAGGCGGCGGCGGCGGCGGCCGAGCGGCGACCCGCGAGCCCCAACATGGCGGCGCCGACTGAGCCCCGCGCCCCGCCCGCCGCGCACAGCCCCTCACGGGGTGGGGCCTCCGCGCACGTGACGCGCGGCTCCCCCAGCCCATTGGGTGGCGGGCTGGCCGCGCTCGCGCGGTGCTTGGCTGGAGCCACCCCAGCGCCCCGCCCCCGCCTCTTGCAGCTGGGTGGCAAGCCTATCCATCAAAAAGCGCGCACGACGGATGGGGCGCGGCGCAGATGGGCGTGCCGCAGCCGTGAGGCGGGATTGGCTGGGCTGTGGGGGGCGGGCCCCGGCCTGCCGGAAGCGGCGCGCACGTGGCGGCCTTGTCCTTGGAGCGGGCGCGGCCACGTGGCCGCAGGGGGAACCAGGGCAGCCCCTGCCCGGGTGTGGGGCCGGCTCAGGCCGACCCCGCGCCTTCCCCCCCCTCCCATCCTGCCTCCAGGAGAGGGGAGGAGAGCAAGTCCAACACCTAACCTTCACCAGCTCCAGCAGCCCTTGAGCAAGTGCCCGAATGCAGAAGCCCAAAGATGTAGAGGAGGACAAAACATTGTTTTATTGGAGTCAAATCACAACACTTTTTCCAAACTGTTGTCAAGGTGTACCTACAATTTTAAATTACAGATCCACTCTTGAAGGTTTGCTGGGAACATTACAACTTGCCTCCTTCAAACCACTGAAGTAATCCCACACTTGTATTCCAAATTAAAAAGAAATCCATTCCAGCAAATAAGAATACATGAACTTACAATCAGACAGTTAAAAGGACAGCCATGGAGTCTTCAACAGTTTATTAGAAAGAATGTAGACATTTAAAAAAATCCCCACTGCTCTGAACACAAATTGAGGTTTTTCAGCCTTGTTATAAGCTGGTCAAATAAACTAACAAAAAATTCCAATAGTGTATAACATTTTGTCACTCATTTCCATACCAACAGTGCAAATACAATTTGGTCTAAATGTACAGATTGACAAGCAACAATGTACAGCCACTCTCACCCCCAGACTAAGAGATGTAAAGCTTTAGGGTCAAACAATACCAGATGTACAGGCTTCACCCATTTAAGTTAGGGGTTCACTAGTTTTTAGCTAGGATACATCTGGAACACTAACTAGTGATTAAATATGTAGAGAAGTGAATTTTGTTTCCTTTTTATTAAAACATTAGTGGAACACACCTGAAGACACTGCAGAGGTATCACATGTTACCTGTTAAATTTTGTAAGCCAATTAAAACAACATTGTTTCAGCCAGTCTTGTCTGAGGTATAAACTTAAAATTTCAGATTTACCTGCAGGCCACACAGAGGGGAAAACACTAATTTACCACTTCATGTAAATTCAGAATTCTCCCATCGTAATTACATCTGCTACGAGGCAAGGAGGCTCTGTAAACTTTTTATTGCAACTGTTCTGTATCGATTGCCTACACCTCAATTGGTTTTTGGAAGTCTGGAAACGGTTCATGCATAACGTTATTGCCTCTTGTGGCTTAAGACTGCCCCGTACAATGGTACACACCAACCATCAGTGAAGCCATTTAAAATGGACTGAAAATGGGTTAAAGGATGCAGTATCTCCCTTTAGGGCTATCAACTCAGGAATTCTTATCTCAATTATGAAATGTTGTGATGAAGTTCTTTCCCCAAACCCTGAAGACGACAGTTTTCCTTACTCCAGATCTGGCATTTCTAGGGAGGAAAAACAACAACGTTAGCTGATTTTTTGCTGTCAGCTACCAATCACCCTATTATAAGCAACACAAGCCAGAAGATACAGTCCTTGACCAAGTAGTGAATAGGACAGTCTGAAGTCTTCAGCCTTGCCACTGTTAGCACTCTGGAGCATAGAACTATTTTTTGGTAATAAAGGTCTTCATACAGTCACAGCTCAAAACGCAAGTAGTTTTCAAATAAGAGCATTAATGTATTCAACACTGGCCCATGTAAGTGACTGCTGCTGTTAAAGCCAGAGGCTAATCAGGTCTACAGCAGCCTGGGAAGGTCAAAAGTGGTATTCTAAGCTTGCATAAAAAGGCTTTCACTAGATTATATTGCATTGGCTCACACAAAGCACTCCATTGGAATCTAGTCAGACTGACAAGACAGTACACCTGCTGGCTCTCCTCAAGGCTTTCATTTAACAAGTGCTCAGACTTCTGCCCAAGTGCATAGAACTAAACAAAAATATCAACTTACTCTCATCATCACTGTCTGGTGAGTCCTGGAAAGAAGAAGAAATAGTGACTGGATCAGACTGGGCTTGAAAGTGCTTTTGCTCTTCTACCACTAACCCAAACAAACAAGTTCCTATTTCCATCAGAGATAACATTTTGAGGAGCTACAAGTTCTTCAGGACATGCTTTAGTTAGGCCTTACTAGTAGAGATCTACAGATCAGTAATAAGAAAGAATCACTGCAGAAAGGTATACAACACCAACCTGTCTGTGTGGAATATCATGCAAGCATTAATTCAGCTGCCCTCAGCATCACTGCTGTAGGGGATAACAATGACTTTTGCAAGATTACATCATTTGTCCAGATAGAAGGTTCAGCGCTATTTTAAGCTTTTAGCAATGCTGAAGTGGGAACACACATTTGACTTCAGCAAGCAGCAATGAATCCACAGAACATTAGCCCACCCTATACATACGGGCTATGCAAAAGTACTTACGTCATCTGCCCCATCTACTTCTGGCAAGTCTACATCTTCATCTCCACCCATGTTGTTCATCATCTATCCCAGAAAGATAATAGCCATGTTACAGAGGAAGCTATTGAAGGTATCTCTACATTCTACATGAACTAATGAAATGCTAAAATCTTAAGAGTTGACAACTTTGTTATAACCAGCAGTAGTTTCTGCAAACCTTGGTATACATATGCAGAGATTACAAAGTAAGCAGGCAAAAAAAGACTATCAACATCTTAGCAAAGCAAAGACTAGTGCCTTGAGTAGCTCTGCTTTCTACAATGGAATACGCATTCACTTCACATTTGATCACCCGTACAAACTGTTGATCTTGCTACAGGGCCAATGTCCCATACAGCATGAGCTGGAGCAATTGGGGTCTGCTCTAAAGCAGAGGTGGTACTTCCCATCCTATGGGCATTTGTTTGTAAAGTTTCACAAAGAAGGGAGGGAAGGAAAAAAAAAATAAATAAAACCTCTTCCTAGAGCTGCTAGTCACTGTTTGCCGAGATGCAGATCAAAAGGAAACCCAAACCTCCAAGTCTATACCTCAGAAAAGCGATCAAAATTGGACATGTCTTCATCTGAATCATCTTCCCAGTCTTTCCAGTTGTTGAAATCCACACTGAGCCAGTTGAGCTGTGCAAGAACACAGATTTTTTAAATTTAAGTGACAGGCACAGAATAAGCAGATACTACAAAGTGGGAGAGTTACTGAAAACTGTCATTTTGATCCAAAGCAAGGCAAGTTACCCATTAACTACTACATAATTTAAGTATGACAAATGTTAAAAAGCAGGGAAGCAGCAAGCACTATTACACTGGCCGGAGGGGGGACCCAAACCCACCTTTGCCCTCTCTTTTGTTAACCTTGGCCATGCCTGACCAGATTCTCCTTTTCGTAAACAACACAAGATAGATCTGTCTGTTCTTTTATGCTTTGACTCCTGAAAGAGAAAAGAGCAAATATCTGTTGGTGTAACAGACAATCGTGAACATCAGGAACTGCTCAGCTTAAGGTAAATGAGTCCAATATATCACTTATTCCTCATCCTCAAAAATAAGCATGCATGCTCTAAGCTATTCCTCCAGTACTATATGCACATGTTCCTTTGACCCCCAAGAGCATGCCTGAGAAACTCACTTATATCCATAAAAACATCTTTGGAAGGCTGTACAATGATCTAGAACTTGTGAGAATAATTCCCATCATAACAGATCTTTACCAATCCCCAAATCACCTGTATAACTGGAACAATTCTGTACAACAAATTAGCAAAATCTGAAGCAAGTAAAGGGATACCGATTCTGCTCAGGATGTTTTTCTAAGACTCCTTACTGCGTATGTGTTTGTGAGGACAATGAGGTAACAAGAACAGACAGTATGATCAAAACTGGAAACCTTAAAGATGCTACCCTTCAAGTAGCAACAACTACAGAGGATTCTTTTCTCTGCAGTATAAACAGCTTGCCTGAAGAGATTTGAATAGTGTTGATTATCAGAGTAGAGTATTTTCAATCCAGTACAAACTGGCATTGAGTACAGAAGAAATGAAAAAACTTCAAAGGATACTTACATTTGGATCAATATTATTAAAAAGGTCAATTTCATTTAAATGTTTAAAGTTATCACTTCCTCCAAGACAACTGTTAAAAGAAAAAAGGTTATACTTATGTTTAGTTGGAAACATACTATAAGTACTCTTCAGTAATAGAACTCGCTACTTTAAGAAACTGCACCTAATTAGTTTCACTGCAGCTTGTTGATATCCCTGTGCCATGAACTTTACAAATACCAAAGTTACTTACCTGAATGTAAGTTTGGATTTTTCAAAATTTACATTAACATCTTTACTGTCTTCAACGCAAAATTCAATAAAGACATAGTCCCTTCGGTCGTACCACTTCGCAGAAGCAGGCTGCCTGCAAACAGACCATTTAAGAGAAATTCAAATTAAGACCCATCTCTCTCATCAATGCCAAGAGAATTTAAAGACACTGATCATCAAAATCTCATTGTTCTGTGCTGGCAGTAAACATCAAGTTTTTCAGGAGAAGTGTTAGGAAAGCGATGTGAACAGCTTGATCTTCACTGCATTTAGACAAGTTCATACAAAGATTCTTTCCTGTTCTTAAAAGCTTTAATACAAGCTTAACAATCTTTTAAAAAGTGCTTACAGCTCAAAGAGACGAAGAATAGAGAGATTGCAAGTTTGTGTTAATGTTCCTTGAAGAAGCTGTCAAAAATTATGAAACTGAATTAAAAGCATTAGGGCAAATTAAAATTATGACAAACTAATCATGACCAGCTACCAGAGATTAAAGAAGGGTAATAGCAGACATAATCACCTATTTTGAAGTTAGTCATCCAAAGACATAAAACTCCAAAGTATAACCATCAAAAAAGCCCACTTTTTTCAGCATAGATGCCACTAAGAAACAGACATTCAGTTCAACGTTTTGCTATTAAGAAGTTCCCAGTTGAAGCTGGTACAGCTACTTAAATTTGGGGGGAGGGGGGGAAAAGGGGAAACACACACACAACACTGCTCTGAATTCTTGCTACAACTTTGTATCTACACTGGCTTTAACTACCAAGATGTTTGTGGACAGCTGAAAGTTTCACCTGTACTCTGAAGGGTACCAAATATCAGAACAAGCAACAGTTTGTCCAGAGTAACACAAAGACTCTTGGCCAACTTTCAGATGTCACCTGGCACCTACCAGCAATACTCAAATACAGCCTGATCTGATGGTTAAAGCTAGGACAGTTCCACAAGTGTCAGCTGCATCCTTTCCACTACTTTCAATTTATTCTCTTGGCAACTTAAGTCAAGCCCATAACTGAACTCCTACATTCCAGAAGAAAGTAAACAGCTACCTAGCATAAACTGCTGTTGCTACAACAACCATAGGTGCTTTTCACCCCCCAGAGGTGCAAGGTAAAATCAAAGATGGAATGCAATAGTTAATACTGTTGTAAGAAATATCTAAAAGGCCTATTCATGAGTTAGGATTGAAATTTTAATGCTCTAAACTGCATGATCACTCTCCTTGGTATTTACTACAAATACACAGATTACAAGTAGTCAAAGCACAAGAGGACACAGAAAAACTAGTGTCTATATTTGTACACAACAGAGTAGCTTCCACTTCATGCTCCAAGGAGTGGATGTTTGGACTCAGTATTTGACTCTAAACATTACAGTGCAGTAACCTGATTAAAAGGGAATTAACATTAGCTTTTTGAAATATTTATCAAAGTGATCACTCCTGAACTTTCAGAAAAGATTCTTAATCACTTGCTCATCAACAGATTCAATTCTTGACAAACTTGCCTGCATAATGACTTAAAGCTACTCAAGTCAATGAGCACTGCACCCAAGAAGTCTCTGAAGTCAGGACCACTCCACACTGAAATCCCACTTCCCCTTGCCCTGCTGCTTTATTATATTCTGCTCCTAGCTTAAACATCCATGTATGTGCAGAATGAGCTGCATCAGAAAGTAGCTTGGACCTGGATGAAACCCAGAACAGTTAGTTGTAACCTCCATCAGTGCTACAAATGCTTTGCAATTCAGCTACACAAGCTCTTCTGAGAGCTCAAGAAAAGGACAGTGCAGTGAGAAGTGGCCAAGCCTGCCTTCTCCAGTGCTAGCAGTAATTAAAAGTTATGTTAGTTGCACTCCACATACTATTCTTGTAGACATTTGAGTTTAAAGCCTGCTACTCATCCTGAGACATATCTGTATCTATCTATATAGAAAAGAGACAGCTACTGCAATTTAACTGTCAAAGGCACATGGGCAGAACAAGTGCCAGAAAGAAAAGGCCTTCAACAAGGAGACTCTGAAGTCCTCTAACCTATTATATTATGCTATCACAAAAGAAATCCTCTCAAGTGGCAATTCCTGCACCACTTCTAAAGGGATACAGACTGTTTCATCTTCATGGTTCCCTGTATTTCATAGGAGACTAGTGCTACTGCCTGGTCCGAGGTCTTTCTACAATTGCAGCAAACCTCTGAGCAGAGGTCAATAATAGCACATTTAACTTTTAAGAGCATCAAAACCACTCAGTTTCTGGATGCAGCCTTTACATTCAAAAGAGACACTGTCCCACTGGGTGGAAAAAAAAAATCTAACTCTTCCCTTACTAGTAGCAATTTTAAGAAACATGGCAGACAGGTACTTAGGTAAAGTTAAGAAATAAAATTACTGTTCTGTTATCACTATCATACTTTTAATTCCTTAGTGTGCAGAATCCTCCTTTTCTAGTAGGGAAATGAAAGGCTCTTGGGGAGAGGTGGAGGGGAAGAGGATGAGTAAGAGCCTACTCTGTTTCACTGGTCTTCTCATCTCACTCCAAGCACTCTAATCCTAAACTGCTGCATTTGGATACCGTACAGCAGCCATTTCTCACACTGCTAGAGGACAAAAATCACAACTGCTGGGAACTTGGTACATCAGTCACCACTCAAGTGCAGTGTTATCAGAACAGAAATGTCAGTGTCCCTGCTAATGATGATGTAGGGGCTTTTACTGAATAGTATTAACACTTAGCAAACATTTTCAATGTCAATGGAGATATCTCCAGCCTTCCCAGGGAGTTGTATGCATTCCTCAGTCATGTAGCTCTGGTTTGGCCATGACCTCAATATCTTTTGCCAACATCAGGCCTTTTGAGGAAGCATCATTTATAGCACTTCCAAAAATCTTAATGAACTGTCCCAGAGCTGAAGGAAACTTGTGTGCATCTATGTTACAGAAATTAGTGACAGACAAAAGAAAACGTACCAGAATCACAATTCAAGTTTATATCACTAAACATATGCTGCCTCCCTAAATATTTATTACTTCCTACCTTAAACAGGCCTTCTGCATCACATTAAAACCATGCAAATGTCTTGCAGAAACTAGTTGCTTCTATATGTTTTTTAATCTTCCATCTAATACTTCTCAAAGAAGGAACAAAAACCTTCCTTTTGGCCATCTCATGAGATGCTGGTAGCCAGGATTTCATCATTCGAGACAACACAGGATACATTAGAACTACTGGCAAAAATTTAGATGCGACTTTTACACTGTCTCATCTAATTTGTACTGCATGCCTACATTTTGAGGCTCCTAGGAGACAAAAAAGACACACAAAAGCCAATGGTAAAACACGCACGTGCTCTGAGCACTTAAGGAGTATGGTTACCCTACACCCACACTAAACCATGATCTATTTTCTTACAGGCTCTGAGAAGCACTGTCAGGACTTCTAAGCGTAGTTATTTGCTGTATGGAGCGTTTAACATCTCCTCCTCTCTCAACTGAAGTAATCCCAGGAGACCAGAATATATTAATTTAACATTACCTCAGCCTTATGCCAGCAGTATCAACTTGAGCACGTGCTTGAGTTATGCCTCATCCTCAGCTTCTAATGAGATTTAGATTTGCATGAAACAGAACCTAATTTAAATGTTATACCCCATGTAGTAACAAACTACATCTCCAAGAGCCTTAAGAGCAGCTTTTTCCAGTCTTGCACTAGTCTCACCATGCAGGTCACCTGCATTTCACATTCTGCAAAGATTCCTTTTTTCAAACCAATGCTTGCTGCCACATGCACATTTTGGCAGCTTCCTGAACAGATATGGCTACTCTGCATCAGTCTTAAACTATCATTTCTAGTCATCATTTTCAGAAGAGAAGATGACAATAGTATGTCTGTTAAGTATGCACGCTTAGCCTGGGTAAATTCCAAGGTGAAAACAGCAACATGTGGCAAGCATTACCACCACCACTAATCAGTAGCATTTTTATTAAGATGCACTACATCCTGCAAACGAAGACCTTGCTTTATCATGCAGCTAAGAATTCTTCCAGAATTGATTTTACAAACTACACAACAGCAGTTTCACTCCAATTGGAATCCTGCAAGCTTAACTCTACCCATGAGAAATCACACTGGATAATCGCTGTGGCTCTACAGTGGGCTACCCTGAACTCTAAAAGCTGCAACTACATGGGGCAGACAGCCTGGTTCCTCCACTTAAAGAAGGCCACAAAAGCAGAGTTTCTTATATCCAGTACATACAAGCTAAGTCTCAAGCCTGATTATTTTCTACTTGGTGCAATTCAAGGAGTTTCCACTTTTCACCACTCATTCAATCTCTTCACATGCTTTCTTGTTCACTCCTTAGTTTGCAGCCTACTGGAAGTTTAGCTTTCTTTACTAGAAAGTATCCTAACAATTCTTATATTGCTAGAGACTATAGCATTTGAGGACACTGCAAAAGTCATCTACTGAACAAACTCTCTCATAACCATGCCTTGGGTTGAAAAAAGTCATTGTTGTATATAGACCTGAATAAGAACTTCACATAATTAATATTTTTATTTATATATGCTGAGAAAAGCAGTATTTTTAATACCTTCAGACTACAAAGCTAGACAATTCTAAGCCAAATGTAGCAATGCTGTTGTTTCAAGATGTATTACAGACTTTAAACAAAATTAACTTTATGATGTTCTTCTCACTTTAAGTCACATTAAGCTAAAGAAGCCCAAAATTCATAGTTTCAGGACAGCTGCAGAGAAATAAATGACTTACTGGTGAAAAGGGGGGAAAAAGTTCACTCGCTAGTCATGCATTTTTTTTTAAACCGAGTGGCTGTTCACACATTTTCCTTACTTTAGTAAGCTCAACGCTTCTGAGAGTTTAAAAAAAAATCAGAAAACTTACCGTCTTTGGTCATTCAAGTCAAAAGATAGTTTTAGAAAAGTTTAAGTTTTCAACAGAGAAGGAGAAGGCGCACTACCGGCTGAAGTTAATGGGAGCCTTACGGGCTCGATTTTGCCCTGAAGGCCGGCATCACACGATCGCTACGCGCGCACCGCGAAGTTGAGCTGCTCTTTCATTCGGATCGCTACAGACCATCGGTGCCAACTGCAGCCGCGTTACGAACGGCGCACGCCGGCTTCGGGTCAGTGAAGCAGCACCAACAGAATCACACCGAAAGGAGCTAGCCGGGACTCCCAGCCCGCCGGCGGCGCGCTCCGGAGCGCGGGTCTCCGCCGAGCCGCTCGGGACACGCGCGGGACGAAGCGCGGCGGCGCAGCCCCCGCCCCGGCGCCCGCACGAGCGGCCGCGCCGCCGCCAAGGCTCCCGCCGCGCCGCGCGAAGCGGCGCTCGCGGCCCGGGCGCCGCGCGGGCCCAGCGCGGCGGCGGCCGCCCCCAGCCGCGCGGCCCCCTCGCCCCCCGGGCCCCGCCGGGAAGCGGCGAGGCGGCGGCGGCGCGGCCCGCCGGCACCGCCCGGCCGCGGGACCCCCCGGGCCGCCGCCCCAAGGTCACCACGCGCCGCCGCGGCGCAGCCGAGCGGGCCGGGCCGGGCCGGCCGCGGCGCGCGGCCCCCTCCGCGCCCCCGGCCTCACATGGCGGGCGGCGGCGGCTCCGCTGGCGCTCCTCGGGCCGGCTCCGGGCGGCGGCGGGACGGCGCGGGCGGCAAGGGCCGTTGCTCCGGCGAAGGCGCGGCGGCTCCTGGGGCTCGGCGCGGCCTCGCTCCCACAATGCCCCGCGCGCACGCTCCGGCAACGGCGGCGCCCAGGCGCTGGTGACGCAGCAAAATACCCGCCGCGCCGCGCCCGCCTCCCGCCGCCGCCGCGCGCATGCGCGGAAGCCGCCGCCGCCGCCGCCGCCCCGCTCCCTCCTCCCTTCTAGCAGCTTCTCGGCGCGCAGGCGCGCTGCGGGCGGCCGCCGCGGGGCGGGGCCGGCGTTGCCGGGCGACGGGCGGCCTGCGCCGGGCCTGGCGGCGGCGTGGGCGCGCTGCCGCCCGCGGGGGCTTTGGCGCCGCTGGCCCACCCGCGTGTGCGCGGCGTGGGGGGCGGGCGGCTCCTGCTGCTCGGACGACCAAAGCGACGTGGCGGCCACCGCAGAGCACGAGTTCGCCGCTGCCAGGGCTGCCCCCCGCAGGGCCGCCTCGCGGCCTGTCTGCTACGAGCCGGGCCCAGCACGCGGGGCAGGAGCCCAGGTGCCAAGTCACAGCCGAAGCCCTGCGCAGCCCGGCAGGGGGGAGGTTAAACGCTACCTGAACGGAAACTCAGCTCCGCAGCTAGGGGGAACGGCGGTCACTGAGGCCTCGCTCCCCGTAGGCCTGTGTGCGCCTCCGAGTTTGACCCCTGGAGCTCGAAGTGGCTTTGAAGTCCTGATGCCGCCCTGCGAGCCAGCGGCTCTCCGGTCTCTTCCTTAAAACCGTTCAGGGCTGCTCCCCAGGCCGCTCTTTTGACGGGTCTTCCTGTAGCTTGGCGGCAGCATCCATCCCTGGCAGCCCTGCCTCCCTCGAGGCTCCCCCCAGAGCTGGAGCGCTGCTGGGGGCGGCTGTGACCAAGCGAAGCATCACACAATATTTTCCTGTGTTCAGGCGCTGGAGAACTGCGTGAAAGGGTAATGAAGGGCTTCTAGCTAGAATCTCCCACTTCATCTGCGGCTTCATGCTGGCTGCCCGTATAGCAATGTTGCTAATCAGCTTTAATGAGCTGTTCTAAGGGCCAGATTTTATTGCACAAGGGAGAAAGAAATGCTGCTAAATGGCAGAAAGATGCCTATTTTCACAGCTTCAGCCTCAGCATTTCGTGAGACTTGGGGCTTTGGGCGGGTGAATGTCAGCTCAGTTCCCACCCCTGTCAAGTGCTGAAAGACTCCCTCTGCATGCAAAACAACTTCCTGGGTAAGCACAAGCCTTCCCTGCAGGCCTGGGAGGCAGGAGAAAAGCAATCAAAGCTCAGCCCCTTCTACAGCTCTGCTCTGCCGTGCCACTCAAACTCCAACAAAGCAGCACTTCAAAAATAGTAGGACTTAACTGCTTGTTGATGCTCAGCCCAGCAGAGCCCAGCCTGCCTGATGCCATTGGGCCACGCACTGTGAACATGAACAACTAACAGCGTGGGCAGGCAATCATCTCTGCTGGGGTGGGCGATGCAGCAGGGCCATCAGCAAGGAGCCACTGCAAAGGAAGGCAGGTCTAGGGCAGCAGAGGAAAGAAACAGAAGCTGTTAGCACCAGAGCAGCCAGCTCCCATGACTTCTGGGTATCCCTAGCTGTTGCAAAGCTCTGGGTTCAAGAACCTGGAGGAATCTTGGCCTTCTCTCAAATCCAGCTGGAAGGCATGACAAGATCATCTTATCCATCTCTGTCCCATGGCTGCAGTGAATCAAATGAGAAGAACCCCCTATTCACCAATCTAAAGAGAATTTCTCGTTCTTTAAAACCATTGTGGTTTTCTGAGCTGAGACTTGCTACTGGGAGTGTCACAGCTGGGCTCTCACAGAAGAGCACTGTCTGGAACATTCCTGGGTGATGTGACACCCTTCAGCAGATGTCTCACCTACAGGTTTGAGACCTCCTGCTAGCTTCAGAGTGAGACAGCCTGTGCTAAGACCAGTGACCCAGGCACACGTTGAAGTTGGAGGCCTTGGCTGGCTTTCCTGGGGCTCCCAGCCAGCCAACCTTTGGCATCAGGAAGGAAATGAGGGAATGAGCAGGTGTTCTTCCTCTACGGTGCGACAGAACACAGAGTATCAGGCTTTGAAATCTTTGCAGGATGAAGGCTCTGCACCGGGGCCTCAACTACCCAGGAGGAGAGGGCAGCAAAGCCAAAAAAGAGCAAAAAAATGTTTCACCAACAATAAGCCACAACTTTTATTAACCGATAGAAATAGTACAAATTTTAAATTTAGTTGCATTTTACTCTTCTCTGAAACACCCAAAAAGGCTCCTCCCTCCTGACAGCTACATCGTCAATTCCTGCAAAGAGAAAGAGCAGTTAGAAGCCAGCCTTGCCCACTGGCACAGAACTCTGGCTCCAGACACATGGAGTGCTCTTTAGGGAAGACAAGCCCCTACAGCTTGTCTGCCCAGCAGGGCCTGCAACAGGTTGTTTTGCTTCCTGGCCTTCCACTCGGAAGCAAGCCACTGCACAGGGCATGCAGTTACATGATACTCCACACAGATACTTGGGGTGCAGATGGAAGGAAACAAACTCCCTCCATTTTGCATCACATAACTCCCAAATTCATTCCGTACTTCCTCCAGCTGCAGCGAAACAAGCACTACAGGTCTCCCCCACAGGGACGTTTCATTTCAAACTATTACATCTCTTCCCCAGGCTCAAGACTCATTTGACTGGCTGGAAATGCCCTGCAGGCAGACACTCACCATTATAGCATTTACAATATCGTTACTGTTGTTCTTCAGGGCACGGACTGCCTTTGCTCGGGACACGTTCGCCTGGGACATGACCAGCTCGATATCTTTCACTTCCACACCGGTTTCGTCAACCTAAGGAGACATAGACCAGGATTGTCTCCAGCTGAATGCGTGGCCTGCTCAGTGCCCAGCGAAGAAAAATGGGATTGTCTGGATTGGGGCAGCTCCAAGTCAAGCCAAAGGCAGAAGCTGGGATGCAAGACTGGGCACTATCTAGCCTTGCAGGCAGCCTTCTGACACTGACTGGGACCAGGTCCTCCAGGGGAAGGACCTGGCTCTTCCCTTTTGTCATCAAGCCAAACATTTGGGGGAAAGAAAGAAAACTGTGTGTCATAATGCAAAGTTCTAGATGTGGCACAAAGTGGCAGGGAAGGGGGCTCAGGCAGAAAGAGGAGCTGATGGAGCAATCCTGTAAGAGCAAACGCAGCAAGCAAGGGAGGAAGCGTCTTTGGGGAGCAAAACTATGATCCACGGAGCAAAGACAGAGCACAACGGCCTGGTAGGGAACTGCCCTGGTGGAGGGCAAATCCAGCTCCTCCTCCTCAGAGCTCTCTGGGGCACCTCCAGCCTGAGGCACCTCCAGCCCAGGGCACCTCTGCTCAGCCCATGGCCAAAGCTTTGGACAGGTCAAGCAGACGACTGATTGCACCTAGGATATAGCCTGTGAAGCCCCACCCTGGCAAGCGCTGCCAGGCAGGCAGCGTGGGGAGGAAGAACTTCTCAGAGCAGCACGCTCCGTTTAGCATGAATGTGCTTTAACACAATGAGGTACTTCAGCTCAGTGGCTAGGCTTCGCATTTTGGTTCAGTGTCTGAACAAAGCGCCCTGCCCCGCTGCTGACAGTCTGGGGAAGGCATACCTCTTCCTCCTCACTCTCCTCCTGCACGGTGGGGGTCTGTGTGTTTTCTTGGATGTTTGAGACAGCTTCTCCTTGCACTTTGAACTTCTCAGCAGCTGCCAGCTGGGCCTGCTGGGACAGATCCTCGATCTGGGGGAGAGAAGAAGCACGAGTGAGGCCAGCCCTATGCAGAGTAGGATGTCAGCACACAGGCTCAGACATCACAGCTGTTTTCCTCACTCTGCTGCAATGCCAGCACATTAAATAGCTCTGCTGCACAACCAAGCTGGGAAACCAGCTGTCAGTGAGGACTGGGGCCTGCCCACACCTCTCTAGGGGCGTGCACAGCACCAGGGATCCAGCCAGCTGTGGCTGCTGTTCGCAGGTGGCAAGGATGAGCCTTGCTACCTCAGAGCTGCCAACTCGCTGCTGTGAATACAGATTAACATGGCTGCCAGACACGACGTAGAGTCAGCGCACCTTCGCTTCGCCAAAGACGATGTAGGTGTCTGATGCTGGGCTCTTGTATACGTCTGGCTTTGTGATGACAAAGAGGATGTTCTTAGATTTCCGAATGGTGACTCTGGTTACTCCTGTGACTTGGCGAAGGCCCAGCTTAGACATTGCCTTAAAAAAAAAAGAAAAAAAAAAGAAAGAAGAGTGAGAGAAAGAAAAGTAAAAGTTCGTGAGACAGCCCAGCCTAGGACAAGATGCGTATGCTCATCTGCTCTCTAGAGACCAGGGTCCAACAATTGATGCGCTCATGTGAATGAAAATGTGTGTTTTACTGCTGCAAACAAGCATTCAAAGGCGTTTAGGCTGACACTGCGCTGAGCGCCTGGGAGGGAACTTTCTATTCCCAGCACTGGCACAGATCCGTAGCATGACCTCGAGCCACTTCAGGCACAAGGGTTTTTCCCGTGAAAGGGGGGCATCGCCTTGCCTGGGGGCCTGACCAAGGCAGAAAGTCACAGCAACCTTTCTCAGTGCCTGAAAGCCTTGCTGCTATAGTACAAGGGCAGGACACGGAGGAGGAGCAAATCTGAGCAGGGTTCATCAGACGAACTCCCAAGCCCAGCTCATCCACAGGCAGGCTGTTCGCTATATATGGATTTGGTCCCTTTACCATCCCATCTTACCTTTCGTGCTTTCTTTTCACTCCGACTCTGTTTAGCTTTGCTAACAGGTTCTTCATCTATTTCAGCTGCTGCTGCAAGCTGCAAGGACAGAAAGCAACAGGGACCTTAGACAGCTCTGAGGAGGTGATGGACAGCATCTAAGGAGATCCTGCTTCTGCCTCTACTGGGCGCTGTAAACCCAAGGGGACCTGTTCTCTGACCAGCAGGGAGGAAAAGAAAAATAGAGGTCTGTCCTTTCTGTAAAGGACAGCTCTCCAACCACCATTCCCTGGTGTGAGCTACCTGAGATGGGGGCTGCCTGAGGGGCCCTCAGGTGATTCTGAAGAGAAATTTTCCAGAAGAGCATCTCCCTGCACATGCTACACCTACCAAAACTCCCAGGAAGTGGGAGGTGAGCACGGCTGTCCTGACACACTCTCCTGCACGTCTGGCCTGTGCCCACTGCCCTACCTGTGCCTGCTGTGTCGTGGCCTGTGTAGAGTCTTGTTCTTCAAGTTCTGGTACAGATTCATCACTGTCAGATTCTGTTCCGGACCCTATTGAAACAAACACATCACTTTGCAGCTTAGGACCTTGCAAAGAGAGGCAAGTAAGTCCCCAGGAAACAGCAAGATCAAAGACCCAAACTGCTTTGGCGTAAGCTTTGTTGCAGGGGTTTTGGTGCTGACACAGTTAAATCAAGTAGGGCTTTACAGGAACATACGAACGCTCTTAAGGACCAACAAACTTTGTGAAACATACTGGAAAGCCCTAGAGAATAAATTCCATACAATCACCGGCTTGTCAAACTGCAAAAAAACTTAATTGTCAATGTTCCCTGTATTTAAAAATATTAGAATTCCACCTGAAATGAATTTCAAGTCAGTATGCTTACGTATGCTGGCAGAAGGAGCTCTCCCTACAATCCCAAACAATGAGCCAGCCAGTGGCACTCTCACCACGATGGAAATTCCCCTGCAGCAGCAAGGAGAGAACCTAGTGCCCAGACCAGCACGGGTGAGGCCTTGCGCCCACCTGCACCAGCAGCTGACCCATGCCAGGCTGTGCCATGCTCCTGCAGGGCTGTCGGAGCACTGCAGGTGCCCAGAGGCTCGCTTGGGAATGCCAATGCTCGCTGGTGAGTCAGTGGAGTCCCCAAAAGGCAGCATGAGCCAGAGCTGCTCCCCTAACTGAAGGTAATGTGCTGGCCAGCACGGCAGCCCCAGCTCAAGTAACAAGCCCAGCAGCATGGCAGCCCCCCCAGGGCAGTGAGTCAGCACAAGCCCTGCACTGACAGAGACTCCTGTGGAGGCCAAAGAATGACACTCCCTTAATTCTGCTCAAACCTGTTTAGACAGCAGCAAAACTGGGGATTGCAGGAGCTCAGACATGCAGCATGGAAATGAGATCCAATTCACCTCGAGTTTTCGGGGCTGCTGTGCAGAGCCAAGCCTGTCAGTGACATTATTACAGGGAATGATTTGTAACTACCTGGAAAGCCCCTATCAGGGAACAGCATTTTTGGAAGCTCAAGTTGGCATTTGTGCCATGGCCTGAAAGCTGCCACAAGCCCAGGATGGCTCAGAGGGCTGCCAGCTCCAACGCCTCTCTGCTGCAGAGGCTGTGGTTAGCCTGTGAAACACAGCATCCCCTTGAAGCTGGTGTCTGACCACACAGGAGTGAAAGGAGCACAGCTGGGGCTCTCTTCAGCTCTCAGAGCAGGCTGGAGATGTGCACGATGCCTTCTCTTGGGCAGCTATTACCTGAATGCAGTTCCATTTCCTTCTCTCAGCACAGGCCTGTGCCCACGGATACGCTGAGCGAACACAGAACCCTCAGCAAAGCTCTGGGTTCTCTCTCTCCGCAGACTGTTAAGTGAGTCAGGGGGAATCCCAACAGCTCACACAGGCAAATGTGTTTCTTCCAGAGTGCAGGGACCCATTCCAACACCAGCAGTGCCCCCACCCCTCCTTCTGCTGGCTGACTCCCAGCAGACGCCAGGCCTCGGCAGAGCTGGCGCATGCTAGCAGCTCCAAGTGACCAGAGTGCACCTGAGAGCCCTGGACATCTTCACGCAGAGATGTGTCCCCAACACAGCCACGCAGGAAGGAGAGGAAGGGAACAGGTAAAACCACGGTGGATGCCACACACACACGAGGGGATATGTGTATGTGGCGGCTCCACTTGGAGTTTCAGCGTAAAGCCAGTTCAGACAAGTTACAACACCTGCACCACAAGCCACACTGTGCTCTGTGCCCAAGAACACGCTGTTAGTGACGCCAAGTCGCACCTGCTGGCACTGGACCATGCAGTGAGCCCTGACCTGCCCGACCCCGTGACTGCAGGCCTGGCAGGTGACCCCTCCCCACTCCCCCACCTCCAAACTCAACAGCCACTCAGGTAGGCTCGGCTCAGTCTGGCATGGTTCGGGCCTGCCTGCAGCACCCGGCATTTCTAAAGACAGCTCATCTAGATCGACACACCAAGCGATGTAGGGGCAGCTGGAGTCCCCGACAGCGAGTTAGTATCCGGTGGGCAGTAAGTGACATTCCATGCACACAGCACACCGAGCAGGCAAATACCCTTGTCATTCTTCATCACAGACTGCTTAGCTGGAGGAGCTGGGGCCTCAGCAGGGGCCACAGCTGCTCTGGGTGAGAGGTCCACCAGGATGGGCTGCAAAGGCGGTTCGACAGCAGGCACCTCTGGGGGGATCAGAGGTGGCAGGTCATCGTCGTCGACAGCAGCACAGATTGGGGCTGGGGCTTTTGATGGAGGTTTGGATGGGGGGGCACGTGGAGCCAGCTTAGGGAGCTTAGCTGAAGGAGGTTGCTTTTTAGTGGGGGAAACGGCAGGTGCAGAGGAAGCAGGCGGGGTGAGGTTACCCCCTGTGGCAGAGGCAGGAAGCTTGGCAGCTGGTTTCTGGGGGGCAGGACTGACAGCAGGGGAGGCTGCAGGGGCAGTGACCCCAGCAGATGGCTTAGGGAGGGCATCAGGAACCCCCAGGACTGGGCAAGCAGGAGAGACGGGCACAGATGCGGCAGCAGCTCCTGGAGCTGCAGCTAGTATGTCATGCACAGGGCTCATGCTAGCAGCAGGAGGGGCTGGAGCTGGGGCAGGGGCTGATGGGGCAGCCACAGGGCTCATGGGGGATGATCTGGCTGGTGAAGGGCCACCAGGAGCTGTGAGCCCTGGTGCGGCTGGGGTGGGAGGAGCAGATGGGGCAGCCACAGGACTCACGGGAGGCAATTTGGCTGCTGGAGGGGTGGATGGAGCTGGTGGAGCAGCAGGAGCTGCAAGCCCTGGTGTGGCTGGGGTGGGAGGAGCAGATGGGGCAGCCACAGGGCTCACGGGAGGTGATTTGGCTGCTGGAGGGGTAGATGGAGCTGGTGGAGCAGCAGGAGCTGCAAGCCCTGGTGAGGCTGGGGTGGGAGGAGCAGATGGGGCAGCCACAGGGCTCACAGGAGGTGATTTGGCTGCTGGAGGGGTGGATGGAGCTGGTGGAGCAGCAGGAGCTGCAAGCCCTGGTGCGGCTGGGGTGGGAGGAGCAGATGGGGCAGCCACAGGGCTCACAGGAGGTGATTTGGCTGCTGGAGGGGTGGATGGAGCTGGTGGAGCAGCAGGAGCTGCAAGCCCTGGTGCGGCTGGGGTGGGAGGAGCAGATGGGGCAGCCACAGGGCTCACGGGAGGTGATTTGGCTGCTGGAGGGGTGGATGGAGCTGGTGGAGCAGCAGGAGCTGCAAGCCCTGGTGAGGCTGGGGTGGGAGGTGCAGATGGGGCAGCCACAGGGCTCACGGGAGGCGATTTGGCTGCTGGAGGGGTGGATGGAGCTGGTGGAGCAGCAGGAGCTGCAAGCCCTGGTGTGGCTGGGGTGCGAGGAGCAGATGGGGCAGCCACAGGGCCCACGGGAGGCGATTTGGCTGCTGGAGGGGTGGATGGAGCAGCAGGATCTGCCAGTCCTGGTATGGCTGGGGTGGGAGGAGCAGATGGGGCAGCCACAGGGCTCACGGGAGGTGATTTGGCTGCTGGAGGGGTGGATGGAGCTGGTGGAGCAGCAGGAGCTGCAAGCCCTGGTGTGGCTGGGGTGGGAGGAGCAGATGGGGCAGCCACAGGGCTCACGGGAGGTGATTTGGCTGCTGGAGGGGTGGATGGAGCTGGTGGAGCAGCAGGAGCTGCAAGCCCTGGTGCGGCTGGGGTGGGAGGAGCAGATGGGGCAGCCACAGGGCTCACGGGAGGTGATTTGGCTGCTGGAGGGGTGGATGGAGCTGGTGGAGCAGCAGGAGCTGCAAGCCCTGGTGTGGCTGGGGTGGGAGGAGCAGATGGGGCAGCCACAGGGCTCACGGGAGGTGATTTGGCTGCTGGAGGGGTGGATGGAGCTGGTGGAGCAGCAGGAGCTGCAAGCCCTGGTGTGGCTGGGGTGGGAGGAGCAGATGGGGCAGCCACAGGGCTCACAGGAGGTGATTTGGCTGCCGGAGGGGTGGATGGAGCTGGTGGAGCAGGAGCTGCCAGTCCTGGTGTGGCAGGAGCAGAATGGAAAGTGGCAGGAGCAGAAAGGGAAGTGGCAGGGCTCAGGGGAGGAGATATGGCTGCTGGAGGGGTGGATGGAGCTGCCATCGCTGATGTGATGGGTAAAGAGATGACAGGGGCTGAAGGAGCAGATGGAGCAGCAGCCAAAGGAGCTGTCTGCAGGGAAACTGGACTCATCGGAGCCGGTGTCCCTGCGGCAGATGCAGCAGCTCCCAGAGAGGTTTTGGACAGTGCAGGAGCGACTGGAGCTGCCACAGTGGCCACAGCAGGCACTGCCTGAGAGTTTGGGCTCCCAGGAGGTGTCGTTGGCACAGAGGGAGGGACTGGGGCTCCTGTGACTGGTGTTGCATCAGCAACAGGGGCAGCAGCTGGGGCAGCCATGGGACAGGCAGGGTCTGCAGGGGTGGCTTTGGCTGCCACAGCGGTGATGGGAGCTGGGGAGGAAGCAGGACCTGCCAAAGCTGGTGCTGCAGGAAGAGAACCAGCAGCAGCAGAGGCTGCCAGGGGAGAGGCAGGGCCTGCAGGACAGATCTGGGCCGCAGAAGGAACAACTGGAGTGCCAGGGGCTGGGCCTTGTGGGGCAGCAGCAGGGCTCCCAGGTGACATCCCAGTTGGTATCAAAGGGGCTGGGGGTGATGAAGGGACTGCTGCCTTGGGGGAAATCAGGAAAGCAGGTGGAGAGACGGCACCTGCCAGAGCTGGGCACTCAGGCGGAATGAGAGGGGGCAGGGGAGAGTCAGGGGTTGGGGTCTGGGGAGAGGCCATGGCCAAAGCAGAAGCCAGAGGGAGAGAGGCAGGGCTCCCAGGAGAGGCTGGCGCTGCAGGGGCACAAACCGGAGAGACTGCAGCTGGTGCTGTGAAAAGACAGAGAGGGGTAGCAACAGGGGGAGAGCCTGGGGTGTGAGGACAAGTCACAGCCTCAGGAAGAGCAGCTGAAGCTGGCAGGAAAAGGGGACTTGCTCCCAGGGGAGATGTCTTTGCAGATGGTGCCACAAGGGGACAGGAAGGGGTTACTGGGACAGTAGGTGGGGCAGCTCCTGGGCTGCTGGGAGACACTGAGGAAGGAGCAGGCAGAGGGGCCTGGGCAGCAGCTCCAGCAGGGCTCAGAGGGGCAGCAAATGGAGCAGCTTTCACAGAAGTGAGAGCTGCTGGGGGAGAACCAGGGCTTACGGGGGAAACAGCAGTCACAGGAGTGGTGGTAAGGGGAGCTGGTGTCACCAGGGCTGGATCAGCAGCCACAGCAAGAGACACTGGGGCTGGGAGTCCTGGGGCTGCAGAGGTAACTGGGCCATCAGAAGGCCCTGGAGATCCTGGGGCTGCAAAACTGGTCAGGGACTGCGGAACCAAGGCTGGAGGAGGGGAAGGAGAAGTAGTAACTGGGACCTGTGGAGCTGGGGTAGGGAGCTGCGGGGGAACAGAAAACACAGGCATCACTGCAGCTGGGACCACAAGTGGGGAAGGCGGGGCAGGAGAGGCTGGTGCAGGGTCTGGAGGGCAGGCAGCAGTAGGCATGGCTGTGGCAGGGCTGGGCTGCCCAGCTGAGGGAGCCAGGCCAGCAGGACCTGGAGCAGCTGCAGGGGATGGAGACGGAGTCAGAGCTGGGGAATGAGCAGCATGAAGAACAGCTAAAGGAGAGAAACAAAGTGAACTGATGAGAAAAAGAAACCAAGGGCAGGACAGAAGAAAGGTGAATTATCACAAAGGACACCCGCACAAAACGCAGCTGATCCTCTGGCCCCATCCTGACTCAGAGCTCATCAGGCCACTGCACATGGCACGCTGAGTCTGTCACTTCAGGACAGTGACAAGAGAGGCATTTCATATGCACAGGCACCCGTGCTCTCCCGGTCAAGCCCTCCCATGCACACAGGCACTGAAGGCTCTCAAGGACTAAGAGTCACTGTCTTCTCATCACACAAGTGAAGCACTCAGCTCCAACACGCTCTCCAGCCCATAAATCCAGGGAAATAATCCTTGTGGTAGATGGAGCAGACAGCTCCATCTATCACAGTGTGCTGGAAACCAACGGGGAACCTGGCCTTCCACCTAAAGACTTCATGCTCAGCTTCTAGAGCAGCAGATAGAAGTGTGCCTGACCTACTAGACCCCAAACACACTGTGATGTTCACTTGCCTCTAGAAATTGGAATGGATTTTGCAGAGAATGTTGTGCCACCATGCTTGCACATGAGCTGATGGGGTACAAGTACCCTCTTAGAGGTAAAGAAATGGAATTAACAATGCTGTCCCAAACTTCCCCCATCTAGTGCAGCTGTGCTCAGAACCCCTGTGTACAAAGAGGTGGCATGTGAAGAGCTAAGGGGCCCCAACAGGCCAAGCACTGCAGGAACCCAATGGGGTAAGTGAGTTGACAGGCTTCACTGTCAGCTTTGTGCGCAGCACTTCCCTGCTAAAGGGGCTGCATTAACCTTCCGTCGGCTGCAGAGCCCTTGGGGCCCAGACAAACTGCCAACACTACTCCCCTAAACCTGGGGAGTCGCATCCCAGCCCCGCAGGTGCAGTGGGGATGACAGGTCACCACCCAAGAACAGGAAGAAAATGTCATCAAATTTAACACGTTTGAGTGCTTAACTGTTCCAGGAGTGCTCTCACAGGCATGCTCTGTCAGAGGGCAGCCACATTCCCCTCATCCCTGATGCGTTACACATGCAGACCCTCCTGTGAGGCAGATGCTCCTTCACTGATGAGGTAATCGAAGCACCAAGGAATGGCGTGACTCACCCACACTGAGTCAGCAGCAGAGCAGGGGCAGGACCCCAGTGTCCTGGCTCCCACACAGCAATCCATGCTCCCCCTTACAAAGTGTTAGGGTTAATGTAACTGAAACCATCTAGAACAGCAAACTATTGTTAATGAGGCACACAAGGTGTTACTGAGGAGGGATTCAGAATACCTGGTGCTTCAACAGGAGGGGCAGTACCAGGGGCTGCAGGAAGAAGGACAACAAGTGAGAACAGATCATTAAGACAAGTCCTGCCAACTGAGATTGCTCACCATCTAGTTTCCTTGGCTCAGTCCCAGCTCAAGCCAGTGCCTTGAAAGCCCTGGCACTCACCATACCAAAAACTAAACTTAGCAGCAGCACAACCAAAGCGAACTCATTCAGAGAAGAGGCACCGTCAGAGCCAAGGATGACAGTGCTGGTCTGACCAGTGTAACAGGCAAGCTGCAGACCAGGAGAGTAGAACCAGCAGAGCCACACATCCACCCTTCTGGTAACTTCAGCCCCAAGCTCTATATTAACCCCAAGCCCAGGAGGCAGCGTGTCCCAGCACGTCCGTCAAGAGAGCAGGATGGCAGGAACAAAACCAGGCCTGCTGCGGAGGAGCAACCACACCAACACCTGATGAGCTCAAATCACAACCCACTCGACAGAGATCCAGTCATATAAGGAAGCAATAAATTTCATCCCTACTTCATTTCAGGGCACTGGCTCTCATTTGCTTTAGCCGCATCCAACAGGAAGGACACAAACTGGCCCAAAAGCCCCTTTACACAGGTCACCTGCCTACCCAAGGCAGGGCAAACTGTCTGTGTGTCCACTGTTTCTTCTCAGTCTTTCCCAAATTAGGATAAGAGCTAGTCAAGAGACTCAAGTCCTCACCCCTCTGCTGTCCAGAACATTAATAAATGTATTAAAGACAGAACTTTGCTCTGTAGATGAGATTGCATTCTCTTCTCCAGGGGCAGTTGCCCAAAAGATGTTCCTAAGGCCTCATTTTCCCCAACCTATTCTAAAATACAGTATGCTGGGAAGAGATAGCAGACTAAAGGTGGGCAGCTAGTTAATGAGTGCTGGAAATCAGTGCCTTGTGCCAAACACCAGTAAGGCCCAGCACACATCAGGACACTTCCTGCTCCAGAGAGGACATCTATTGGTACTTCAAGGAGGAGCAATGCAATCTGGCCAAAAGTTGAGCTGGTCCCAAGCCCTTCACAAAACGAGCCAGAAAGACAAAAATGTTCCCTACTGAAACTCCTTCCCATCCCTGCCACACTGCCCTATTCCTTCTCCGTTTGCACTGGCACCTCCAGTGAAACCACCACTTGAGGACATCCTTCAGATAAGCTGTTTCTAAATCATCACTTGTTCTCCAGAAACAACTCCACTGCTCTGGTGGCCACCTCCACAGACCAAGGTGAGATGCAGGGCTCTCAAAAAGCACATATCATTTCTTAAGGGACATTTAAATTAACCAGGCTGCAAAGCCTCTTAAGGTCAGGCTGCATATACCTGAATGGCTGAAGCTCTGGACTGCATACCACTGTGTTGAGCATTAAACACTTCCCACAGGATAGCTAACATCCAAGGAATAACCTAAATGTCAAAGGAAACCATCTGAAGACTCTCCCACCCACTGCAAGACTGTTACCCTGCATCAGCACTCTCCAAGTACCAGCTCCTTTTGTGCCCTGCCAGATCTCAGAACAGCCTGCTCAGCACAAATGAGATAAATACAGCAACTTTTCACACACACACACACACCTTCAATCTCCACCCTGTTAATTGAGACCTACCTGATGGCTCCTGAGCAGCCTCAGACTTTACAGCTCCAGCCCATGAGTGCTCCCTGCCACCTCAGCCGCGCTGGCCTCTCTGGCTGCCAGCGTCACTCCTCAAGAGCCCCATTTGTTTCCCCAGGGGCTGGGGGAACAGGTACTTTAACACTTTTGCTGTTGAGCATATGCTACCTAAGGTCAAGATCTACTGACCTTTAGGTATGCTATGAAGTTGTTAGAGACCCAAGAGAAACTGAGAATTAAAAGGAGAAAAGCTGCAAACTACCACGTAAGACCTAGAGAAAAGCTGAGCCCTGGAAAAAGGCAAGGGATACAAGAGCACCAGGAAGGAACTCAACCTCAGGAATCCTAGCTATGCCTGAGCAGAAAAAGCAACAGCTGCCCCCCAGATCCAACAGTACAGTTGTTATACTAACAGCTGTCATTTAAATTTGCGCTCGAAGCTACTAGGCCACTTCCTCTTGATAAAACCTCTCTTGACAGAATATCTGATGATTCAAGAAGCCTCAACTTTCCCTGCAGTCTGCAAATCCAACTCACACGCTCTGGACAGATCCCTCATTTACCCGTCGTGCACTGTGTGGTTCCCCCATGCCTCAGGCCAGCTGACAAGGCCCGGTCACATATTCATGCAGTGTGTCCCTGAGCCTCGAGGCAATGCAGCAAACAAGGGCAGACTATTTGTTCACTGGATCACAGCATCCAGGAAACCTTCAAAAAAGTTAAGAAGCACAACACACAACAGATGTGAGAACAGTTCAGAAACCCACATTCCCATGCCTTCCTCCCCCGACACACACCGGCACACATATAAAAATGCACACTGCAAAATACCAGCAGGTTGCCTGATTTGTTTTTTTAACCTGCACTGACTCACAGCTCTAATCCTTCCCTCCCCAAGGACAACATGATGCGTTCTTAACAGCACATTCATCAGCTGTGTGTCAAGGCCAAGCACACGATGCCTGGTGAGTGCCATACCCTGCTGTAACCTTCTGACTGGAACCATAAAGCACCCCAAGTCTTGTCAGAATTTGGCCAGACTCTATCACAGAGAACTTAAGAATCTGACCAATTTTAGAGTGTAAAGGGATTTTTGCTTCTACGCATTCCTAGTAATTCTAGTAACTTCACAACTATACTGTCCTCTTGGTAAAACTGTTACTCTCTCTCCAGTTGCTGTAAGACTCAAACCCGTCACTGGAATATTGATTATGGAATAGGATTCTGAATGGGTTGTATATTTTCCCCATGAAGTACAAAGAAAAAGTAGCGAATGTAGTAATTTTCCCAATGTTTGGAGAAATGAGACATGACTGCGAAAAATGTGATTTAGGTGAGAATAGGTTCCTGTAAATGTTGTACAATGCCTATTTAGTTGGATAGCTGAAACACCCAGTCAAAACCACGTACAGATTTCTTTTGGATACAACAACAACAAAAAAACACTAAGACAGAGCAGAACAGCACCAAAGCAGTAAAGCAGGCAACCAGCACGTCACTTGGTTAGAGCAGCCGAGACTCACGGATGAATTTCATGCAGTAACCGTGGCAGTCAGGTTGGCAGCAGATCAGCTGCAAGCTGGTGCTCTGTGGCTAGCAATGCCCAAAGCATAGTTGCCCCAGAGCCTCGCAGCAGCCCCAACCTGCAAGCAGGTGACTACCAGTCTCTTCTCTGCTCACAGAGACCATGTAAATCCAGGCAAACAGAACCTGCTTATCTACCAACGTCCAAATTTCCTCCTTAGAAGTTAACAAGCCTCCCAAAGTCCTCCAGTGCTGAGGACAGGCGTGCTCTCCCCCCGCCAGCCGCCTTCACGGCTATTCCCCATTTCGCCGGGACGAGTCCAGAAGCACGCGACAAAGCCGCAGCGCTCACCTGTCTCAGCCTGCGGCTGCGGCAGCTCCTGCTCTGTGGCGGGGATGGTTTCTGTAGCTTCACCAGGCATTTCTGCGAGAAAAGCAAGCAAAAACAGGGCGCCCCAGCCCAGCTGTCAGCCCCGGACCGGCCCGGGTTAGGCCGCCGCCTTCCGCGAATCGCCCACGGATCGGGCCCGCGGGGAGGCCGCGCCCGGCCCGGACCCGCAGGCCCCGCAGGCCCCGCAGACAAGGGCCGCTGCCGGCCTGCGAACGGGGCTCCCCCCTCCCCGGGGCTGCGGCCCCGCCCGCCCCGGCGGCCGCAGGGCCCCATCGGCGGCGCCGGCCCATGCGCGCTGCCGCCGCCCTCCCTCTTGCCCGCGGCGCCGCGATCGGCGGACGGTCCGCGCGGCGGCGCCGGGCCCGCGCGGCGGCGGATGGCGCCGGATGGCGGCGGCGGGACTCACTGTGCGGGGAGCGGGGCCCAAGATGGCGGCGCAAAGAGAGCGAGCTGCTAGACGGCGCGACTTCCGGGAGCGCGACTGCTTCCGGGGCACGGGGCAGCGCTCGGTGCGTCCCGCCGGCCCGGCCCGGCGGACTCGCTTGGTGGTTCCGGCTTCCTCCTCGCTCCTCCAGCCCCACCCCGCGCGGGGGCAACAGAGGAGGAATGGGGACCCCCCCCCCCCCCCACCGAGTATGGGGCTGGGAGCCCCACGGATATGGGGCTGGCACGCCCACGGACAAAGATATCATGGACAAGGTGCCAGGACCCCGGCAGACAGCAACGTTCTGGGTGTGGGGCTGGGCCCCCCTGCACAGCACTGAGCCCCCAGGCATCCCCCCACAGCCGTGGGTCCGGCCCCATGCACAGCTCCGGGCAGGGACGACCCCGGCGCCCTCCACCCCGCCCAGCTCCGACCCACACGCATCGGCAGTGGAGGCAGCAAGAGCTGTTTAATGGTCTTTGTGCAAAAAGAGTACAAAAAGGGGGGCAGGAGAGGCTGGCGGGGGCTGGGGCATCCGCTGGCGGCGGTGGCACAGAGACGGCTCGGCCTCGGGACGCGGCTCGGCCTCGGGACGCGGGGCCCGGCTGCTGGCTCAGAAGTCTCCCTGTAGGTCTGGAAAGAGGAGAAACGGGGGTTTTTACCCCGAGAAGCGTGGCTTGCCGCGGTGCCGGGGCGGCGGCTGGGCGCTCACCGCTGCGGCGGAGCGCCTCTCCGCGCCGGGCGCGCTCCATGCCCTCCACGAACTGCTCCAAGAGCCGCACGTAGGGCGCCAGGCTCGTCCGCTTGTAGTCTGCGGGAGACGGGGCTGAGCGGGGCCAGGCCGGCCGGGACCCCCCCGCGGCCGCCCGGCCCCCCGCCCGGCCCGCTCACCCCGCGGCCGCCGCGCGGGCTCAGCCTCGCCGCCATCCTCCGGCTCGCCGGCTGCATCCAGCTCCTGGCACAGGGAGCTGCGGAGAGAGCGGCGGCAGCGGGGGGGTGAGGCGGTGCCCCCCGCTGCCGCCGCGGCCCCCGGCGTGCACCTACCTGATGGTGGGGACGGCAAAGGGGTCGAAGTGCTCCAGCCTCTGCAAATCCAGCGGCACCGAAACGCGCCCTGCGGGAGAAAGGGGGTGGTGGGGGGCTGCTGGGGAGGGGGGGCCACGCGGCGGGGGGGGCCGGGACCCACCTGTTTTGGGGTGGACGCTGAAGGGGCTCTTCAGCAGGTGCCCCACGCCTTTGCTGACGTTGATGTCCAGCCGGGGGAAGCAGTACTGCAGCATGATCTCCCAGTCGGCGTGGCACGGCGGGCTCTTCCCGGCGGCCGCGGGGCGCTGCGGCGGAGCAGCCGCCCGTCACCGCCGGCCCCGGCGCCATCGCCGCCGCCGCCGCCGCCGCCCCCGCGCCGCACTCACCCGCGTCCGCTCCATCCGGGCCCTCAGCAGCTCCCAGCGCTGCGCCGAGTCCCTCTTCTTGGGGAACTCGCCCCGCAGCGGCTCGCGGTGCTGTGCCGGCGGTTAAGGCCGCTCCGCAGGCGTTGCCGGCCCCCCTCCCGCTCCCGCTCCCCGCAGCTCCGGGAAGGATATCCTCCGGCACGAGGGCCAGCACCTTCTCCCAGCTCTCGCGGCTGCCCAGGATGTCCTGGCCCTCCAGGGCGTAGGCAGCGAAGTAGCGCTCCACGACGCTCACGGAGCGCCTGCGGGCAGACGGCGGCTCAGCCCCGCGCGCCCGCCCCGGCCCCCGCCGCGGCCCCGCCGCCGCCCACCTGACGAAGGGGTGCACGGGCTCCGACAGCGTCACCTTCTTCACCATCTCCGCGCCGCCCTGGGGGCACGGCGGCGGTGAGGCCGGGCCCGGGGGGGCTGCCCCGCGCTGCCCCCCAGCCCCGCCGCCGGCCCCCCACCTTCACCAGCGACAGGTACTCCACGGCGGCCCCGCGCAGCGCCGGCGACCACTTGCGCACCGCGTCGTCGCACACCCAGCAGTGGACACCCCGGCGGCCCGAGTACACCCAGAGCCGGTGCTTCACGCCCAGGTCCTCTGCGGCGGAAAGAGCCGGGCTCCAGCAAGCGCCGTGGCAGGCGGCGGTCCGGCACCTCGTGCTGGCGTGCCCCCAGGATCCCCTTCATCGCACCCCTCTGCCCCCTGCACCCCCAGCATCCCCCTCATTGCACCTCCAGGTACAACCCCAGGATCCCCCTCATCGCACCCCTCTGCCCCCTGCACCCCCAGCATCCCCCTCATCGCACCTCCAGGTACAACGCCAGCATCCCCCTCATCGCACCCCTCTGCCCCCTGCACCCCCAGCATCCCCCTCATCGCACCCCGGGCGCGCCTGCAGGATCCCCCTCATCGCACCCCTCGCCCATTGCACCCGCCCTGGGTGCTGCGGGGTCAGAGGCTATTGCACTGCGGGCCGTGGCTGTGCACGCCGTAAAAGCCGCAGGAAGGTGCGAGAAGGGGCACGGAGGCCCGGGGGCCTCACCCACGAGCGCCCGGTCGAGGACACGGATGGCGATGGTCATCAGGGGCCAGCACTTGGGGCAGATCTCGGCGGAGCTGGAGGCAGAGAGGCGTCGGGTGGGGAGCATGCGGCAGCTGTGCCGGCACCCCTGAGCCCGAGCCTGAGCCCGTCCCGCGCGCGCGGCCGCCCCGGGAACCTGCAGCACGTGCGCACGTCGTCGTAGTCCGTCATGTCGATGTCGAACACCAGCTCCTTCTCCTGCGGCTGGAAGGCGCCCGGGTGCACCGTGTTGTGCTGGTTGGGCTGTGTGCAAGGCAGGAGGCTCAGTCCCGCGCCGCGGAAAGCGGCCGAGCGGCGCCCCCTCCCTGGCCGCCCACTCACGCGGTGCGAGTACACAGCCCCGATGTCGATCTTGTAGGGGTTGATTTTCTGCAGCTCCCGCTCCAGCTCCTGGGGGCTGCCGAAGGACTGGAAGCGCAGGTAGATGTCGTCTCGCAGTGTGAAGGAGAACTCCCGCAGCTGGAAGTAGTTCTTGGCCACTGCAGGGGCCCGGCCGGTGTGGGCTGGGGCAGGGCCTTCCGCCCCCCAGCCCCCTCCCCGGCCCCGTGCTGCTGAGAGCCCCTCGCTCATCACACATGCCCCCAGCACCCTCCTGTTCACTGCCCCCCTGCTGCCACCCCTGCAAGTCCTCCCTTCATTATCTGCACCCAGGACCCCACTTCAGCACGTGTCCCCCCAGGGGGACCTCTACACTGCGCCTTTCCCAGCACCCCAGGACCCCCTTCATTGCACCCCTCTGCCCAGTGCGCCCCTGGGTGCACCTGCAGGATCCCCTTCATTGCACTGCTCTGTTCCCTGCACCCCCAGGAGCCCCCCACTCACTGCACCCCCTCCCAGCACCCCAGGATCCCCCACTCATCCCACGCACCCCCACGATCTCCTTCACTGCACTCCCCCCCAGCCATTGCACCCTGACCCCTGATCCCGGGACCCCTCCACTCATCCTCTCCATCCCCAGGACTCCCCTGATTGTGCCCCCCACTGCACCTCATCTCAGCACTCCCTGGATCCGAGATCCCCCCACTCATACTGTGCACCCCACGATCCCCGTCATTGCTCCCCCGCTCCTCGCGCCCCATCCCGGCACCCCCAGGTCCCCCCGGCTCATCGCATGCACCCCTTCCTCGCACCACCGCCCCCGCCCGCCGCGCCGCGCCGCGCCGCTGAGGCCGCCGCGCTCATCGCAGGCGCCGCCGGTCCCGCTCACCGCCGCCGTAGCTGAGCCAGCGGCCGTACGCGGCGTGCGGGAAGAGGCGCCGGTAGAAGACCGGGAGCAGCTCGGGCAGCGCCGCCGGCTCGAAGGGCGCCATGGCGGGAGCGCGAGCGCGGGAGCGGCGGCGGCGCCGCGCGTCCCCGGGGCCGCCGGGAGCTGTAGTCCGGGACCGCCCCCGGGCCCGGCCCGGCGCGGCGCTGCGGGGGCGGCGCGGCGCTGCGGGGGCGACACGGCGTTTTGGGGTACGCAGCCCCGGGGGGGGCGCGGGACTGGGAGCCGCACGGGATTGCAAAGGTGCACGCAGCCCGCGGGGGGCACACGGCTTTGCAGGTGGGGTGCGCCCAGCCCCTGCACGCAGCGTGGGGTGCACCCAGCCCCTGCACACTGCGTGGGGTGCGCCCAGCCCCTGCACACTGCGTGGGGTGCAGCCAGTCCCTGCACGCAGCGTGGGGTGCAGCCAGCCTCTACATGCAGCGTGGGGTGCACCCAGTCTCTGCACGCAGCGTGGGGTGCGCCCAGCCCCTGCACACTGCGTGGGGTGCAGCCAGTCCCTGCACGCAGCGTGGGGTGCAGCCAGCCTCTACATGCAGCGTGGGGTGCACCCAGTCTCTGCACGCAGCGTGGGGTGCGTCCAGCCCCTACATGCAGCATGGGGTGCGTCCAGCCCCTGCACGCAGCGTGGGGTGCACCCAGTCCCTGCACACTGCGGGGGTGCAGCCAGCCCCTGCACGCAGCGTGGGGTGCAGCCAGCCTCTACATGCAGCGTGGGGTGCGCCCAGCCCCTGCACGCAGCGTGGGGTGCACCCAGCCCCTGCACACTGCGTGGGGTGCGCCCAGCCCCTGCACACTGCGTGGGGTGCGCCCAGCCCCTGCACGCAGGGTGGGGTGCGTCCAGCCCCTACACGCAGCGTGGGGTGCGCCCAGCCCCTGCACGCAGCGTGGGGTGCGCCCAGTCCCTACATGCAGCATGGGGTGCACCCAGCCCCTGCCCACAGCGTGGGGTGCAGCCAGCCCCTACATGCAGTGTGGGGTGCACCTAGTCCCTGCATACAGTGTGGGATGTGCCCAGTCACAAGCACACAGTGTGGGGTGGGCCCAGCCTCTGCACATAGTGTGGGGTGCATCCAGCCCTCTGCACACGGTGTGGGGTGCGCCCAGCCCCTACATGCGGTGTGGGGTGCACCCAGCCCCCTGCACACACCGCAGGGCACACCCAGCCCCGTGCACGCTGCCTAGGGTGCTGGGGTGCGTGCAGCCCCTGGGGCAGTGGCCCAGCCCTGGTTAATGATTCCCCTCTGGCTGCACCAGGCAGTGGAGCCAGGGCAGCACCATGGCCCCCCTGCCTCTGTCCCCTCCCTGTGATGGTACGAAGCCAAGGGCCTGGAGCCAAGTTGCTGCAGCACCTCAAGGCCTCCGTGCCCTGTGCTGGGACCCTGCTGGGCCGATCAAGGGGCGGCCGGGGGGGTGGGAGCCATCTCCATCCCATCCAGCACAGCCCTACACTGGGCATTCGTGGGGACGCCGCGGGTGTCCGGTGCTGTGGGGCTGCATCTGGGCACATCTCCTGCAGCCTTTTCCCCAGTTGCGTGCTGCCCGCAAGGATGTGGCTGTACCTGGCAGTGCTGGTGGGGCTGTACCTGCTGCACCGGTGGCACCGGGAGCGGCAGCGGGTGCCCAACCTGGCCGAGAAGTACGTGCTGATCACGGGCTGCGACTCGGGCTTCGGGAACCTGCTGGCGCGGCAGCTGGACGCCCGGGGGCTGCGGGTGCTGGCGGCGTGCCTGACGGAGGCGGGGGCTGTGCGGCTGCGGGCGGCCGCCTCGTCCCGGCTGCAGACCATCATCCTGGACGTCACCTCCAGCGAGAGCATCGCTGCCGCCGTCGCCTGGGTTGAGGGACGCGTCGGCGACAGAGGTAGGGCCATGGTGCCCGATGCTCCTGTCCGGGCACTCCTGCGTCCCAGACCCCTTCTTGCAGGCGGGACGCTCCCAGGCTGCTGGGCTCACCCCTGGCTTTGGTGCCACATTTGCCCCAGCTCCAGCAATACCTTTGCTCCCAGCTCGGGCAGCACGTTCACCACTGCAGCAGCAGGTTGACAGGCAGCCCGCAGCCTTGCCCAACGCTGCCGGCAGTTGCTCCGCTGGGAAGGTCCCGTGCAGGCACAGCCGCCTTCCCCGTGCAGCGAGCAGCTCTCGCACAGGCACGGAGCAGCCCTGTGCTGCTCAGGGCGCTGGGGCTGGGGCTGAGCGATGGTGACCCTCCTCATCCCCTCTACAGGGCTCTGGGGGCTGGTGAACAACGCGGGCATCCTGCACCCCACCGCCCCCAACGAGTGGCTGCGCAAGGAGGACTTTGTGCGGGTGCTGAACGTCAACCTGGTGGGGCTGGTGGAGGTGACGCTGAGCTTCCTGCCCCTGGTGCGGCGCGCCCGGGGCCGCGTGGTCAATGTGGCCAGCATCCTGGGCCGGCTCGCCTTCTTCGGCGGTGGCTACTGCCCCTCCAAGTACGGCGTGGAGGCCTTCTCCGACAGCCTGCGGTAAGTGCTCCTCGCCGCTCCGCCGCCCCGCGGCCGGCAGGACGGGATCCCGCTGTGCCGGCCCCTGACGCGGCTCCGTTGCAGGCGCGAGCTCCGTGACTTCGGGGTGCGGGTGGCCATCGTGGAGCCGGGGTATTTCCGCACCAGCATGACGGACATTGCCCGCAGCCTGGAGGCCCTGGAGCGGTGCTGGGAGCGGGCGCCGGCCGGCGTGCGGGAGAGCTACGGGCAGCACTACTTCGAGAGCTGTAAGAGCCCGGCGGCAGGGAGGGCAGGGGCTGGGGCGGCCGGTGCCCACGGCGCTCACCCTCCTCCTCCTCCTCCACTCCCAGTCCACAGGGCCTTCGAGGCATTGCTGCGGACGCGCTACAGCAGTGACCTGTCGCCGGTCACCGGCTGCATAGAGCACGCGCTGACAGCGGTGCATCCCCGCACGCGCTACGCCGCCGGCTGGGAAGCCCGTCTGCGCTACATCCCTCTCTCCTACCTGCCCACCGCCCTGGCCGACTGGCTCCTGGCCCCAGCTCTGCCCCGGCCGGCCCAGGCACCCTGAGCCCACGGCCGGGACAGGCTGCCACCCCGGGGTGCTCTGTGGCTTGTCCATGGGGCTCGTGCCCCACCGGGGCTGTGGGAGCAGGGTGAGGCTGTGTATTAATAATAAAGCCAGGGCTGGCTGTGCTCGAGCAAGCAGTGCATCCCCGGCTGCGGCCTTCGAGCACCTGGGGGCAGCCCCCAGGGCGGCCGCTCTTTCCATTTCTGGAGTTGGGTGTCTCTGTGGGCGATGGGCACAGCAGTGTTTGCCTTGCGTGCCCAGCGAGTGCAGCTTATCTGGGGGGTCAAGGGTGAACGGTGGAGCCAAACACTGCTCTCTCGCGCAGTGGGTGAAAAGCTGTTCAGTGCTGGCACCTCCCCTGTCCTGTTCTGGCATGGTCGTGCCAGCTCCATCCTACGGGACTGGCCTTGGGCTGGGACGGGCGCCTGCGCAGCAGCGACATTCCTGAACTGAGGCGAGCGAGTTGCAGCGCAGCTGGCGGGGTCGGCTGCGGCAGAAACCCCGGACGGGCGCAGCCTGGCCAAGGCATCAGCGAGCGGGAGGTTGGCCTGGCATCGCACCTGCCCCAGATTCGCTGGATAGAGACTGCTCAGCCAGCAGCTGCTGTTGCAAGGGGAGAGGAGCAGGGTGGAGTTTGGCACAGCAGGACTGCACTGACCTGTGGACAGCAAACGCCCTTTGGGCTCTCAGCCCTCCTCTGCGGGAACTTATTTCTCTGGAGCCAGGAGGCATCGGCTCAGACAGGTTTCCCAGTCTGTCCGAGCAGCACCGGCTCCTCTCGCACCTTGGGGTCCCGCTGATCCAATTCCCACAGGTGGTGAGCACGTGCGCTGGGTGAGAAGAGCCTAAGCGATTAGAAACCTCGTCTGCTGGTAGGTCACCCCTGGCCATAAGGGGCATAACCAGGTGCTGGGCTCAGTGCTGCAGCACTGGGGTGAGCTGCAGCTGGGCTCCTGCCCTGGGCGCCCCGAGCAGCACAGCTAGAGTGGACCCAGGCATGGGAGCCCTGGCACTGGGGTGCAGCCGAGAGTGGGAACCCCAGCACCAGGGCAGACCTGAGCATGGGGACCCTCAGCACCAGGGTGGACCTGGGCATGGGAACCTTGGCACCGGGGCAGACCCAGGCGTGGGAACCATCAGCACCAGGGTGGACCCAGGCACGGGAATTATGAGCACTGGGGCAGACCTGTGTGTGGAGACCTTGGCACTGGGGTGGACCTGGGCACAGGAACTCCGCGAGCTGCCCTACGGCTGGGAGGACCTTGGGGCATCGTCGCGCTCACCCAGTGCCTCTGTTGCCCTGCCGGTGGGCAGGGGCCAACGGTGCAGCCCGGGTGCCGCTGCGCCATGCCTGGGGCACATTGCGGGTAGATGCTGCAAGGGCAGGTTTGCACCCGTCCCGGCTCTGCCTGGGCAAGACGTGATCCTGCAGCGCCTGGTGCTGGCGGCTGGGCCGGGGGTGCGCATGGAAGCTGCTGGTGAGGATGCACCACTCCCTAGAAAAGGCACCGCATGTGGGACAGCTGCTGGCATCATGCCAGCCTCATGGCTTTCAGCCTGCTTTGGGACACGTGATGGCCCACTAAAGCACTACAAGGTGCTACTGGGCCCATAGGACTGAGTCATGCCAAGGAGGCCATGGAGGGGCCGGGAAGGGGGCTGGGATGTGGCCCTGCAGCAAGGTACATGGGGGGTTGGAGCAGGACCGTGGGGCAGGATGTGGGGTGTGCGGCCACCTGGGGTGTGCGGCCACCTGGGGGACTCGGACAACAGTGGGGGGCTAAGACGGGGAGCAGGGCAGGTGCATGCCTCCCGCTGGGTGCTCAGCCAGCCCCATCACCTCCCGTGTGCCCCCAGCCCTGCAGGGATGTGGCTGTACCTGGCAGTGCTGGTGGGGCTGTACCTGCTGCACCGGTGGCACCGGGAGCGGCAGCGGGTGCCCAACCTGGCCGAGAAGTACGTGCTGATCACGGGCTGCGACTCGGGCTTCGGGAACCTGCTGGCGCGGCAGCTGGACGCCCGGGGGCTGCGGGTGCTGGCGGCGTGCCTGACGGAGGCGGGGGCTGTGCGGCTGCGGGCGGCCGCCTCGTCCCGGCTGCAGACCATCATCCTGGACGTCACCTCCAGCGAGAGCATCGCCGCCGCCGTCGCCTGGGTCGAGGAACGTGTCGGTGACAGAGGTAGGGCTGCAGCTCCGCGCACCCAGGCCGCGCTTGGCTGGGGGCAAGCGGCCCCGCGCTCACCCCGTGCTCCCCGCAGGGCTCTGGGGGCTGGTGAACAACGCGGGCATCGCCATCCCTGCCGCCCCCAACGAGTGGCTGCGCAAGGAGGACTTTGTGCGGGTGCTGAACGTCAACCTGGTGGGGCTGGTGGAGGTGACGCTGAGCTTCCTGCCCTTGGTGCGGCGCGCCCGGGGCCGCGTGGTCAACGTGTCCAGCGCGGCCGGCCGAATCGTGTTCTTTGGCGGTGGCTACTGCCCCTCCAAGTACGGCGTGGAGGCCTTCTCCGACAGCCTGCGGTAAGTGCCCTTCCCCACGCCGTCCCCTTCCCCACGTTGTCCCTGGCTGCGCTGAGCCTGCCCCTCACCCCAGGCGCGAGCTCCGTGACTTCGGGGTGCGGGTGTCCATCATCGAGCCCGGCTGCTTCCGCACGCCCATCGTGGACTCAGAGGCGGCGCGGGATAGCGTTGTGCATGCCTGGAGCCGCTGCTCCGACGAGGTGCGGCAGGCCTACGGGCAAAGCTACTTCTCCGCCTGTGAGTACTGCGCATAGGAGCTGGCAGAGCCCCAGCAGCTCCTGCAACTCTGATGCAGAGGGGCAAAGCAAGCGCCACGTCCCTCATTTTGTTCAGGCCAAACTCCACCAGTCGAGGTGGTGCCTGGCTGGGCCAGTCACTTTGCACTTTCTCCCCACAGACAACAATGAATTTCTGCAGCTCCTTTCCACGGCCAACTCCAACCTTTCCCTGGTCACCTCTGCCATGGAGCACGCGCTGACGGCTGAGCACCCGCGCACTCGCTACAGCTGTGGCCTGGACGTCAAGCTCCACTACATCCCACTGTCCTACCTGCCCACCTCCTGGGCCGACCGCTTGCTCATCTCCAACAGCATCAAGCCGGCCGGCAGCGTCTAGGGAGCCGCATGGAGCAAGGATGCCGACGTGACACTTGCAGCCACCATCAGGCTGCCAGGGACGGGCCGCAGCCCGCCAGCCCCGCGCCGCAGCACGCCGCGCGGGCAGCTCGGTGCTGGCAGCCGCCTCATTAAAAGCAATGCCACTTCCAAGCGGGTGTCGGGTGGCCTCTGTCACTCCCTCGCCTCTGAGAGTCTCTGTGCTTTGCAAAGGAACAAAACCCCACGTGCAGGGCTAGCCAGGGAGCAGGGGGACAAGGACAATCCATGAGACAGTGTGATAAATAAAATGTTGCAGGGCAGAGAAAACCAAGCAGTCACACTGGGGGGCTGCTGGTGTTGGCCAGGGGGAACCAAAGCTCCTTCTCTGCCCCGAAAGAGAGTGGCGGATGGGAAAATTGCCCCATTGCCCCCAAGGGATGCTCCCTCTGGTTTTGGGGTGACATGGCTCTGGAGGAGCTGCACCCCCGAACCACAGGTGCCAGCACAGAGGGGTGGGTAGGACTGGAATCATTTTGGAGTCGAGGGACGTCTCCCAACACGACCCCTAGGCCAGCCTGCAGCACGCCTGGCCGTGCCAGCAAGCGGTGGAGACACCGACTCCTTTGCCAAAAGCACTAGCAGAGGAGAAGGGCAAGGTACGGGGTGTTGCAACAGGGGGTTTGTGTCTACTTCTCTCCTGCACATGCGCCCGGATGCGTGTCCATGTTCCCGTGGATCAGTGCGGCTTCCCGCTGCCCCCGGGCTCTTCCCTGCGCGTGGGCTCGCCCCATCGGCCAAAGCGGCTAAATGCTTTGCGTCAGTGACGCAAGCAGAAGGAAACAGCGTTAGGAGACGCAGCGCTGCGCTGTGTTAAACACTGCGGGACGCTCCCCAAACCGGCCCCCTCCGGCAGCCGCTTCTGCAGGCAGGGCTGGAGCCCGTCGCGGCCGGGGCTGCTGCCAGCACAGCCCTGCTCGGGCTTCTGTGCGTGCCAATCCTGCGCTTGCCGCTGCCGTTCCCGTGCTTGCTGTTCCCGTGCCTGCCGTTCCCACGCTTGCTGCCACCATTCCCACACTTGTTGTTCCCGTGCCCACCGTTCCCGCACCCGCTGGTCCTGTGCCTGCGGTGGCATGGCTGCTGCTGCGCAGCTCCCTGCGCTGCAGCCTCGCTGCAAGAGTAATCATTAACCAGTGCCGGACTGGGGAGTCACAAGGTCGCTGGCAGAGCCGACACTGTGCCCAGTTGCACTGGTAACCTCCCTTGCGCTTGCCTCGCTGCCGGACGTGTGCAGAGCTCCCCTCGCCTTGCCCTGGCCCCCAGCCCTGCAGGGATGTGGCTGTACCTGGCAGTGCTGGTGGGGCTGTACCTGCTGCACCGGTGGCACCGGGAGCGGCAGCGGGTGCCCAACCTGGCCGAGAAGTACGTGCTGATCACGGGCTGCGACTCGGGCTTCGGGAACCTGCTGGCGCGGCAGCTGGACGCCCGGGGGCTGCGGGTGCTGGCGGCGTGCCTGACGGAGGCGGGGGCTGTGCGGCTGCGGGCGGCCGCCTCGTCCCGGCTGCAGACCATCATCCTGGACGTCACCTCCAGCGAGAGCATCGCCGCCGCCGTCGCCTGGGTCGAGGAACGCGTCGGCGACAGAGGTAGGGCTGCAGCTCCGCGCACCCAGGCCGCGCTTGGCTGGGGGCAAGCGGCCCCGCGCTCACCCCGTGCTCCCCGCAGGGCTCTGGGGGCTGGTGAACAACGCGGGCATCGGCATCCCCACCGCCCCCAACGAGTGGCTGCGCAAGGAGGACTTTGTGCGGGTGCTGAACGTCAACCTGGTGGGGCTGGTGGAGGTGACGCTGAGCTTCCTGCCCCTGGTGCGGCGCGCCCGGGGCCGCGTGGTCAATGTGGCCAGTGTCATGGGCCGGCTCGCCTTCTTTGGCGGTGGCTACTGCCCCTCCAAGTACGGCGTGGAGGCCTTCTCCGACAGCCTGCGGTAAGTCCTGCTCATCAGACCCATGCGCCTATGTCCCATGAAAAACTGGCTTGCGTGCTGCGGCATGGCCACTTCCTGCAGCAATGCTGGCATCCATGGGAAGGATGCCCACGAGCGTGGCTCCTGCTTCCCGCACGGCTCCCGCTCCTTTCCAGACTGGAGATGCGCCACTTCGGGGTGAAGGTCTGCATCATTGAACCGGGCTACTTCAGCACAGCTATGACCAGCGCTCAGATCCTTCACAATAATTTCCAACATGTCTGGGAGAAGCTCTCGGAGGAAACCAGAGCAAGTTATGGAGAGGCTTACTTCAAGAGTTGTGAGTACACCACCCAAAAGCTAAAGCGATGCTGCTCCTTTCCTGCAGCTGTAGCAAGACCCTGCAGCCAGCCGCCCTTCTTGGCTGAGTTTGGCACAAGGAAGGTGAGACTCGGCTGGCCTGACTGTCTCTGTTTGCCTCCGCAGCTTTAAAGCTAGTCCAGGAGCTGCAGAGTATGTGCAGCTCCAACCTGTCCTTGGTCACGGACTGCATGGAGCACGCGCTGACCAGCCAGCATCCTCGCACCCGCTACTCGGTGGGCTGGGATGCCAAGCTGCTATACCTGCCCCTCAGCTACCTGCCGTCGGCCTGGGCAGACGCCGTGCTCACCTGGTCCTACCCCAAACCCGCCCCGAGAACTCCATAGGCATCTGCTGGCAGGAGCATCCTGGGCCAGGCACATTGGCAGGGGCCCAGTGTCTCTGTAGAAGCACCTGAATTTCCAGTTATTCGATGCACATCTCATGACAACAAGCTGTCACCTGCCAGTGAACCCGTCCGAATCGGTCGCTCTGAGTCCTGGCCCGGCGGGACTCCGTTTCCAGCCTTGCCCAGGCACACCGGCAGCTGCTGCGGGAGAGCCTGGGACGGACGGTGTCAGGAGCAGTGAACCCTGATGCACATTAATGGGGGATTGTGGTTGCTTTTGCCTCAGTGACTCTTTTCTGGCCCGTTCACTGGGTGTTGGGGTTTAACATGTGAATAAAAGCAAGACATGCACAGTGTCAGTGGCCTTGCTCCTCGGCATGTGGCAGCTGGGCAGCAGCTGCCAAGGTGTCAGCAGTCTCAGCACCCAGCTCCCCCAGGACATCCCAAGCAAATCTCAGGGCCTTGCATTTCAGTACATATGCCTTGGAAAACATACGGAGCCCATTCGGCCTCTCCCGCGGAAGCAAGCTCTGTGCTGGCATCCCCGACGGAGCTGCGGCACGGGGCCTCCGGGAACCGACGCGCGGCCTCTCCCGCGCTGCCCCAGGCCCAGCCGTGCCCCGCGGCTGGCCCAGCCGTGTGGCGGGTTGTTCACCAGCAGTACCTGCAGGCGCGAGCACCTCCTCCGCCGCGCCGGGCACCTCTCCTCCCGCAGACCTGCTGCGGCGGCTGAGCGGCCCCCAGCTCTCGCGGGTCACCGAGGGCATCGAGGACGTGCCGCTCGCCTGCTTCCCCTGCAGCTCGGCCAGCTGAGACGCCAAGCTGCTCTGCCTGCTGCCCAGCTACGCGCCTGCCTGGCTCCCCAGCACCATCGGCCTCTTCCTGCCCACTCCAGGCACTGGTGAGCGCCCCTCCGCCCCTGCCCGCAGCCGCTCCGTAAAGCTGAGGTCCAGCAGGGCTGGGATCCCCCGGCGGCCGCCTCGAGCCTTCCCCCATCTCTGCTCATGCTGGCTTTTCCCTGCCTCTCTGTGTTTTTGCAGGCTGGTGCTTCTCAGCACCCAGATCTGCCAGCTCCGGAGATTGCTGCACGCAGCTGCAGCCCTTTGGCTCCCGTTGCCACCTCGTGCTGCCCTGGGACCTTGTTAAAAACCCCCTTTTTAGCTTAAAGCATGCTTTTTGCATAGCACCTGCTTTTGGGCCCTGCAGGTCCATGGTTCCTCTCTGGAGGGGGGAGGGGAGCAAGGGAGAGTACATGGACTTTGCAAAGTTCCCCCAAAACTAATTAGGCTTCACTTCAGCTGCCAGGGGACTCCCAGGGGTTTGCATCTGCTGCAGTGTCCCGGCTGTTCCCAAATGTCCGTGAAGCTCAGGTTTTGGGTGCTTTTCTCTGTAGATCATGAAAAAATCTCCTCAGCTCAGAAGCAGGACAGTCATCCTAAAATTACCATTCTGGAAAAGCTAGATAAAATTGCCCAGAGGAAGGGTTAGGGCCATACAGAGAGCTGCAAAGAGCTTATCTGCACCCAAAGCGCCCCTGGCTGAAGTTTGGGGCCTGAGGTCCAGGGAAAGGGGTGACAGGCCAGGAGCAGGACCTCTGCTCCCAGCTCTGTCCCATGCACACCCCCTCCACCCCGGCTTCCCCAGCCTGTACCCGGGGCCCAGGAGCGCCAGCAGCAATTCATACCGGGCTGACGAAGTGCAGCCGGGTGGGGGGGGCCCGCGGACCCGCACTGGGGCTTTGCTTGCAGCCCGGGGGTGCTCCGGATCCCGCTCCCACGCTGCCTTTCCCAGGAGCGCCGTGGGGCTGCCCCGGAGCTGATCCCGCTGCCCGGCTTGGGAGCCCTGCAGAGACGGGGGGAAATCTGGAGGTACCGGGCGGACAATGGAAGGAAGATCACCGGTGCAGGGCGAGGCAGGAGCCCCACTCGCTGCGGAGGAAGCGGGGCCGCAGCGATGGTGCGACGGAGCCCGTCCCCGCTGCCGCGCAGCCTCCGCCAGCGCCGCGCGGTGCCGCAGCCGCGGTGCGAGCGCCGAGCTGGCCGGCGGCGGCTGGGGCCCGCGCTGCGCCCGGGGCGCTGCGGAGGGCCAGGCTGGCGCAGGGACGGCACCAGCTTTGCCGCTCCCGACCAAAGTGCTGACAGGTAGGGAAGAAAACCGGGCAAACTCATCAGTATCCCTTATCAGCCTTTCCTCGTTGCCTTCCTGCACGCCGTTTATATAACCCGTGATCCGTCAGGCTCTGAAGGACCCCACTCCAGCCGGAGCAGTAGCTTTCCGGAGAGGAAATGGCCTTTTCCCATTTATCTGCAGACAAAGGGGAGAGCTGGGCCCTTAGCAGAGGGCAGGGCCCTGGCCGTGCCGGAGGCTGCCCCACTGAGGGCCAAGGGCCCCGGACCAGCCTGAGCCCCAACCCCGAGCCCCGGTGGGATGCGGCGTGCGAAGGGCTCCCTGGCCCGTCCTGGCAGAGCCCCAGCCCCAAACCCAAATCCCATCACAGCTGACTGCTGGCTAACAGGATTACCAAAGTGCTTTAGGCCTGTAGGAAGTGCTTTGCAGAGGGACTAATGGGAAGCACGGCTAGCGCTGCTCCTGCCCTAGCAGCTGTAGCATTGATTTTCGTCGCCAGGATGCTTGTGTGCAGCTCCATGTCCGAGGAGACACTTGTCCCTTAGCAAAGACCATGACTGCACCCAAGCTGCCAGGGGCAGCAGCACGGGGACATCTCGCTGCCTGCCAGCCCACTGCCATGGGCACTGCATAAGGGACAGACGCCCGTGGCGTGGCAGAGGCAGCAGCCAGCATCCTGCTGCTCCACCTCTCTGTCCTCTGTTTGCTCCACACGTATTTGCTGCTGCTGGTGCCAGCGGTGGCGGGGGCAAGAGGCCCCACGCCAGGGCTCCAGCTTCTGCTCATGACTTTCTCAGGGGCTGCTGAGGCAAAATAACTCATTTCATCTCTTTCTGCCTCATTTTTCTGATCTGTGAGATGGAAACAAGAATGTGTCCTCTGCCTCGCAGGGCAGTGGAAAGCCCCGCTGGTGGCAAAGCATCCCGGGATCGCTGAGCAGCGAAGCTGCCTGCTGGCGCTCAGCGCCCCACGGCGCAGCCCCAAGGCAAGGGCAGAGCCGCCGAGTTCCTGTTTGCAAGCATTGGGCCGGGTACCTGCCCGCGAAGGTCACCGTGGCCGGCGGGCTGTTTGCATGGCCCGACTTATCAGCGCTGCTGCGCTTCCCTGTTCCCACCGTGCCTTCCTTCCGAGCCGATTGTTGACCACAAATGTCTTGTCTGCACTTGAAAAGGAGATTTCCTGGAATTGTTTCGCAGGACTTGCAGCCCGAGGCAAAACGTTCTCCCTATCAGCTCCCTCCCCAGTGTGGGGGCAAGGCTGCAGCCCCCTCCCTTCCCCTGCGAAACCCCCCCTCCCGTCATCGTGCTGATGGATGGCCGCCTGCGTGGAGGGGTTTGGCCGAGATAGCCATCTGCAACGACCCCCCCCCCCGCACCTGATCTGACATCGTAGATGTCAAAACCTGGGTGTAGAAACCGTGCCCTGCGGGTTGCAACAGGTGCTGTCATTGCTGGGAGATGTTCAGCTTTTTGCCTTTTTTCCCCTCAAAGGAAAACCTGTGATGCCTGAGCATCCATCACTCTGAGAGCCAGGACCTCCGGGGCAGCCGACGGTGTGTTCACCTTAACCCAGCCGAACCCTGTGGGGCTGATTATCCCGGAGACGGGAAGAGAGCCCAGCTCAGCCAGGTCCCACCCCGGAGCAGCGATTCCTGCTCCCGGGCGCCCGTGGACGCGGCTCCCTCCACCCCTGCCCAGCCCCGCGGCCGCGCCGAACGCGAGCCCAGCCCGCGTGGGGGCCCGCCTTGGACGTCGTCTCGTGCTGGGCTGCCTCCGGATACCGGCCGGCCGCGGTCATTTCCTGCGGGAGCCACCAACCAGCCCACCCCGGCGCAGCCCCGCGGCCGCCGGCTCAGACGAGCGCAGCCCCCGAGGCGGCAGCATCGCGGCGGCCGTCCCTCCCACGGACACCCTCGGCTCCGCGCGCCAGGTGAGCTGTTGTCTTCCACTCGCCGCGAGCATCCTCCCTTCCACCCTCTTGCCGGCTCCTGCTGGAGCGCCGGCTTCCTCGGCACCTGCGGCTTGGAGGTGGCAGTGAGCCACGGAGCAGCTGGCACAGGCACGGGCTCCAAACACAGCGGCTTTTTTCGCATTCTCCAAATCTTTCGGGACTGGGTGGGGGGGAGGGTGGCAGAGGGCGCAGCGATTTGCCGCAGCAGCTGATGCTATGGGGGGAACGTGCGGGGCTGCGGTGCTCCGCGCTCGCTGCAGAGCGGCATGGTGGTGCAATTCCTCGGCAGCAGCGCGTTCCGCCGGCCCGTCCTGGAGGAGCCGCTCGTCTCCCGGGCTCTTCCGAGGGAGCCAGGTCTGCAGCGTCCTTGCCCAGCGGATGCAGCTGTGCCGGGATCGGAGAGCATTCACATTTGCAGCATAAAAGGGTGTTAAGGTCAATTACATTTCCCTGAAGTTTGTAATTTTGACACCTACTTGGAATTCCTGATGGGATCCTAGCGACACGACGGGCGGTGGGGGGGGGGAAGGAGGTCCAAGAAAAAATCTGGATAATCTTAAAAAGCAGGTGCAGATCAAGGTCTGGGGCTGGGGGAGCGCTGACACAGTCTCAAGCACAGGGAACAACCCAAACACCTGATGTGCCCACAAACTGCAGCAAGTATCTTGCTTCTAGCCTAATTCAAATTTGTCTGGCTCCAGTTTCCAGCAGTTTGTTCTTGTTCTGCTTTTCCGTTCATGGGGAAGAGCTCTTCAGAGACTGGGAAATTTCTCCCCTTGGAAATATGCAAATGCAGCATTCAGGTCACATCTGAATTACCTTTTTTTTACTTATTTTTTTCCCCTGTTGTGAGGATCTCGGTAGAGGGAGCAAAGCCATGTCTGAGAACCTCCACAAGCTTCCACACTGCAAAGCCCAGGGTTGCACCCAAATGTCTCTGACTCAAGATTAGCCCCTTACTGATGAGCCTTTTTTTTTCTCCTCTGTAGGAGATGACAATTAGAGTAGAGAAGGTGCTTTGGGGAGGACTCCCAGAGCACCATCACAGCTCTCTGCTGCTCTTGAAAAGCTGCCATTTCAGTACTTTCCTTTTCTTTGCAGCTACCAGAATGGCTGAGGCGACCACTGCCCCGAGCGAGACACACACTCTTGGGAACGAGTACGGGGACTACCACAACTGGACAGAGCTGTTCCACCTCCTGAACTATACCTTCACTTTCTGCGAGTTCAGCCTGGATGAGAATGTCAAGCGGGTAGTCCTCTTCATCCTTTACCTGGTCATCTTCGTGGTGGGCTTGGTGGAGAACCTCCTTGTTATCTGGGTCAATTGGCAGACACGGGGCAACAAGAGCTTGGTGAACCTCTACATCATCAACATGGCCATCGCTGACCTTGGGGTGCTGCTCTCGCTGCCCATCTGGATGCTAGAGGTGATGCTGGATTACACATGGCTCTGGGGCAGCTTCCTCTGCCGCTTCACACACTATTTCTATTTTGCCAATATGTACGCCAGCATTTTCTTCCTTACTTGCCTGAGTGTAGATCGCTATGTGTCCTTGACGACTTCCTCCGTCTTCTGGCGTAAGCATCAGCACCGTGCACGTCGCGTCATCTGTGTCTGTAGCTGGATCTTGGCAGCAGCAATCCCATTCCTGGAGGTTGCTCACATGCAGCTGGTAAATACCGGAGACCCCATCTGCATTTTCATGGCACCCTTTGAGACCTATGATGACTGGGCCCTGGCGGTCAGCTTAGCCACCACCACCATCGGGTTCCTCATCCCTTTCCCCATCATAATGGTTTTCAATATCCTGACGGCCAGGTACATCAAACGCACCAAGCCAGAGAGCAGGAAGCACTGTCTGCTCATCTATGCCTACATTATCATGTTCCTCCTCAGCTGGCTGCCCTTCCACATCATGCTCACACTGCTCACCCTCGACGGCAACCACATCATCCTCCACTGCACCTTTGCCCACTTCCTCTACTTCTTCTACGACATCATAGACTGCTTCACTCTGCTCCACTGCGTCATCAACCCAATCCTCTACAACTTCCTCAGCAAAAACTTCCGCAGCAAGCTCATTTCTGCTGTGGTTAAATACATCCCCAAAGACCAAGCCATCCAGAAAGGTGCAGACAGCTCCTCCTCCACCACGCAGCACTCCATAGTCATCACAAAGGATGGCAACCCACCCAACTAAGCAGGGATTGGACTCTCCCACTCCTCACTGGCAAGTGGTCCCATGGGAGCAGCCAGCTTCTGGGACTCACTGAGGTCAGTAAGATTATTTTCCCTGGTGATAAGCAGACACTTTGCTTTTAAATAGCATTTCTTGGCTGGCCACCTACTGTGTTCTGAAGGCAAGGGGAGGGGCAGAGTGCCAAATGTGAAATGAGGTGGTGTGGGGAGCAACAGACATTTTATCTCTGATGTGCTGCTGTATCAGATCTATTTAGCTAAAGAAACAATAAGAGAAAGAGATATTTCCTGTTTTTCAAAAAAAAAAAAAAAAAACATTTGTAATAATAAAGTATATTACTCTGTCTGCTCTGAAGTCTGAACACAAAGTCCACCAGTGGGACCTGACCCAACCTGACCTGACCCTCCTACTTCCCTCTAGCTATGCAACCTGTGGAACAAGCAATACTTTTCCTTTACCACAAGTTTTTCCGCAATCCCAGACTTTTACTTACACATGCGCTCTGCATATACCACACTGTAAAGCTATCAAACAAAAGTTGTCCTTTTTCTGTGATGCCAGCCCAAGGAGGAAAGACAGGAAATTTATTCCTTTGAAACACAAACCTTAATTCCCAGTGCCCGGCAAACAGTTGAATGACTGACTTTACAAAATCGAAGGTGATGCAGCGTAGAGGTGCAGAGGCCAATACAGATCTGAGCTTTAAACATTCAAGATCAGCCACTTGTGAAGAACAATTTTTTTTAAACCAGCAGTAAATGAGATGGTTAAAACCAGGCTCCACTATGCCTCTGTGCTTTCAGTGTGACTGCTGATATCAGACTGGGCAACAGAAGGTTCCCAGTTTGTGTTTTGTAGGAAGAGACCCATTCCATTAAAATCAGCCTCCTTTAAAGCATCTTGTATCAAGTTTCTAAGGTCACTCGTCTTGTTTCTAAATTTTGGCAGACTCCAACAGTCCTTATGTATAACCTTCAGTCAAGGTCACAAGATCTCGCAGTGCATGCTTTCAATGCATATGTGTACAAATATGCATTTTTCTGTTGTGTAAGAAACTAGAGCATCCGGAGAAAGTTCATCTTTCCCTGGATTCTGCTAAGTCACATGCTGCAGGTCAAGATCTTAGTAGGGGAAGGTGAAAGAGTGACAGTCACTGGGAGTTAATAAATCTGCCAAAGGCCTTGAGCTGCTTAAGAAACACATAAAACACATTAAAAAAAAGCAGAGCATAAACAAATTGGACAGGATCTGGGGACAGGATGCTTGCACCACAGAAGCAATGGGTGGAGGGCAGGATGTCCCAGATTGCTGGAGAAGCCCACAACCAGGGGTTAACATGGAATCATGGCTATTATGGGAAGGGCTGGGAACAGCTCTGCTATTTAGAGGGGTCCAATGCCAGGAGTACTGCAAAGTACTTGAGGCATCCTTCTGCAGAGATGCTCTTTCTTATTACTAGAAAAAAGTGCGCTTGACTGTGGAAGGGAGCAGCTAGGGAAGAAGTCATTCCCTCAGACTCAAACAGCAGCTTGTTAAGAGAAGCAGTTTATATCTGTTCCTCTTTCTTAATTATATTAATTATACAGTTTCACAACTTGACCGTGTAGAGCAGCTTAGATTGTAAGCCCTTTGGAGCACAGACCATCATTTCAGATCTGCATCTATACAGCACTTTTCCTGCTTCGTCCCTGTGACTCTCCTGGTCACAAACACACGCAGTAAAACAGAGCAGCCATAAAGATGGAAAATGTTCACAGGAAGGCAGTCACTTACCACTGACCTGACCCACAGTTCTCATCCAGAGCATGCCTGAATCTTCTTTAAAACTTCCTTTTGCTAATGCTCTGTTATTTCCACTAAAGAAATCAGACTAGTACACAATAAAAAGACATTTGGTATGTGACATAACCAGGACAGCAATATATTCAGTTTCAAGTTACTTAAACATCTGAAACTCTGTATTTGACCTATTAAACATTTTTTTAACTCTCCTAATGCATCTGCCACTTTGTATACCGTAATTCACAGACCCCAAAGCCAGAGAGGCCTCAAATTGCTGGTGGATGAGCCATCAATGTGCCCTTGTGGCCAAGAAGGCCAATGGTCTCCTGGGGTGCATTGGGAGGACTGTTGCCAGCAGGTCGAGGGAGGTGATCCTGCCCCTCAGCCCTGGTGAGGCCTCATCTCGAGTACTGTGTCCAGTTCTGGGCTTCCCAGGACAAGAGAGACATGGAGCTGCTGGAGAGAGTCCAGCATAGGGCTACGAGGATGATCCGAGGACTGGAGCATCTGCACTATGAGGAACGTCTGCGAGAGCTGGGCCTCTTCAGCCTGGGGAAGAGAAGACTGAGGGGGGATCTTATCAATGTGTATAAGTATCTGAAGGGAGGCTGTCAAGGGGACAGGGACAAACTCTTTTCAGCTGTCCCATGTGACAGGACAAGATGCAATGGGCAGAAATTGAACCACAGGAAGTTCTACCTGAACGTGAGGGGGAATTTCTTCCCTGTGAGAGTGACAGAGCACTGGAACAGGTTGCCCAGAGAGGTCGTGGAGTCTCCTTCTCTGGTGATATTCAAGGCCCGCCTGGATGCAACCCTGTCTAACGTGCTCTAGGTGACCCTGCTGAGTAGGGAGCTTGGACTAGACGATCTCCAGAGGTCCCTTCCAACCTTACTGATTCTATGAAATGAACCCACACAAACTATGCAGAATTGCACTTAGTGCTTTCCCCACTGATTTGGGGTCGAAACCCAGCAAGTCTTTTTGCTGGATCATATGGCCCTCCTTTAAAGTTTTCTCCATTTCTCATGGTAAACTGCTGCAGGAATGGGTTCCTTTAGCCAAGTATTCTGATTATCAAATATATACTCTAAGGCCACGCTCCAAGCTTGAATTTGTCTAATGTCCATTCCTGGTCACCGGTCCCAGTTTCAGCACGCCTGGTTTCTCAATCTGCTGCACTGGCAGGCACACTGAAGCAAATGAATGTGCATGCTGTTCCTTGTCTTGACTTAACAAGAAATACGAACTCAGAGAATCTCCTAAGTCGTTTCTAGGGCAAAGCAGAGTGGCTAATAAGGGCTCCGCTCCCAACCTGTTATAGAAGCAGTTTGCAGTAATGCCAGAGCATGCTCTTCTGTAACTGTTCTAACTGCTCTGGTGCTGGGAGAAGTGACTAGGAAGAAGTGTTGGGGCTGTTCTGACTTATTCCATGAATCTTGCAAAACATTGTAGACCACAGCACAGAAGCAAGATACCAGGAATGGGCCATGTGCTTTCCCAGGCACTCTTAAAAAGAGAGAAATGCCAATCTGAAAATGTAAAGAAACTTCAAAAAAAAACCCAAAAAAACAAACAAAAAAACCCTCAAGGTACAAGTGATCAACATTTTTCATTTTATTATTCTAAATAAAAACCACACTTTGTGCTGAACAATGGAGTATAAAAGAACCCGATGTACAACGATTTTAGACATCTACTGTTTGGGGAGAAGTTTACAAAATATACAAAACTTTACAGCAAATAGATAGTAAACACTTAAATATCAGGAGGTCAGTACCTACTATTAACTTAACAAAAAGGTTAGACAGCAATTCAACTCTTTTTCTTTCTTCTCCTTAATTATTTTGTTAAGAGATCTGGATCCGTTGAGAAAGGGGAGAATAAAACAAGACTGAATTTTGTGTTTTAAAAATTAGAATAAGACCAGTCTCACAGTACTGCCTTTGGGAGGTGGATTATTGTGTCAGGGTTTCAAGACAGCTAGCCTTGAAGCGGTGTGCAGTGGCTGCTCCTTGCCTGAGCCATTCCTACTGCGGAAGTCAAAGGCATGCAGCTTGCTTCAGGCTCCAGTAGTGTGTGAGAACCCACAACCAAACAAAACACTGCAAAAGCAGCTGAGAAAACTAACAGCAAAGTATTTTCCCTCTATATTCTCCTATTTCATCACGAGGATCCCAAAGCACTTTACAAACATGAATTAAACCTCACAGCCTCCCCGAGTGAGGTAGGTAATTCCTTATTATCCCCCACTTTTACAGACGGGGAGGGAGAGGGTGGGGAAGCAAGGCAAAGAGGCGAACAGATTTGCCAAAGGTCGCACAGTGAGTCAGTGACAGACTGAGGAACGGAACCAGGAGCTGTGTTTCCACTTCAGCCCACTGGACACTACTGCTTCCCTAACCGCAGCAAACAGCGTTTTGCTTCTCAAGCAGAGCTGGAGCACGGTTGCAACCTGGCCCTCCTGACCCCGATGCCAGTGCTGATGGAGATGGCTCAGAGAGCCAGAGTCATCACCAGGATATGTTTGTTGTGACACAGCTGGGTCAGACCCACAGCCCCGTTGGCCAAAGCCGTCTGCTTTGGATTCAGGATTAAAGTACAGCAGAGATTTCTTATCTGTAAACTCCATCCAATCCTGCCCTCCTGAGCCACAGAGCTTCCTTGAGAAACACTGGAGCTCCTAGCCAGAGTGACTAGGCTAAGAGACAGCCACATCACCAAGAGGAAGAGGAAGACAGAGGGCTAAAGCTGGCCATCAGCTTGGAGAAGTGCTGAGGCCCCATGCACCAGGGCTATGCCATCAGGGGTTACAGCCATGGCTAAAAGCCCAGCACACCCAGTGGAAAGGCTCTGGTATTAGGCACACTGGGCAGCAGTTCTCCAAAACACAATGGCTGGGTCCTACCATTGGATTCCTGGGAAGGGAGAGCTGAGATCTTGGACCCCTCTTGGAAAAAATCACCATTTTGCAAATCCAAGGAAGAGCAGTGACACAAGGCCAGCACATCCAGAGAACACTGTAGACCAAAATCCCATTGCCACATTCCCTTGAAAACTTGCTGCTGATCTCAGAATATTTCACATGGGAATAGGAACAGTTCATTATAACATAGGAAAGAATCAAAAGAAAAAAAAAGAAAAAAAAAATAAACAGCAGGGAAGTGATCTCTCTGTCCCTATCCCCACTCCCCAAAATAACCAGCAGAAAATGGGGTGGGCTTTTGCTTAGTGTTTCAGTGTAAAAGCTTCTCTTTTTGGTTTATGTGCACAAAAGGCTTTTGTTTCACAGCTTAGCTAGATATAGGGCTACAGACGGTTACCACTTGGCAGTGCCCCAATCCATCTAAAAGCTCATCACAGCTTCTGGGACATTTTAGGAGGATCTAGAGGCTTTAAAAATTCAGTTATCCTAAGCCTAGTCTGCCTCCCTCAACATCATTCATAGCAATCTCCAGAGCATACCACATTCATTTCCCATCACCCTACAGTCTTCACAGAATCACAGAATGGTTGAGGTTGGAAGGGACCTTGGGAGACCATCTAACCCTAACCCCACCACACCCCCGTTCAAGCATGGTCACCTAGATCATGTTGCCCTGGATCCTATCCAGTCAGCTTTAGAACCATCTTGTCTACCAAGCACATCTTGCTACCATCAGGAAATGAAAGAATCTCCACAACATAGAGAGCTCCTCAGTGGAGCCTCCAGTGAATCACTGTCAACTCTCCACACTTTTCTAGAGCACCATGCATTCTTGGTGTTTTTTTTAATTAAAAACACTAGGCAAGATATAGTTCCACAGACCTGTTAAAGATCACGCACTAAGGCCTGGTGGGTGACTAGTGGTACCACAAGATCAGAGTTTGGAAGCCACAGCTTCACCTGACAAGCATGGAATACCCTTCTCAATCTCCCATGAGAGTTAGCTATCATTTCAGTATCCATTTTCCTCTTGCAAACATGCACCAGGCACCAAAACATCAAGAGCATGAGTCCAGTTTAACACTACCAGGACAATGTCAGCTAGCCTCAAACTTGGCCAACATTACACGGGCTGTGGAAGGGATGCAAAACTCCTTAACAGCCTTGGTTTCTCCTTTTCCTCCCAGGCAAGGTCTGTTCCTCTGACACCTTGTGTTTCTGTAGTGTGATCTGACTAAGGTATTGCAGCTCCATAGGGTGACAGAGGATTATCTCAAGCTTTGGACAAAAGAGCTTTCTGAAAAGAGGTATCGTGTCCATGCAGGGATCAGCACTGCCAGGTGGAGCGCAGCTTGACACAGGGCTGTTGTCTCTTGCCCCTGTGAGAGCTAAGCAAACTCTGGAGCTACTGAGGAGGGAAACGCAGCTTTACAGGCAAATCAAAGAGATCAGCTGTAGATGGGGAAGGATTCTGTGTACGGAGCTAACAATCAAAAGCCTTCAGATGCAACCAGCAGTTGCACACTTGTATAATCTCCACTCCCTCCATTCTTGGGAAGGGAAGACCAACTCTTCCTTATTCTCCTGGACAGCAATTTACACAGGAGACAAGTGAAAAGCTCCTTTCAAACACTGGAGTCTCAGTTGCATTACAATGCCACTACATCCCAGCATGCACAGTCCTCCTTCCCATTCTGACAAGCCCCTTCCTCAAACCCCCTTCTCCAATGCAGCTAGCATTGAAGGGAATGTGGCTGTCCCTCTCACTCTGCCACAGAACTTGCTTCACAGGACTGCAACAGGGACAAGACTTAAAGGAGATTTGCTCTGGACAAGGAAAGCTGTAACAGGAGCAAAATGACCCTGCTAGGTGGTTGCTGTACCTCAATAAATTGGTACAGAATAAGAAAGGATGGAGGCTGTTATTGCCCTAGGATGCTAAATAGCAACATTCACTAAGTGCTTTGCATCTTCCACACGCTTTGCAGATATGAGCCAGTAATCTTCACCACACTCCAGGGAGGTAGGTAGGTACCACAAGTGTTACCATCCTCATTTTACAGATGAGGAAACTGAGGCAAAGAGGTGAAGTGACTTGCCCAAGGCCACAATGGAGTGGGGGGGCATAAACCCCAGAAATTCCTAGCTCAGTAACCATGCGTCCAGATCATGCTGCTCCTCTGTTGTGGGTTGTCCCTTCAAGAGGGGGAGAAGGTGGGATGACTTCAAGAATTAACTCTTTTACAGGGTTTGCAAATCACTAGTTTTGTTTTGTAACAGTATATCTTCACAGAAGCGCAGGAGCCCAATTTACTATACAACTGTGGCTTAAAAGCCCTGAGCGCTTCCTGTTTGTGAGGTAGTATGAGTTACCTAAGGGCAGTTATAACTCATGCTGTGGTATTTGAAATATTCATTCCTCTCCACCTCTGCCCCACAGCAGGATAACATGGGAAAAAGCCAGTTCCCACCCTTCCTGGTGTAAACATTACAAGCATGGGATCGATCTTGCTAGCACAGCTGGAAAAGCCCACTTTGCAGGAAAGCGCACAGCTCTGAGGAGGAGTCCCAAGCCTGTGCTTGACGTATGTCCAGGACAGGCTGAGATACACATCAGTTATATTCCTGCAAGCTTCTGAAGCTGCAGCCACCAGCTGGCATGTGCTAAAGTTACAGCATTATTCAATAAAAAAAATGAAACCAACTTACATTGGCACCAACAATATCCTGCAATACACATTTCGCAGTGAGACGTCTGGGACGTGGTGATTTACTGCATTAACCACGGGAGGGGGCTATCCTTTTAGCAGAGAAAACAGTCCTTCTCAAAGACACCTTCCTGGGAGTTAAGGCAACGGTTTCATCAAATCCTTGTCTGCTGGGATTTACGCAGGCCTCAGCAACCCTGCTGCTCTCAGACATCCAATGCTTCCAACGACTGGAAGCCCTCAGATGCACACTGTGTCGGCAGAGCTCTATGTGCACAGCTGCCATAAGCACACAAATCAGAGCTGAGGGGATATCAGCACGCTCATGATGGTCAACCATGGGCCAGCAGAAGTTAGGCATGACTATTCCATCAAAAATTATTTCCTAAGAAGCAGCCAGCCCCATAGCATAAATCTGCTTCCCTTGCCCTCTCCAGTTCAGTGATTCTTCTGAGAGATATCTCTGCTCAAACATCCATCTCTTTCCTTCAAAGCAGCCATCCCCTCTGCTCAGACTGCTCTCTTCAAAGCGGTGGCGTTACTCCTTCATTTCCCTTGTTTTGAAATGGGGGGGGGGTCATTGAAAACTTGAGAGGCATGTCATGGGGATGGCAGTGAAACTGCCAGCTGCACTCTCTGTTCAGACAGGCCTCCCAGAGACCACAATCACAAGAGGCACTGATTGGGAATTGCCCTTCCGAGCAACAAATCATCCTCCTATTAATTTGTTCCTAGGTACCCCTTCTCATTTGCATGTGCACACACACATGCTGGTTGCTAATCTCCCCTGCAGCGGAAAGACAATTTCAAGGCTGATTTTGTGACACAGACTTTGCTTACCTCCTCACGATAGCAGCAGAACCCCAGTGATGCCTAGAATGAGTCTCTTTTTTCCTGTCTTTTTTCTTTTAGTTATTTTTTTGAGTCCAGTACTGTCTTGCTCTGGCTCTGTCCCTCTCTATTGAGGTCAGGTTTCAAAATCTTAGCAGCATCAGTTTGTGGGTAAGCTCAAACTGAGAGTTAGCCTAATCAAATGGGCTAAAAGGTTAAAAAAAAAAAAAAAGATTCAAAACTCAGCGTGAAATGCTAAAAACACAGAACTCAATGTCCTCTAACAGGACCAGAGGTAAGTAAACATGACAGACTTCTTGGAAATAGTGATTTAGCTTACATACTGTTAATTTGTACAATGCCAATTGAAAAAGCCCTAGTAAGGCCTAAAACATTAAAAAGAATAGAAAAGGAGGATTCCATCCATGATGTCTGACCATTAAATAAAACAAATGACATTTTTCCACAGCTTCTGTAATTAGCATTTGCTCCTTTGCTGGTCCAGTCCCATCTCACCCAATCAGCTGTCCGTGTTTTTCTCCGCATCTTTGGAATGGATAATATACATGAAAGTCTGTTCAATGGTAAAGTCAGGGGGCAGGCTGCCTTTGTGCACACCTATGTGCTTGCTCATAAGGTTGAGTGTGGAGCTATAATGTCCACATACAGTACATCGGTACATGAGGGCTCCAGAATGCGTCCGCAGGTGGCACTTGATGGTGGAGCGGCCACGGAAGAACTTATGACACACTTTGCACTGGTAGGGCTTTTCTCCGGTGTGAATCCTCCGGTGGTAGTTGAATTCACTGGTGTGGGCAAACCTCTTTCCACAGACTTTGCAGCTGTACTTACTATTGCCTGGTTGATTTTGCAGTGCCAAGTCTTCACTCAAAAATTCTTCAGGCAGCTTCCTCTTCTGGAGGCCCTGCTGCTGGAGACGGTCACCAAAGCTCGGTCGGATGTCCAGGCTGCCCCCACATTTGTGCTGGCTGACATGATAACGATACGCTGCTTCCAGCTTAAAGCTCTGGCCACAGAAATGGCACCGGAAAAGAGCCTCCTCCATGTTCTGGTGAACAGCCAAGTGTTTCTCCAGAAGGTGTCGATCTACAAAGCTGTTGGCACAAACAGAGCAGGAGAAGACCGAGATCCCCAAATGAGACAGGGTGTGCCACATCAGACTGCAGAGGTTGAGGTGCCTCTGATCACACACACCACATGTTTGGCTTTTCAAGTTCACGTGGTCCAGGATGTGGCTGCGGACAGTGTGGAAATCTTTGGCCAAAGGCTTCCCGCAGGCAGCACATGCCAGCTCTGAGCCAGATCCCCCACCAAACATACTGATCTTCCCTGGGAGAGGGTCGCTGGGGTGGATAATGATGTTATTGTCAAACACTCCTTCTCTTCGGTGGAGGGTAAGCTGCCACTGGGTGAAGAATTTGGTCTCACACATGTCACAGGAGAAGAGAAAGATCCCGATGTGGGACAAAACATGAGTGACCCTGGAATTCCGATCCTGAAAGTGAGTCTCACAGACTTTGCAGTTCCCAGTGAGCAGATCAACGTGATCTCTTGCGTGCTGGCGGATCAACTGGATGTTGGGTTCCAGGACCTTTTTGCACACCTGACAGGGCATGGCCTTGCTTTCCCGGCTGTCATTCTCAAAGGTCAGCTCTTCTTCACTGTCGTCACTCAGCTCAATAACTTCTTCTGTTGGGCCAAGCTCTTCACTCGCATCTTCAAAATGTAGTTCATCATCCCCCAAGTCTTCCAGCTGAAGCTCATCCATCTGCCCAAAACCTTGCTCTTTGGAGTGATCGCTGTTGCTGGGACAGGAATTGCTCCCCGTGGAGATGTCCAGGGAAGTATCAGCAGTAAAGAAGCCACCCTTGCTGTAGTCGCCATTGCTCTGGACTTTATACTGTTGGCAGGAGCCTGTACTGGTTTGAAGACCAACATTTACACTGCCCAGGTTGGGCTGGGTTGCCATACTTGTGGCAGGAGCAAACTGCCCTTGTTCTGATTCTTGTTCTGTCTTAGGAGGCTGCTGATGCATCAGGGGAAGAGTCTGGCTGGCCTCATTCACGGTATTCCGGTCACACTCTTTGTAGCTGCCTGCCACTTCTCCATGCAAGATGTAATTCCGTTCGGGGCCAAAATGTTCCCCACCGCTCCGGATTTCACCCAAAGAATGTTTCTGTTCTGACGAGGTGCTGCTCAGAGGGCCTGACCGGCCTTCGCCCATGGACAGAGAGGACTGCTTTGTGATAGCTGAGCTCTCCAAGTCAGGGAAGGTTGAATGGCAGGCCTTCAGCAGATCTTCCATGCCCAGTCGCTCTGCCACCTCGTAAATGACACCCACATTGATTAGGTCTGTGAAGAGCTCTGAAGTGTATACAAAGCTGAGGATCTTCTCAAAGTTGGCTGGTGTGATGAAATCCACTACATAGGTCCTGGCAGCATCCAGCCCTGTGTTCAAAAAGAGATTCTGGAAGTAGCCTGCAGCGCAGGCCAGAACAGCCTTATGTGCAGCAAAAGAGCGGCTCCCCACCAGAATGGTGACATCACACATGGTCTCGGAGAGCCTGCACTTGTTGAGTTCCTTCAGCAGGTTGTTGGGGTGATTGGTGCTATGCAACTTGATTCTCATGCCCATCTTAGCAGCTGCTCAAGAGTCCCTCTCCTGGTCAGCTTCCTCTTCACGCATTCATCAGTTGCATGAGCAGGAGGTGCTTGGCATCCAGAACCTGGCAGGGCAAGGGGCTCTAGAGAGAGGAAAATGTGAAAATGAAAATGTGAAACACTAAAATGAAAACATGAACAGCCAGAGAGACATCACTCTAGTCTGGGAAGAAACATACTATGATTTTCACACCTTCCTAACAAGCAACAGGAAAGAGCATAGCTGCTTAGATGAAGAATGATTAAAACCTATCTTGTAATTTCAAAGACTGACTCTTCAATGGAAAGACACAAATAGACAAAACAGAAAGCCATTTACTCTGTCAGTGACGGTCTGAAGTTCCCACTTCAATTCAGGCATGAACACAGGTCCTTCTGCCTTGCAACACTGCTCAGTTCTGAAACTGAGTCCCAAATAGCGATTGTTACATAAAAGTCCCACATCTTCCAAAATCATGGGATAATACCCCTGCCAAGAGGATATGAAATTTGAACTCCTACATCTTGGGCAATTTTGTCTCTAAGTCTCTTCCATCCATGACTGCTTTGTGGATTGCTTCAGTCGGCTTAATATTTTTATTTCAGATTTCTCCTGTACCCCACATACTAACTTTCATTTTCCAGATAGGATCTTATTTCAGATTCTCCCCAACATGCTAGCACCTTTAGCTCCCTTGGGATTTCTTCTCTTCTATATAAGTAACACCTTTCTGTTCACTTTTAACTGAGAAGTTTGTGCAGTATTCCCAGACTGCTATTAGACACTTGGCTTATGACACATGCAATTCCCATCTAGCCACTTCCAACTTGTCCCATCACCTTTGCCACCCTTCTCCCATTTACAAGTGCTTTCAGATCACCTTGGGACTTGATGAAACATAAGCCTCCAACACTTTGGTAAAACAACATGAAAAGAAAAAACAGAATACAATTAGAAAAGCCAAGTTTGGTGGAAAGTTTCACTTTAACAGTCCAGTTTTAACAGACCAGTTTCTTTACCAAGGAAAGTGTATAAAGTTAGAGGGGAGGCATAAGCCAAAAGATCCTCTCTGCTCATTGTAAACCCAGCATCTTTGACCCTCTGAGGCTCATTTTAACATCAGAAGCCAGATGCTAAATTTACCCAATAATATCTCTAATCCTCTTCCTCTCCTTCATCTGCACTGAAACGTTTCCATGGCAGTAATAGCAAATTTTGAACCTCGGCCCTGCAACCTTGACTTTTTCAGGACATGTAAAAAGACAAGAGAAAGCCACCCAGGATTGTGTCACTGCAAAGGAAGCACGGGGTTGCTTTAGCTCATAGCCACTGAAAGAAGAGTCCCAGTTTGCAGCTGGCCAGGGGAAGATCATACGATACTGAGATACAGCTGAGAGTTTGGTTTTTTTTCCTCTGTAACCATAAGATTTTGTTAAAAAAAAAAAAAAAAAAAAAAAAAAAAAAAAAAGCATTCCTCCAAAAGAATAAGAGAGGAAAGGGGAAGCTGCTTGACAGCTCACATTTTGTAACGTTATCCCAGACTTACAGGGGTATGGCCCCCTTCACATTCATGTTTCCTTTAACAGCTGCTATTCCTGCTCTTTTAAGGGGGCTACCAGCATCATCTTCAGTTTGCCTGGTTGTTAAATCTTTTTCTCCTTGTGATGGAGAGCAACTACCTCAGTAACTAGAACAGAAAGCAGGAGTCTGCAAAAGACAGAAGGGGACTGCCTTCTGTCACAACTACAGGAAAAAGATTTAAAAAAAATAGAGTTGAGGAGGGGTCATCCTCCTCCTCCTCACAAAGACGCTGAGTGAAGGAGATAGAAACAGTCCTTGCCATGAGAAGGCAGTGAGGAAAACATTGCTTTGCAGCTGGAGGGAGATGAAGATCCTCAGAAGGGGACAGATCTGGAGAGATAATGATAACCATTCCAGAAAACATCTGGACCTCAGTATTTTCTATAGTATGGTGTTTTTGCAGTAAAGGAATGGGTCAGGTTTAGGGAGGGGATGAGAGAGAATAGTAGCTGGAGAAGAGAAGACTTGAGGAAAAAGAAAAATTGAAAGTCTTGCATACATGGAAGGGCAAGACAGTGATACTGAGGAGAGGAATGGAGAATTAACAGACCCCAGATGGTGAAGAGGTGCAGACATGCTCTGCTCCACACAAGGCAGAGATAAGAGATACAGGAGTCGCCTGGGCAAGGAGACAGGGAAACCTGAAGTAACCCCAGGACAAAAGGGAACAATGGAAAGGGGAGAGGAGGCCCGGGGGGGCAGTGAGGGGGCCATGGGGGGCTGTGAGGGGAGCCCGGGGGGGGGCAGTGAGGGGGCCATGGGGGGCCCTGAGGGGAGCCCGGGGGGGGCAGTGAGGGGGCCATGGGGGGCTGTGAGGGGAGCCCGGGGGGGGGCAGTGAGGGGGCCATGGGGGGCTGTGAGGGGAGCCCGGGGGGGCAGTGAGGGGGCCATGGGGGGCTGTGAGGGGAGCCCTGGGGGGGGCAGTGAGGGGGCCATGGGGGGCCCTGAGGGGAGCCCCGGGGGGGGCAGTGAGGGGGCCATGGGGGGCTGTGAGGGGAGCCCGGGGGGGGGCAGTGAGGGGGCCATGGGGGGCCCTGAGGGGAGCCCGGGGGGGCAGTGAGGGGGCCATGGGGGGCTGTGAGGGGAGCCCGGGGGGGGCAGTGAGGGGGCCATGGGGGGCTGTGAGGGGAGCCCGGGGGGGCAGTGAGGGGGCCATGGGGGGCTGTGAGGGGAGCCCTGGGGGGGGCAGTGAGGGGGCCATGGGGGGCCCTGAGGGGAGCCCCGGGGGGGGCAGTGAGGGGGCCATGGGGGGCTGTGAGGGGAGCCCGGGGGGGGGCAGTGAGGGGGCCATGGGGGGCCCTGAGGGGAGCCCGGGGGGGCAGTGAGGGGGCCATGGGGGGCTGTGAGGGGAGCCCGGGGGGGGCAGTGAGGGGGCCATGGGGGGCCCTGAGGGGAGCCCGGGGGGGGCAGTGAGGGGGCCATGGGGGGCCCTGAGGGGAGCCCTGGGGGGGGCAGTGAGGGGGCCATGGGGGGCTGTGAGGGGAGCCCTGGGGGGGGCAGTGAGGGGGCCATGGGGGGCTGTGAGGGGAGCCCGGGGGGGGCAGTGGGGGGCCATGGGGGGCTGTGAGGAGAGCCCTGGGGGGGGCAGTGAGGTGGCCATGGGGGGCCCTGAGGAGAGCCCGGGGGGGGCAGTGAGGGGCCCATGGGGGGCTGTGAGGGGAGCCCGGGGGGGGCAGTGAGGGGCCCATGGGGGGCTGTGAGGGGAGCCCCAGGGGGGGCAGTGAGGGGGCCATGGGGGGCCCTGAGGAGAGCCCGGGGGGGGCAGTGAGGGGGCCATGGGGGACTGTGAGGAGAGCCCTGGGGCGCAGCGAGGGGCCCATAGAGGGGGGGCTCTGAGGGGCACCCCGGGGGGGCAGCGGGGGGCCCATGGAGGGGGGGCTCTGAGGGGCGCCCCGGGGGGGGGGGCAGCGAGGGGCCCATAGAGGGGGGGCTCTGAGGGGCGCCCCGGGGGGGGCAGCGGGGGGCGCCCCGGGGGGGCTCTGAGGGGTGCCCCGGGGGGGGCAGCGGGGGGCCCATAGAGGGGGGGCTCTGAGGGGTGCCCCGGGGGGGGCAGCGAGGGGCCCATGGAGGGGGGGCGCTGAGGGGCGCCCCGGGGGGGGCAGCGGGGGGCCCATAGAGGGGGGGCGCTGAGGGGCGCCCCAGGGGGGGCAGTGAGGGGCCCATGGAGGGGGGGCTCTGAGGGGCGCCCCAGGGGGGGCAGCGAGGGGCCCATGGAGGGGGGGCGCTGAGGGGCGCCCCAGGGGGGGCAGTGAGGGGCCCATGGAGGGGGGGCTCTGAGGGGCGCCCCAGGGGGGGCAGCAAGGGGCCCATGGAGGGGGGGCTCTGAGGGGCGCCCCGGGGGGGGCAGCGGGGGGCGTCCCGGGGGGGCTCTGAGGGACGCCCCGGGGGGGGGCAGCGGGGGGCCCATGGAGGGGGGGCGCTGAGGGGCGCCCCGGGGGGGGCAGCGGGGGGCCCATGGAGGGGGGGCTCTGAGGGGCGCCCTGGGGGGGGCAGCGGGGGGCGCCCCGAGGGGGCTCTGAGGGGCGCCCCGGGGGGCGCAGCGGGGGGCCCATGGAGGGGGGGCTCTGAGGGGCGCCCCGGGGGGGGCAGCGAGGGGCCCATGGAGGGGGGGCTCTGAGGGGCGCCCCGGGGGGGGCAGCGGGGGGCCCATGGAGGGGGGGCTCTGAGGGGCGCCCCGGGGGGGGCAGCGGGGGGCGTCCCGGGGGGGCTCTGAGGGGCGCCCCGGGGGGGGCAGCGAGGGGCCCATGGAGGGGGGGCTCTGAGGGGCGCCCCGGGGGGGGCAGCGGGGGGCCCATGGAGGGGGGGCTCTGAGGGGCGCCCCGGGGGGGGCAGCGAGGGGCCCATGGAGGGGGGGCGCTGAGGGGCGCCCCGGGGGGGGCAGCGGGGGGCGCCCCGAGGGGGCTCTGAGGGGCGCCCCGGGGGGCGCAGCGAGGGGCCGATGGCGGCGGCGCTCTGCGAGGAGCGCGGGGGCCCGTGGAGGGGGCTGTGAGGGCGGCTAAGGGCACCAGCGCGGGGGCAGCCCGGGGCCCGCGGGGGGGGCTCCGAGGGGCGCCTCGGCGGGGCGGGGGGCCGAGGGGCGCCCCGGGGGGCGGCGCGGCGCGGCGGCGGCGGCGCTCCCTTACCCGCCCGGCGCCGGCACCATCCCCGCTCGCTGCACACAAAGGCTCCGCCCCGCCCCCCGGCCGCCCGCGCCCGCCGCCGAGCGCCCGCGCCGGCCGCCGCCGAGCCGCCATCCGCCGGCCGCCGCCGGCGCCACAGCGCCCCCCGCGCGCCGGAGGGGAGCTGCAGGCAGCGCCGCAGGGCCGGCTCGGGGGGCGCGGAGCGGGGCACGCCGTGGGGCACGCCGTGGGGCGGCGCAGGCTGCGGGCAGGCCGTGTGGCAGACGGGCGAGCGGGGGGGGCAGGCTGGGGGGCGAAAGCGGGCGGCGGATGGGGCAGATCCGTGGGGCGGATGGGAGAGCTGATGGGGAAGGTTTTGAGGACAGATGAGGGGCAGGTCGTGGGGCAGCACCATCCCCCGCAGCCCCGGCCCCGCCCTCCACCCCCGTGCGGCTGCCGCGCGTCCGCAGCGCCGAGCACCGAGCGGCGCGGACGGGAACAGAGCCGCGCGGAGCCGGCAGCGACTGCGGTAACGGTGTATTTGTGCGCGTATGCGGGTGCCCGGCCCCGGCCCCGGCGGCTCCCTCGACGGCTCTGAAGCGGCTCCGCTTCCCGGCGCCGCCGCCGCGCAGGGCTCTGCCAGGGGCCGGGCGCCGTGGGGCAGCGCCGGGGGTCCCGTCTCGACGAGGGGGTCCCGTCTCGGCGAGGGCTCCCGTCCCGTCCCGTCCCGTCCCGTCCCGTCCCGTCGGGCTGCACCTCAGCGCGTGCGGAGCGGCGGCTCGGCGGCCCCGGCGGCGGCCCGGTGCCCCTCCGCGGGGGTCCCTGCGGGGCGAGGGGCAGATGGGCGCCGCTGCCGACCTCGGCCACGCTCCGGCAGCAGCAGCGCCCGGGCCGGCGCCCCCCGGCCGGCCCAGCCCGGCCCGGCCCGGCCCGGCCCGCCGACATACCGGGCTCCGCCGCCCGCCTCCCCATGAGCCCCACGAAGAAGTCGTGCATGTCCCCTGCGGAGAGAGCCGGCGTCAGCGCGGCCGCCCCGCCGGGGCCGGGCCGGGGCCGGCGCGGCCGCACTTACGCTTCCGAGGAGCCGCCGGCGCTCCGGCACCTGGAAGACACGGGGGCGGCGGCGGAGGCCCGGCGGCAGGGCGGCGGGACGCCCCCCCGCCGCCCGGCGCGGCCCGGCCCCGCTCACCGGCCTCCTCCGCTCGCAGGCGCTGGAGCAGGGCGGCGTAGGCGGCGCCGGGGCCGCCGGGCGCCCTCCGGGGCAGCGCGGGGGGCGGCGGGTCGGGGCCGCAGCCGCTCTGCGGGAAGCGAGGCGGCGTGAGAGCGGGACCCCGGCCCGGCTGTGCCCGGCTGGCCCCCGGTGAGGGGCCGCCCGGGCCTTCCCGCGGCCCGCCGCCCGGAGCAGAGCTGCCTGCGGCCTCCCTACCTTGGCGGGGAGCCCGTGGCGGGGCCGCGGGGCGGCCGCGGCGCCGGGGCCGTGGGCCAGCCGCAGTGCCAGGGAGAGCAGCACCGCCAGCGCCAGGCAGCTCCTCATCGCCGACGGGCAGCGGCCTGGGGGGGGTGGGGTGGGGGTCAGGACCGCCGAGCCGCTGGCAGCCGTGGCCGGAGGGCACGGTGTGGGCCTGTGCCCCCATGTCCCCATGTCCCTTTGTTCCCCCCACATCTCTGTGTCCCCATGTCTCTTACTCTGTGTCCTCCCTGCATCCCTGTGTTCCTGCATCCTTGTGTCCCCATCCCCATGTCCCCATCTTCCTCCATCCCTGTGTCCCACCTGCATCCCCATGTCCCCACATCCCTGTATCCATGCATCCCTCCATCCTGGTGCCCCCTCCATCCCCGTGTTCTCAGGTCCCCATGTTCCCACGTTCTGCATCCCCACGTCCCTGCACCCTTAGCCTGGGTAAGGTGGCAAGGGCTGGCCCTCGGCTCGGGTGCCCCCCCGCTTGGCGGTGCGCCCGTGCCGGCTGCACCAGGGACAACACCGGACCCAGGGACAGGAGGGAACAAAGGGGTGGGAAGGCGGTGGGACTTCGGCCACGCTGCGCGGGGCAGGACGGCCCCTCACTTGATTCCAAGGCGGTAATTGCTGGAGAAATCGTGCCACTTCCCAGGAGCGCAGAGAGGAGCAAATCGCAGGTCACAGGTGAGGAGCGCCCAGCCGGCGCAGGCGACAGGCTGCGCTGCGGGACAGTGGGCTGCACGGGGCTGAGCTGCTGCACCTGGGGACAGGCTGCGTCCGCGGCAGGGAGCTGCCACGGCGCAGGCGATTGCACACGCGTGGCTCTGCTGCAGACATGCCGCCCTCACAGTGCTGTCAAGCAGGACTGCGCACACATGCATGCGAGACCGAGCACAGAAGTGCAGACATCACAGACACAGGCTGAAACTCAGGCTTGCACGCTCACGCCCATCAGCACACAAGTGCTCACGCTCGCTGACATGCACACATGCTTTGCATGGCATAGACCTCTTGCAAATGTCTTCTTTCACACTTGTGCTCCCTCACATGCTCACAGCACATTCCTCTCATTCACCCCCTGCTCCAGACTAGCTTCCAGAGCCCCCCTAGCCCTCCTGAAATTTAAGCAGTGCCTTTGCCCCCGCTGCCCCCCCCCAGCACCAGCCTGTGCCCTCCCAGCACTGCCACCAACTTCGGGCTCCCTTTGGCTCCACAGCTGGGCAAACACTGGTGAAAACAGCTGTCCGGGGACTGTGGGAAGCCCCCAAAAAATACCTGGTGCCACCCGGGCAGGTGCGCAGACCTGCTCAGCCCTCGCGGTCACCCGGCGCTGCAGCGTGGGGCAGGATGGCTCCGGCAGCAAGACGAGGCAGATGCTGAGAGCTCCGGCAGTGCACTCAGCCTGCGGCGCCAGTGCCCCGCTGCCGGCTGCTCCACGGCCTTAAATAAGGGGCTCAGCCCCTGGCACGGTGTGGGTGGGCAAGCGGCGAGCCGCCAATGGGGGCTGGCGGGGGGCCGGCACCCCCACCCGCGGCCTCCCGCCCGCGCAGCCACTGTGTCAGCGGCAGGCACTCGTTGCACCTGCGGTGTCACGAGAACGCCCACGCCAGCTCCCCTCCATGCCGTGCCACCCCGCCAAACCGGGGAGCTCCAGCCAGCAGCAGCCCCCTGAACACACACCTGCACACACAGCGCGAGCCATCCTCACGCTGCTGCTCACGCTGCTGCGCTTGCTCTGCAGCCAGGCTGCTGGGCTGGCACCGTGATGGGGCTCTGGCAAGCTCCCAAACACACGCAAGGCACATGCGTGTGCAGCCATGCACAAATGCATGCACTCATCCGTGCACACGCATGAACGCACATGCACAAGCTGTGTAACGCCTGTGCACCCACCCCTCTGTGACCAGCAAGGGCCATGCCGGGGGCTCCGGCTCCTTGGCCCCCTCTGCATGGCCGTAATGGGGGCCTGAAGGCCGGGGCGTGCAGGAATGGGGGAAAAGCGGAGAGAAAAAGGAGTGAAGAGAGACAGAGCTGGGTCAGGCGAAAGGCAGGAGGGAGCCAAAAGCAGATGATGAGCGAGAGCCAGGACTGGGGACCGCGCAACAGGCGGCTGGGCACGGGAAGGCAGAGTCACACGCGGCGTCGCACCCTGCGGCAGGGCCGCATCTGCAGAGCCACCGACGTTAATTAAGTCGGAGCTGGGCCAGTGACGGCCTAATTAATTAATAACACCTACTTGTGCGGTGCCAAGCGCCACGCAGCCGTGAAGTACAGCGGCGCTGCGGGCTGCAGCGAGCTTGTTTACGGCTCTCGCTCCTCTGCGTTCACAGCCGAGGGGTCCCGGCATGGTGAGGTGATGTGGCGGAGAAACAGGGAGGGTTCTGGTGCTCATGCGGCTGGGGCACGCGGGGATGTCAGCCTCAGCGAGGCCCCACACATGTGCACATCCCACACGTGTGCACGCATGCCCCAGTGCATGTCCCATACGCAGGCACACGCACACACTGTCCCAGTGCCCCAGCACCTGCACGACTCAGGCGTGGACGTGCACACCCCACAAGCTTGCACGCACATCCCACACATGCACATGCACGCCCTGCACGCGTGCACATGCAGCCCCAGCACGCGTGCATACACGTGCCCCTGCAGAGGATGAGCTGCAGCGCTTGCTCTGAGGCCCACTGGGGAGCTGCCACTGACGTGACGGGGAGGTGTCAGCTCTCCAAGTTAATAGGGGTGACGTGCGGGGACAGGAAAAACAAAAACCCTCTCTGGGAGCACGATAAGTGCAGGAGAGCAAAAGTGGTGGGGGGCTGCAGGGAGGCCAGGGCTGCAGCCGTGGGCTGCAGCGGGGGCCGCAGCTGGGTGAGCAGAGGAGCCGAGCGGGGCCATAGCCGGCCAGGAGCCTCCCACCTGGGGCTCGGCTGCAGGGAAGGGGCGCAGCGAGGAGCCGTGCTGCTGGCAAGCGCCTCGGCATGGGTGGAGGAGCCAGCGAGGCTCCGTGCCAAGCTGGGGGTGCAAAGGGGGTCCTGCACTGGGGTGCAAAATGGGTCCTGCACTGGGGGGGGGGGGTGCAAAGTGCGTCCTGGATGGGGGATGCAATGGGGATCCTGCACACCGGCACGCAGGTCCTGCGCTGCGGTGCAAAGAGGGTGGCCAGGCGGCCGGTTGACGCAGCAGGCGGGGGAGAGGTGAGAGCGGGCGCAGGCAGGCGGGTGCTGAGGGCTCCCGCGCCAGTTGCCTGCAGCCGCCCAGCAATGGCTCCCGCGGCAGAGCGAGCGCTCGATAGGAGAAGCGGCTGCAATTTGAGGCTTTTCCAATTGCTGCTGTGCTGAGGTTTCGCTGCAGTCGGGTGACCGGTGAGGTGTGGGGCCGGGGGGCTCCCTGCATCCCCGCAGCAGGGGCAGCCCTGGGGCCGTGGTGCTGCCTCTGGCCCTTCCTCAGTGCCACAACCCAGGGCCAGGGCACCTGGGTGCTTGGGTCCCCTGGATGCCTGGGTCCCCATCGCCTGCGAGGGGTGGGTCCTGGGGGACGTCCTGCCACAGCGTCACCATCACATGCATGATACCAGCGTCGCTCCGTTTATTGGGTTTGCAGCAACGCCGCTGCCCTCGCCCGCGGAGCACGGGCCCCACGGGAGCGGGCGCCGGGGCGGGGGAGCGGGCGCCAGGCACCGGGGGTTCTGGAGGGCTCAGTGGACCAGGACCTCCATCTTGTGGCTTCCCTTCTTCTTGCAGACGGGGACATCGTGGCCGCCCTTGGCCGACTCCACCACGGTGACGGCCACCTCGCCCTTCTGGAAGCGGGTGGAGAACCTGGGGAAGGGGGGGCGGAGCTCTGAGCAGGAGGTGGGACACACTTGGCCACACCCCCCTGCCTCCTGCCCAATGAGCTGCCTGGGCTGGGCCCTCCACCAATCAGCACTCTCCAGCTTGTGTCCCACCCACCCTTCCCTGTACACTACCTGAACCCCACCCTGGCAGGCTCCGCCCCCATGAGCCTAGCCCCGCCCCAGGAGGCCCACCCCTGCAAGCCCCGCCCCCACGAGCCTGGCCCCGCCCCAGGCCCCGCCCCCATACTGGTCGGTGATGTGCAGGGGCAGGGCCTGGGCCGTGGTGTCCATGAGGGTCTGGTGCAGGCGGGTGATGAGCTCGATGAGGTGGTCGCTGACGAGCAGGAAGTCGCCCTTGGCCCCCCCCGAGGAGGTCTGTGGGGCAGGAGAGGGCTCAGCCCCGCCGGCCCCCAGCCCCCCGGCCCCCCGGCCCCCAGCCCTACCTCCTTGAGGTGCAGCGCCAGAAAGCCGTCGGAGAAGCGGGTGACGGAGACGCTGCGGATGTCGCCCAGGCTGAGCACGGTCTTGGGCTGGGCGCCCTTGGGCTCGGCCAGCACCAGGTGCTCGGTGGTGAGCAGCAGCAGCCGCGGCACCGTCTGCGGCGGGGCAGCGCATCAGCCCCGGGCCCGGCGCGGCGCCCACCGCCGGCCCCCGTCCCCACGGCTCCCACCTTGCCGCTGGCTCGGTTCACCTTCCTCACGGCCTCGGCCATCACCAGCTTGTCCTTGGCCACCGCGTGGAGCTTCTGGTACTTGGGGTTCTGCGTCAGCCCCAGGTACTCGCCCTGGAAGGGCTGTGGCAGGCTGGGGGCCCGGGGGGCTGTGAGCTGCCCACGCCATGGGGGGGCCTGCAGCCACCTCCCTGCTGAGCACCCGCCCACCCCCTGCCCCTATCTCCCCCTGCACAGCCTCCTGCCCCATGCATGCATCCCCCCCCGGACAGCCGCCTGCCCATGCACCCATCCCCCCCCGGACACCCATCTGCCCCATGCACCCATCCCCCCCCCCACGCACCCGCCCACCGCTGTCCGTCCCTGCAACCCTGGCCAAGGTGGCACCTTTTGGGGTACAGCGTCTTCTTGTCCTTGAAGAGCTCGCTGGCGCAGAGCTTGGCCTGCAGCAGGGCCCTGCGCTGCGGCGTCAGCTGCTCCCGGTACCTCTTGCACTGCCGAGGGAAGGGAGGACGTGATGCCACCAAGTCCCTCGGAGCTGGCCCCGGCCCCGCTGCCCCCGCAGCAGCTCCCACCTTCCAGTGGTAGAAGATGTCCTTCAGCTCCTGGTTGGCCGTGGCCAGGAACTTGTAGGGCGCTGGGGGCCAGGTCCGGTCCATCACCGCCAGGGGCGGGAGGTTGTGCTGCAGCCCCACGAGGAACTTCTGCACCTGGGGCGAAAGTGCGGAGGCGCTGGGAGCCGCGCGGAGCCGACCCGCCGGGGCCCAAGCGCTGGGGCTTCGGGGCTCGAGCGGGGCCGTGCCCACGGCCCCGCTCCCGGCCCGCGCGCCCCGGCGCGCTGCGCGCCGCTCACCAGCCGCCGGTAGATGAAGTTGGCCAGCCGGGCACTGGCCCCGGAGCGGAAATACTTCTTGTACGTCTTGCGGACCTGCGGCGGGACGCGGCCGTCAGCGGGGACGCCGGCCGCGGGGGGTCCACGCACGCGGGGGTGCGAGCGCAGAGGACAGCCGCCCGGCCCGACAGCGTGGGCAGGGGCGAGACAGAGCCCGGGACGCAGCGGAGGGACAGCAGGACAGAGCAGCGGGCGAGGAGAGCGCGGCCGGCCCGGCCCGGTGGCCGCGGGCCAGCCCCGTTACCTGGTACCCTTTCCAGTAAGCCGAAATGGTGCTGGCAGCCTGCTGGCGGCGGCGCTGGACCTTCAGCTCCCGAAGGAGCCTGCGAGACTGCGGAGGAAGGATCAGAGCCCAAAGGAGCCCAGAGGCGGGGAGAAACACCAACACACACAGGGAGCCGGAGGGAGAGAGCAGAGGCAGGAGAGGAGGCAGCAGAGGCGGAGAGGGGACGAGGCGGGAGCGGGGAAGCTGCGGGGCTCCCGCGCGCGCCGCCGGCTCACCTTCCAGCCCCGCGCGTACGCCTGGAGGAGCAGCGCCGAGCGCTTCATCTGCTGGTACCTGTGCTTTTGCTGCAGCGGGGAGAGCCGGGTGAGCGGGTGCCGGGCCAGGCGCCTCCGAGCGGGGGACGCGGATCAGCCCCCTCCCTGGCCTGGGACGGACGGCGTGAGACACGGCAGCCGCCCCCCCGCCCCCCGTTACCGCGTGGCACCGGAACCAGGCGGCGATGAGGATCTGGCTCTTGCGCATGAGCTGGAACTGGGTCCGGCACCGCCAGCCCCGAAATATCTTCTGGATGAGGGTGGCCAGCTCGGCCACGCGCTCCTGCCGCCGCCGCTCCAGGTCAAAGAGCTGGGGACAGCGAGGGCAAGCGCTGGGGTGCAGAGCGGGGCTGCAGCCCCCGCGCAGGGGCGACAGCGTGGCGCTCGGCCCTCCCCAGACTCACGGTGCGCGGCGAGCGGATGAAGAGCTTGCTGTGCCCGTATGCCAGCTCCTCAGCTGGGATCGGCAGCTCCGCCAGCAATGTCTCGGCTCCAGCCCTGTGCCGCCATGGGGATGCGGGACTGTCAGTCCTGCCCGCACCACGGAGACGGGAGCAAGGGCCCCATGCACCACGGCCCCCTGTGCACCACCTTCTCCCATGCACCACATTCCCCCCTGTGCACCACCTTCCATGCACTACGCTCTCCCTATGCGTCCCAGTCCCCACCATGCACCATGTTCTCCCCCTGTGTGCCCCAGTCCCCCTACCTCTCGCTCCCAGCCCAGTGTGGCCATGTCTTCTTGCAGAGCATCTTGTAGCGCCCCAGGAAGGGGCCGTAGAGCTGGCGGAAGGCATAGCCCGCCCGGCGCACCCGCACGTTCTCCAGCAGCCCCAGGTAGCGGATCTGCGCCAGCACCAGCTCCGGTGTGAACAGCATCGCCGTCTTGGTCTCGTTGGGCTTGATGCACCTGGGGAGGAGGGGAGTGGTGGGTTGGGAGCGGCCCGGCGCTGGCCGCAGTGTGGGACCTCCCCGGCTCCTACCTGACGTAGTTGGGGTTCTTGGAGTAGAGGTTCTTCATGAGCGTCGCCACCGAGGCCTTGAACTGGGAGCCGGCGGTGGGGGGCAGCTTGAGGGAGACCTTCTGGGGGTCGCCCTCGGGGAAGAGGGAGCGCAGCAGCGGGTGCCGCGAAGCCCACATGGCCTGCGATAGGTCCCGGAAGAGCAGGTCGGTGTTCTTCTCAATGAAGCCCGTCACGTTGTAGGTCACCTGGGAGCGGGGGCGGCGTCAGCGCTGGGCGCGGCGCCGTGGCAGGGGACCCCGCGGAGCGGAGCGGAGCGCTCGGCCCGCGGGGTGCCCCGCGCGGCCCACCTTGCCGGCGTAGTGGTGGATGCGGAAGCAGCGGGGCGGCAGGCTGGCGTCGGTGACCCGCCTGGCGTTCTGCGTCTCCTTGCTCTCGTAGTGCCGGTGGGCAGCGCACGCCTGGTTCAGCTTGCCGAGGAAGGTGTCCTCGTTGACGGCGCCGGGCCGCAGACACTCCTCGTCCAGCATGGCCAGGATCCCGCAGGTGCCCTGCGCCGCGGTGCGCAGCGTCGCCCTGAGCCCTGCCGCGCTGCCGAAGCGGCCCCGGCCCGGACCCGCCGAACCGCCCACGTCCGATCCGCCCCCGGCTCTGCCGAGCGCCGTCTCGGCCCGGCGCAAGGGAGGGAGCCGGGACGCAGACACCTGCGTGCGTCGGGGCAAAGCGACTCACGTTCTCGATCAAGTTGCAGATGATGCTGTTGTCGAAAAACTCCACCGGGGTCCACGGGATGCCCTGGGAGCAGAAGGGGCTCAGCCGCACGGCCCACCGGCCGGCAGGGGCAGGAGCCAGACGTCCGGCGTGGGGAAGGGGATCCCAACCCCCTCCCCGCCTTCCTGCTATTGAGCCTGCTGCCGGTGGGGAGCGGGGCGAGGAAGGGCCGCGGCGCAGAGCCGTCTGGGGCACTTTTCCGGCCCCTGAGGGCCACGTCCGGCCCGGGTACCTCTCGCACGTATTCCTCCTGCTCCTCCTTCAGCGTCAGCAGGATGAAGATCTGCTGCAGCTTCTCGTTGCAGTAGTTGATGACGAACTGCTCGAAGCCGTTGTCCTGCGGGAGAAGGGTCCCCAGCCCTGCTAGAGCCCGCGGCCGCCCGCCGACCCGCCCCCGCAGCCGCGCTGCTCACCTGGAAGATCTCGAAGCCGTAAATGTCCAGGACGCCCATCACCTTCCTCCGCTTGCCCGGCTTGACCTGGGAGACATCGGGCGCTGAGCGGGCCGGGCCGGGCGGGGGCCGGCGTCCCCGGCCGCAGCGACCCTCACCTGGATGCTGGCGTTGATGCGGCTCACCAGCCAGTCGAAGAGGCGGCTGTAGATGTTCTTGGCCAGCGCGTCCCGCCCATAGTAGCCCTGGGGAGAGGAGGGCAGGGCTCGGTGGGGCTCAGGGCGCCGGCCCCGTGGGGCCAGGGCAGCCCGGGTCCCCCCACGCACCTGGGAGACGCTGAGGCTGGTGAGCACTGTCTCGTCGCGGGCCTTCACGGTGCGGGAGCAGAGCGCCTGCTCCAGGGCGCTGGCGTCCAGCCCGACGAGCTGGCAGATCTCCTGCAGCTCTGCGCAGGGAGACAGCGGTGCTGGGCCGGACAGGGGCCAGACCCGCGCCTCCGGCCTGGCCCGGCCCGGCCCGGCCCCGGCCTACCTCGCGGCTCTGCGATGCTGCTGGCCTCCATCCCGCTGGCCTGGAAGCAGCTGCTGAGCTGCACGTTGCCCAGCTTGAGCACGACGGCCGTCACCTCCAGCAGCGCCGTCACCTCGGCCGGTGAGAAGCCGATGACTCCCATGGCGTCCTGGGGACGGGGATGGGCGGCTCAGCGGCCCGGCCCGGCGTGGGGGTGATGGGCTGCGGTGACCCCCGGCCCCTGGCACCTGCACGGCGCGGAAGTTGGCAGCGTCGTCCACGCCGGGCAGGCTGCAGCTCTCGCGGTTGAGGTAGTCGTAGTGCTGGCAGTCCCGGCGCAGCCCCAGCCGCTCTGGGGGCCGACGGGGCGGGATGGGACGGGGGTTGGCCACGGCGCCCCGCTCCCGCCCCCCCTGCCCGGCACCTACGGAGCAGCTCGGCCGAGCCGCCGGCCAGAAGCTGGTAGAAGATGTGGAAGTTCCTCTCGCCCTGCACGTGCCGGACGACGCGGGATTTCTCCAGAAGATCTGGCAAAGGGGGTGGTGTCAGCAGGGGGGCCGCGACGGGACCCCCCACCGGCAGCACCGTGCTCACAGTTGCTGATGACGCCTCCCAGGGGCTCGCCCTTGAAGTCGAACTCCACGTCCATGTACTTGCCCTGGAGAGGGGACCGGGCTCAGGGCGTCCCGTGGGGCGCCGCTGCCTGGCCCTGGGGTGTCCGGCCCCGCCACCCCCCTCTGCCAGCACTCACAAATCGGGAGGAGTTGTCATTGCGGATAGTCTTGGCATTCCCGAAGGCTGCAGGAGGAAGAGGAGAAGGAGGAGGAGCAGGGGGGCCTGGGGCGGCTCCGGCGGCTGTGCGGAGCCCTTGGCCCCCGGCGCTTACCCTCCAGCACCGGGTTGGACTGCAGCAGCTGCTCCTTCACCTTGGTCACCTCTTTGCCCTTGCCGCACACAGCCGCCACGTAGGACATCACCAACTTGCTGGCCTCTGTGGTGAGGGGCAGTCAGCGGTGGGGTCACTGAGCCGCCAGCCCCCCCTGCCAGCCCCTGGCGCTACCGGTCTTGCCAGCGCCGCTCTCGCCAGTGATGAGGATGCACTGGTCCCGGTCCCGGTCCCGGAGCGAGCGGTAGGCATCGTCGGCGATGGCGTAGCTGGGGGTGAGGGGGCAGAGAGGGGCTGCAGGAGAAGCGCCGAGTCCCCCCAGGGCAGCCGCAGGGCTGCCCCACGCCACCAGACCCCATGGCCTGGGGCCCCGCGGGTGACACCACCCACTGCGCTCACATGTGGGGCTTTACAGCGAAGAAGTTGCAGCTGTGATACTCCTGCACCTTCTCAGGGGTGTAGATGGGCAGGGAGCAGTAGGGGTTCACTGAGATCACCACGTTCCCAATGTATGTCTGTGGGCGGCAGGGGCCACGGTGCACGCAGGGCCACAGCGAGCCAGCCCAAACCCTGCGCCCCCATCTTCCCATCCTGACCCTCTGTGCCCCTGTCTCCCCATCCCGACCCCCCATACTCCCCAAATCCCCTTCCCAACCCCCTGTAGGCCCCTGTTTCCCCATCCTGACCCCATGCACTCCCCATCCCCAGTGCCTCCACATCCCCAACCCTGAGCAACTCCTCCCTGCACCCTGCGTCCCTCCGCCTCCCCCCCTCGAGCCCCCAGCCCACTGCCCACGTAGATGTCCCCGCGCTGGAAGCGCTGCTGCAGGGCACAGAGCAGTGACTCCTCGCTGAGCGGGTCCAGAAGCACCAGGTCCCCAGCGGCTGCAGCATCCAGCAGTGATGCCATGGCTTCCATGGCTGGGTGGCTCTGGGGCAGCTGGGGCAGACCAAAGGGTTGCAGTGCAGCAGCCCCTTCCCTCCAGGTGCCAGACACCTGGGCTCACAGCAGTCCCTTGCCTGTTGAGGCCCCAGCTGCCTGGGGTGGGCAGAGACATGCCAGGATGCGCATGCCAAGGTACAAAGCACCAGCTGATCCTGGCACAAGGTGGGGCAGGATGCAGCCCATGGCCAGGAGAATGCAGCTTGGCCCCCCCACACCCACGAGAGCCAGTGGTTCTGGGTCCTCTATGTGCCCAGCTCCCCCAGGCACCACAGCGGTGCAGGCAGCCCATGGGGACAGGGACAAGGCCCAGAGAACTCCTTCGGGAGACCTCCACGTCTGGGTGGGGGCTGCGGGGGCAGCAGGACACCGGGGCTCTGCCTGCTGTGGCTGCCGGGAAGCATGGGAGCCAGCCAGGAAGCTTGGACACCTGGGCCCTATTCTTGTAGCACAGACGAATTCAGCCTCCACTTCCTCCCTCCTTCCTGGTAGGAGGGAGCCGGGGCTGGGGTGGGGGACACAGGCTCGGAGCAGCCCGGCTGCTGCAGACCCAGTGGCACCCAAGGGCGAGCACGCTGGCTCCCCTCCTGCCGTTCGCCCTGGGGCATAACTGCTTGCCTGTCTTTTATAGAGCAGTCGTGCTCCCCTTCAGACCTTCACCCTCGCTTTACAGTCCGGGCGCTTGCTCTTCCCAGGGCTGTAAACCCAGCCCTGCTTATCAGTGCCCGGGGAAAGGTCAGCCACGAGCAGGCAGGGAAGGAGAGGGTGACCGGGGGGGGATGGAGGCAGACCTGGCCAGGGCCGCTCGGCTTCCCCCACTAGCAGCAGCCTCCCACAAGACGTGACCCTGGCCGGAGCCTGCTGGTCCCTGCATCCTCCTGTGGAGCTGGGCACTGGCACAGAGACCCCCTCTCTGCTGGGCGAGGGACCCCAGGCTGAGCACCCATGGGTGGGGAGTGCTGTGCAAGAGCCCTCCCTCCCCCCCCCCCCAGAGCTCCAGGGCAGCCCCAGGCTCCCCTCCATCATCCCACTGCTGTGCCGGGTCTCGGAGCTCCCCGGGCACCCCAGGGCGGGGGTGCCCCCCGAGACATGGGCTCTGCGGGTGGGGTGCCCTCAGCCAGAGCCCGGAATGCCGGGGCAATCAGGCGTGTCTGGCTGCTGGCTGAGAGCAAAGGGCTCCACAACTCACCTCCCTGTCGGCAGCAGCAGCTCCTGCAGTGGCTTCAGCTGGGGCTGCCTAGGAGCCGGCCGGCCTGGCCCAGCCCAGCCCGGCCCAGCCCCACGGGTGGCCCACGGAGGGGCGGAGGGCAGGCGGAACCTCCCCTAGGCACAGCCCAGGGAAAAGGCTGCTCTGCCGGGACGGCTCACAGACAGGGAAACCAAGGCAAGCAGCAGGGTGGCAAGTTGGGAAGCGATGCCAGGCTGCTCACCTGCCCCTGGCGGTGGGCTCAGCCAGGCTGAGCTGTTACTGCTGCCTTTTCCTCCACCCCCAGCAACAATTTATAGCCGGAACAAGCAGGCAAACTCAATTGCAGCCAAGCAAACAAAGGGAGCTTCCTTCCAGGGCTCCAGGAAACCAGGGCAAGGTACAGGGCTAGGAATGCCCTGGGCTGCTCCCCAGGGGAAAGGCACCTGCCCTCACCGGAACAAAGTCACCATCATGGCTTACAGCTCATCTCCCCAGAGGTTCAGTCTTGCCTTTGGTTCTGTTCTCATCTTGCCCTCCACAGGTCCCCACCTCCCAGCCGCCTGCTCCTTGTCCCCAAGTATCCCACAGCCTGCTCAGCGTAGCAAGCTCCCGTGGACAGTCAGGCCTAATGCACCCTTGTTACTGGGGATCACTGGGGGATGGACAAATGAGGCCTCATCACCTACAAAATACACCTTTATTAAAAAAAATAATCAATCTTCAACCTGCGTTAACTACAGAGGGGACAAAAGAGCCATAGCATACAGGGAGGAACGTGTGCTGGGCTGCTGGCAGAGGCCACTCACACCAAAGTGAGGACAGAAGCAGGGCAAGGGCAGGAGAGCAAACCTGGCACAGAAACAAACCAACAGCGAGAAGAGCTACAGCTGCTTGGAAAGAGCAGCCCAGGGAGACACAGCAGAGGGTGCTGGGGATGCTTCCTCCTTCCTCTCACAGCCAAAGGGAAAAAATAATACTGAGACAAGGTAAAGGCCAGGCTGCGGGCAACAGATGCAGCCCCTTGGGCAGTAAGGCTACAGGAGGGCAGTTTTATTGCTTAGAAAGTTGCATAGACTGAGGCATCCCCTCCATGTCTGTGCTTTGCCAAGGCTGAGGACCAGCCTTTAACAGCGTCTGGCTGCCAAAGAGCAAAGCCCTTTCCCCAGCGCAGGAAGGAGTAAATACAATCAGGGTCAATCTCTCTGCCTCACATCAGCAGGGGAGAGGAGCATGCAGGGACAGTCCCCACAGGTACAGAGGGTCAGCAGCAAAGAACAGTACCTCCAGGGCCCCAGCACACTTGGGAGACTCACCTGGATCACAAACACCTCGCACAGAGGCATTTACAGGCCATGGTGAGGAAGCACAGGTGTTGCCACATGCTGGAAGACAGCCAGCAGCCCAGCTTAAGGGCCAGGCTGCTTTTCAGACATGGCCTCAAAGCCAGCTGCAGAGCAGTCTCCAGGGACCCTCAGGCTCTGTAAACACCCCACACTTCCTCCAAAGCTGAAGTCTAGGATGGTTGGTGGGCAAGGAGCTGTCAAGCACCTAAACATGGAGCAGACCAGGGAGAAGGAAGCACATTCACAGGTCCTCAGCCAGGGACTGCTCGGCAGAGAGGAGAGCATGGGGAAGCAGAGATGTAGGGCTGCCAGCACAGAGTCTGCCACATCACAGCCACAAGGGGAGGACAGGGCAAGCTGTGCATGGGGCCAAAAAAACTTAAGGACCTTCTGAGGTCTGTAATGCACATGCACACCCCTCCACCTGCAAGAGGCACTCGCAGAGCCATGTCTCCGCCCAGGAGGCATCGGGATTTTTGGTATCCACGAGGGTTTTGATCCAAGTCAGAGTCACATCCCAACCACCGGAGCCCTTCGGTGTCTTTGCTAAGCAGTAGCATGAAGGGGAATAGTTCACCTGCATCCCAGACCCTGCCGCATCTGGAAAGCCACTCTCTCCACAGACAGCCTAGCAACAGACAGCTGCTGAGCACGCAGACACCAGAAGGACAGGTCCAAAGTTCCTCGCATGCACGTGTCATCCCTCTACAGGCATCTGCACATAAGACAGACTTGTCACTCCCTTCCACATCCCATCAGGCACAGAGATGCTCCCATCAGGGCGAATGTACTCCATACCCCAGAGGTAACAGTGTGGGGATAAGCCTCCTCATCAGCTGGCTGCAGCAGTGATGCTGAGGGACAGGGAGCTCAGTGCACTCACAGGAGTCAATAAAGTGCCTGCAGGGCTGGGAGGGAAGTCCCTGCCCATCTGATTCACATCCTAGGAGGCTCATACACATGCACACCAAAAGCTAGGATAGCTCCAGTCCACCTTTGTCAACAGCAATGTCCCATGTCGTGTTAGCACTGCAGAGCCTGGCCACCTTATGGTCACCCGCTGTCAGCACTGAAGGCTGTGCTGTTGAAAGCTTTCATGCCTCAGCCTAGCAGGAATTGCCTGGGGAAGGTGGGCCATCAGCTTCCCTTATCTTTCCCTCCCAGTTTGGCTCCACTGCAGAGTTAATGGTGGCCCAGCTCAGGATGGCACCCGAGGTGCTGGGAGCACCCCCGGGACAGGAGAGCCAGCTCTCCCTGTCCCCTGGCTGGGGGTCTCGCCCATGCCGCAGGCAGGGCTGTGTGCATGTGCACTGCGTGTGTCAGGGAAATGGAGATAACAATAGCAGTTCTGCCCCTTGCCTTTGTGGATCTGGGGCAGCTGACCTCAATCAGCATCCAGGTGATTGTGGGACAGTGAGTAGCTTGTGTGATCCCTATCAAAGGAGTCCTCCTCCTCAAAGAGCTGGTCCTCGAGAAAGACACCACCCAGGCCATACTCCTGCTCGTGGACAGAGACCTCATTCAGGGTGAGGTGAGATGCGCCCCCGACGAAGTCAGCAAACCTAGGAAAAAGCCACAAGGCAGTGTGTTGTGCACTCACACTGAAAAGTCCCCTGTGAGGCCCTGGCACAGGAGCCAGTGATAGTTTCAATGCCCCGACACACCAGCTCAGCTATGCAGTGTGGCAACAGTGTCAGCATGCGCAGGGCTGTACCCCATTAACCTGAGGCCCCAGTCCATGGGGTGATACTGCAGATGGAGCCCAGCAGTGCTCTGGCAGAGTGTACTACCTCCCTCCACGCCTGCTTAGACATGGGCAGAGCCATGTCTGAGAAGTGGCCTAGCATGAGGAAGATTGGGTCAGGACTGGGGGAGCTATTCTGTCCCTCGCCTTGTGACATGCCCTGCTTCCAGCATGCCAGAGACCTTCTGGGCCCCAGCCTCCCCATCCATAAAGCTTGAGGTGAAAGGCGAGCAGAGCTGTCACCTCCAGGGCATACACAAAGCAACCTTAGTGCTCAGAAGCACGTGGAAATGCGCGTCAGCCACCCTGAGCATGCTGCCAGAAGTTACCTCTTAGGAGACTGGATGCGGGAGACTGCAGCCCAGGCAGAGAAATCTGGGCTATTGCAGTAGCTTCGCAGCTCCTCAAGGGCCCTGCGTGTCTCCACCTCGCCTTGGATGCGGTACTCCTCCTCTGTCAGCAGACGAGGGGGGCTCGGCCCGAGCCTGGCATTCTGTACTCTCCTGCCAGCAGAGCAGCACCAGTTACTGCCCCCCAAGCCAGGGCAAAGCTCCCCACCACAGGTTCAAATCCCCAAGAGAGTTGAGGCAAGAGCTACTGGTGGGAAGGAGCAGAGCACATCCTTCTGGCCTCTGTACCCCACTTCCAAGGGAGACTCCCAGCCATGAGGAGCTGTTCCTCACACATCCAAGGGGAAAGGAGACAATACCATCCGTGTACCCCTCCCTGGGCCCCAGCCTCAGCAGAAATACCCTGGTCCTGCAACCTGGGCTCCATCTAGCAGCTTGCCTGGGCCAGGCAATGCCTGGGAAGCAGATGAGGCCAAGATACCAGCAGCCCTCACCTGTAAGCACCATAGGCCCACTGCAAAGGATAGTCCAAGTTCTTGGTGCAGATGGCAATGACTACCACGGCCAAGGCGATGGGCCGGATCTGGATGCCCGAGTACATCAGCAACAGGCCCAGGAGCTGCAAGGTCCAGGAGAGCAGGTTGATGCTGCGCTCGTTCTCCAGTGGGCCATATCGGTAGCACACACCAAAGCTCACAAAGCCCACAAGCAGCAGGTAGCCTGCAGGAGAGCACAGTGATCAGGCAGGAGGGAACCAGTGCATGGGCACTCTCACAGCACTGGCTCAATTCTGGCTGAGCCAGAGCTTGCTAAGCAGTGTCTATCAGAGCTGCAGTTAAACCAAACCCTAGAGTCCTTCTCTTTCAGCTGCACCAGAGCAGTATCTGTGGCAATGAGGAGGGCAGGAAGCCTCAGCGTTTTTCACTAGTGTGCTGCAGCTCCAGGGAGGAGTCATGCAGACTGGTAAGCCAGCAGGTCTGAAGGGCCCACACTCACCTAGGAGGTACTGCCAGTACGACTTGCAGATCTCTCGTAGGTTCTTGAAGATCAGCTGAAGGAGGTAAAGGGAAAAAGACCAGCCTCCTAGCAGCAGGAAGTAAACAGGACTTTTCTAGGAAAGAAGACAGAAGAATCAGTACAGGCTGCGGCTAGAAGACACCTATGGCTATACCTGCTTCCCTCAATTTCCAAGCCTAGGTATATGCAAAGCCAGACCCACAGCTCAACACCCCAAGGCCATGTACTCCCGCACTCTTACCAAAACACTTGTGCAGGTACGAAAAGGGCTGTTAAGCACCATAGCACAGCCAGCCCCACCTCCAGACCAGCCTGGCTGCTGCATAGTCTCTCATCACAGGAGGGCCCAATACTCACTTTCGGCATGACCTTGGACATCATGTAGATGAGGATGAGCACTGAGGCCAGCAAGCCAAAACTTATCCCAGCCGAATAGTAGAAGAGCTGGCTCCTGTGGACATCGCAGACACACACACAAGGTCTTTTACAACTTACAGCTGCAAATACACATGCTGGGAACAATCCTCCAAGAGAAGTCTGCAGGCAGCCAAAGCCAGCCAGGCAGTGCCCCCCCCCAAAAAAAAAAAACCCAAAACAAACACCTGGTGCCATCAGAAGGCACCTTGCATCCTGGAAACCCAAGGAAACTGGGCAGAACTTCCATGTCTGTGGAAGTCAGGCAGGGCTCCCAGTGCAGCCCCAAAACAGACAGAGGTATACTCTGCTACATGACTCCACCTATCCACAGCACACAGGCAAGCAAAGCTACCCTGCACATCCACCACAGCTCAGCCCCCAACTCACACGATAAAGGGAGGTGACTCACCTGCTCAGCATATCCCCACAGAAGAACAACAACAGTCCCAGGAAGAAAACCAGGAAGAGTTTAGGGTCAAATCCTGGAAAAGGAGCAAGTCCAGGTTGAGAGATATCCTAGCCCAGTGTCCTCTATGACGAGCTCCAGCTTACCACGCTGTCGTAAGAGCTGGGAACAGGCAGTGTCCAAGGCAAACCCCGAGAGGGGAGAGACAGAATGCTCCCTTCCCTAATTTTACATCCCATGAGATGGGGCATGCTCCCCTTTCCAAGCCATTCTCCTTTCCAGCAAAGGACCAACCCTGCCAGCCCTCAGACCATGAGATCTGTACCAGATCCTCCTTGCTCTCCTGAGCATCCTGGCAGAGTCAAATCCATTTCCTAGCCAAGCAAATCCCCCCACAGGCAACAAGACATACTTCGGAAGAAGATGACACAATATGTAGTGCCTGTCTCCAGCAGCTCGACCTTCAGGCAGGTCTTGTTGCTGTAAAGATCCACATCAATGCAGGTGTCATTCAGCTTCTCCTTCAGGAAGGAGAAGAGAAAATTCCACATGTTGAACTCCTCCAGCTCCTTCAGCTCCTCCTCGCTGTCCACCTGGATGACTCGGATCATCCTGCTGCTGTTGATCCGGATCTGCAAACAGGAGAGAAGTGACTCGGGGGTGTATTGCTGCAAGTGCTGGAAAGGCAGGAGGGGCTCAGCCTTGCTAGACCCTTACAAGAGCCTGCCTTCTCCGCTCACCTGCATCCTGGTCCATATGTCATGCCATTGCGGGACACGTGTGTTGGTATAACAGAAACGGTGGGAAGCTGATTGATTGCACCTACAGCCCTCTTGGAGTGGTATGACCGATTCCTTAGCATCTTCACAGAGTAGGAAAAAGGAGATTTAGCAACACAAGCCAAACATGAGGCATCTATTCCTGTCTGCTTCAATATGAGCAACCTCCCATCAAAACACATGGGGCTACTTCCCCTTGCAAGAGTTCCCCCAGTTAATTATACCTTGACTGGGAAAAATAAAAGTCTTTCCTCTGTTTTCCTTGGAATGAATATACTGGCTGGTTCTTTTCTGGAATATCCCTATTTCTAGGATTACTAGAAACAACAGAGACTCTTCCCCTATTCCTCTTTCTAGCACAGTTCCTCATTCTAGAGCCATCCTTAGCTCAAAGAAGAACTAAATCTAAGCCTGCTTTCTGCATGAGCTAATATGTCAGGGCAAGTTAGGCTCCAGAATCCTGCAAAGGGGCCAACATCACACAGACAGATTTGGACAGCAAAATGTCCCAAAGCCTGTATTTATTTAGCAAATCTCTTTCACAGCACCAGGTCCTTCTTTTGCACACAAGAGCTGAAGCACCAGGGGAGAGTTTTGCTGAAGAACATGTGTCTTGCTAACAGGCTCCCGAGTGAACCCATTCCCCGGAGGCATAAATATGCTCCCTCACAGAGCTGGTTCAGGCTGATGAATTCACAGGTTGAAGTGGGTGTTTGAATAATGTGCTGTGACTATTTACCAGACAGCAAAAGCTAGAAGAGAAATGTAATTACCCGAAAGCAGAATAATATTCAGTTTCCCGAGACGAATTGTTCTAAGGGGACGAAGGGGGGAAGCAGCAAGTGCCCAACAACCTTTTCTGATTCATTTGCTGAACTGGGGCTGCATGCAGCTCAGGCTGCTTAACTCCCTCTGCTCAACAACTCTGCTCTCTGAACATATCACATGATTTGGCCTCAGCAACGAAGAACAGGTACCCCAGAGAAAGGCTACCTGCAGTCACTCAGCTGCCCTGGGGCCAGGCTTTGGATGTTCTAACAGACTTTGGAAACAGTCACATCAGTTTCAGCCCTCTTCTTGATCAGGAGAGACAGGCTACTGCTCCTCCGAAACCCAGTTCGCAACTGCCTAGCCTAATCACTGCTCCCTGAACAGAAAAAGGCAGCAGGCAAAGCCTGGTGAAGTCACACTCTCTGAGAAGCTTCCAGCACTGCTCAGCACCTTTCCGGGCAGTGAGCAGAGAGGTGCAAATGCTCCCTCAGAGCCAGAATGACTGCAGGGAACTGCTGCAGCTGTAGACCGTAGCTCACAGAGGGTAGACCCGGAGTCGACAGGGCAGGGCAGGGAAAACCAGCAGGCTTAGGGGTGAGCGAGCGAGCGCCCCTCCTGCCTCAGCAGGCAGGCACGCGCACGTGGGCCAGGGTTCCCCCTCCTGCTTGAGACAGCTCTGCGATAACGACGCAAGGGCCCCCCTTGCTCCTCGCAGCTTTTACATCCCCCTGGCCAGCACTCAGGGCACAGCCCCGGACCGGAGCCGGCCCGAGGGGACAAGCACGGCTGCCCACAGCCCCGGCGCGCCACCACGGGGCGGCCGGGGCCGGAGCCTGCCCACCCTCCCGGGGCGCGGGGGCCCGGGGCAGGCGGCCAGCGGAGCCCGGAGCCACCACATCGCCCCTGCTGCCCAGCGACCTCAGGGCTGCCCCGGGCGTCACCGCCACTCCGCTACCAGCCCTCGCCCACGTTACACTGCTCGCTCCCCGTGACGTCAGCGTCACCGCCCCGAGACCCGCTGTGACGTCACCAACAGCCTGCCTTACCCCACCAAGGATCCCTATGACGTCACGGCCACTCGGCACCCCCCATGTCGTCATCACCGCCCTGCTCCCCGCTACACCGTCCGCAGCAGCCCTGGGTCGCCACCGCCGCCGCCGCCCCTCCCGCGCCGCCGCCCCGCGCACCTGCGGCTCCCGGCGGCGGCAGCAGCAGCAGCAACAGCGTCCCCAGAAGCCGCCGTCGCCGCCCCACCGCCGGTTTCATCCCTCCCGCCATGGCCGCTCCGCCGACTTCCGCTTCCGCCGCCCGCCCTAGCAGCCAACGCAGGCGCCAGGGATCGCGTGACGTCACACAGAGTGATGGCACTTCCAGCCTATCGAGAGGGCGTGGCGGCCGCGCGCGCGTGCATTCCGCGTCCCCTGCCTGCGGCCGTGCTGACTGACAGAGTTAGCAGCCTATCACCGCAAACCGGGCGGGAACTAGCCTTGATCCCGCCCCCGGTTGCCACGGTGACGAGCGAGGTCTCCATTCGATCCAATGGCCGGCGGTGCCTGTAGCAACCGCGAGGCCCGCCCTAACAACGACTGCGACAGGCACGACGCTCAGCCTATCAGAGGGCAGCCCTCCTCCCGCCCCTCGCGCCTGATTGACACGTACTCCAACCTATCAGAAGGCAGCGCCGGATGGTCCATGTAGGGTCGCTCGAGCCGTCGGGGGGTCCCGGTGGGGCGAGACGCGGCCGGGCCCCGCTCGCTCCCGTCGGCCAAGGCCCTCCCGCCCCCCCGCGATGGCGCCCACCCTGGCCAGGGAGCGACGGGGCGAGCCCGCGGGGACTGCCGGGCCGCGTCGGGGCCGCCCCTGCCGCGGCCCCGGGGAAAAGCAACGGTTAAGGGCTGGTGCCGCCGTCCTCGGCGCGTTCACAGCCGCTTTATGCCCGCACCCACGCGGAGCCGCCCCGCCGGGGGGGAGGCGCTGGGCCGGCGCCTCGGCCCAGCCGCCCGTGGGGAAGCCGCGGCCGGCGGGAGCCGGAGCCGCCCCCCCCCCCGCCGTCTGCGTCTGCTCGCCCTCGAGCACAAGGCGCTTTTCTTCTGCCTCCCGCCCGCGGCAGCGACCAGCAGCGCGCTGCCCTCGGGGCTCCCGCGGGCTCTCGGGGCCTCCTGCCGCGGGGGGAGGGGGGGAGGCCGTGGCCCCTTCCCCGCCGTGCGCCTTTGCGGGCAAAGCTCACGGCTGCCCCGCCCCGCTGCCCGCGGGCCCCCCCGCTCCCTGGTCTGGGATGCCCCAGTGGGCCCAACCCAGCCCGGCATGGAATAGCACCTAAATGCCGAGACGCCTGCCCCCTCCCCCGCCTCAGCTCTCGGGGGGGCGGTGCTGGGGCTCCCCCAGCTCACCGAAAGGGGTGGCCGGCCGGCTCGGGGGGGGGCGGCGGGGGAGGGGCGCATGCCCGCGCCCCTCCTCACGGGGCGCCAGGACGCCTGGGCCCCCCGGGGGGCGGGCTGGGGCGGCCCCCCCCCCGGGCCGTGGGCGGTGGAGCCGGGAAGCGGCGCGGCCGTGGGCGGAGGATGTGCGTCAGCCGGGGGCAGCGCCGGCCCTGGGAACGGCCCCGCCGCGCCGGACGCCTGGATCCGCGGGGGGGAGGGGGCGCCTGGCCGGGGAGAGGGGCGGGACACCTGGGCTCCTCTGCGGGGAGGCCATGTCCGGCTTTGGTGCTGGAGGTGCAGGACGCCTGGGCCGGGGAAGGGGGGGCAGATTCTCCCCCCCTCTACGTCCGCGCTGGGGGGCCGGGCCGCCCGCGCCGTCCCCGGGAGCGCGGCGCCGCCGGGCCGGGCCACGGCGCCTCTCCCAGGACAGGCGGGCGCGGGGGCGACTGGAGCCCTGCCAGGCGCCGGGGCCGCGTGGTATAAATAGCGCCGGAGACGGGGCGGGGGTCTGGCAGCGCCCGCCGAGTCCCCCCGACCTCCCCTGCCCCTATGCTGTTCACCCTTGAGCCTACTGGCGGCAGTGGGCCTCCGGAGGCGCCGCGGTGCCAGCCCTGGGCACGGCGTAAGCTGCCCCAGCCCCAGCACCTGCGCGAGGTGGACGGGTCTCGCGGGGCGGCGCCGGGATAACGGGGGGGGAGAGGGGGGAGATCCCGGCGCGTCGCCCTTTGCTGTAGGAGCTGGGGAGCTGCGAGCGCGGCTTCTCCGCGCTGCACCCCGGGCACAGCGGGGAGCGGGCGCCGGCCTCCCGGGCCGCCGGGCGAGGGAGATCTCGCGCATCCCGTCCGGGGGGGGGGTCCTGCCCCCCGCCCGGTGCTGTCGTGCACCCTAGGCGCATCCCGTCCGTGGGGCAGACGCCGGGGGTGCCGGTGTCCCCGGTTCTGGCGCCGGGGGGAGGGGGCGGCTCCCCGCGGCCCCCCCCCCCCCCCCTGCGCCGCGGCCGCCCGCGCTGTGCTCGGCGGGGGCGGCAGCCGCGGGATCCGCCCCCGAGGCCTCCCACGCCGCGGCGCAGCCGGGGCCGCTGCTATTTCACGGTACCGCCCGTGTGGGCGGCGCGCAGAAGCGGCGCGGCGCGGCGGAGCGAGCGTGCCCGGCCCGGCCCGGCCCGTCCGAGCTCCGGCGCGGATCCTGCCCATGCCTCGCCGCCCCCCCCGGGGCGCACGGCGACCGCGCACGCGGCGGGCGTAGCGGCCGGACGCGGCTCCGGCCCGCGGTGAGCGAGCGGGAGGAGGGACCGGGAGGACTCGGGGCTGGACGGGATCGGGGCACCGGGGGGGCCGCGGCGGGGCGGGAGAACTTGGGCCTGGATGGGACCGTGGGAGACCGCGGCGAGGGTGAGGACGACCCGTGGCTGGACGGGATCGGGACATCGGGGGGACCGCGGCGGGGGCGTGGACGACCCGGGGCGGGGACGGGATCAGGGCACCGGGGGGACCGCGACGGGGGCGATGACAACCCGGGGCTGGACGGGGTCGGGGCACCGCGGGGGGATCCCAGGGCTGGACGGGACCGGGGCATGAAGTGACTCTGTGGGCTGGGGAAGAGCCCAGGGGTGGGACCGAGACACGGCGGGGTGATGGACCTGGAGGGGAAGGGGTGGGCGGCCCGGGGCAGGGCACTTGGTGGGTCCCCATGGGGGCGGGGCCGGCGGTGCCGCGCTCGGCCCCGGGGCCGCGCGTGTCCGCGGGCGGCGCGGCTTGACGGGCGCCTGCCCGCAGGTGGCCATGGCCCTGCCGCGCACGCTGGGGGAGCTGCAGCTGTACCGGGTGCTGCAGCGCGCTAACCTGCTGGGCTACTACGAGACCTTCATCCAGCAAGGCGGCGACGACGTGCAGCAGCTGTGCGAAGCGGGCGAGGAGGAGTTCCTGGAGATCATGGCGCTGGTGGGCATGGCCACCAAGCCGCTGCACGTCCGGCGCCTGCAGAAGGCCCTGCGCGAGTGGGCCTCCAACCCGGCGCTCTTCAGCCAGCCCGTGCCCGCCGTGCCCGTCAGCAGCATCCCGCTCTTCAAGCTGGCCGAGCCCGGCGGGCGCAAGGCGCTCAGCAACGGGCGCGCCAGCCCCAGCGAGGCTGCGGGCAGGGCGGGCGGCGGCGCCGGGACGCCCCCAGCCCGCAGCCCCGCCGAGCCCACCGAGAAGCTGTCGCCGTCGGCCGCGCCGCCCTGGCCGGGCCGCAGCACCCCCGAGTCGGAAGGCGGCGGCGACGAGGAGCCGGCGGCCCCGCCGTTGTCGCCGGGCGGCGGCGGCGAGCAGACGCCGGGCGCGGAGACGCTGGAGCCGGCGCTGGCGCGGGCGGTGGCGGAGAGCGTGGAGCGGCTGTTGCAGAGCTGCCCCCGCGGCGGCGGCGGCGGCGGCGACGAGCTGCGGGCGCTCCTGAAGCTCAACAAGAAGCTGGCCAAGGCCGTGGGGCACATCTTCCAGATGGACGACGGCGACCGGCAGAAGGAGGAGGAGATCCGCCGCCACAGCGCGATCTACGGCCGCGGCGAGGCCCGGCGCCGCGACGGCAAGCAGCTCAGCCTGCACGAGGTGAGGTGGGCACCGTCGGGGCGGGGGTGGGGGGCGGCGCCTGGGCCCGCTGCGGCCGGAGACCCCCGCTCACGCGCGGCCCCCGCCCGCAGCTGATCATCAACGAGGCGGCCGCCCAGTTCTGCCTGCGCGACAACTCGCTGCTGCTGCGGCGCGTCGAGCTCTTCTCCCTGTCGCGGCAGGTGGCCCGCGAAAGCACCTACGTGTCCGCGCTCAAGGGCGCCAGGTGAGGCCGGGGGGGCCCCGCGGGGGCCGGGGGGGCCCCGCGCTCCCCTGTCCGCGGCGGTGGGACGGGCGGGAGCGGCGCGGCGCCGCCCCTGCGCGCCCCCGGGCCGGCCCGCCCCCGCGCGGCGCCGCAGCCGCCGCTGCCCGCGGGGGGAGGCGCCGGGCTGCAGCCGCCGCCCCCGCGCCTGACGCACCGCTTCCCCGCGCAGGGCCCTGCCCGAGGACGGCACCGCCCCCGCGGCCAAGCGGCTCAAGCAGGAGGTGGGTGAGAGCGGGGGGGGCACGCGTGTGCAGAGCGGGTGCGGGGGCTGTGTGTGCAGGGGGCACACACGTGTCTCGAGCGGGTGGGGGTGCATGTGCGTGGGGGCGTGCATGTGCGTGGGGGGCACAACGCGTGTACGAAGCGGGTGGGGGCGCAAGTGCGCAGGGGGCACACGCGTGTGCACAGCGGGTGCGCGTGTGTGCGCGCACCCGCGGAGCCTGGCCCAGGCGCGGGGCCGGCAGGGCCCGGGGCCCCGCGCCGCCCCGCTCACGCCGCGCTGCCCGCAGGCGGGCGAGCAGAGCCGCGCGGAGCCGCTGCCGCCGGGCGCGGAGCCCCACGCGGCCCCGGGCCGCCCCGGCCCGGACGAGGACGCCGGCAGCCTCTCCGGGGAGAGCCCCGAGGGCCACGCGCAGGGTGAGTGGCAGCGCCGGGCCGGGGGGCGGCGGGGGCCCGCGCCGGCCCTGCCGCCCACCCCCGGCCTCTGTCCGCAGCGGCGGGCGCCTGTCCCCGGCTGACGCCGCCGCCCGGGGCGGCCGCCGAGCTGCCGCTGGGGCTGCCGCCGCACGGGCTCTGGAGCCGGCACCTCCTGCAGCAGACGCTGATGGACGAGGGGCTGCGGCTGGCGCGGCTGGTGTCGCGCGAGCGCGCCGGGCGGCTCAGCCCCTGCCCGCCCGCCAAGCCGCCGGCGCCAGGTGAGCGGCAGCCGGAGGAGGAGGAGGGCGGGGGGAGGAAGGTGCCGCGCAGCGAGCCCTGACCCCGCTCCCGCTCTCCGCAGACCCGGAGGACGGGCCGGCCGAGCGGGGCCCGCTGGAGACTCCCCGCGGCGCCGTGAAGGTGGAGCAGGAGAGCAGCCGGCAGTGAGGCGCCCGCAGCCCCGCCACCACTAATGAAGCAATAAGGCGCTGGGGGCCGGCGCCCGGGGGGCCCGGCGCCCCCGCCACGCACCGGCGCTCCCGTTACCTCAGCCGCGGCAGGCGGACACGCTCCTGGCAGCAGCAATACCCTCGCCCCGGAGGGGCACGGGGCCACCGCCGCTCGAGCGCCTCCGTCCCGCTGTACAGGCCCCGGGCGCTGCGGAGGGGCGAGCGCGGCCCCCGGCACGTGAGCCGCCAGCGCTGGCGTCAGCGCTGCCTCCCACGGGTGCCGAGGCACAACGGGCATCGCTGGCACGCAGAGCGCCGCGCCACCCCCGCAGCACCGCCCCGCAACACATCCACACGCAGCTCTGCACGCACGCACATTTCGGCTTGCACACACAGCCCTGCAGCACATCCACGTGCACCTCCGCATGCACATGTGTTTTGGCTTGCACACACCCCTCCTCCCCGCAGCACATCCACGTGCAGCTCCACATGCACGCACATTTCAGCCATAGGTGCACACCTCCCCCAAAGCACGTTCACATGTTGCTCCACATGCACGTGCATTTCAGCTGCAGGCATGCACCTCCCCGCAGTGCATCCATGCACAGCTCAGCATAAATGTGCATTTTGGCTTGCACTCACACCTCCCCACAGCACATGCACACGCATTTCAGCTGCAGACACACCTCCTCACAGTAAATCCATGTGCAACTTGTCATGCACATGCATTTCAGCCATAAGGACACACCTCCATGCAGCATCTCCATGCACAGCTCAGCATGCATGTGTATTATGACACACTCCCCCCGCCATGTGTGCATACCACGCTGCACACACACATTGCAGCTGTGCCCCCCCCCACACACACACAGCAACCCCATACCACTCAGCACACAGCCCCCAGGAATGCTCACGCCCACCTGCAGCATGCATGCTCACAGTAAACATGCATCGTGTGGCGGGTGTGTGCTCACGCACATGCATGCACACCTCAGCACACCAGGCAGCAGCAAGCGTGCATACCAGTGGAGCACGTGCACCCCTGAGCCAACGCGCAGGGTGTAGCGCTGCACCTGCTTGCCTGCAGCCCGGCTGCCGCCAGGAGCCTCATGCAGCCCGGCCACGGCAGGCGGCACGTGCCCGGTGCCAGGGCGGCCCGGCCCCCTGCCCGGCCCCCCCGCGGGGTCCCTCCTGCCCCCGCTCCTGGGAGCCGAGCCTGGCCTCCCCCCTCCCCCCCCGTAGGACTCTGTGGTGTCTTTTTAGAGCATTAGCGACTCTTCCTTTGTAATGTGTACAGTAGATTATTTATTTTGTTATTTTGGAATAAAACTTTATTTTATGGCTTACCTCCCTGCCCTGCGCCCCCAGGCTCCCCTCTCCCTGTGTCGGCCTGATCCCAGCGGGGAGCCTGTGCCCCCCAGCATGGCTGCCGCCCCCGCGGCACACTCGGCCCGCAGTGCCCCCCCCCGGGGGGGATGCGGTGCCTGCTGGCACCCACCAACAGCGGCTGTATCCAAAGTGCAGCGTATACGCGGTCGAGGGGAGCAGGGCGTCACTGTGGTGCTGTCCCCCCCAAGGAAAATCCCTCCCCCGCCGGAGTTTCCACCCCGGCGCAAGTTGCATGGAGTCCGGAAAAGCAGGCACGGGGGCATTGTGGAGCGAGGTGGCCCCGGCCCAGCGCCCCGCAGGACTCATGCCTGCCCTGGCCGGACGCCGTCATCCCAGCGCGGCTCCGCCAGCCCCCAGCACGAGGGGCCAGGGCTGGGGTAGGTGCTGCGTGGTGGGGGGGCCGTGAAAGGGGGGCCCAGTGAGGAGCCCTCCAGCGACATCTCCTCCAGGAACTGGTCAAAGTCAGAGTTCGGTGGCAGCTCCATGCCAGGCACCATCCTGGGAGGCAAGGGGTAGGCTGAGCTGGGCTGGGGGCCCTACTGCCCCCCCCGGCCTCCACATGCTTACCACCTCGGGGAGCCCTGTGGCTGCGGCTCCAGCAGCGGCGGCGATGGGAACAGGCCCATCTCAGGCATCTCCTCGTCCTGTGGCTCTGGTGAGGGGCCGCTGGGCAGGAATTGGCTGGGCATGAAGTTCCTGGGGGGCACAGAGTGACATGGGGTCGTGCACAGCCTGGGCAAGAGCTCCCTGCCCCTGGCGGGATGCTCAGCTCAGGGGGAGAACCCGCTGCAGGCCAGCTGCAGAGCACTGGCGTGCTCGGGCATGTCCCTTGCTCTGGCACATGCGTGCACAGGATGCAGGCATGCGCTGCAGCGTGCACATGCCCTACCATGCATGCACATACTACCATGTGTGCACATGCCCTATTATGCTTGTGCATGCACCACCACACATGCACACACCTTGCTACACGTGAACGCACCACCACATGTGCGCATGTCCTGCCATTTGTGTGAACACACTGCCACACATGTACATGCCCTGTCACGTGTGTGAATGCACTGCCACAGAGGCACATGCCTGACCATGTGTGCACAAGCCCTACCATGCGTGTGCATGCACTGCCACACATGCACACACCCCACCATGTGTGTGCATGCACTGGCACGCACGCACATGTCCTGCCACATGTGCACACATGCCCTGGGCATGTGGCGGCTCTTACATGGGCAGTGGTGGGTTCCCAAAGGCTTCGGGGCAGTGGGGCAGTGCGGGATCCATGGCCAGGGCTGGTGAGAGCATCGGAGACGTGCTGCAGAGAGGAGCAGGAGCGCCGTGAGCCCCCGGATTGCCTGGGCCCCTGCAGCAGCAGGGCGCCAGGCCGGCTCACCGCCCGTCCCCACAGCGCGGCACAGCTCCCACCTGGCGAAAGAGGACCCGATGCTGTCGGAGACCATCATGCTCACGCTGCCCTCACCTGCAGGGTAGCCGGAAGGCACGGGCTGGGCACAGAAGGGCACAGGGGGGCTGCAAGCACGGACAGGGAGGGGTAAGCAACGGGCGCAGGTGGCTCCCTCCAGCCCCAGCCAGCGCGCCAGCTCACCAGATGGGGCTGAGCACCGTCTGCAGGCTGTCGTGCTGCAGCTCGGGCCGCAGCACCGGCAGCCCGAACATCTGCGCAGCGGCAGCCTCGGGGGGGCCTCCGGTGGTGCCCGGGGGCTGCTGCTCCCTGCAGGAAGACGGTGTTGCCGTCAGCGCGGGCGCACGGTCGGGCTGGGAGGGCATGCTCGCACGCACCCACCTTTCGCTTTCCACTGTCATCTTGATGGCGGTGGAGACGTAGCCTCGGCCGTCCTTGCCCGTCTGCTCCTCTGCATGGAGCGGAGGAGTGCCGTGAGGTGCCGTGCCAGCCTGGCGCCAGCCTGCAGCCGCCCTCATCACCAGCCCGCGTGCTCCCTGCAGGCTCTTGGGCCAGCAGGACCTGCTGGAGGGACCCGGACCCCCACTCCCTCCCAAAGCCCCCCGCTCCGCTTCTCCCCCCGGCAGAGGCGCGCCCGGCCCCACGCCGTGCCGCTCACTGTTGTAGTGACTCCCAAAGGCCTGGTCCTTGGGGGTGTTGGGGTAGAGGTTGCGGAGCTGCCCCAGGTCGCGGATGCGGTCGCCAAGGGACCGGATGGAGAGGTCCTTGGCCGAGAAGGGCTGGATGTTCTCCACCTGGCTGGTGCCTGCGGGGTGGCACGGCACAGCACGGTGCAGGGCGGCACTCCGGCGCCTGCTCCCCGAGCAGCCACCACTCCCCCCCCCAGCAGCACCCTCGGCAGCCCCCGCTCACCGTCCTTGCCCCGGATGATGTGAGCGATGGTGACCCCCCCGATCTCCGAGTCGCTGAAGCGGAGCAGGAAGGTACCGTCAGGCTGTGTGCTCAGGAGCTTGCAGACATACTGCTTGCTGATGAAGCCCATGATGAGCCTGGAGGGACGGACAGAGGGACAGGGCAGAGGGGTGGCACCCAGGACTCCTGCGGCCGGTCCCCGGTTTTGCTGCGAGCTGGCTGCATACACCCTGTGGCACCCACCTGTCTGACCAGTAGCTTTTGAGGCACCTCTTGGTGAGGTCGAGGACTCCGTCGAACCACTGCCAGAAGGTGAATCCCCGGCCGGGCAGGATCTCCTGGGGCAGAGAGGGGCGGTGAGGCTCCCAGCCCCACTGGGCCTGGCCCACCCCAGCCAGCCCCTCAGCAACCTTGTTGAACTGGGCCCAGGAGACACTGCGGTTCTGGAAGTCCTCCGGGCTGGCGCTGTGGTCGTTGAAGATCTTCTGGGCCAGGAAGAAGTAGTGATCCTTGAGAAGCCCCTTGGTGGTCTGCACCTCCGACATGAACTTTAGGTTCAGCGTATCGCACATCTTCTCCCAGGGCACCCGCTCAGCCACCATGAAGGGCACCCGGTCCTGTGGCGGGGCAACAGCCTCAGTCCCGGGGCTGGGCGAGCCCCGCTCCGCACCGCAGCCCTTCCCGCCGGCTCACGGCACTCACGATCTCGGAGAAGGCGTTGTCCCACAGCACCGTGGCCTTGGCGTTATTGTCCTGGTTCCCGTGGACGATGACCACGATGGGCAGGGACAGGACCTGGGGGAGCCGGGGCCCCGCTCAGCCGGGCATCCCGTGGGAGCCTGCTGGCACCGCTGGGGCTCCGCACCGCCGGCCCCACAGCGGGGACAGTACCTGGAGGTGGATGGTGAGGTTGCTGGGGCTGAGGGCCACGGTGGTGCTGAACAGGACGGCACATTTCTCCTCTGTGACCGACTCAGAGCCCTTCCGCTCGCAGCGCTTGATCTTCTTCAGCAGCTGGCGACGGGACGAGCCGGCATCACCCGACTGCCCCGGCTCACGCCAGCCCCCCGGCAGCCCCCACTCACCACGTTCTTGAAGTTGGCACAGCAGGTCGCGCTGGTGGGGTTGGTCTCCAGGGCCACCATGTTGTGCATGATCTCCCCCGTGCTCTCGCTGGGCGGAGGGGGGTGAGGGGGCCGCGGTGGCTTGGCCCCGGCCCCAGCCTCCCGCCCGCGGCTCACCTGAGCGCGTTGCTGCAGGCGCCGAGCGCCAGCTCCCGTGCCTGCTTCTCCGTCACCATGTCGGCGCGCACCATGTAGGGCTTGGCCGCCGCCTTCAGCAGCCGCGGGCCCAGCAGGAAGCGGACGCTCGCCTGGAACTTGGTCTGGGTCTTCAGCACCTGCGGGGGCTGCTTCTCCACCAGGAAGGAGCTGCCAGGCACGGGGGTGACGGCGGGGCCGGCGCCAGCTCCGGCCAGAGCTCCGCGGCGCTGCTCCAGCTTCGGCGCTGCCCCGCCGCCCCGTTACCTTTTCACCAGGCTAGACAAGACCTCGGCGAAGCGCTCCAGGAGCCGGGGCAGCAGCTCGGGGCCCAGCTCCGCGCTGGCTGCCAGCACTTGCTGCTGCAGCTGGAAATACACCTCCACCAGGCTCTCGCACCTGCAAGGCAGAGCGGCAGCGGTGCCCTGAGCCCGGCGGGCTGCAGGGCAGCGGGCGCCACGGGGCCCCTTCTCCCCACCGTGCCCCCTCACCTCTTCTGCAAGGGGCCGAGGTGCTCCTCGCAGACAGCCCCGTTCCCCGCCAGCTGCTGCTGCCTCTTCCAGATCTGCATCCTCTTCAGCACCTGCTGCTTGGCTGCCTCCAGCTCCTTCGTGGCCTCCAGCACGAGGGCGGGCAGCTCCTGTGGGGCAGCGAGGGCCGCAGGGCTCTGCGCCGCGCTGGCCCCCCGCGCACCAGCCCCACCACCCGGCCCCACACCCCCGGCCCCCCCGCTCACGCTCTCCGTGGGTTGTCCTTCTGGCTTCAGCTGCAGGTCCCGCACGGTTGGCGGCAGGGAGCCTGCGGCAGGAGGGAAGGGGGAGCCCCGTCAGCGCCGGCGCCGCCCCGTGAGCCCCCGCACCCAGAGCGGGTGCAGCGTGCCGGCGCTCCTGCCGGGTTGCAAAGGGCCCCGCACGCCCGGCCGCAGCACCCCGGATGGGTCCCGGCACCCGCCGGCGCTGCGCTCACCTCCAGCGCTGTCCCGCAGCTGCGAGCTCCGCTCCCGCAGCGCCTGGATCTCGTGGACCCGGTGCTGCAGCCGCTGCAGCCCCAGGCCGAACTTCAGCTCCTCCTGCCGCCGGTGGAAGCTGAGGGGCAGGTGCCGGTCCTGGGGCAGAGGAATGCGAGGTGAGGGGGTGGCGGGCCGGTCCCCCCGGCCCGGCCCTGGGGCGCCCCACGCGTGGGCAGCCGTCACGCACCCTCTTGAGCACAGCAGCCTTCTCGCCCTCCAGGATGCCCCTCAGCACGGCCACCAGCCGCAGCGGGTCGCGCCGGTAGGTGCTCTGCGGGCAGGGAGCAGAGCGGGGCGTCGGGGGGGGGCGCGTGCCCGCCGCCTCCACGGCACCCCACCAGAGCCCAGTGCTTGCGACCCGGCGCCTGGGCACCACCGCAACCAAGTGCTCATATGCTCTTCAGAAATAACCAATTCCCGTCCTCAAATCCACTTAAAACTGGGCATAAAAACAGGTGAAAACTTCAAAATTTTTTTTAAAAAGGAAAATCTCTATTTCTGCAAGCAGCCCCTTGCGACATTGTTGGTGTTGCACCTGGTGATGACTTTCCCAGACACCTTCAGCCTGGGCGGATCAACACTTCCTACTGAAAACTGTGACAGGAATTTCCCAGCTGGCTGCTGCCCGCTGAGCAGTGCCAGCTTCTCCGGCCCTCTGTGTTTCCCAAATTAACTACTTCCCAAAACAGCAGCACTGAGCTGGGTGCCAGCTGCCGGACGGCTCCCTCGGCTGCTTCCCGCAGCGGCTCCGCCAGGGCCGGGGCTCTGCTGGGCAGCCCCTTGCTCCCCAGCTCTCTCTGGAGCCCCGGCAGAGCCCCGGTTCCTGTCCCGACACAGTCCTGCAGCTGTGGAGTGGGCACACTGTTTCCCGCCGCCCTCCACCGGCACCTGGAAACCTCCCAGCTGTCTCCCAGCTCCATGTTCCCAGTGCTCCCGCGGCCACTCTCCTCGCCCTGCGTTCACCCGGTGCAAGATCACCCAGTTCCCACTTGGCAGCTGACCCAGCCAGCTCCATGTTGGCACTGGCTGCTCGTGCCGCAAGCAAAGCCCGGCGCAGCACAGTGCGGCGCCTGCTCCTTGCAGCCAGGCACCACGCAGCAACAACTTCTTGCTCCTACGGCACAAGCAATGACGGCAGGGTGGGAGGACGTGGCAGGGTGGCTCTTTCCAAGGATTTTAAATAAAAGGACTAAACTCTGAAACATCTGCAAAGCTTCCCAAAAGATTTTCCAAAAAGCAAACAATAACATTGTCTTGGAAAGTTACCCTGTTCCCCAGAAGTTATGACTAAAGTTGACCCCTTCCCAAATGTTGCACATTAAAAATGTCTGTTACCAAAAAAGCAGAAGGGGGTTTCAAGCAGAAGTGGGCTCTGGGAGCCAGCACCATTCAGCCCCTACATTAAGAGCTTCAGTGGCAGGAGAGAGAGGACAGGGATTAAATCTGCAATCACAGAGAGGGGGGAAACAGAGACAGAGAGCAAAATTCAAAGAGATCTTGATAAACAGAGAAAACAGCCCAGAAAAAGAAACCCAGCACACATGCACACACGGCGGGAGGAAATGCAGCAAGGACTCGCAAAAACACTGCGCGGAGGAAGGAGAAATCAAACACTCGAGGAGAAAATGGGGAACATCTGGCGAGGCGGCCGCTGAGGCCGCTGAGCAGCACCGCGAGCGGCAGGGGCCGGGGCTCTCGCGGAGCCAGCCAGGGCCACAGCTGGCACCAGTGCTGGGCGGGGAGGGCTGGGGGAGCCCGTGGAAATGCCGCTATGGCTCGAGTCCTTGCAAACCCGCTGCTGCTGGATGGCGCCGGCCTGGAGAACGGCTGCGGCAAGGAGTCCGCTCGCCGCCTCAGCCCCCTTCCCACCGGCGCGTCCGAGGCAGGGACTGAGTGGGCCAGGCACCGCACTGGCAGCAGAGCCGGCCCCGCACCTCTAGGCTGCTGACTTGCTGCAGGATCTGGCACGGATGCCCGTCACTGCTGGTGGCACTCCGGAGCTTCTCCAGCATGGCCGAGAGCATCCCGGTGGCCATGCTGGTGCAGAAGGCGTCCGAGCCATGGAGGAACTCCCTGCGAAGGGAGAGGAGGGCTGAGCAGGCCAAGCCGCCCTCCCATCCCGCCAGTCCCGAGCCCAGCAGTCCTGGCAGAGTGGGGGCACCCGGGGCTCGGCCGTGCCGGCGCGGTGCGCATCCCTGCAGGGACTGGCTGCGCGGTGGCTGTGAGCAAGGGCAAGCTGGACTCCCAACGGGACAGGGCAGCTGAGAGGGCCCGACCAGCCAGGTCTCTGCTGCACACAAACGCCAGCCAGGACCCACTGTGGTGGCGGCAAAACCTCGTGCAGGACACACGGCCCAGCCACTGCTCCACACTGGGAAGAAGCACTTCCTTAAAGCCGTGCCTTGGAGAACAGCGGTGCCACCGCATCGCAGGGAGGGATTTGCTGCCATGATCATTCCTGGGCGCAAAAGGGGAGCCTGCTGCAAACGCTGTGCCAAAGCGCAGCAGCGCCCGGCCGGTGGCACCACGGGGACTCACCAGGGCTGGTTCTCCAGCCAGTCGGCCAGGAGGCAGCGCAGGCTGTAGGGGAACTCTGTGAAGAGGCTGCTGAACTCTTCTGGCGGCATCTGGGAGACGATGCTCCAGAGGGACATCTTGGGAGCCGTCACCTGTGGAGAGGCAGTGGCGAGCGGTCGTGAGCTGGGAGGGGGCCGGTGCCTTGGTTCCGCCACGCATGAGGGAGCCCCATCTGCTGCTGCCTGGCCCGGCAGCTTGTGGTGCAAATCCATGCTGGGAGGAGGAGGAGGAACAGGAAGCGCTGACTGATCCTTGCGGAGCCTCTTGGGCAATGCAGGGCCGCATGCGCCTCGGCTTGCTGGCCTCAGCAGGGGGTGCAGGTCCGGCCCCACTGGGGAAGCCCGTGGGGAAGCCGCTGAGCTGGGGCGAGGGGCCGTGGCAGGGCCCCTGCTGCTCTCTCGTGGCAAAGCCCCTTGCCCAGGCACATCCTGGTGCACCACCGGCATCCGCGGACTGCGATCGCCAGGAGAGTGGGAACGGGAACAGGGCCGAGGCGTGCTGGCAGAAAGCTGCCTTCATCCCACGGACCCCCGCCGCCCCGGCGCCCACCTGGCCAGGGGGCCCCAGGCCCCGGCCCGTCCTCCTGCGGCCGATTTCCCGTCCCCGTGAGCGAAGGCGTCACGTGTCCCCGCGGCCGGCGATTTCCTTAGTGGGTCTCTGCCGCGCAGCGAGAGCCCCAGCAGCGCGGGCAGGAGGTGGAGCTGCTGGGGACGCCAAGAAACCATGTGAAGGGAAGGAAGCCAACGTCACTAGGGCAACGTCGCGGAGAGCACAAAACAAGGGCCTCCGCGCGCCCGGACCAGGCCCGTTCTCCCCTCCGCCCCGCTCCAACCTGTATTTCTGCTCAAGGCTGGCAGGCGGCTGCCGGCCGGCACACCCGCTCCTGGAGCGTAAGCCGGGCATGCCCAGATGTGCCGAGAGGCTGTGAGACGTGCCTCTCCCAGCTGCTCCCAGCTGCGGGACGGGCGCAGCCCCCCCCCCCGCTCCGATCTCGCCGTGCCCAACTTGGCTTCCTTTCCCAACTGGTGGCTCCAGCACACAGCGCTTCCCTTCCCCGCTGCTTCGACAAACAGCCCTTCCCTGCCAAGACGTGGCTCCTGCAATAACATCCCGGCCGGGGCGAAACTGCGCGAGGTTTCCCGCGGCAGCGCCGGTGGCTCCCGGCGCCTTCGCAATATCAGCTGGCAGGGAGCAGCCACACGGTGTTTGCTCGGTCACTGGGCTGTGGCGCCCGGTAGCAGGAGGCCTGGCTGCACAGGCATCGTGGTGGGCTGCACCCTGCCCCAGTGCAAGCAGCCGCCACCACCACGGCCCGACACCAAGAGCTGGGGCCGAGCAGGGACCCACATTCCCAGCCCCAGTGTCGGCCCGGGGTGCACGGGGCCGCCAGAGAGGCATGATCGATCGCCAGCCCCGCAGCACCAGGGCAGTGCGCTGTGTCCCCTGCAGGTGCATCTTCTGTGGGCACGACCCCCCTGTGGGTGCATCTCCTGTGGGCGCATACCCCTTGCAGCTGCGTCCCCCCTGCAGACATGTCCCCCAGTCTCTTGCTTCTTGCTTGCCCATGCTGCAGGGCCTGATCCCACCTCGAAGGCGCCCCAGGCTGCAGGTAGGCAGTGGCAGAGAGCACTGCCTCTCCCCACACGAGCCCAGGCTGGAAGTGCCGTGCCACTCTGGGCCTGAACTTCCACTTGTGCCAGGTGCCCACCGGCTCTGGGCCTCGCCCAGCGATCCCAGGCAGCTGCATTCACATGAAACACTCCAGCCTCTGAACCCTGACAGATCTGCAGGCCCGTAACACTGGTGTATTTCCACTATCCTGCCCCAAACTGCTGCCCCGATGCCACATCCAGGCCACATATCAGGAGGAGCAGCCACTGCAAACCACAACGGAGCTGCAATCCCTGTGGGCAGCCCCTGGCCATCATGGCACACCAGGCCACATCTGGAACAGGACCCCATGGGAGCTGCAATCCCTGTGGGCAGCCCCCGGCCATCATGGCGCACCGGGACACATCTGGAACAGGACCCCATGGGAGCTGCAAACCTCACGGGCAGCCCCCGGCCATCATGGCACACTGGGACACATCTGGAGTCAGACCCCATGGGAGCTGTGAACCCCGCAGGCAGTCCTTGGTCATAATGGCACATCAGGCCACATCTGGAGCCGGACCCCACAGGAGCTGCGAACCCCACAGGCAGCCCCTGGCCATCATGGCACACCAGGCCACATCTGGAGCCAGACCCCACGGGAGCTGCAAACCTCACAGGCAGCCCTCGGCCATCATGGCACACCGGGACACATCTGGAACAGGACCCCACAGGAGCTGCGAACCTCACAGGCAGCCCCGGCCATCATGGCACACCGGGACACATCTGGAACAGGACCCTATGGGAGCTGTGAACCCCACAGGCAGCCCCTGGCCATCATGGCACACCAGGCCACATCTGGAGCCAGACCCCACGGGAACTACAAACCTCATGGGCAGTCCCCGGCCATCATGACACACCAGGCCACATCTGGAGCCAGACCCCACGGGAGCTGCGAACTTCACAGGTAGCCCCCGGTCATCATGGCACACCTGAAGCCAGACCCCATGGGAGCTGTGAAATCCATGGGCAGCCCCTGGCCATCATGGCACATCAGCACACATCTGGAGATGGACCCCATGGGAGCTGAGAAACCTGCGGGCAGCCCCCGGCCATCATGGCACAGCTGGCCACATCTGGAGCCGAACCCCACAGGAGCTGTGATCCCTGTGGGCAGCACCTGGCCTTTGCAGCATGCCGTGCTGCATTCAGAGCTGGACCCCATGGGAGCCGTGATCCCTGTGAGCAGCCCCCGGGCATCACGCACAGCGTGCTGCATATGGACTCGGATCCCGTGGGAGCTGTGATCCCTGCAGGCAGCCCCTGGCATTGCGGCACGCTGGGCTGCGTCTGGAGCTGGACTCCGGGGAGCTGTGATCCCCGCGGGCAGCCCCAGCCATCATGGCACGCTGTGCTGCATCCTGAGCCAGACCCCTGGGAGCTGCGAATCCCACGGGCAGCCCCCACGCCCCGCGGCACGCCGTGCCGCACCCGGACGGCCCGCTGCGCGCCTCGCCCCGGGAGCGGCCGTGCGGAGCGAGGTGGCTGCAGAATGCCGCCTGCCCGCGGAGAGGCGCCTGCGGGGCCGCCTGCGGGGCCGTGCTCGCCCTCGCCCGGTCCCGCGCGGCCCCGCCGGGGGCAGCGCGGCCGTTGCACGCCGCTCCGCGCTCCTTTTCCCGGCCCATCTGCCCCGCGTGGCTGGAAAGCTGCCTCCGGCGCTGCGGGATGCCCTCGGGGACAGTTCCCGTCCTCCAGGCGGCTGTTTGAGCCCCGCGGCGACCCGGCGCGGGGGGAGGAAGCAGCGGAGGGAGCGGCGCAGCCGGCTGCGCGCCCGCGCGGGGCAGAGCGCAACTTCCCCTTCGCAGGCGCGTCCCCAGGCAGCCGGCGGCGGGCCGCCACCCTGCCGCAGCCGACCCCGCCGCCTTCCTTCCCCACTTCCCTGCTTCCCGGCTGCTGCCCGGGCTGCAAACCTGCAGCTGGCTGCGTCCCCCAGGCTGTCCCCTGGCGCCCCCACCCACACGCTCCGGGCTGCCCCCCCGCACGCACCCGCGGCTCCCGGCCCCCTGGCCCCGCGCCGCCGCCGTCGCCCTGCGCAGAGCCCAGGGCGGGGCCGGCGCGGCCTCCGGCGCGGCGCCGGCGCGGCGCTGCCCGTCCCGTCCCGTCCCGTCCCGTCCCGGTGCTGGTGTCGGCCTGTTACCTGGCGAAGTCCCGCGGGAGGCCGCGCCGCGCGGCGGGGGCGGCCGGGGCCGGGGCCGGGCTCCCCGCAGCGGGCACCCGCGGCCGCGGCTCGCCAGCACCAGGAAGGGGAGGAGACGGCGAGGCGCCTGCGTGCACGGCCCGGCCCGCGATGGCTCGGCCCGGCCGGAGCCGCCCGGGGACCCCCGGCCCCACGCCACGCCACGCCACCTCTCCACCCACACGCGCCCCCCGGCCAGGCCACGCTGCCGCCCTGCTGCCACCCGCTTGCCCCACGGCGCCCACTCTGCCTGGGCTCCGCGCTTGGTGGCGCCCCGCGGCTCCCCAGACAGCGGTGCGCGTCTTGGCTGAGCCTTGTTGCGTGCGGAGAGGTCACGCACACGCGTGTCCCGCCGCGGCCGCGCACCTGCTTTGGGCTGCTTTGCTGCCCGGAATGTGGAGAGCTGCAAGGCGTTCCCGACGCTGCAGCGCGGGGGGCACGCTGCTGGGGGGGGGGCACCGTGCCTTGGGGGCGCCCGTCGCGTCCGGGGCGGCCCCGCGCGGGCCCGGCGGCCCGCTGTCCCCGCGCGCCCCGGGTGCAGAGCCGCCGCGCCGCCGCCAGGGGGCGCCGCCGCACCGCCGCTGGCACCGGCCCGCGGCGGGGGAGGCCGCAGCGAGCGCGGCGGCGGCTCCTGCCCGCGGCGAGCCCCCGTGGGGGTGCAGCCTGCACAGCCCCCTCGGGAGGGTGTGCACCCTGCACTGTGCCATGGGGGGTGCAGCCTGCACAGCCCCCTCGGGAGGGGGTGCACCCTGCACTGTGCCATGGGGGGTGCACCCAGCACAGCCCCCTCGGGAGGGTGTGCACCCAGCACTGTGCCGTGGGGGTGCACCCTGCACAGCCCCCTCGGGAGGGTGTGCACCCAGCACTGTGCCGTGGGGGTGCACCCTGCACAGCCCCCTGGGGAGGGGGTGCATCCTGCACTGTGCCATGGGGTTGCACCCAGCACAGCCCCGCCCAGGGAGTATACCCTGCACGGCCCCCTCAGGACAGGGTGCATCCTGCACTGTGCCATGGGGTGCACCCAGCTTAGCCCCAGCCTGGTGCCTCCCCATCCAGCAGTGGCTTGCTGCTCTGAGAGGGCAGGTTTCTGCTCCTCCTGGGCTCGGGTCCTGATGGGGTGCAAGTGTAGCTCTGGGAGCTGTGTGCCCTTCACAGGAGGTGCCTTGTTGTGCCTGCAAGGGGTGTGCTGGTGGCATGAGGTGCAGCCATGCCCACAAGAGCTGCACAGGCCCCTGGCACAAGCGAACATGTGGTGCCATGCACACAGCTCTGCACTGTCTCCGGCCCTGGCGCCGCCGCTGGCCACAGCGGGCTGGCGGTGGGAACGTGTGCCCCTGGCCCACATGGGCCCTGGGCAAGTGAGCCCCTACTGGGAGCTGGCACTGGTCAGTCTGGTGCCACGGGGCTTGCACAACCACTGGGGCTTGAGGTGTGTGGCTGCCCTGCTATCCCTGTCCCTGGAGTACCTGCCATGCCCCTGGCTGCCTCCATGAACATCCGGGCCCTCCTCAACATCTGGCAGGTGGTAGTGGAGCCAACTGAGTGCTCTGCTGCCAGCCGCAGGGATGACCTCCCCTGCCAGCACTGCCAACTCACTGGGATGGGGGGGCAGCATGTGATGTCATTGCTGCAACGGATGACGTCATGTGGGGGGCTGCAAGCAGGTCCTGCAATGCTGCATCTGTCCCACATGCCCTCATCGCCCCGCAGGCTGTGGTGCGGCTGCTGCAGGATGTTATGGTCCCTGCTAGGGTGCCAAAGCCATCCACGATGCTTGGCTGGGGTCGGGGTCCCAGCCAGGGGGGCTCCCTCCCACCCTGGTCGGTGCCCGGGGCCTGGAGCCAGCTGGATCCCTGGGGCTCTTCCTGCGCTGCAGTTGTTGGCAACGTGGCCCCGGCTTGGAGGTGCCGGAATGGCAGCTTGCAGCGATGGAGGAGATGCAGCGAGCCGCTGCAGCGAGCCGCTGCAGGGGCGCAGGGTTCCCTGCAGGCACGGGATGTTTGGGGAGGGCACCTGCGGTGCCACGGGGTGCCTCTGTCCTGTCTGGCCGTGCCAGCCTGAGCCCCCCCGGGACGAGCACTAGAGAACAGCTGGGGGGCAGAAGGGCCCAGCGCCCACACTAGAGTGGCATGAGCCCCCCACCTGGGTCCCCTCCTGCTCGCAGGGTGCCTGGCTTGGCCCCCAGCCCCTATCCCAGCACCTTCTCCTACCCTCCAGCCCGTATCCCAGCCCCTGCCTCTATCCCCATTCCCTGCCCCATTCCCAGCCCCTATCCTCGTTCCTTATCCCCCTGCCGCATATCCTGCCTCATTCCCTACCCACATCCCTTCTCCCCATCCCCATCCCATCCCCATTCCCTGCCCCATCCCCTATTTGCATTCCTTATCTCTACCCCCTCATGCCTATTCCCGTCCCTGCCCCAGCTCCTACACTCATCACCCAGCCCCTATGCCCGGTCCCCCAGCCCCTCACCCCACTCCCCATTCCCAGCCCCTATGCCCGTTCCCCATCCCCTAATCCCACTCCCCCCCATTCCCTTCCCCTCCCGCGGGCTAGCGGAGGACCCCGCAGCCCCCGCCCCGCACGCGCATGCGCACCGCGCGGGCGCCGAGCACGACGCCCCCTCCCCTCCCGCCGGCGCGCGACGCCCCCCGCCCCCCGCGCGGCGGCCCGGGCCCGGTGACGTCACCGGGCGGCGGCGCGCTCCATCCCGCGGCGGCGGCGCGCGCAGCCCCCCGCCCCCGCGGCCGCCCCGTCCCGAGGGCCGCCGCCGCCGCCGCCCAGGCCGCGAGGCGGAGGGGCCTCGCTCGCCGCCCGCCCCGGCCCTCCCCGCCCCTCCCCGCCCTCCGCGGATGTCGGTGCGCGGGCCCGGGACGCGCCGCCCCGCGGGCAGCACGGCGTGAGGAGCCGCCGCCGCCGCACCGCCGGCATGGGGCCGCCGCTGCCCCTCGCCGCCTGCCTGCTGGCCCTGCTCGCCGCGCCCGCCGCCCGCGCCCTCGACGGTGAGTCCGCGCCCGGGGAGGGGGGCCGCCGCCGCCGCGGCGCCGCGCCGCCCGCGGCGGGGCTGCGGCGGGCGAGGCCCGGGGCCGCCGCGGCCGCCGGCCCGGCTCGTCCCCTCGAGGGGCGCGGGGCGCGGCGGACTCGGGGCGGGGGGGCGCCCCCGGGGAGCGCGACGAGCTCCTCCTCCCGTTGCTAACTTTTCCCAGATTTTCTGCAAATAAAGCAAAATGCCCCCCCCCCAGTACATTACTGGAAGGTAATTCTCCATTCCTTTCCATTAACTCCAATAACGCTCCATCGGTATGGGTTCCCCCCCCCCGCCCCGGAATCAGAAAGGCTTTTTATTCCCTTGTAGCCGAGCAGGGAAGTTGTAAATAAGCCATCGCGGCGGTGTTCGCCCCTCGGGTTGGCCGAGAAATCCGCCGAGCGTCGCCTTCCCGTGGGGATCAGAACCGGCCTGGCGCTCCCGCCCGCGCGCCCGCTCTTGCATAATGCGGGAGCTCGGCGCTTCTCCTTCGCTTCTCCTTCGCTTCTCCTTCGCTCCGTGCGGGCGGCAGATCCGGAGCGGGAGCAGTTCTGCCTCCTGCCCCAGCCGGCCCCAGGGGGAGGATACTGACCGAGCGGTCGGACCGTCTGGTCTCCCTGTCCAGCTGCTTGTGTTTTCCGAAGCAGCGCACGTCGGGTTCCCTGCTAGTATTGATCTATTCAGTAAATACTTTCGCAAGCTCGTCAGCTCAGTCGCTGCAGGCTTTGAATGCGCAAGGGGCTGTTATTGGCAGTGTAAGTGCGTCGAGGAGCTGGCAGCCTAACAAACGCGGCCAGCAGAGAAGTTATTCCTTGAGACGTTTGAATGTGTGGGGCAGAAGGCTGTTTTTTTCCTTTAAAAGCCCAGAAACGGGTTGTTTCTGGGTTTGCTTTCAGCACTTTCCTCTTATGGGTTCTCTCTGTGCAGAAGTGCCTGATGAAGGCAGGAGGATCTGAAGTGGTTTATTGGTGAGGGGAATATTTTGGGAAAGCTCTTCTGTCCCCTCTGGTCTCCCACCTTGGAGGGAACTGGGTGAAGCTGTGGTTATTTGGTTCGTGGTAGAGGCAGGAGCGGCACCGGGGCAGGGCAGGAGGTGCCAGCAAAGGCTGGATGACGCCCTGGTCCCAAATTACCTCTCCTGCCCCAAATTAGTGGCTCGTGCCATGGTCCTCATCCTGCACCAAAGGGCAGACATGGCACCCAGGGCGGCACGTGCAGCAGTGTCCGTGCCCTCCTGCAGCACGGCTGCAGCTCCGGGTCTGACTGTGCCCCCAGAATTCGCGTAGCCCCAGTACCTTTGAAATATCTTCCTCTTCTTTTTGCTGCGGTTCACAGCCGCCGAATTCAGAAGTTGGTGGGGGCGGGAGGGACAGGCGTCCATCATTACATAAGCTGGGTTGCCTTTGGAAACCGGGCTACAGCGGCACGGCAGCGATGTGCTGAAGGGAAGTTCCTGTGCACTGCTCCCCACCCGGGTGCAGCAACGCAGAAACAACCCCTTTGCTCCCGAACGGCTGGCTCCGTGCCTCCCCACGCGGCAGCCTCTCCCTTCTCGTGGTGCGCCAACCCCAAAAGCCTTTGTGAAGCATGGCACTGCGAGACGTGCCCTTTGGGGAGCTGTAGGTGCAAGAAGCCTCCTGAGGCGAGGAGGGAAGGGTGCAGAGAGGGTTTTGGGGAGTCCTGCTGCTTCTGCAGAGGCCATCATCTAAACATTGACAGAGCCGGTCTGAGAGGCTGGCGCCCCGTGGTGTCTGCTGGAGCATGGCGTGGACCGTGGCGCTTGGCTGCAGGGATCCGGCCGGGGGGCCTGGGTAACAGGGGCAGCACGGTGCAACAGTCCGGGGCAGGGCTGGGAGCAGGTGCAGGGCTCCAGCCTCCATGTGCTCCTTCCTTATTCACAGACCAGTACTGCACCTGCCCCCCTGCCCACTCCCTTGGTGTGCCTTGCTGGAAGCTATTAATCCCTCCCTGGCTTCAGTGGTAGAAGAGATAGGAGACAAAGTCCAGCAGATGGGGCGGGCGGAAGCTTTTTCGGGGGGGACAAAGGGCGTTGGTGCCCAACTCCTGTCTCTGCAGGGCTCCTCTTCCGCTTGCTGGGGCATTGAACCTCCCTGGGCTGTGCTGCACAGGCGAACCATGCCAGGAGCCTTAGGGAGAAGCAGTGCAGGCTTGCCCCACCACTATTTTGGAAACGTTTGTGGTTGGGGCAGCGAGAGTGACTCGCTGCTTTGGTGGCCTGGCATGTCTCATGTGTGCAAGCGGCATGCATGGGTGCGTGCGCGTAGGGCATGCGTTTCCCCAAGCGCATTCACACATGTCCAGAGCCTCACCGTGTTCAATGGATGTAGAGCAGTGGCCACTTCTAGGGGCTGCAGTGGAATCCTCTGCTCTGTAGCAGATGTCCGAGCTGCCCCAGTCTCTCTGTGCTTCTAAGCTTGGGGTTCCTGTGCGAGTCTCCTGCGTTGCATTCTTGTGTCGTCATCACTTTGAGGCATCACTGGGTGGAGTGGATGGTGTGTGAAGGTGAGAATAGCTGTGCATGGCCTGTTGCATCCTGCCTCATCCTCCCTGTCCCTGCTGCTCCATGTTGTCTTCTCTCTGTGCTGTCTTCACATGCTCCACAGGAGCCTGTGAATTGGGAGGGAGCGGAGGCTATTTGCACCCTTCTGGCTCTTGGTGCTTCTCCTCCAGGGCACGAGTAAGGCTGATGAAGAGCAAAACCCACCCAAGTCTTTCCTCGTTCCTCAAATGCCTTGGCATCCAGAGTCTCTTCTTCCTAGAGAACAGAGTAGACTTCCACCTTAATTGGTTTCCCTTTGCCACGAGCCTGTACTTGATCTGCAGCTGCTGGGTGCTGGCTGAATCCCCATCTGGGAGCAGTGGTGATTGCCTGCCTGGTGCAGGGGTGGGGGCAGACTTGGTTTTCCTGTGTGTGGGGTCCAGAGCAGGAGGTGAGGGGTGATGCTGCTTCCCATTGAGGCTGGATGGAGGTGTGTGGAGGATTCACTGGGCGAGACCTGTTTTCTGTTCATGCTGGTGAGTGTTGGATCATGTTTTTGTGTTTGCAGCATCTGCTACAGCAGGGGCTGTGACCTCTGCAGGCGTTGTGTGAATGCGAAGGGTGACTGCTAGCTTGAAGGGGATGGAGGTATTAAAGCATGGCAGACCATCAGACATCACCCCTGGTGCTCCAGCAGTGCAGAGCTGTGCTGGCCAGGGTGGCCTGCCTGTGAGTTGTGCCTCTGTTTTCAGCTCTGCCCACTGGCCCTGGCTCCCTGCTCTGGCTGGGGATGGCAGAAGAGGCTTTGGATGTCTTGGGTGCTGCCCGTTGTCAGTACAGGAGAATGGGAGTGCTCTTGTGAGGGGCTTTTTCAAACTGGGGCAGCTTTTGTGTTTCTGGATCTTGCTGCTGGAGTAGGATGAGCCTTGCAGTCTTGCGTGATTGGCAAGGTGTGGATGTGTGGAGCAGCCAAAATGTCTAGATTTAGCTTTGCAAGAGTGACTCACTCCCCAGGAACCTGGCAGAGAGAGAGGTTGGGAAGAGAAACACAGATGCTTTTTCACTTAACAAGGAACTTCAGTCTGATAGGGGAGTGTCTCAAGGGACCCGAACCTGGTTGTTAGGCTTGTTGCAGGGCAGGGATGGGGTGACTCTTCCTTCCCCATTCTGACAGTGTCTCATTTGGTTGGGCTCTTTTTGAGTGGGAGCAGTCTCCCATTTCGAGTTTGTGAGATGGCCAGGGTGCAGGCACCTATGCCAACAGCTGTGAATGAACCTAAATGGTCCTAGGGATAGAGTGGAGAGATTTGTCTTGGGCAGGTCACTGTAGGGATTGACTCTTGCAGAGTTTCCGAAAAGGCAATGGCAGTTGAGTGCCACCTAGTCTCAGCAAACCTCCTAGGGTGGGAGGAAGAGGGAGTCTCTAGTCACAGAAACAAGAGGCTTAAAGCTGATGAGCAAAAGCAAAGGAAAAAAAACAAAATAGCTCAACCTGAGGAACTCTCTGCTACATGATGCTCTTGGGCAGGAATTCAAAAGTGTAGTCCTTCTCTTGTATTTCCCTTCAGGGAACAGGGCGATGAGGCAGGGGTTGGTTGAGTGGGTTCAGGGTATGCAGAGGGGATCTTCCTGGGGCCCATCTTTGGAAAGCCCCTCTGAGGGGCTCCCAGGAGGTTAGCTGCAAGCACTGTTTTTCTGGAGATGGGATCAACTGCAATGTGGCTATGGAGAAACAGTGTTTGGGGGAAGCTGGAAGACAAATGGTCACCTAACCTGCTGGAGAGGCTTCAGGTCTTTCTCCCTCTGCTTAGAAGGGACCAGCATTCTGCTGGCATCTCTACAGGCTTGGGGATGAGGTGTGGTTTTACGCAAGAAGTGATGACTGCGGTGGCCCTCTGCCTGCTCATGTGGTGGAGACTCTGTCCTGGGCCTGACAATCAAGGTGCCTGTTCCAGGACAGAAGTGGCCAGGTGGGTTGTGGGGTGTCCAACCTTGCCCCAGCAGTGTTGGCCCTACTTGGTCTGAGGGCTGCTCTGCTGAAAGGTGTCTCTGGTTTTGTGTTTTAAGTTTTACCCTTGTCCCTCTATTGCTGCAGGGATGTTTCCCCTTCTCTCCATCCTTGCACAGACTCCTGCTCCAAAGCCCTGACGACAAACAGCTGCTTGCTGGCATTCCTGCTCCCGTTTCTTGCCTGCAGAGGTGGGCAGGGAAGGACAGAGTGTCCCACTGGCTCCTGGGTGGGTGAGGTGGCTCCACACTGGTTCATGAAGCGGGTGAGAAGCACTTCTGGGGGAGCTGGTGGGAGGTGGGCCGTGGCCTTGGTTTCGTGCTGGGGCTGCCCTGCGAGTGTGTGCAGTGGGGCTTGAGCCCTCTCATCTGCTGACCGTGTTGCTTGCCTCAACTGTGGGGCCAGCAGCTTCCACATCCTGGCTCCTCCGTTGCAGAAGTTGGGGCAAGCTTTGCAGGGTGGATGGTGTGCTGTCCTGGGGCTGGCTGCCCGCTGCCTGCTCGCAGTAGGGCATTTGTGAAATCTTGGCTCTTGTGTGTGTGTGACCAGCACAGTGCTTCCAGAGCCGTGAGGCGCTTGCGAAAGTCTTTGGTGCTGGGCTGTGCTCGGGCTCCAATTAGGCTGTGCCACTGGGCAAGGAAGAACCAAACAGAGGGCTGGGGGTTGCTGGACCCTCCTCTCCACCACTGTCTGCAGATGTCCCCCTGCTTCTGCACCCCTTCCTTGGGGTGAAAGAGTGGGGCTTTGGGCTGGGAAATGGAGTTCTCTCTCTTGTATGCAATGCTTGTAGCAGGGTTATGGCTGGGGGGTGGGTGAGGAGAGGTGTGAATCCTGAAGGAAAAGGGGAAGGATGCTCAGGCAAGCAGGAGAGCTATAAATCTGCCTTGTAATGGCTGTGAAACATGAGGGGAAGGCTGATGGCTCCAGGGTGGAATTTGACTAAGCCCTGGCTCCTCAAAAAGGCAGTTTCATCCATCAGGGCTTCAGTTCCCAGCTGCTGTACAGAGATGGAACCCCCTTTCCTCTTCCCTTGGTGGGTCTGATCCATTTGGATGCTGGCAGAGCCGCATCACGACATCCGCACATAGCCTGGCAGCTAAGGCATTGCTGTACGCTCTCTGAGCAGGTCTGATTACGCCTCTGCATGGCCTCTGCCTCGATTTCTCCTCTTATTCTGTAGGACCTGGACCGCTTCTGGCCCTGGGTCTATACAATTGTCTTGCCATGAGGAAGGAAGGACTTTGTATGGCCTGAGCTCAGCCCCTCTCCTTTCACTCCTCATCCAAGGATGTCTTCCTTGACAACTCTAGTAACATTCTGTTTGTTTTCCATGTCTCCTGGAGTTTTGAGTTGATCTGCAGTTTGGAGAGACTGTAATTAACGGTGGGGGCTGGAGAGAGGCAGTGGGGGAGTGCTTTGGGCAGATGAGGTCCCAAGGCTTGGAAATGGGGAACCTCCCTGATGGGTGTTAGAGTTGGCTGTGGCAGTCTTGGGGATACTGGGTATTCAGCGCATCTGCAGAGTAGCTGTTGGCATGTGCTCTGTGTTTCCTTGTGCTGTCGCTTCCATTAATTGATGATTGTGCTGGTCATTATTGTGTAGGGATAATGAGGTAGATAGGAGTATTGCTCTTGCTGTCAGGTGGGTTCCTGTAGCCAAGGTCTCTCTACCATCTCATGTCTGCTGGGGTCCAGAGCCTGTTCATGTGCAGTCTTGCTGCTCCCTCTTGGAAACCAGTGCCCTGCTCACACTCATTGCTGTGCAGCTCCCTTGCAGCTGGGAGGTTTCTGCTGCTGCTTTGCTATAGCACTGGTACCCAAGGAGACAGGAGGGATTGAGCCTTGGGTGCTGTGCCAGCTGCCAGCCTGTAGCTCCTCTGAAGTTTCTCTTGTACTTTTGGGATAACTCCCCAGCCTACGTGCTGTATGGATGATCTTTTTTCCCACTGAACCTCTGATGGACAAGGCCTTGGACTCCAAGGTGCCCAGGAGATGCTTCCTGAGAGCAAAGGAGCTGGGGCAGGCCCGAGCGCAGAGGTTGAGGCTGGGTTCTCCAGAGCTGGTTGTGCCACGGTTCAGCTGAGCTGCCATGATTAATGCAGTGGTAACTGCGGATGAAACGCTGCCTTGTCGTGGGGCAGGAGGTTCCTCTTTCAGCCTGTGAAGTGATTTCAGCTGCCAGATCTGCATTAAGCTCTTTGTTTGGACTGTCCGGCTTCAGCTAACCCCTCGGATAAAGCCCTTGCTCTGTGCTCCCCAGGGTCGCAGACTCCTGTGGCAGCCAAGCCAACCCCACCTTGGGTGCCTCACCTTTCCTGGCGCATTGCGAGTCTGCTTGCAGGGCTGAGGAGGGGGCAATGGAAAAGTGCAAAGTAATTACGCTGCTTGTTTTCCCCAGCAAGTCACAGGGTTTGGCCAAGAGGCCTGGATGTGTAGGAGAGTTGTGTCTGAAGCCCAGTGGATGAGTCGGGGTGAATCCAACAATTCCAGGGTTGAGAAATTGGCTCCTTAGAGAGTTTGCGTGTTCCTGGTGCCGGCAAGGCGAGCTTGACTCAGCCCGACAGCGATGAATGCATCTCTCCCGTTTCCTTCCTGTGGTCTCTGCGCTCTGCCAAGCAGACAAGACTTTCGTTGTGCTTGGACTGGATTTTATCCGTGTAACCTCCTGCCGAGTGACTTCTGGATTCATTCCCTGCAGTGTCCCTCTCTTGGTGTGCAGGGGCTCGGGTCCTGCAGCAGCCTCTTGGCCGTGGCGGGCACTGCGCGCTTGCCCTTCACCTGACACCCTGCCGGTGTCTGTAAGCTGAGTCCGAGTAAAACTGCTATTCCTGAGGGCAGGCAGAGCGCGGATATTGCTGCCTCCAGCCCCCGTCGCAGCCCTGCTCTTGCAGCCGTTTATCCATGCTGAAGCCTGCTGTGGAGGAGATGGGTTTTTCCTCTCCTCTGTGTTGCGCAGGGCAGTGCAAGACCAACTTGGAGCTATTTACAGACCAGTCTTTGCTGTTGACTTAACTTTTCAGTCACTTACATTTAATGTACCTTGGCAGCCTGTCCTGCCAGCAGCAGCAGCAAATATTTTCAGCATTTTCTAGTTCAGCTCAAACTTCTTGTTTTTTTCCCTCTGTGCCTCTTATTTAAAGAAGGGAAAATGCTGGGTGGGTTGTGAGGACTGTTTTGCTGAATCTTACTCCGTTGCGCGAGGTTGCACTCTCCAGTGCAGTCCAGCCATTTCAAGTGCTAAATATAGACGTACAATGTCCTTTCTTAGCCAAGGGAACCAAACAGGCTAAAGCTACAATCATGCAGATGCTTTGCCGGATTAAAGACAGTCCCAGCATTGCTTAAGACTAATCATGGGCTTGAGGGGTAGGCAACCAAAATTTTGATTAACGGCCTTGCTGGCAGCTCAGAGCTTCTCTGGGGTAGGTGCAGTGCAGACAACAAGCAAGAAAAGCATCCTCGGCCGTGGAGCACTCCTGGCTGCTGAGGAAGAGGCAAGCAGGTTCTTAATTTCTTCCAAAATGTGTGGACTGAGGCACCCAAATGTGAATTGCAGATGACTGGGAAAGAGTCTAATTGAGTTGAAGGTTGCATCTTTAATTGGGTGGACTAATTAGCCTCTTGCATTTGCTGTTTCTCGGAATTGAGCTGAAGCACCGCTCCTGACAGGGATGAGCATGCATTTTAAAGAGCTCTTGATTGCTGCTCTTTGTGTGCCCGAGTTGGCGACTGGCAGGTTAAAGGCAAGGTGAACCCCGAACGCGTGGTTAACTTAATAAATAACTTGGGCTGCTGGCTTGGGAAGGAGGAGGAAATAATTGTTTCCTTATAAATTTGCTGCTGAATCCAGAGCTCTGACTTTCATCCCTTGGTGACTGTGCTAAGGGGAAGGTTTTCGGCTGCGAAAGGATGAATGCTGCCGGAGCGGCGCCGTGCTGCTGCTCCTCTGCCTAGGCCTCGCTGAGACCTAGCTGCGTTTTATTTTCTGTGGACTGCCAGGCAAATTGTTATTTTAATCTGCCCAGAGCTTTGAAACGCATCAATCTAGTCCATTTACTTAATATGGTGCAGCTCTTTGTTTGCAGGCGCTGCTACAGACATCTGAGAGCGGGGACCGAGTGCTCGCTGGGTAATGGATTCAAGCAGCAGCTTATTGTAGCTGATGAACAGTCAAGTGCATCTTTGCCTCTTTCATTTTGCTGGCGAGATGGGCTGTGCCAGGAGCAGTCATGACTCTATACCTGCTAATCAGGCTTCTGGGGCTAATTGCATTTTGCTTTCCCTGCGGAAGAGCCCTTGTCGCTTTCTCTGCATCCCCACTGGACAGAGCCCCTGGGTATTGCTGTGATGCTCTGTGAGACCCAGCAGAGAGGTGTCTGCAGTATCCTGCAACTTTGTTTTTGCTGTTCTTGGAATTTGTTGAAGATTTTTGAATATCTTGTCCTGGAAAACTGGAAGCGGATTCAAAGGCTGCAGTTGCGAGATGAGAGCAGTGACCCTGGGGAGGAACAATGTCTTCTTCGTCTGTCCCCCTGCTTCCCCCTGCCCTGTGTAAGCAGGTGTTCCTGTGCAGAAATGCCTTTCCCCGCTCTGCAAGGACTGGGCCTGGCTTGTTTCTTCTGGGGCTGCTAGCAGGCACCAGGCACCCTGCTGTCTCCTGCAGGGCAGCTGCCCCTCTCGGGCATGCAGGCTCTTTGCAAGCTGCTGCTCGAGGCACTCTCATCCAAGGGATGAGCAAATCTCCCCCTGTGCAAGCGGACATCCCCTGGAATGCAATCTGGCTTGATTTCCTGGCCAGGAGAGCTGTTCCCACCTGATATATGCCACTTGAGAGCAGCTTTGATTTCGTGGGAGAGCTGATTCCGTGCCGGCGTGGCGCTGAGCGGCGCTGGCTCCCGCAGCGTGAGTGGCACCCGCCTGGGGCCAGGGAGACGCTTGGGCTCGGAGGGCAGTGAATTGCTTCCTCCTCCTGTCCCTCAGTGTGCCGAGTTCTGAGGTAGTGCTTTTTTATTGTTTAGGAAAGGAAACAGTTGGTTTTAATACTTCCTACAGCAGCAGCCTTTCTAGGGGCCAGTGCGGAAGCTGCTGGATGCAGGAGGCCTGAACACCTTCCTGTCCCGCGCCGGGAGGGGAAACTGCCCGTGGGCCATGGTGCAGGGCTTGTGTCTTGCCTGTCCCTGCTGGGGACCAGGGCATCTGGGGCATCAGAATTTCTGGGGTTTCTTTTGTGGTCTGGGCTTGGAGAGACCATGGGGCGGACAGAGTAGAGGGCCTTTGCTCTACAAGCAGAATGCCAGAGCTTCCTCAGCAGTTTTTCTCCCTCAAGAAGGGAAATTTCATTCCCTGCTTGTGCAAATGAAAATTGAGGTTTCTGTGGCCCCCTCTTCTTGACTGTGCAATGGGGAAAGGCTTCCCGCCTCATCCGTTTCCCTGGGATTGCTCAAGGCCGGTTGGAGCGAGCCTACCAACAGGCCCTGATGTGGGTTTAGCAACTCTGTGTCCCTGCCTTCCCCAAGCGCCTGCGTCGGGAACAGAGAGCTCTCATTTTCTGCCGGAGCCCTCCCAGGCCACATCCAACCCCTCCAGATGGGTTCACTCGCATCTCCTTTTGTGGCCCTGAGCATGTTTTCTCTGCAGAAGAATGATTTTGGAGTCGAACTGCACTTACTCACCAGCTTGGTTTTCTCCTCTGCAGCTGTTAGGGTGCCATCGTCACCTTCGAAACCCTCCCTCAGCCCAGCCCTGCGCTCTTCTGGCTTTTTAAAAGTCATAATGATTCCTGGAGCTTGAAAAAGGTGAAAACAGGCAAACTAGAGTCCCTAACCTGCACCGACCACCTTGGAGCATCCAGGCTGTCACGAACAAGTAGTTAATTGGTTGTGCAGCTGAACCGTGCTGGTAGAGACGCCGAGGGGGTAGGGTAATGTCTGGAACACAAAATCAGACCAGACATAACTGTACCAGATTCCTCTTTAATCATTTTTACCAGTTATAAACAGATGGGACATTTCATCATGCCAAAGATTTTTTTTCTCCCTCTTTACCTCTTAAAATGCAGCTAAATGGCTTTGTCAGAGCAGAACGTTGAAGTGCAAACCTACCGTCCTGTCTGCATTAACCCTCGCACAGGGAGAGCGTGTCCTGGGATATCGTGTGTGCGCTTGCGCTTAACAGAATACCGGAGGTTTGGCAAGGGCTGCAGCATCAGCTGGGTTGTGGGGGCTGCATGGGGAAAGGTCCGCTGGAGCCGAACGCTGCAGCTGCTGTGGTGCTGCTGCTCTGAGAGTGATCGCCTCGGGTATTTCCATGCCTCAGAGGGCAAAGGACAAGGAGAGCTGGTGCCGAAGGTGTCTGTGGGATGCAGCCTGCAAATCCACCAGCGCAAACTGGGCAGCAGTGGGAGCCCCTGGCCGTGCGCCGGGCTGCAGGAGGACACTGGGGCCCAGGCGTCCTGCGCCTCTGTCCCTGGTGCTGCCGCGGGGCTCGGTCTCCCCCACCATGGCGGGCGCTCAGCTCCGCCGCGCAGCAAGCAGGGCAGGCCAGCTGTGCTTTGGATTTATTCCTGCATGGAAGTTATGGCCGTGTGTGTGGTTTTTTTCCTTTTTCCTTCCTCTTTCCCCTTGCTCTGTTCTGGGCCTCGCAGACAGCTCCATGCGGGGCACGTCTTGGGAGTGGGGAGAGCCCCGATTCTGTGTGGGAGCGGCGGCCTCGGGGGCTGTTTCTCTTGTGCATGGGAGACCTCTCTGGAGCCGGGGGTGTCTTCCCTCCTCCCTGCGGCTGGGAGCGGACAAGACTACTCGCTGCACTGGGGCTCGGCATTTATCCCAGCCCCTCGCAGGTCCCTGTGCCGCTCTTGGGGGTCTGAAGTGCTCTACAAGCTGTGCCCAGAGTATTTGCCCTGAAACCCGCCCTGAAACCTGCCTTGCCTGTCTTCACTGATGCTTTAATGCGGGTTAATGTGCAGAAAGCATCCCAGGAGCCAGAGCGGTCCCTGGTTTGCGAGGAGCTGCCAGCGGGTTTGCTGTCCCCAAAGCCGTGGGTTCGCAGCGGTCCCCGGATGCGGAGGCAGGGCTGGGCGGGGGAGGCAGCTGCCTGCTGCCCTCTGCTCGGCTGCTCGTGGCACGGGGCCATGCTGGGCCTCCCCCCCCGTCAGTGTGCACTGTGGTCCCTGCACCTGGGAGCAGCGGGTGCCGTCTGTGGGAGTGTCTGTGTCCCCTCCGAGCCCGTGCTGGTGGCGTTCCCACGTGCCAGCGCCTCGCTGGGCAGCCAGATGTGCAGAGCGCTCCACGCAGCCGGCACGTGGCTCTGGCCCTGGGCGATCCCCCTCCAGGTGTGCTGGGACCCCGGCGCTGGTGTGGGATGAAGCGAGGCGGTGCATCGGTGCTCTCACCAGCAGCAACGTCTGTGCAAAGCCGCCTGGAAGCCACTGCACAGTGCAGCTTCCCGGGAGTCCATAGTGGAAGAAACCCCAACTCTCCCCCATTGCACGCTGACACGTGCACGGTCGCTGGGAACCTGCCGCTTTGCATGCGTCTTGTGCCTGGAAAGTATCCTGGCGGGTGTGGCTGGAGCCAGAGGGTTTTCCCCACCTGGCATCGGAAGCAGTGTTCCTGTGTTCCTGTTCAGATGCCGCTGTCTCTTTACGAGCAGGTCGGCAGGTCGGTGTTTGCATTGGGGCGGGTTTTACCAGTAGTCCGGCTCCGCTTCTCTGAAATAGCGGGGTGGGGGACGGGGCCGTTTCCCTTCCTGACAGCCACCCTGTGCACGCCTGGAGGAGGCGTCCCATCCGTATCTGTCATGTTTCTTCCTCAGCTGCCGAGCCGTGTTTGCTGCAAATAGGTCATGGCTAAAATCCCTGCTCGGGGAAAGGAGCTGCTGATCGCTGCCCTCGTGGGAGAGCAGGGAGCCGTTGAGGCTTTGCTCTGCTGCCTCCTCTCGCTTGCTCCGGTGAGGTTTCTTGGAATAGCAGTAAATCAGACTGCTGCTTCTCCCGTGAAGATGTGGTGGATGGAGCTGGGTCTGCAGGCCGCGGTGGGACCCAGCGCCTGCTCGTGGGCCGCTTGGCCGAGCCCGACGCAGCCCTGCGCCACGGTGTTTACGCGCAGGAGCCCAGCGTGTTCAGAATAGCTCCCCCGTGTGGGACCTTTGCCTTGGGAATAAAAGTCCCTTTATGCGGGATTCATTAGTGTACTCTGAGCACGCTAATTATTCTGGGATGAAAGTGACTTTTATTCCGGCGGAGTGGCCTCTCAAAGGGCCCTTTCTGCCTGCTCCCGCTCCACAATAGCTGTTCTAGTCCGTTTCCCCATTTTAGACAAAGTTCTTATTTGCAAAGCCAGCGAAATTGAGTTGACTAATGAATTAAGGCCAGTGGTTTTGGCCTGACTCCAGTCCTTTTGAGCTGTCAGTTCGCCGATGCCCGTCCCAGGTGGAATGAAATGCAGCAGCCAACTCCCTCAGCTGTGTCCCCCTGCTCCGTCTCGGGACCCGCGCAGCCCCGGCAGCCGCGGGTGGCCCTGGGCTCCTGGCAGAGTGCTCTCCAGATGAAAAGCCTATTAATCTATAAAGTGCAATTGCTTTATTGCACAGTGCAGGCCAGTCCCTGGAGGGAGCGTTATCTGCTTTAGCCACAAGCCATAAATAACTGCCTCCTGATGCAGAACAGCGTATTCTGTTTGGGTTCCAGGCTGCTGGCAGTGTAAACACCCCCGCTGCTTTTTCCTGGGATAAGTAAGAGGGAATAACCCCCCTGAGCAGGCAAAGGCAGAGGAGGGATGCGCTTGGCCTCGTGCTGGTGGTCCTGGCTGACCCCCGGGTGTCCCCCCCCTCCCCACAGCAAAGGGGAAGGGGTGCCCTGCGCCGCTCGGGGCATCTCCTCGGGGGCATGGCCCCTTGCCAGCAATGCTGCCAGCACCGAGCCCATTTCTTTGGGCTGCAAATGTGTGGGGTTTTTTTCTTTTTTCTTTTTTTTTTCCTTTTTGCATTTGAATTGCAGATAAGCTTAAAAAAAAAAAAAAAAAAGAAGAAAGCATTTCCTTTCTTGAAACACCCTCCACTGCATGGCTGGAGCCTGCCCACATTTTGTATGATCAAGCTGATTTTTTTCTGAGGCCTGAAAACGCCATCTATTTGTTTCATCTGGTTCCATCTTCTGCCATTTTCCAATTCATTCTTCTAAGGTCCTGTCCGTGGGGCCAGGGGACAGGAGGGGGCAAGGGGGAATCTCAATCCACACACATCTCCCAGCTTCTGAATTTGATTTAAAATGCAATTTTTTTGTTTTTTGCCTTTTAATGCATTTTGTCTGAAGGCAGCCGAGCTGCCTGGCACAAGCGGGAGGGAAGGGGCTGCCTTGGCAGGGGGGTGCGTTCCCGCCCGAACACGTCCAGGTTTCCGCATGTGCGCTAGTGTTCAAATCGTCTCCCCTGGGATCCGTTTGGAGTCAGCTGACCGCTGTCTCCTTAAGATGAGAGCAGCCCTTAGAAGTTGCAATATGATTTTACTCCCCACTCCCTGCTGGGGATGGAGGCTCTTGGGCAGGCTCTGTCGTCACCGGGAGCTTTTGCATCCTCTCCTCCATGTCTGCCAGTTCTCTCTCCCTTCCGCCCAGCGCTGTTGCAATGGTCCTGGAGACGGGAATGGCCCCAGGAGTCGGTGCCGCCCGGGAGCCCTGTGCAGCGGGGCCGAGCTGCAGGGTGCTGTGTGCCCAGGGAGCTGAGGGTGAGAAACACCGAGCAAACCCGCTCCAGGGCTCTGGGCACTCCTCTGGGTTCCCACCTGGGACGTACTGTGGCTTTTTTTGCTAGCAAAGGCGGCGTGCGTGTTTCTTATGAATGGCGTTTTGGTTCCGTTCAGCTATTTCTCTCTTGCAAAGCTGAGGCAAGCTTTTCTTCTCAAAATTGTCTTTTTCTTTTTTTAAACGAGGTTAATGCCTCATGATTTAGATGCAGCAGACAGACTTGAAAGGAAAAGGGAAAAAATATGTACTTTAAAGTCAATATTTACTTAGCAGTTGAAACAGCCCCTCCCCCTCCAACCCAAATAAGTTACGAACAGCACATACCTGTGGCTTTTCCAAAGGGGAATAGTTCTGCGTGCTAACAGCAACGTCATTCATGAAAATAGAAGCTACGATGGAGCAGCGGATCTGGTTTGAATCTTCCAGTATGAGAGATCCAGATGGAAGAATTGCAAAAATGCATTTGAACTGTTTGGAGATCTTGTATTTAAATGCAAAACTAACAACCCCCCTACGTGCATTGAAAAAACATGTGCCTATGAAATTTAGTTTTGTGATGTTAAATGTCTCCATTAGCCCGTCAAGTTTCCTCAGAGCTGAGGAAGCCGAGGGATGTACGTTAGGCATGAGCTGGCAGATTCAGTGTGCTGCGTGTGGACATCCTCCCGTTACGGCAGCGTCTTGGCCGCGGCTCTCGGTTCTTGCAAGTTTTGGCATGAGACTTGGGGCCTGGTGAGGAAGCTCCCGTCCCTGGACTCAAGTGACCACAGGAGAGCCTAGGCTTGTGCGCGCCTTGGTGTTTTCTCCTAGTGAATGTATCTCATGGCTTCAGAGACACTCTGAGAAGGCTGAAGAGTCTTTAAAGCAGAAAATGAATAAATTGTCGCATTGTTTTTTTTTCCCTCTGAAATTCAAGGATGACAGCTGGGTGGTAGAGGGGAGAATGAAGATAAAAAGATGTTACTATTCTTAGAAAAATGAAAGGTGACTGATTTTTGTTGGGCTTATTGAGCGCGTTGGCCAATCTTCAGCCGGGCTGCAGCGCGGGGGGCAGCCTTCGGCCCGTCTGTGCCAGGATGCCGTCGCCTCCCTTTCGCTCCCTCTCCGGAGGTTGGATGCCCAGCTTCCGCCCCGCAGAGGAACCTCGCGGGTCCTTCTGTCGCGCCCTCGGTGAGTCCACGCGAGCAGGCTGGGGAGGCGTCGCGCGGGGGGGGGCAAGGCCTGGCAGCCATAGCCGGCCCTGCAACGAGAGCTGCTCTGGCGGAGAGACGCGAAGATGAAACTTGTTTGTTTGCCGCACCGTTCGTCCTGCCCGTAAATCACAAGCTGGAGACTTTTTACCTAGCTTGACCGCGTGGGCAGGCAGGTTTACGAGGGGCGCGCACGTCCGGAGCCGGGTTCGGAGCGAGCCGGCTCTGCCCGCGCGGGAGATGTGTGTTTTGGCAGGCTCTGCCGACGAGCCACATCGCATAGGCGAGCGTAGAGGGGAGGGGAGTAGCTGGGGGACTGAGACCTATAAGGAATGTGGAGTCAATTTATTTTTTTTTCTTTCTTTTTCTTTTTTCCCCCTCCCTCTAAGAACATCTGTTTTGCGAATCACGCTCATTCCAGTCCATATTTATTGCCAGTGCCGTTTCCTTTGCAGAGGAAAAGCCGGCCATCTCCTCCCAACGAGAAGGAGAAGGAGCTGGGCTGAGTAAGAAAGCGTGGCTTGCTTAAAGAAGTTGTTTTTTCTTAACTTTTTCTGTGGTTTGCTTTCTAGCCTGTCTCACTTTTCATGCTGTACTCATGTGTGCGCTGAAGGTAGTTTGGCTTCTGCTCAAGGTGAAAACCTCCCAATCGCCGGGTTCCTAAAATAGTCAGGTTCGAGGGGAGCCGTCGATTTCTTGCTGTAGGCAAAAATGAAACGTGTTCTGCGGTGTGTGAGGTTTTTTTTGTTTTGTTTTGTTTTTAAATAGCCCTTTCTGTTACTGGCCGTGTCTGACGTGGAGCCGGGGCCGCCTGCACGGCAGCGGCCGGCGCAGCCGCCGTCCCGGCGTCCCCATCGCAGCGCTGCCCTTGCTGGCGTGTCTGCTCCCGTCCCCATTAGGGACGAAGGATGCCTTTCTCGGCACCCGAATAACCATCTGCCGTTTGGCGTGCCATCCCCCGTCCCTGCCGAGTTTCCTCTTGGCGCGAGCCGCTCCCCGGCTGCCCGAGAGGCTCCCATTTCCCGGGCGGCTCCGCGGCGGGGCCGGCCGGCGTGCCCGTTTCCCCTCCCCGCGCCGCGGGCGCCTCCGGGCTCGCGAGGGCGGCGTAGCCCCCGGGAGCGCCGCGCCGGCGGCTGCCGGCACTCGGGCGCCTCGGCGCTTTCCTCGGAGGCCGTTTGAGGCTCGGCAGCCGCGGCGTGGGAGCAGGCGGCGCGTTCGGCTCCCGCGCGCCCGGAGGGCTGGTCAGCGAGTGGGGAAGGGACCTGCCTCCTCTCTGCTCCGTGAAGCTGCCGGTGGCTGGGCGAGAGCCGCCCGAGCGAGGCTTTGCAAGGCAGCGATCACATGCAGCTCCGTGGCGCTAACGTGGCCTGTGGCAGCCACGCTGCTCGCTGGCACTTCCCTACGCTAGAAGACCCATTTTTATTCCCAGTGGCTAACTTAGCTCCAGGACCTGCCCACACGCTGGTGTGCCTTGGAAAGGGCAGGGGCGAGCAGCACGTGTCTTCGGGGATGGCATTCCTCCAGGAGAACCGGGACACCCATGCAGCCTGGCAAAGGAGCGCGTGAGCAGGGTGTCAGTGCTGGCAGGAGATCCCGTGAGCCCTGCTCTTGCCTCAGGGAGATGTCACAAGCCACAGGACAACTTGCTTTCTCCTTCGACCTGCTGCATGGCAGCCGGGCCGTGGGACGCAGCGGGTCTGGAAGATGCAGATGCTGGTGGTTAGGGGTGGCATCACCAAAAGAACAGCTCATCTCCTATCCTGCTAGTGAGCATTGCCGCTCCAGGACTGATGTCCCCTGTGCAAGATAAACCAGCTGGATGAAGATCCTGCCGTGACTCTGCTTTTTCCTCCAGCTCAGACACAAACCTGCAGGGCTTGAAGCAGCCGAGAGGCGGGTAGCAGCAGTGTTGATGTTGGACAGGACCCTCAGGATCGCTTGCTGGGGATTTACCCATCTTCCCTAAATCTGTCTACTCCTTTCTGGGGGGAGGAGGACAGCAAGAGCCATGGAACTGTGGTTGCTTGAGGAAGAGGGCCCTTTGGAGGAGGAGGGTGCACCCGGGAGCCAGTGTGGGAGGCTGTGCGGTTCTCTGCGCTGGCATGTCACTGTGGCTGCTGGAGACCTCAGAGATGAGGGTGAGCAGGAAATCCAAAGGGAATGTCAGGCCTTTGCTGTGGTTTTTATTTTTAATGACTTTTGTATTTGGTAAACTCGCGGCTCAAAGATGAAGGGGGAAGATGAGCTCCTCCAGGAGGAGAGGGTGGCAGAGCAGGCTTTGGAGGAGAGCTGGGGCTCAGGAAGCGCTCAGGGAAGCGCTCGGGGCGTGTCTCCCCGGAGCTGGTTTAGGGATGTTTATAAGGACCTTGAAAAGAACCAGAGTTCTGGTAGCGTAAATAAACAGATGCTGTGGTGGATTATAAACCTTTCTGCGTCAAGGCCTGACCTGTCCCGGGGCATCAGGAGGAACCTCTGTTGACGGGAAGCATAGTCTGTAAGCTCCTGCCTCATGCCCGGAGGACACGGTGCCTCTGGGGCTGCCCCTCCTGCTCCCACCCACTCGCAGGCTTGGGTCTTCTCCAAGAGCCACCGCGCACCCCGGCTCCCGCCTGCTTCTGGGCTCAGCTGCAGCCCGACCAGCGATGCGCGTTCGTCTTGCTTCCTGCTGTGATTGGCAGGAAAGCAAACCCGGAGTCCCCTCTTTATCGGGAGTTATGTGAGAAGTTAAATGGGTCCTTTGAGCAGAGAATTTAGCAGAAGGCTGGGGATGACACAAGATAAATGTTTGGGGAATTTGTGTGTTTTTCTGCCTTTTAATCAATTCTCCAAGTTGCATTTGTTTGTGTTTTCAAGTTTTGCTGCCTTCCCAAGGGCTTGGACTCGCTATTTTATAACGAAAGCTGAAATTGGCAGAGAAGCGGGTGTTGCAAGGAGCTGAATCTCTAGGAGAAATGCGAAACGCCTAGGAACTTGCAAGAAGATCGCCAGGCGCTCAGCTCCCCCCTCTGTGCTTGTCCGCTGCCCTCGCCCGGGAGAGCAGTACATCACGGCTGAAGCCAGGAATGCTTTAAATTTTGACCCTTTTTGAATGCAGCTATTGCTTGAACTTTTGCTGCCTGCCCTGTGTTGTAATTTGGTCTTTGCTGTCTGGTTCTGCTTACTCTGCATGTGTTGTGTACACATGCATATGCATTTTTTTTAAAAGTTTGGAGCAGTCACCGCCAGCTGTGAATTAGCCAAAAAAGAGCTTTCTTGCAGTGTCTGCTGTCTAGAAAATGAAACCCAACAATGCAAAAGTGGAAGGAAGCTGCTGTCTCTGTATTCCTTTGCTGCTAATGCTAGCTGCTTTGCAAAGGGTTGGGGAGTATCTGCCAGCAGGAACCAGTACACATGCTCGTGGTTGTCCCTGGCCTCAACCTGTGACAAAATATTACAGCTAGCTCTTGTTCAGAGTCGATCAGCTCATGTGGCCTGGAGGGACTTGTTGTCTCGGGGTTGTGGTGTGTCCTACAGAGATTCCTGGGAAACTCTGGTGCTTCCGTGTGGAATTTGACGGGGGTCTCAGATTCCCGTCCCTGCCCGTCTGCTGGCTCTGCCCGTTAGTGCCCCAATATCGCTGGCCGACGCTGGGCTCTGGGGTCGGTAGTGGAGGGGAGCCGGGCGCTTCACACATGGGTCTGGGCACCAGGCCTTCTTCCCCTATCTTGGACTGCAGCTCCGGCTAGAGCTGCTGGCCGTGCTGCCCACACGGATGTGCCTTTGCAAGGACACAGCAGCTACAGCGTGTGCTAGCGGTGCAGTATTCGTGGTTTTAAAAATGTTACTTTCTAATTTGTTCTCATTTGGATTTTTTCCTTTTTCTTTTTTACTGTCTAGCATAGAAAATAAACTGCCTTGGGCTCCCAGGAGTTTATTCATCCAAGTTAAATGATCTTTAAAATCTATTAGCACATCATGGATCTCAGTTCCTGTTTTCTCACAGTGTAATTAATGCTTCAGTTTAAGTTTTCTCCTTTCCTTAGGGGCAAGGTTGATGGATCTGATGCCAGGCTAAAAACTTTTGCTGAGCCATTAAAAAGAAATCAAACTAAAAACAATCTAGTCTTTAATTAATTTTTTTTAAAGTAACTTGTCTTTGGGAAGAAACTGATCTTGTTTATTTATTATCATTATTTTATTTCTTCTCTCATCCAGCACCGAAGACATGTAGCCCTAAACAGTTTGCATGCAAAGATCAGATTACGTGCATATCTAAGGGCTGGCGCTGTGACGGGGAAAAGGATTGTCCCGATGGCTCGGATGAATCGCCTGATATATGTATGTATGACCTTCCTTCCTAATAATTATCTTTGGTTTTATTTCATTTGTTCTTTCATTGCATGGCCGTTCCAGGGTCCCGAACAGGCATCATCGCACAGCTGTCCTACCTCAGCTCACATTTTTCCATAAGCTCACAGCACCTTTGGCAAGCAGTGGGGGGAACCTTGGGAATTTAGGCTGCTCGTGGTAGATATTCAAACCGTCCATGTGTGTTTCTTCCATTTATCTCACTAGCTGCTGCTCCCCCAGTGTCTCTTGTATTGAGAGACTTGATCCATCATAACATAACAGCCTCCTGGGAACTGGGTATCACTCCACTTCCTTTTCTTTTCTTCTCTCCCCCCCCCATTCAAAGTTTATTTGCATTAGAAAAGCTCAGACTGCTGAAGGTGAGGACGCAGCAAGACTTGCTGAAAGGAGAAACACTGTGGCTTCCCTTTTTGAAGAGCTTGTGTGGGTCTCTCCTCTGGTCTCATGTTTGGGAACTGAAGGAGAAAGTCCACCGTGGTGGTTGCGGTAGGACTGAGGATGTAGTGTGGGGGGTGGTTGATGCCAGATGAGGCTTCGTGCACTCAGGGGCTGCTCGGATACAGAAGAGCTGGAAGCAGGGACATGTGCAGATGTTGCTGTCTCCAGTAGGGCCTGGGGGTTGAGTCTTGAACCCATCTGGCTTTCGGGCTGTAGGGTGCAGCAAGGGCTGTCGTCTAGGCATTGCCTCCCTCCGAAGGCGCTGGGGAGGAGCAGATGAAACCCCGGTGTGCAGGCTCCTGCCCTTCTGCCTGAGGGGCTTGGGGAAGCAGGGACTGGCCGACCCTGACTTCTGCCCTCGTCCCAAAAGGGGCAACAGCAGGGGTAGAAAATGACTGTGGCTTGCAGTAGAGAGGGGGGGGGGTGATGAGCACGGGTAGGATCTCCTCCATCTTGGGTTGGAAATGCCCCAGCCCTGCTGGCAGGCTCTTCGGCTCTGGGGAGAGCTCCTGTGGGGTGTCCGTGCATGCGTGCCTGTGCCCCTGTGTGCTGGAGCAGAGCACCCGAGCAGCGTCCACGACGGGTGTGTGCATGCTGGGGATCGCTCCGCTGTGTGTGTGCATCTCTCTTCTTTGCAGCTAAAGTTTCCTGTCTCCACTGTTTGGCATTTAAAGGGTGTTTGGAGCATGGGTTTGGCTGAAAGAGAGAAGAAGGTCTTTGGGAGTGCCTTTGGGAACGGCCTGTGGAAAAGCAAAATAGCTTTCCCCAGATGTGTTTGGATTAGGGTGCATGTGTTGTTTTTACTGGTCTTGTCCCGGGCCTGTTGGACCCCTCTGCCGCGGGTGTCCGGGCTGGCTCCCTGCTGGAGAGCAGCTGTGGGGACTCTCCCTGCCCGAGACAGGGCTGCTAGGCCTGCTCGTCCGCTAGTGGCTGGGTTCTGGGAAGCAAACAGGAAACCGAGCTGGGTTAAACAGAATCCAACTGTTGGAGGAGGCAGAGCACACGTGTGTGCAAGGGCAGGCACCAGGGCACCCGGCTGTGTGCATGAGGGCTTTCGGACGGTGCCAGCTGTGAACGGTCCTGCTGTACTGTGCTGCGGAAGCCAGCCAGGACCTGGCGTCAGGGCTCCCGTCTCCACTTAGACCTGCCCTCCGGGGCGAGTTTGGGTGAAGCTGCAGCTCTCTCCCGCATCTCTGTCTCTCCCTCTCCATCTGACAGGGCGGCCAATGCCTTACAACTTTGCAGAAGCATCTGTTCTAGGTTGCTTGATTGTGTCTGAAAAGCAACCTGGAGGTGCCAGGCCCTGTTGGACAGCAGGGTTCATCTGCGCTGCTCTTCAACAGCGACTGTAGTTGCCTTGTCCTCCAGCATAGAAGTCTTTTCCAGACTCCTGCTTTCTGCTGTACTTGGAATAAAGGTCTCATCCAAAGCAGCCTTTGGTTCAGCATCAGGGTTATTTATTTCTTAAGGCAAAATGATGCAACCATCCCCTCTGTGGGAGGGATGAGGGGGCTGGGATGGGCTGTCTGGGTATAGTCAATCAGCAGCCCTGGAAAATTACTGCAGGAGGACTTGGAGGCCCTTCTTCTGCGCTGGAAGAAATCCGTCCTGATTGACGTATTTCGCTAGCTCTGTCTGTGCTCATGTAACCACCCTCTCTTTATACGTCTGGACAGGTAAAGGGAAATCTCAGGTGCTTTTTTCCCCCTTTCCCCTCCTCACTTTAATGCAAAAGCATCGTTTCTCAATATTGGCAGGGGCTGGCATCACCCTGGTATTTTCCCCCCTGGCAGGGAGAGCAGCACCGTCCCCCAGGTGCTGCGTATGAGCGAGCATCGGCAGTGGTGGGCAGCCAGCCTGCTCCATCCTCAGCAGCTGCCGGTGTCGGCACCAGCCGCAGGAATGCTGCTGCCTCGACATGAGCACAGAGCCAGTCTTTCTGCACCAGCAGTGTGAAGGAATAGAAGTAGGCTTGGGAAAGCACAGGCTGTTATTTGCTTATCCCCTTAGAGGATGAGATTGCAGCATTTTGAAGGGGAGAAAAGACCGAAGCTTTGAAACTCTGGCCTCGCACTGGTTGAAAAGCCATACCACGCTGGTCCTGCTCAGAGCCGCTCGCTTGGAGGTCTGTGCCCCTGCGGCATGCACACCTTGTGGAACACAGTGCACCAACATGTGCCATGTCCCGACTGCAGCCACCATCAGAAGGTGACATCAGAAGTCCTTGAGCGTGATCCACCTGGGTGTTTGAGTGAAGGGTCCACTCTGTCTCCCACACCACGAGTCAGGGATGCCTGGTGCTCTTGGCTGCTCCCCCGGGAGGAAATCCCCCCCGGCTCTGCTGGGGCCGCTGGAGCTTGGGGTGCGGGTGTGAGGCCGCCCCGTTGTTGGCTTGTGTGCGTGGGCTTCCCTGCCCTGCCCTGCCCTGCACGGGGGGCTGTGAGCGGAGAGTGCTGCTTGCTGTCGTCTCTCCTGGCTGGACAGGCATCACTGGAGTCTGACCTGCCAGCACGTGCCGGGGCTGAGGACCTGCTATCTCTGCGATTGCCAGGCAAGCTTTCTCACGCTTCTTTGGCACTGGGGCTTCCAGGAGACTCTCATCCTCCTTATCTTTTTGGCAGGGAAAGAATGACTTTTATTACTATTAATCTATATATCTTCTTCTTTTTTTTTTTTTAAACCCTAGCTGCAAATGCTGCTCTGGCGTGCTGCGTGGCACACCCTTTCGCGCCCTGGCAGCAAGGCAGTGTTATTTACATTGTAATGACGTACTCATGTTGGAGTCTCTTGAAACGCTGTCTGTCACGTGCAGCATTGCCCTCTCTGGGGAAATCCTTCTTGGTATTTGCTGGCTTTGCTTACACGCTAGCTTATTTTTGAGTGTAGGAAGCATTCCGTTTCTAAGCTCGGTGGTGGTGCTTGTGTCCGTGACTTGTGCTGGTTCTAACCCAATCAGTTAGCTTTTCATCCCATAGAGCCTTCCTGGGGGAAAAAACTTAGGCAAGAGCCTGCCTCTTGTTGAAGATCAAAGGAGATGAGGGTCTGTGAGCAACGAGCTGGCTGCGGCTGAGCTACGACCTTCATTCTGGCTGCTTCATCCCTGGGCTGGCGTCGTGCCCGGAGCCCTGCCAGCTCCGGCTGGGTGTCCGAGCGCAGGCCGAGCGGCTTCGCCGGCAAGCTGGGACATCTGAGCTCCAGGGATGTGTTTCTTCTGCTGCACAGCAGTGGCACGCTTTGCTTTACTGCAGGTGAATCGAATCCCACGGTCCTTGAAGTCACCAGGCCGTTTGTGCAGACTCAGCATCGAGCTGGTTCATTGGTCAGAATATTGAGATCTTAAAATCCTGGTCCTGCCGCTCTGGAGCGGAGGAGCTGTGAGGCACCACGGTGCGGTGCTGATAGCCGGGCCCTGCTCGGCCCCGACACGGCGGCTGCGTGGGGCCGCGTGACAGCCCTGCCACCCCGGGTCCTCTTTGCAGAGCGGCAGCATCACTGCTGCTCGGTGCTGAGGACGGCGCAGCTACGGGCTGGTCCGGAGCCAGCTCTGCAAAGACACTGGTGTAAAAGCTCATGCTGCGATAAGTGGTGCTCTGTAAGGTGATGGGCTACACCTCACAGAGATGCTGTACTAGCTGTGTACAGAACTGCTGCATCCTTCCCCCCACCTTTTATTTTGTTTTAGGTTTTTTTTTTTGTTTGTTTTGTTCTCCCCTCCCCGTAGCTTTTTGTATGGTTTTCTCCTCAAATAAACCTAAGAGAAGGAGAAGCCTCGAATGAGCCCTCGATGCGAAAGCCTTCGCTGAGGAGATGGGCTGCTCCTGCACGTGGTGCCTGTCCGCAGGGGATGGGTGCTGCTGTGCGCGGAAAGCCATGGTGGGGTTCGCCCTGGCGCGCGCTCGACCTTGAGCCGCTATCCACCTCCTGGACATGCTCTTATCTGCTCGCTTGTAGCTTTTCCCCACTTCTGTGTCTCTTTGGGCTGTTGCCAAATCAATTACAGGCTGTATTTACAGGAGAAAGAATTGCTTCTCTTCCTTTTTCTTTTCTTTTTTTTTTCCAAGTTGTTTTTGGAGGTTAAAAATTCCTGTCTAACACCGCTCCTTGGGTTGTACCAAAAGCTTGTCACATGTAATAAATTAGCTCATTTATTAGTGAGCCAACACAGTCAAAAGCAAACAAAGTGGCTTGCAGATTAATCCTGCCCTGTTTGTGATAAGCAGTGCGATCCAGGCTCTTTGCAGAGGGATAATGGCCAGGGCAGATCAGTTTTGACTGATGAACTGTGCACTTCATTTCAGTGCCCTCATTCCCTCGACCAGCATATTGATGCTCCTTAATTAACCCTTTATATGCAATTGCTTGATGTCCAGAGAGCACTGTCCAAAGCAGAAGCTGTGGAGCAGCCCAGGTGTGGAGCCGTGCAGCAGAGGTGCTGGGTGCTCTGGCGTGCTGACTGTGGAGGGGAGAGGTGGTGCCACCGGGGAGCTGCAGCAGAGCCTGGGGCAAGCTCCCTGCTTTGAACCGCACCCTGCTGCCCCTAATCCCAGCTTGTTCTGCTTCCCGCTCGATGGAAGCATAGTGGGAATACGTTTAGAAAGTGGCCTCTGCAATTGGGGAATAATCTGCCGTCTGGAGCCCTCCAAATCTCCATCCTTCGGACACTTCTTGGGCAAGAAAGGGCATGTTATTCAAAACGCCCAAAGTTAGTCACCTCACAATAAATGGGCAGACAAGAGAGAAGCAGTTTTCCCTACAGTGAGTTGGGAGCTTTCTGCAGGGAGCTGTGGTCGCGCTCTCTTAGCAGAGCGCTTCTGTGGTTCCCTTCTGGTGCACAAGCATCGTCTTGTCCTTCTCTCCTGTGATGCAGGGGTGGTGTGCTTGGGGACGACTCAGTGAGGGTTTTGTGGCGTGACTCTAGTTTTGCAAAGAGTTTGGTTCATTTGGGAAGGGCAGTGGAAAAACCCATGCTGCTCTGTCCCTCCTTTAAGCAGCAGCTTGCTGTTTCCCAGCCAGCGCAGTCACGGCAGAGGGGCATCAGTGTCTGTCCAGGAGATGGCTCAATGGGTCCCGCTCAAGGTTAGTAAAAACACAGGTGTGCAAGGCCAGCACATCCCATCTGGGGAAAAAAAAGACTCGGGCTAAAGTGCAAGCAAATCGATCCGGGAGAAAGGCGTGCTGCGTTTTAACCCTCACCTGCAGCTGGGTGATGCTGCCAGCACTGGTTGCAGGAGGACCTTGTGCTGCCATTTGCGGGGCGAAGGTTGTCTGCAAAGCCGGCCGTGCTCCCCCACCATCCTGGGGTCTACAGTGACCTTTTCGCAACCAGGTGTGCTGGTGATTGCCTCTCGTGCTCACTTCAGCACCTGTTGCTAGCCGAGGGATTAAGGTTAAAAGCATATTCAGCGTAACTCAGCAGAATGACGGCTCATAGCAAGTAAAACTGAACTGCCACCAAGGCCAAGCAGTAGTTGGGAGGGAGTGTTGCAGTGCTGATAACCTTGCTAGATAAGGAGATGCTTGCCACATGCAGCGCCAAGCCTGACCTCTGTACGCTGTATGCTGCAATACGTCTCTCCAAGGAGAGCATAAACTTATTTAGGGCAAACTCCACCAGTGGGGCTCCCTGGGTTTAGATGAAGGTGACAGACTGGTCTAAATAATTATCTAAAATGGGACTATGCCTGGACAAAGTGCTCAGTGGGACGTGCTGCTGGGTGCGCTCTACAGTGGGCCGTCACTTCACCTGCCACCCCAGTGCAGAGTGGCTTGTGGAGCTGTGTGCAACACCGTCCCCCTATCTGCTCCCCTGATGGGCAGGCGAGGCATAAACAGCCACTTTCTGCCCAAAAAATGTGATTTTATCATCCTGCTCACGTGCTGCTGTTGACTCAGTAGAAATATTTTGGTGGCTCCAGCAAGAGCTAGGGAGACTTTGTGTGCATGTGTTTGTGTGTGTGTGTTCAGCTCCTGGGAACCTGTTGCATCTCAATAAGTTTTATCTGAAGCCTTGCTATGCAAGACAAGATTGAGTGGTAGATGGCTTGCAGGTGAGTTTGGCAGAGCAACCTGGAGGTACTAGAACGTCTGTGGAGGCTTTGGGTGTTCCCACCAGGTGGATGGGGCTTGCTGAGCTCATACTCTTTCCTTTGGGGTGACAGTTCTGCATTTTTCTGTCTTTGTAGGTCCTCAGAGCAAGGTGTCACGATGCCAGCCCAATGAGCACAACTGCCTGGGCACAGAGCTCTGCATACACATGAGCAAACTCTGCAATGGGCTTCACGACTGCTTCGATGGCTCGGACGAGGGGCCACACTGTCGGGGTAGGTGTCTGGAGAAAAGCAAGAATCTGTTGTCCACTGAGTCTCTGTGGACGAGGAGGATTTGTGTGGGGGGCTGGGCTGTGTCACAAAGTTCTCCCTCGACTCCTTTCCTTCCTCAGCCACGGTAAGAATCACAAGGCTCTTCCCCATATCTGGTTATGTGGGGCGAGTCCTCGTGTGCAAACCTGTGTGTGTCGCACTGATACTTTAACTGCTTTGCACTGGTGCCAGCGTGTTTGTGCATCTCTGCTGAAGGAAGGTGGTTTGGGCAAGTAAAATGTCCATCATCCTTGAGCCAACAGGCCATTAAAAAGTTGCATCGTCTCCTGGGTTAAAAGCTTGGTGGGTTTGGATTCTGGTTCAGGTAAGAGAAGCCAGTATTTCCCCCCCCCCCCCCCCCTTAGGAGCTCTGGCCGCACTTCTGGCCTGTCCCTCATTGCTAATCCTGCTGGGAACCTCTCCTTCAATCACTGTGCATCGGCTTCCTGGCATGCAGATTAGTTGCTCAGAAACGTGTGTCCTGGGTTGACCCCTAGAGCTGAGTCCCTGCTTGGGGCGAGCGACATGCTCTTCTCGCCTCTCTTCTCCTGCCATGCTGAATTTCCCGATAGCTTGAACCCGAATCCAGGCTTGGGATGCCCTGTCCAGAGCAGCTCCCTCTGCTCTGCTACTGGAACCTGCTGCTTCCTGGCTGGGGTGGGCGCTTCTGCCCACTGGTGGCTGGGCAGCATGTGACCTGCACATGGGAAGAGAAGGTTAGGTCCAGGCATGCCCCTTCTTGGGGCAGCTGCTGTCTGCAGGCTTGGGCATGTTGCAGACTTAAGTCCTTGCTAGCTTTCATGTGGATGCCAAGGTCTCCATGCCCACGGGCCAGAGAAGGGGGAGCTGGAGGGCACCACCCCAGGGAGGCATTTCCTTGCCTCCACACCTCCCTCCACCTCTGCCTGAGGCTTAGGGAGACGGCTCTTAATCGGGCTCGGAGCAGGATTATCCAGGCTCTAAAGGCCCTAATCAGACAAAGGACAACGTGAGAAACATGTGCCTATTGCTTATTGTTTTTCGGCTCTGAGTGCTGCATGCATCCAGCAAAGACTGTTCTTGTGGAGACTTCATGGTCTGAGTGAGTGGTTGAGGGCGGGTGGCGATTGCGCAGGAAGCTGAGTGGTGTGAAAGGGATGGAGCAGCCCCACGTGTCCTGTTTGCCCTGTGCTGTCCAGGGCGCTTGTCCCTGAGCAGGTCTCCAGCAGCACCAGCCCCATGCATGTCGAGATGCGAGTTGGGGAAGTTCCAAGTGTCTCACAAGCCTGCAGGATGGGCAAGGGGCTGGCAGGAGTGGCAGATGTATCCTGGAGCTGCCTCTGCTTAATGCTGTCTGACAGCCCGCGTTACATGTCCTCTGGCTGGGCATGCTGGGCATGTCTCCTACAGCGTACCAGCTAACGAGCCAGTGCTCAGCCTCTCTGGAGAGCAGAGGTAGAGTCAGCACTATCGAGGTAACAGAAAAGTTGGGAGTCTTTGCTGAAACTCCTTCTGTTGCCTTCCCTGCCCTCTTCCCACAAGACCATACATCCTTGAGGATTTTCCTTCTTTCTGGGATATGCACAATGCTTTAGCAAAGAGATAAGAATCTGAAGTGAATATCTGGGTCTTCCAAAGCTGATGAACTTTGTAAACAAGTCAGTTGGGCCCTGCCTGGCTTGTTAAACTGTTATACATGCAAGAAGTAGGATTTTCAGTCAGGCTTTTCAGCTCTCCATATACAGATTTGGTAGAGGGGGAAGATTGTGCTTCCCTCTCGGAAATTGGCAGCAAGCAAAGTGCCACCCTGCAAAGTGCCACCCTGCAGTGTGCTGGTGAAAGGCAGACAGCAGATGCACGAGAAGCCCAGGCAGTTGAAGCGCTGTGTGAAGACTCCTGTGCCGAGGCTGAGCCATGCCCCGGTGCCACTAGCTTTGCAGGGGACATGGAACCAAGTCTGGCTGGTGGGCACACAGTGGGGGCCAGCAGCCGCCCTGCAGAACAGCAGCTCCCTTTCACACCGGGGAGCCTGGCAGCTTGTGCAACTTTCTGCCTGGCTTTGAGCATGGTTTTAGGAAGAGGAAGAGATTGGGGGGGGGGGGGAGAGAAGAAAGAGAAGGGTTTTGCAGGGGAGAAGAAAATGGGCTAGGTGGCGAGGAAGGTCTGTGGGGCTGCACTGCACAAGTGCCAGCGGCAGCAGGGTGTCACCAGGCTCAGATGCCAGGTGATCCCAGCGTGGATCATGTCTGCGGCCGGAGAGGGCCGGCTGCTTTGGCACTCCATGTCCTGCAGGGAGACCCGCGAGTGGAGGCTCGCCAGCCCCGGCCTCTGCCAGCAGCCTCCCGCGGGTGCCTGGTGGGCTCTGAGGGGGGCAAGGCCCCGCACTGTTGGCCTGGAGCAGCTGGCCGCTCGCCTGTCACAGTGCGCCTGCGTGGGATTTTTCCCCTCTGCAAGCAGATTTGCTGGACCCGAGTTTGTCGCCTTCCGCACGCTGAGCTCTGAAGTGAGCGGGCTGGGCAGATGGAGGAGAGGAGGAGAGAAAATAAAACCCAACAAAAAACAAAACCCCTCTAACAAAGAGGCCTTTGTCGGTGACGTACATCGCTTTGGCACAAGGAGCATCCCCCCTGCCACAAAAGCCCAGGCGCAGCCCTGCGCCTCTTAATTGGGCTGCAGCCACCTCTCCGGGCCAGCCAGGATGACCGTTCTTCTGCCCAAAGGCTTTGAGGGTCCCCCGTCCCCCCTCTGCAATACCAGATAAACCTGAGCACTCACAGTCCCTTCTGCCACGCTCCCCCCCCAGCAGCCTAACGAGGCCTGTTGCTAAATGACCTTGATGAAGTTGGGGAGGCTGTTGTGTGTTGGCAGAGTAAGGGAACCGGTGCCCATCGAGGCGCCCAAGCAGCTCCAGCTGCCTCTGCGCAGTGGTGGTGCTGGGCGGGTGGCGGCTCTGCCAGAGTTTATTAAGCTAATGGAAGTTAAACCATGGGAAGCTGCAAGCCGGGTGGCCATGTCCCACCTGCAGGCATGGATCCCTGGGCCTCCTGCCCTTGGCACTCAGGGGTGGCACTGCCTTTTGGAGTAGGGACAAAGGCAATTTAAAGAGCTTGGGGATCTCTAGTACTGGAGTCCCCTTCTCGTGCCTGTGCCCTAACTTCTCTCTGCTGGGGAGCTGAGCTGTGGCAGCCAGGCCCTCTGCAGATGTGATTAGAGAGAGGTCGCTGCAAGGAGGAAGGAGGACATGGCAGCTGAGCTCACCTCAGTGTGTCCATGGTCTCCTAGGGAGGTCTTGTCCACTCCTGAGATGCACCAGACTTCCAGCCCAGAACCTAGTCCCTCCCTGCTCTCCTGCACAAGGCTGCTGGGATTTCAACTGGCTCTGGTGTGCAATGGACTCCCGTTGGGAAATGACAAAAAATCAGTAGTTTTGGAGAACAGTTTGGGACTATGCTAATCCCATCTTCTTTTGGGAGCAGTGGCATATTTATTGTGGCCTCCCCATCCCTCCGTCTGTTGAAAATCTCTTTCCAAAGCCATGAATGGGAATTCCTCCCCAACCCATCCAAGAATGAGGGTGTCATGGGGGTGGAACAGCTTGGAGACCCCAGCAGAGCTTGGCAGGGGTGTCACCCTCGTCCAGTGTCACCATGTGTGTCCGTCTCTACTGTGGATAGCTCTGTCTGCTTGTGCACTAGTGACATTGTGTCTCCTTTCACCCCTGTCTCTGCAGAGCAGTTAGCAAACTGCACGGCCCTGGCCTGCCAGCACCACTGCGTGCCGACGCTGAGTGGACCTGCCTGCTACTGCAACAACTCCTTCCAGCTGGCCGAGGACAGGAGGAGCTGCAAAGGTTGGTATGGGGGCAAGGGTAGGTGCATTGCTGGCAAGGCACTTGTAGCTCTTCTGGGCCATTGCCAATGCTGCTGTCTCAGCAGCGATAGTGGGGGCTTGGCAATGTGGATTCGGGGCCCCTTAAGGGATCTAGCGTTCCTTGATCTGTGGAGGTGGATACAAGGGATTGGCAGGTGATGGGACTCTGACCTTCCAGTTGTGGTGCCGTTAGGTGAGTGCAGTCCTTGAAAGTCCTGCAAAATATTGGGAGTGAGTAAGGAGGTGGCTTTGTCTTTGCATACAGTGGCAAAGGGACCATCACTGGGCTTGTACATACTCCTACTGTCCGTGCTGCAAAAACAACACTGGAAAATAGGAGAGGGGTCAGAAAGGAGTGATGAAATTGATGCAGTGTCTTGAAAGAGGTCTTCAAGTGAGAGATTTCAGAAGGTCAGCCTCTTTCATTTACCTGAGAAGAGGTGAGAGGGGACTTTATCAGCTTTTACATGCACCTCTGGGGGTAACAGCTTTCTGATGGAGCAGCTCTTTCATCTAGCAGAATAAAAAGCAGCATGCAAGCCAGGGGTTTGGAAGCTGAAGATTACAGAAATTCAGACTAGAAATGTAGATGCAGGTTTTCCAAAGTGGGGGAAGGGGCAGTGAATAATTAGGCCTTCAGATGGCTCAGTTGAGAAGAAGGTATTTTCCTTCCTTTCTGTTGATGCTTGAGCAGAAAGCTGAGGGCTGCCTACAGGTGTTGCAGAGTAATGGTCTCCATATGTTCTTCTGGAGGTCATTGTATTGTCACCGTGGCTTCTGAGGGTCTCTGAATGTGTCTGGAGAACTCATCTTTCCATGCAGCTCTGCCCTGGAAAACAGGGGTAGTCTTTATTCTCTCACAACTCAGTTAAGGAGAGAGGTACTTGCTGCTCCAAGTTTTGTTTTCTTGCCTTTTTCAGACTTTGACGAATGCACAGTCTATGGGACCTGCAGCCAGACATGCACCAACACGGAGGGTTCCTACACATGCAGCTGTGTTGAAGGGTACCTCTTGCAGCCTGATAACAGATCCTGCAAAGCCAAGAATGGTAAATTCTTTGACTACAGAAATGTTACTTCTGGGCAGCTCCAGAAAATGTCACCTTCTGCTGTCTTCTGCCCTGCCTCCCAACTCTTCATTTTAAGGCAGTCTCCCAAGTGCTGCTTGGGCTACCATGTTCTTTTGTGTGTGTTGGGCTGTATAGCACCACCTTGTTTTTGCAAGAGCAGAAGGGCTAGGCTGTAGGCTGGTGAGGCATTGCAGCTGCGAGCTTTAGCTGCCCTATCATGACCACCCTTCTTCCCTCTCTTTCCCTCTCAGAGCCAGTGGATCGTCCTCCTGTGCTGCTCATTGCCAACTCCCAGAACATCCTGGCCACCTACCTGAGTGGAGCCCCTGTGCCCAACATCACCCCCACCAGTGCCAAGCAAACCACAGCCATGGACTTCAACTACATTGAAGACACAGTGTGCTGGGTTCACGTGGGAGACAGTGCCTCCCAGACCATCCTCAAGTGTGCCAAGATCCCCAACCTCAAAGGCTTTGTGGAAGAACGCTCCATCAACATCTCCCTCAGCCTACACCGTGAGTGCCTGCTCCTCTTCGAAGCTCTGCCCTTGCTCCCCCAGTCCCATACCTCTTTTGGCAGCTGAGCTGGAGGTGGCTGAAGCAGGACTGTGTTTTGGTGGGAGGTAGTTTTCCATGGAGACAGGTACCTAGAGCTTCAGCACAGACTTTTCTTCCTTGTTCTAGTTGCAGATTTTGGCTTTCCTTTTCCATCCCTCTTCTTATTATTTCTAGTAAGTCTTGTGGTTTCTTTAGGTGTGTGTTTGAGGAAAAATGATACAGTGAGGAGCAGAGATAATACCTGTGTGGTGGGGTGGGGGAGAACTCTTGTCGTTGTTTTCTTTTGATTTTAGCCCTGTGTTCCTCTTGCTGAAATAGGCTTTGGTTCTCCGCCCATAAGAAGGGATTGAGAACAAAATCTCAACCAAAAAGTGCCTCCCCTCAGGAGGCTGAATGAGTCACTGGCAGTAAGTAGCAGATGGTGGTTTCATTCTGTTTGTGTCTCCCTGGCTGTAACAAGTGTGGTTACAGCATAGTCTCCTGTTTGGGCTTGCTGGTCCCAGTTCAGCACTCAGAAAAGAGAAAGAAAATTATTTGCTGGGGTTTCAGAGTGCTTTGATTCAGGCCTTTGCTGGGAAATGTGCAGGAGAAGACTTAATGCATGAATAGCTATGTGTTGCTCTCTTGAGAACCTCTGCCTGTTAAAGGACCAAAGCAGAAAGCCATGGGCTTGAGGGCTTCTGCGCTCTAGGGTATGCACCATGCAGAACAGATAGGATGAGAAAAGAAGCTATGATCTCAGAGGGGAGGTGGTTCAGCAGCCCTCAGTTTCCCTGGTGTCTTCCTCTTGTTGTCTTTCTGCCTGTTGAAATGAGGAGTGCTTTCAGATGGAGACCATCTTTTGCTTTGTGCAGTGCCTCACGCTATAGGAATCCCCCTTTTCGTGGATATGAGGGTGTATTTGTGCAGTGAACAGTATTTAACATAGCAAGCGAGATGAATGTGTACGAATTGATCTTTGCAAATGAATAAAAATCCTTAGTGCATTATTGAGGTAAGGACATGCAAGTGGGAGTGCCTCTGGAGAAGGCACAGTAACCTGGCTGTGAAGGGGAAAAGCAGCTGAAATCCTGACTGAAGCATAGAGCACGAGCAAAGAGGCCAACGGAGACCTTCTGAACCTTCCCGCCCTGCAGATCTGGACAGGCAGGGGTTCAGCAAGCTCCAGTTGCAGTGCAGTGCTAAGGGTGTGTGCAGTTCGGTTAATTTAAGCTTGCACTGTGTATTTTTAGGGCAGTATGTATTTTTAGGGAGAGGCCTCACTGCTCTTGGAGGCGATAGCCTGAAATTAGTCAGGACAAGGCTAGGCTCTGCTTTCTGTTTTTCCCTCTTGATGGTTTAAGAAGCTCTGGTTTTACATGTTCTTTCTTTTTGCCTCCTGTTTTAAGGCATCCTCAAGTTTAGTTTGAAGGCCTTCGGTCTCCTGCTGTGGTCTGATGGCAGCATTCTGGTCAACATGCCTCTTCCACTCAAGCTCCATCTTAACGCTTTAATTTCCTGCAACTGTGAGTTGCAACCATGGCCCTAGTTGGTGGATCGCATGTGATTCATGAGCCGCGGGTAGGCAACCACTGGGTCCAGGGAAAAGATGGTCTAAGGCTGTGGCCCACCTCCATTTTGTATTGCCTCTGTTCAATTTGCTGTTCTGCTGTAGACTCCCTGGGTGATCCAGGTTGGATCCCTGGGGGAAGAGCTTACATCACCAAGGTAAATAAACACTTGATGAAGCTCTCCACAGACTTGATGTGATAACCTGACAAGGGTGAGCCAGGTGCCTCCACTGTCCTGCCCATGGGAAGAGCTGAGCAGCTTCTCCCTGGGAGGGTTGCTGCCATCTGTCTCAGCTCGAGCTGTGCCAGGACACCCTCTATGGGGGAATGTGGGCAGGAGGCCTGCTGTTATCTCAGAGCTCCCAAACAGCCCATATTGGGTGCAGTCTTGTGGGAAACTGTTATTATGCTCCCGTCCCGGTAAAAGCAGGAGCAGTAACTTTCCCCGCAGCCTCCACAGCATCCCCAGCACCTCTCCCTTTCATTCGGGGAGTTCCCCAACTCAGCTGAGTTTCAGATGGGAGGTTTTGGGTGTTTCTAAAGTTAATCTGTGTGCATTTCTTTAGCAGTCTGATTTGTCCAGGTCTCCACACTGCAAATATCCATTGTTTTGAGACTTTGTTGGGTGCTTTTACTTGGCGTTAGACTATGCAAGGTTAAAGGTGTTAAAGGTTCTGGCAGCTGTAGATATTGTAATTGTGCTCTTGAATCAAGGTGGCTTCACTGCAGCTTGCTTTGAGGTTTACCCACGTTGTCCTCAGAGGCAGCTGTTGAAGCTGAGACACCTCCCTTGGCTGTTGAGATGTTTCTGTGTCCTGGAATGGCTCAATGAATCCCTCCTGATGGTTCAGTTCTGGCTTCAGTTCCCTCTCAATTGTTGTTCAGTGAGATGGTGATTGCTCCTTTGAGCACTCTGCTTCTGTGATTCCCTTACCCTGGAAACCAGGAAGTCCTTGGCAGATCAGAGGTGAGACTGAGACTCAGGAGAGATCACTTTGACCAAGAACATGCAGCGGTTGGGTGACAGCGCAGGATTAGGACCCAGAGTGCTAACTGTGCTGCCCCTCCCTGACACTCAAATGAGATCTTCTGCCTGGCAGGCTTTTTGGGGCAATTTTCTCAGCTGTTCTAGCTCTAGAAGTTAATCTTTTGAGACATGACCTTATAATTATGGTCAAGTGGGGAAGGGAGCTCATAACAGGACTGTGTTCAAGTCCAAACAAGAAAAGGTGCCTTGCACGGCTGGGCTTCTTGATCTGTTGTGACAGCTCAGGGTGGGAAGAATTCAGCTTATCTGGATTGGAAAATGCCTGTCTTTATCCTGGGATGAAGGGAGCGGTCCTGTTTGCAGAGGAAAAGCGCGCCAGCGGCTCCTCTGCGCTGTCCCATTGCTGCTGGATGTGTGCAAACAGCTACCATCTCATCTGCTTTGCCTTGAGCAGAAATCCTGGATCTAGAGAGAGTGGGTCTCGAGGATGGGGCTGGAGGGAGAGAGAATAAGCAAGAAACGGGACACTTTGGTTCTAAGTTTTGGCTTTGACTCCTGGACTTGTTGTGTGGTTGTGTCATTTGCTGTCTTCGCTGCCCTCCCAGCTGTGGACTGTGCTGCGGTGGATGTGGGCTGCCTGGAAAGACCTGTGTATTGTCTAGAAATATTGCACTAGCAATAAAAACCCAAAGCACCTTGGGAAAAGCAAGGATGCCACTTCTGTGCATCTCCCAGGAGATCTTCCCTCTTGCTCAAGGGAGCGTTTGATGTATGACCTCCATTAACTTCCCTGATAACCTCTGAATGCCAGGAAGGTGCAGACAGGGCATCCGGCAGTGACTGGAGCTGCTGGCTCCGTCTTTCCTGCAGACACGGTGGCAAAGAGCTACGACGAGAGTGGCTAGGCGGTGGCTGCTATGTGTCATTTGTTACGGTCTGCAGTGAAGAAAGGCTAGAAGCGGGGCTGCCCCAAGCTGGTTTGAGGGTTACTTTTTTAATGTTGTTTCTGAAGGAGATGATCCTTTGGATCATCACAGAACACAGTCACACTGTGTTTCTGCTGATGTGAGACCCTGGGAAGCTGTGTTCCTCCTTGGTTGCAAGTGCACAGCCAAAGCGGTTTGCTTAGAGTGCCGAGGTGAGAGCGGGGATTTCCTGGAGGTTGCACAGCAGTGGAAGGCTTGTTTTCCAGGCAGTTGCGAGGTGCCAACACACAGAGCCCTGAGAACGTGCTATGAGTATCACAAGGTGTGCCTGGCCCCTGAGAGCTGCTGGTGCTGGGGCTGTCAGCACTACCAGCAGGCTTCTAATGGGGTATGGTCTGGGGCTTCTAACCTGCAGGGAAAAGCTGTCAAAGAACAAGGTTTGTTCATAAATGCAAACAAGTTTGAGAAATTTTTTCTCCAACCTTGGGTCTGATACTGGGGATTCTGATGAGGAGATAATGTCATTCCTCTGCTTCTGTCTTTCAGGACAGTACGAGAGACCTGTGAATCCAGTTAGTGGTTTCTTTCTTTATTTGCATCTTTATGGCAGTTATCTCTGAACAGCAGGAGCCAGGTTTCCCTGGTGCCTGCTGCCAATGTGGCTGGAGTTGGCATCTGATGGGGAAAGACTTATGCTCAAGGGTTGAAAATTGCCAGCTCACAGCTGTCACCAGCAGGTCTGGGATGGTGACATCTCACAGTCCAGTCCGATAGGAACGGTGCTTTCATGCCTTCCCCCCCCCCCCCCCCCCCCCCCCCCGTCTTCATTCCTGCAGAGAGATTAGTGTCACTTGTGCTATGGGAGAGGTGTTAAATGAATGCTATTAGCAGAGCTTGGCAAGACCTGCTGCACTCTGAAGCTCTGCCGTTCCCCTGTTCCTTGCACTGCTGAAACCTTTATTTCACCAGAAGCCTTGGGAAAAGATCTGCTTGTTCATGATTACTGTGCTTTGGCTCCTAAATTTGCCCTGCCCCTTGGACACTTCTCACAAGCACTGATTTTCTCAGTGGATCTGAGCTGGCCTGTTCGCTACCCTCAGTCTTATTCCAGGGACATGCTCTAAAAGTCATAGGCTGGAGAAGTCTTACACCGCTTTATCTTCCAGAACAAGGTTTTGCATTTTTAATGACTGAATTGTTTTTCTTTGCTATCAGTCAAAGCCACTGAGCGACTGGGAAGCCCTGGGGACCTTCCCTGTGTAGACTTGCGCAGGACCTGTTGGGCTGGGTGGCATTGCCAGTGCTGGTCAGAGGCAATCCATGTCGAGTGTTTAAGAAGCAGCAAAACCCAGCTGCAGGTGAGATGTAGGAAATGTGTGGCTCCTCCTTGCAGGCTGGAGTTTGGCCAGGCAGGGCCTTCCCAGCCCTTCTTCCCCAGGTTTCTCCTGCTGTCAGAGCCTGTTGGCTTAGTGACCTTCTCCAGTCTCCCAAGCTCTCCTTGGGTGGTCCCATGAGGGTCTTGCTGGTGCCCCAGGTCCTTGTCCAGGCATGCTTCTGCATCAGCTGCTGCGCTGCTGAGATTCCATCCCCAAAGTCACCACAGGAGTGTTGAGGATCAGCAACAAATTGCTGTGGCCGAGCAGAGGCTTTTGCTCCCTCTTCTCTCTCTGCGTTTGCAGCATGTGCCAGGGGTTGTTCCTCTCCACTTCCCTCTCCCAGTTTCGTCTGAACCAGGGACAGGGTATGAGTCACTTGTGCTTGCACAACTGCTGCACCACTCAGATGGATTTATCCTTCCTGTGAATATGAAACTGCAAAAAAAAAAAAAAAAAAAAAAAAAGGAACTTGTTTCTTCTTTCCTCCCTTTCCATTTTCTCTCTCTTTTTTCTCTCTTTCTTCTGCTGTGTGTGAAAATTCCAGTTCTGTTTCTAATCAGGGAAAATCCTGGCAGGCATCGAATATCTGCTCACATTTGAGGACAAAAAGGAGTGTGTGTGTGTGTGTGTGTGTGTGTGTGTGTGTACGCAGGGGAAGAACTGCTTTCCACAGCTTGGAGAGGTTTTCCTCCTCCATTTAAACAGTCAGGCCAGTGTCTAGTCTGGCTGTTGATTTTTCTGGAGTTGAGCTCACCGCCTAAGATGGAGCAGCATGGAATGAGTTAGCCCATGCAACCTGCTTGTTCCCTCCTCACCTCCCAGCTTAGGAGCATTTCCTGAAATGGCAGGTCCTGGAGGGGCTGTGCATGTGCAGATGCGGCTCAGATCTGCAGAGTGGTGTTGCCACTTCTGTCTCAGCTCCGCAGTGCTCTGAGGTAGAGGAAGCATGGGGCAGCAAGAACAGCACCTTGCTGGGATGCAGGAGATCTCACTTTAGTCCCTTCCTCTGCCACCAATTTTCTTTGCTGCTGTCTCCAACCCCCTTCTGTGGCCCATGCTGCTCATCCTCTGTTGGTGTGACCATGGTGGAAGCTACGAGCTGTTTGCATGGGGCTTGGCGGCTCTTTCCAAACTCTGTCGACAGCCTGCTCCTTGGGCTCAGTTCCTCTTGCAATCATGGACTTGAGTGATTTCATTCCAGAGCAAAGCCTGTCCAGTGCTGGGAAGCTTGCGAGCCATCCCCAGCCCTTGGCTTTGCAGCCAGGTGGGCAGTAGGTGCCACTCTGCCGTGGCTGGCCGGCTACTGCATGGCCTGAACAGGGCCACCTTGTTTGGCAGCTAATCCCTGGCCTTCTTGAGACCTTCCAGTCCCGTGGGTTTTCTTGAGCAGATTCCAGTCTTCACGTGTTTGCTGAGACAATGTTCTCGTTTGTTTGGAGCTGAGTTTCCAAAGAATTTCAAAGCAAAACAAAACATGAACAATCTGCTTTCAGGTTTTTATGCCGCTAAATGCCGCTAAACTCTCCCAGTTTAGCGGCAGGCTGGCTTTGGAGAACTTTATAATTAATGCTCTCCCTATGCTCCTGGCTTCCCGCTCCTAGGCTAATGCTTGCCTCCACATTCCTCAGGCACAAGCTGTGCTCCTGCGTCCTGGCAAAGGCAGTTGCGGATTATTTATTTGCAATAGAGTGGCCTCAGCTTTGGCCTCTCCTGCTTGCAAGCGCAACTGCCTCAGCTGCTCTGCTCGTTGTGGAGCAGGAGGGTCTGAGCGGAGCCAACAGCAGGCAGTGTTGGGGGGACGGGTGCTCTGGACCAGGAGTTGCTCTGCATCCCGTGGGGCAAGGCCGGCCGTGCCGTGGCAGACGATGGGGCTGCATGGCTCCTGTCCCCCCTTCTCCCTCCCCACCCCGTCACTAATTCTGCAGCCTTAGCTCTGCGGTGTGAAGGCGGCAGGCACTGGCTGACTTGTAGAATGACGGTGGTTGTCCTGATTATAACTTTGCTGCTGCTATTTGTGCTTCCAGTCTGTTCAGAAAGCCGGCTGCCTCCAACAGTCCCTGTCCTCAGTGCTCGGACACCTTCTGCAGAGCGTGCCGGGCGCTTGCAGCTGCTTTTGCTGTGTCTGCCGCTGTCGTAGGGGCTGGGACACAGAAGGGATGAAGGGAACACGGTTCAGGCCTGCGGTCAGATTTGTGTGACCTTAAATCAAATTTGTGCCTCAGTTCTTCACAGGTAAAACAAGAAAGTTATAATCCCTCTCTGTGGCTTGTGCAAAATGCTCTAGTGGTAAGAGATTAGGATCAAAACAGGGCAGTTCTGTTAGGAGCAGTCCTTAAAAGCCTGTAAAGGACAGTGTTAATTGGCAGCAATTTGACCCAAAAGCAGCAGCCTCCCAGCCTTTGAGGCTTTTATTGCAAGTGTTGTGTCAGCTTGCAGGGATGTGATCAAGTGCAGCTCAGCTTTCAAGAAAAGGGAAGATTGCTTTGCTTTTGCTATGGAAAAATACTCGAAAACATGTGTCAGGAGACCTAAAAACTGGGTTTCTCAAGGGATCTCATGGTGATTCTCTCCTTCCCTGTTCCTCCTCCCCCCTCTTTTCTTTCTTTTTGCTTTCTGGGACAACTCAGGTTTAGCTCGGTTAGAGTGTGGTGCTGCTAATGCCAAGGTCATGGGTTCAATCCCTGTATGGGCTATGCTGAGGGTTGGGCTAGACGATCTGCAGAGGTCCCTTCCAACCTTACCATTCTATGATTCCTGACTTTTGCACAGTCACAGCTGGTGACTCTGCAGCTCCAATGCTTGTTTCACTGACTATATTTTTTGTGCGAGTAGATTGCTGATGTCAATACACCTAACTGACGGCCCTGGGACTTTAGGTATTTGGGGTTTTGTTTTTCTTCTTAAGACAGCATTGGGAAGGGCTTCTGAGCACTTTTCCCTATAGAAGGAAGACTTCATGGGGCTCAGGGCCCATGGCTGCAGATTTGCTGGTGCCCCTGACGCTGGGCAGGGGAAGTGGTCGGGGCTGGCGGCCCGGCAGAGCGCGCTGGCATGTCGGCTCCTTGGTGCGACGCTGCCAGGATTTCTGGGAAAAGGCTGCAGAGATTTCTTGATTTATTTTTCTTTGGTTTAAGGTTTGTTGTTTTCCTTCTTTCTTTTATAAAACAAGCCCCCAGGAAGGGGTTTGAAATACCATGACGCATGATCCTGAGTGCATTATAAACCTTAAACGATAGCAATCTGGCCATTATTAAAATACCTTCCTGGGCAGCATCTATCTAAACAAGCCTGTCTAGGAGGCTGTTTTCCTTGACTCCATTTCAGCCCCGTTGCACATAATGACCTGTTCTGTTGCCAGCAAGCAGAAAAGCTGTAGAGTTTGGGACAAATTGATTTCAGGGAGCTGTTGGTCTGCAGAGAAATCCAAGTACATTTCTTTCCCCACTTTGCATGGAAAGCTGTTTTTCTTCCCTGCTGCCTCGTCCTAGCCAAGAAAGAGGCTCCGATGTGAACTCACTTGGCAGTAGAGCAGGATGATTGGTAACTTCATCTGCTGATTCCTTTCTTTTTGTTTAACTGTTTGACTGTTCTCATACCAGCGACTCCTAAGAGCGCATGATGCATCTTTTTCTCTTCCCTCTTCACCTGCCACTGAGTCGCAGGCTGATGTGCTCAGCCTGCATGTGCTGCCGCATCGTTCCCCTGTACTGATGGGGCCATGCGTGGCCCGGAGGGGCTCCGGGGTGCACGAGGATGCATTTGGAGAGGGAGGTGAGGAGCTGGGGCAGGATGGGGATTTGCAGCAGTGCCTGGCATGTGGCGTCAGGAGGAACTTTGCCCACCCTGGCCGCTCCCTGTGTTTAGCCAGCACTGCTGGCTTTGGTTCCCCTTCTGCGTTTCCTGGTGTGTGAAAGGGGGATAAAGCCCCAGCAGGCGCGGTGGCGGCGCGGTGCAGGAACAAGGGCTGAGCAGCCCCCAGGGCTGAGCACTGGGGCCAGTGGCATTTCCAGAGCTGACGGCTCGCTCCTCCTGTCTGGCGGGAGGTGAGGTGCCTTTCCTGGGATCATGCAGCCTCGTGCACGTCCCTCCTCCAAAGGAGGACAGTTGCTGTAAAACGGCCCCTAGAGAGCTCTGACCTTTGTGCCTAGATCCCGCTGAGATCTGCAGGAGATTCCCTGGGAATGTGAGTAGAGGACAGAGATGGGGATTTGTGCACAGGTACAGGCTGCAATCAGCTGGGCAGCACTGCGGGCTGGTGGCTTGGGAAAGAGATCAGCAGCGATGGCAAAGAGAGAGTGCAGAGGCGCTTTTGCCTGGAAGGCTGGGAGACGAGGCCTTTTCCATGCTCACGAAGGGATGGGAGCCTGCTCTCTCCGGCGCAGGTGCAGAGCACCCTCATGCACAGGGCATCACGCTCTCCCAAGGGTGAGAGCTGCGGATGGGCTTTGCCTGCATTTTTGCCCAAACACCAGGCTTTCCACACGGCTTTGCCACATCCAGTACCTCTTTTCCTTGCTGCTCCGTGCTGCTGCTCGGATCCCTCTGGGCTCGGCATGGCTGAGCAGGGAGGAAGAGCCCCGCTGCCCTGCTGGCTGGGGAGCAGCAGCCCAGCACTCAGCTGCTCCAGCTCTCTTCCTGGCGGGCGGCCAGCTCGCATGTTTGGCTGAAACACACTCTGTTGAGTTTTTATTACGTAGAGGAAGGAAAAAAGGAAGGAGGAAGCAAAAATGCTTCAGGTCACTCACGAGCCTCAGTCTTGGGAGGGGACGATGGCCTTGTTAGACAGCTGTCAAAGCCTGGTGCTGGGAGGCATCGGCCTGCGGCACCCTGGCGAGGGCTTGGCTGCAGCCAGGGTCTCCATGCACTGGCCGTGCACGCTGGCGAGGGGCCCTGGCCAGCAACAGAGAGCAGCCAGCCTGCCCTCGTCGCGGTGTGGTCCCTGGCTAGTGGCTGGTGGCCTGGTCCCGTGACTCTCCCCTTGGGGCCGAGTTCCCTTTCCAGATTGCTGATAATAAGAGTGAAATGAACTTCCATGACAGTGGGGATGCATAAAGGCAGGTTTGGCTTTCAAAAGGGAAGGGAGCCTGTTCATCCCTGTGAGCTGCTGCCGGTGCTGGGCTGCCTCCTGCCGCATGCACACACGAGCCGGACCGGCTTTAGCCCTGGCCTGGACCTTGTCCCGTCTTCCTCTTGTTGAATCCTCTCCTCTCCAAGAAAAACCATCCCGTAAAGGCCTCCTTGGCTCTCACCACCCCTTTGAACTTGTCTGTCTCAGTCCACCCAGAAGGAAGCTGGCCTGGCCCCTGGTTGGCCGTGCTGCGTTCCTGCCACTGGAAGTGCCTCATTAAGGAAGAGCAATTAGCAGTTCCTTGGCTGTCCTCCATTCAGCCTTCCACCCCCAGGGTCATGGCTGGGCTTTGCTGGGAGCCACTGGGCTGAGGCCCCAGAGGAGGAGAGAGGGGCCTGGGAAAAGGCACAAATTCCCTGGCTGGACACGTCTCCAAGATACCACCTGGTGCCTGCTCCCTTAGGGACATTGGAGGCCATGTCTGGCTTGGTGTTGGGTTGTGCCCAACTGACTGGGAAGCATGTGTGGCCCCTGACTGTCTGTCTTAGGATATGGCTGTGATGCTGTTTGCCACAGAGATGGAACAACTGAGGCATGGAGATGGCTGCTGTGTTAGCTCAAGCCCGGGCATCCCCATGTTCCCTGTGTCTGTCTGCCCTTGGGCTCACAGTCGGTGCGTGGTGAGGAGGGAGCTCAGCCTTTCTTTTGGGCCTGCAGTGATGAGGCTGCGCCGAAGTGAGGTCAGAAGTCCAGTGAGGGCAACGGAGGAAGGTCCAGGTGGGAATGACCGGCCCTGCTCTGCCATCGGTGCTGAGGCACCGGCTACCCAACCTGCGGGCCCACCCTGGGGGGCCAAGCTTCTCTCCAAAGGGGTCAGCTGTTCTCCCGTGTCTCCAAGGAGAGATGGTCTCGCTGCTCTCCTTGCCAGGGTGATGCACAGCCATCTCTGATCAAAGCATAGCTATGCTCAGCCTGCCTTTAAAAGCAGCCCTGCTCTGAATGGCTCTGCTGAAATTTCCCTCTTGTGCTGGCCCTGCTTGTGGCTCGGTGGCGCCTGGGTAAGAGCCTGGCAGCCACGCTCGGCGGAGGGCAAGGCATCATCTCCGGCAGGAGAGGGCTCGGAGGGGCCTGGGGTGAGCTCCTGTGCAGCTGGTATGGGCACGCGCCTGGTGCTCGGGTGCCAGGGCCTCATGGGCACCATGCTAGTGTCTCATTGGATGTCCTGGCCACTGGCCACAAATTCCACCCTGCTGTTTTCTGCTCCGAGCTAAACAGCTTGCAAGGGTGTTTTTTAAAATTCATTATTTATTTATTAGCTTGGTTTTCTAAGGAAACGGGAAAGTTTTGAGATTGCAGCTTCTGCTCCAAAGGACATTTGTGTTCCTGAAAGCAGGCAGCTGGATCAAAGGAAAAGGGCTGTGTTAGATCTTCCCTTCCCCGATGGGAGGTGGCCATGTGCACAACCTCTGTTAAACATCAGAGAATCCACCTGTGACTGCTCATCCTCCACGTGTGGGTTTGTAGGAAACCAGGTTTTGTTGTTCCATTGCTGTTGTAATAGCTTTCCATTTTTGGAATAAACTGCCCGGCGTTGATGTAAAGGCGCAAGGGGTAGTGGCTCTGGAGACCAGCAGGTCCTGCTCTGGGAGGTGCTGGGTGCATGTGCCTGCTGGCAGGGCTGAGGTGTTCCTGTCCCTTGCAGCAGCTAGCGGGACAGTGGGCACCCTTCAGGGCCAGAGTTTGTCTCCATGTGCACCCTGGTAACATACTGTTAATTAGGAAAAATTGTCCCCAGGAGCAATGTTTGTCCATAAAGCATTTTGCTCTTACAGAGAATGTCTTGGTCTCCGGGGGGGGGGGGGGGGGGAGGGGGGAGGGAGTGTGCGTGTGCAGAGGGAAGAGGCAGAAATGCCTCCAGATTATGGTATTATGTAAATATAGCAAATGGATCATTCCATATAAAAAAGAAAGTAGGAAATCAATGTAGTTGAGAAGCCCTGGGGACTGCATTCCTGACAAACCTTCATTCCTCTTCTGGAGGCGATTTTGAGCTGAAACATTTTGCAGCTTCTCCAAGATTTTATTCCTTAGAAACCTTGTTTCCGTTGACTCTTCTCGTATGTGTGGGCCTGCTGCTGTACGGCAGGGAGCTCAGGCGCCAGCTGGGGGTTGGCTTCACCTGTAGGTTGGCTAAAGCCTACCTTGGCCTGGCTGGTCTCTGATCTCCATGCATCTTCCTCTTTGACTGGTCACAGCAGCCAAGTGTCTTGTCCAGACACTTACCTACCTCCTACCACTCACCAGATGAGCTGAGACCCGCTTGTTTTTGGGGTCCCATCCCCTGCAGCTGAACCGGGTTCATTTTCTGCTAAAGGAGAGTTTCTACCTCCTGAGCTTTGAAAGCAAGAAATTTTAAGCTGGTTTGAGAAGATATGTTTGAACACGCATTTTTTTTTTAATCTTAAATCAACTCTCATGTTTCAGCAGCAGAACTTCATTCAGTTCCTTGGCCAGTCCCACATGCCAGAGCGAGCATGGAAATGGCCTTGGTGAGGGGTGAATGGGGATCTCATGTGAGTTGCTCTGCGCTTTGCGTTGGAAGTGGTGGGGCTTGTGGCTGCTTCAGAGGGGCTTTCCAGCAGAGCAGAGTGATGTCCTGCTCCAGGCACCCTATGAGCAGGGCCTTCTCCTAGGAGTAATGGAGAGGTACAGTTTCTTCCTGACTGCTGCCGAGCAGAGCACTGACTTTCAAGCTTTCTGTGGGCTCATTTCACTGCAGCTGGTTTCTCTTGTATGCTGCAGGCGTGCACATGTCAGGATGAACCTTTGGGTTGCACACGTCTTAACCTCTTTCAAAACTAGCTGCTTCGAGCTCATGTTGAAATCCATGTCTCAGTCTGAGAGAAGATTGCGCATTTCCTTCCTTTTTGTGTCAGCGACAACTGATTTATTTGCAGACTGCACAGCAACTGATTCATATGGAAGAAAGTTTTATGTGCTGGGTCAGCAAAGCTAGTTCCCCAAAGAGGCCACGTGGTGAATCAGATGCTCTGCCGCTCACTCAGGGAGTAGAGAGCATTTCCACAGGAGCTCCTGCAGCCAGCCGGTGAACTGGTGGCACCAGACTGTTGGAGATCCTGGAGTAGGACAGAAGATGCTCCTGACCCCTTCGAGCCTAGGATGAAATTGGAGAGGGCAACAGGTTATAGTGTGATAGCACCTGGGAAGGCTTGTAAGAGCTAGTGGGACCATGAGCAGGGGTCCTGGGAAGTCACCTTTAGCAGGCTCTTCATGGCATGCTGGCTGCAGAGGCTCCTTCAGCATCTCTCATCCACAGGGTGACCATGGAAAGGAAGAAGGAAAAGCCAAGGCTGGAGTGATGCAAGTTATTTTGGGGAAGAGCCTTTAGCAAATGCCTGATCAGGGTCACTTCTGTTAAGATCAAGTTTGAAATGGGGAAACATCTGTGCAGAGTCAGTCTCAGAATCTGCTGAAGAAGCCAGCTCGCAGCATTGGGCAATGTGCCTCCTGCATGCTGATGACATTTTGGATCTCTCTCGTGCCCCTCTCCACAAAGCAAAGCTCCCCTCTGCAGCCCCCCGAGCCAGCTGCAGTTCAGGCCAGTGCTCGTCCTAGGGCCGCTGGCGTTGGCCGCAGCTCTTTGGCCCTATCGAGTTTAGTTAGTTTTTTCCAGGAAGAGCCTTTAAACTTGACAGTTCCCTCCTCTCTGCCCCCTTTGAAAGTTCATTTTCAAGTACTCCCGCAAATAAATAAATCATAGCAAATTAGTTTTGCATGTTGCAATTGCATGCAACACGCAGCACTGATTGAGCAAGGAGGAAGAGTCAGTTCTCAGATGGGAGCTGACCAGGAGCGTTAGCTCACCAGTTGGCCTGCCTGGGCTGCCGGTGGCGGTGGTAGCTGTGGTATCCTGGGCTGTTTTTCTATTAAATCAGTTCCCTGTTCATGCAGTGCCAGGGGACAGCCCTCCTGCTTCCCTCGCCAGCTGTCTGGGACAGGAATAATCCCTGGGGGTGCAGCTGGGCTGGGGCACCCAGAGCCGTGGACGTCTGTCTGGGGTGTTTCAGAGAGGAGCTGACTGCAGCATGTCTTTCCCGGCACCCCGTCTCCCACTGGGAGAGCAGGGAGGAAGAGGCTGCCGCGTTCACCACTTTCCTCCCACAAAGCGATGTGGCAGGAGTGAATGGGAAGAGGTTTCTGCAAGTTAACGTTCGGCGTTAAAAATAGACCTTTGCTAAATTAGCTTCCACTGAAAGTTCAGGAGGAAATCCAGGTTTAGCTGAGGCTACAAGAAAGAGCTGAAAATAATAATAATAAAAACTGATTCCTGCGAAGGAGAGGGAGGGAGGGAGAGTGAGCAGGGAGAAAAGGAGCAATTTGAAAAACAAAAGCCTTTGAGGAGTGTAATGCTTTCCAGCTGCAAAAATACAGCCTGGGAGAAGAGCAAGTGCTTGCGTCACCTCCAGCTCCTGGGTTGTGCTGTGCCCTGCTGCGCTCTGGCCAGGCCAGGTTCCCACCTGGGCATGGCTGGGGGCTGCAGGAGCATCCCATTGTGGGATGGTTGCTTTGCCCAAGTGTTGGCTGGGCAGGGGGGGTTGTGCCAGGCTGTGGTTTGTTTGACGCCTTTGCTCCACTCCAGGTCTGCTGGCCATCAGTCGCTGGGTAGTCTCCTGCTGCAGAGGATACCTGGTGCCAGGAGGGGCATTCCCACCCCCTGGGATGGGTGACGGCCACAAACACTGCATGGAAGAAGCTGTGGGCCCTCACAAATGAACGATGTGAAATCTGTGATTTGTCTTTGGCTGTTTCCCTTCTGATTTTTATTTGGCCTTTCAATAGCACGTTTGTGAGCTTCCTCCCAGCTGGAGGAGCTGGAAGCTTCCTGCAGTGCAGCTGGAAGCCGTCAGGGGGGAGGCAGGAGTCCCATGACTCTGGGAGCCGAGGTTTTGGAGGAGAATAGAGTCCAGGAAGAGAATGAGAGTGCTGGTAAGAGAGCACCCGATGTGTTGGCCGCTTCCAGCCAGACTCGGGGAGGAAAGTGGCGAGGAAGAGTAAGCCTGCTCTTGGGAGGAGCTGCACTGCCATCCCAAACCATCCTGCAAACCAAAACCGGTTAAAAACACCAGAGAGAGAGGTAAAGGAGGGGAGTCTGCTGCAGGCAGGTGTCCTGCAGCCAGGAAAGCCGTGTCCCGGCTTTGTGCTCTTGTCCTGCAGGGCGCTTTTGCTGCGCTCCCTGCCTGCTTTTCCATCCTGTCTTGGATCGCTGTACTGGTCCTGTGACTCTGACTCAGAGCTGCGCAGGTTCCAGCCAAGATCTGATTTTTTGGGGAATTTTTGTAAATCCCTTTGGTAAAGTGTTTTTCACCCAGACATGGCTCCGTGTGCACATTTCCCTCCTACCCTCTCCTCTTGTCAGATATTAATGAATCAGGGCTGGGGGTGGCAGAGGAAGGGGTGTTGGATGGGATCGGCTGTCTTAGTCATAAGCGGGATGGATGTGGGGAAGAGACGATAGCGTGGTGGGACGGCGTGGAGCCGAGCTGCGGAGGAAGGCGGCCCTTCCAGAGAGCGTGACTCAATGTAACTGAGATTTTAAAAGCAGAGCGTGGCCCTCACCAGCTGCTGGTCCACCTGCACCAGGCACTGGGCAGGGACATATGTCTCTGTGAGTGTTGTCTCCCTTAGCCCTGTGCTGCCTGGGTAGTGCTCTGGTTCCCAAGCTGGGCCTTGGGGATGCGGAAGGAGCGGTTGGCAATTGCCTTGAATATCCCCAGGGCAGCTTGCAAAGGGTGGGATGGTTGCCCTGTCCCAGGCAGAGGGTGAAACGTCTGGTACTGGGTGCTGTGCCACTGTCTCCTGGTGGCAGTCCCAACCGTGAGGTTTGCGACCAAGCAGAGCAGCCAGGATGTGGGCTTGCGGACCGTGCCATCCACACCGATGGATGAGCCCCTCTTCCACAGGCTGCTTGTGCTGGCACTGGAGACAGGCAGGACTTTCCCCAACGTGCTCATAGACCCGAACACCTGTCCTCCAGTGCTGAAGTCATGAAACAGTCCCCTCCCACTGGCAGAGGTCCCTGCATCCAGCATGGTGCTCCTGCCCCTTGTTTGTTGCCTTTGGGGCATGGTGATTTTCAAAGGTTGGGGAACCTACTGCAGAGACTGTCCTTAAATTGCTTTTTCCAGTGAAACGGAGGGGCATGTTGATGCCTTTATGAAGAGACCTTTGCAGTGACTCCAGCTGCACTGGGCGTGAGCCCTGCGGATACTCACTAGCCAGGACGAGCAGGCATGTCTTGTCACCCTTCTTTGTCTGGGGCAGCCTTTTTAACAGGTTTCTGCTTGGCCTGACAATTTCTGTTGTTGGTCTGCATGCGGATGGATACCCAGCAGCCAGTGAGGGAGAGGTACCAGGAACCCTGGCTTGCTGCCACTCTCATGTTTTACCCGGCAAGACTACCCCCTGCAGAGCTGGGATTGCAAACAGCAGTCCTGACTTGTGCCCCGACCTGAGCCGTGCTGCTCTTGCCTGTTAGGCAGTGTGCTCTCTGCAGGCCTTTAGCGTAGCTGGTTTGGTGCTAATTCCTTGGCTCTGGAGGTTTCCACTTGTTTTTTATGAGGGATAAATCATGTTGGGCGATAGCTGTGAGACTGCACCAGCCTCGCCTTTCCGGAGGGGAGGGGATAGAGTTAGTCATCGACTTGCAGCCTGAGGCCCCTGGGACATAGACAGCAAGACCTTTCTGTCCCGAAGACAATGGGCTTGACCCAAAATACTTGATCGAGTGAGTGAGATAGCCTAGATAGCTGGGGGACTGAGACTCAGGGGGGGAGGCACCTGCAAAATCGTTGGATTTTTGTGAGTTAGGTGTTCATCACAAGCTGGGCAGTGCTTTGTGGTGCTAAAGTGCAGAAGGTCGCAATAAAGTCAGGCTGAGTCCTGCAAGCAGTAGGAGTTTGGGATGTTGCAAAAAGTCCTGGCTTGATTCATCCATCGGCTCCCTATGTGCTCCTGAGCCTCTGTGCTGGTTAATAATTCAGTGGCGTCTGGCCCTGCTCCCCGAGGCTGTCTGAGTCCTAATGTCCTCAGGGTGTGGGTGGAGGCCTGCTGCTCCCTCGCTCTGATCTCGTGGGTGGGGAGGGGGAGCTGCGACGTGGAGCACAAGCCTGCTTACCAGCAAGGCATTTGGGTGCACTGAGCTTATCTGACTTAACGGGCTTTCACTGGTTTAATTAAATACTCAAATGCTGCATGTCAGAAGCTGTCTTGCCCCTGCCTCTGGACTTGGGGTGTCCTTGTGGCCCAGTAGCTGCACTGCTCAGCTCTCCGCGAGCTGCCTTTGGCCTTCTCCCTCCTTCAGTGCCTGCAGCTGAGAGTCCTCTGCGCCCTGGCTGTGTTTCTGCCACCTTCCTTGCCCGGCTGCCTCCGACATCTCTGATAACGCTCTGTTGCTTGCTGCAGTGCTGGCTGGGCGATGAGGGGTCCTGTCTGCCCTGGAGAGACCCAGGGTGGAGGGAAAGGAGTGGGTGGGTTGCCATCACCATCCAGTGCTTCTAGGTGAAGCAGACGCTTCCCCGGCAAGGCAGGGCAGCAGCCTGGGTTTGTAGTGCCATGCTGGTAGCAATGAGCCCAAAGGCTCAATGAGTTCTGGCTGTGCCACAGCTATGCAGGGTGACCAGGGCTCGGCTGCTTCTCTGTGCTCTGACACAGTCCCTCGAATGATGAAGATTGCAGTTTCTCCATGGTGTGCAGTTCCCCACTTCCCAAGCACATTTGTGTTTGAGATGACCTGGCGAGTCAGGAAGCGCTGAGAAACCCAGGACATTCATCTCATGTAGGCATGGGTCTGCCTGCCTGCCGTAGCTCCTGGTGGAGGGCTACCTGGCTCTCTCCCCAGCTAACCTCTCTTTGTTCCCCTTCTCCCATGGCCTAGATGTGGAGCAGATGGCTATTGACTGGCTCACAGGCAACTTCTACTTTGTTGATGACATCGATGACAGGATTTTCGTCTGCAACAAGAATGGAGTCACCTGCGTCACTCTGCTGGACTTGGAGCTGTATAACCCCAAAGGGATAGCGCTGGACCCAGCCATGGGGTAAGGGTGCTGCTGGTGGCAGTGAGAGGGCTTGGCATTGCTGCCTGAGCCTGCACCATCACTATGGACTGGTGGAGCAAGCAGGAGGAACCAGGTTCTGGGCTGTCAAGTGAGGAGCGGCAGAATCCAAACCTGGGTCATCTGACTGTCCTGGGTGACAGCAGATGTGTTGCCCTTACGTCTGCTGCTGGCAGAGTTTCACGCTCCTTGTGTTCACTTTTCGGAAGTTTCTCTGTGGAGAAGCAGCTTCCCCATGCTGCCCACCTAGGGCAGTGGATTTTCTAGTCCATAGGAATGCCCCTGACGGAGAGGACCTGCTGAGCAGATTAATGACAAGTTGCCACTTTCACCTTTTGGCTGAGTGATTAGAGCTTCCTAATGGCTTTCAGGAGCCAAGACGTGTCAGATCCTTGTCTGGGTTGAACAGATCCCCTTGTGTCTATTTATCCTGGGTGCTGCGGGCAGATAATGCCACTCGTGCAGCTGCCCTTTGCAAAATTTCTTGTGTGAGGAAGCTGTGATGCTGAATCATCTGTGTGGCTCTGGGTGTGCGTGGCAGCTGCTGAAAATCGGGAGCTGGACTGAGTGAAGCTGCCTGGGGCAGAAAACACAATGGTGTGTGAAATAGCACCAGGTGCTTTGTGCACTCCCAGTCATGGGGTACACGTGTGTGTGAGGAATCCAGCTGCCCAGGGGAGTCTATCAGCATGTTCGTGTGGCTGTGTGTAGCCCAGCAGCTACACACATTGATTGTCCGTGCCCGGATGAGGAGAGCTGATGTCATTCAGTAGAAAAGATAAAGAATTTTTTATAAATAAATAATACCACATAGCAGACTGGACACAGGCTCTCTGGCCTCTCACCAAGCAGACAGTCATGTTAATCGCTGTAGGTGACTGAGTTTATGTGTTGTTGGCTGCTTGTGCTCTGCCACTGAGACGCAGCAGGATGATGTGGCTGCTGGTCATCATCTGAGCATGTTTCACAGGCATCACACTGGGGCTGCCCCATGGAGCTCACCAGGCAGCTGGCGAGGATCAGCGTGCTGCACTGCTCCTTGCCCAGGAAGTGCTGGAGCTGAAGCGGTCACCGGCGCTTGTGACACCTGCCTAGATGGGTCCATTTGGATTTGAACATGTCAGTTGGTGAAGGACTTTGGACCTCTTCCTGTAACACCAGCAAATCTTGGTCCAGGCTTTTGTTTGCACATCCCTTGCCTTGGTCTACATCTCTGCTGGGGTCTGTGCAACTTGTTCGAGCTCCCCTTGGTGCCAGGCCAGGCAGCCCTGTGCCAAGGGCACCAGCAGCCCTGAGCGCAGCTGGGCCATGTCAGAGCTGAAGCAGCCTTGGGGACGCAGCTGTGAGTGGCTCTGCAGAGCTGGCCACAGCTGGGGGACCCAGCCACCCACCTGCCCCAGGCTAGGGAACCCGCCGTCCCTGTGACCTCAGTTTTAAGTCCAGCCAGCAGCAACTGATAAGTGCAGTGAACAGTGATCTTACTGAGTCAGCACTTTGCTTGCAGCCGTGCGATGAGCGTTCCTGCTTCCTCTGAGCCAGGGCAGCGGCTCGTAAATGTTTCTGTACGTGTATGTGCATGCTGGAGCACTCCAGCACCTCCATGTTTGTATGAATGCAAAGGTGCAGGTCCAGATGGCCTGTGTGCTTATGCAGGCATGCTTCTGCCCATGGATGAGTATGAGTCTGTGCATGATTCGATGAGCATGGGAGCGTGTGTGTATATGCAAGCCTGTAGCTGAAAGTCTGTGTGCATGATTTGTATGTGGGTGCGTGTATGTATGTGTGTGTGTGATCCCAGTCGTGTTCTCCCTGTTCCCCTCAGTCTGGTTCCAATGTGACATCCAGGCTCTGAGCTCCTGTGTTTGCCCTTCTCTCACAGCAAAGTGTTCTTCACGGACTATGGGCAGATCCCTAAGGTGGAGCGCTGTGACATGGATGGGCAAAACCGCACCAAGCTAGTGGATAGCAAGATTGTCTTCCCCCATGGCATCACCTTGGACTTGGTGAATCGGCTCGTGTACTGGGCTGATGCATACCTGGACTATATTGAGGTTGTGGACTATGAAGGCAAGAACAGACATACCATCATCCAGGGCATCCTGGTGAGTGGGGCCCAGAGGGAGGTCAGGCCAGGGAAGACCTTGATGGCAGAGTGTCCTGGAGACCAATCTGAGCTTGGCCTGCTGAGGGGCAGTTTTTGACAAACTTTGCCTTGCTGATCCAGCAAAGAATGCCATTTGCTGAGCTCTGATGGGTCCTGCAATACCTGTCTGCCAAGTTAATGCCTTGCCTTAAGGAAAGGGAGGGAGGAGAGCCACAGGGCAGGAAGCAGCAGCTTTGTACTGGAGCTGAGGTTCCCATGTCTCCTCCTAAATTCCTCATGGTCGTCTGCCTGGTGCCTTCCAGATTGAACACCTCTATGGGCTCACTGTCTTCGAGAACTATCTCTATGCCACCAACTCTGACAACGCAAATGCCCAGCAGAAAACCAGCGTCATCCGAGTCAACCGTTTCAACAGCACTGAGTACCAAGTGGTGACAAGGGTGGACAAGGGAGGAGCATTGCATATCTACCACCAGCGGCGACAGCCCACAGGTGGGAGCCCTTGGCATGGTTCCTGGCATTTGCCTGTCAGGGGATTGCATGTCTTGCACTGTGCTGTTTCTGCAGGCAGAGCTCCCCCTCCACCCCCACAGCCATGGCTGTCCTTTGCCTCAGGGCTTTGCCTGTCCAAAGGACCAGGAGCAAAGAATCAGCAAGAACTGCAGTGCAAAAGCAGCCCAGCCAGTTGTGACGCATGGAACCCTCATCCCTGTTGCTGAGGAGCAACCATTCTGCCTGAGAGGCCCTCGGGGCTCTGAGCTGGTTGCAGACAGCTCTTCCCCTTTGCTGTGCACCCAGGGACTCTGTGCCCAACCCACTTGATGGCGCTAGTCTGAGGTGTGCTGAATTCTGGCTGTGCGGCACTGAGCTGCTGCCAGTCCATTGTTTTGCAGCCCCCTGATTGCCCTGATTTGTGTCCTCACAGGTTAGAGAGGGGAGCAAGCAGGGTACCAAATGCCAGAAGGGCATGCTAGAAAGCATCAGGGACCAGGGAGCTCAAAATTTGGCTGCACAGAGCTTCCTGGGGAAAAGAGGAGTCCACTGCCAAGTTCGCCATGCTCCATAGCAATTCCCTGAGCCGACTTCTCACTGTCAGCCCTCCCTGTCAAGGGAATTTGCATGTGATTCCTCTTCTCTAGGCAGCTGCACCAGGGCTGATGTTTTAATGGGTTGCCACACACCCAGGAGTGCACCCCCCTTCTCTTACCCCTTGCTATCTCCCTGTCTCTTTTTGCAAGATAAAAATGACAGCTGTCCCTGAGGGCCATGTGGCCTGCACAATGTGATTGATGGATTATGTCTCACTAAGGAGAGCAAAAGGAAAGCTGAGCAGATGCGTCAGCTTGAAATATTAATGGCTCCCTTTTAAGGTGCCTGCTCTTTCTGTCCCCACTGCTAGCTCATCCATCCTTTGACTGGGGCTTTTCGATCCTGGAAGCCAGTGGGATTTCAGAAGAGTTACAAGGCCTCAGTGCTACATGTGCTGTGTCCCATCCCTGCCCCGTGTCCCTCCCCATTTTGTTTGCTCCACACCCCCAGCACCTTCCTTGAAGTTAATCAATTTGCATGATTTAAATCCTCTTAGTCTGTTTGGCATTTTCCAGAATACAAAACCAATCAGGAGGTTTCTGAGTGGGGAAAGAGCGTGATTAAGAAGAGTGGCAGGGCCAGGCACTCACTGCCTCCCTGTGCTGTGCTGGGAGTGTTGCAGGGTAGGGTCGTGCTGCACGGCCACAGCCCGAGGACATGGTATTCCCGAGGGGCGGCACAACAGGACAAAGGCAGTGTGGTAGGGCCCAGGAGTTACAGCAGTGCGCTGTAGTGCAGAAGACCTGGTTTCTGCTCCTGGCTCTGCCAATGAATGGTCTTGGGTTTTGGGCAGGTGCTTTCCAATCTCTGCAGTAGTCTGTCCTGTACAATACTTAGCTCCTTGCTGCTGGCCCCTGGAAGGGGGAAGGGAGCATATCAGCCCTGGGAATGGCAACTCCAGCCAGTGGAAATAGCAGCCCTGCAAATTTCCCTGGCGTCTCTGCAGTTCCAGGCTAGTGCCTCTGCCAGCTCATGCTTTCTGACAGGCTTCTAGCACCGGTTGGGAAAGCCACCTTTGTGTGGCATTGATTGCCCCCAGATTCCGTAAAATACACCCCTGAATCCATTTCTACCGTGTTGTTCTAGTGCGGAGCCATGCCTGTGAACCAGATCAGTTCGGCAAACCAGGAGGCTGCTCCGACATCTGCCTCCTTGGGAACAGCCACAAGACCCGTACCTGCCGCTGCAGGTCTGGATTCAGCCTGGGCAGTGATGGGAAGTCATGCAAAAGTGAGTCGCATCCCTCACTGGAGCACTACAGGAGGGCACAGTGAACAGGGGGGTCAGCAGTCATCCCAGCTTGGTTCAAGGGAGGGAACATGAGCAGGGTGGGCATTGCACACATGTCAAAGGATGGGGAATATACCAGGTCCAGGGCAGGCAGGGTTTCTGAATTCCTTCTCTCCTGGTTGTAAACAACCCTTTCCCTCCTGCCTTAAGCTGTGGGCTGCTTCCTAGGATCTGCAGTCTTTGTAGGTGGCATATGGGGGACAGGTTGCTGCCTCCTCTTGTCCTTTCTGCTGCCACTGCAGCCCGGTGAAAGCCACGTGGGACTGTAAGTGTGAGGCACTGCGCACCTTCCACACAGGCATAGGTCTGTTATGGACCCTCTGCTGCTCTGACCCAGCTGGTGGTGATGGCTCTCCCCTTCTCTCTGCAGAGCCAGAACATGAGTTGTTCCTGGTGTATGGGAAGGGACGTCCCGGCATCATCCGTGGGATGGACATGGGGGCTAAGGTGCCCGATGAGCACATGATCCCTATTGAGAACCTCATGAACCCCCGAGCACTGGACTTCCATGCAGAGACCGGCTTCATCTACTTTGCTGACACCACCAGTTACCTCATTGGGCGCCAGAAGATCGATGGCACGGAGCGCGAGACCATCCTGAAAGACGGTATGTGACTGAGGGTCCGGGCTGGTTTCTTGTCAGCATGGTCAGGCCCTGGGAGCCAGGAGCAGTTGCTATTAGCATATTTCCTCATGTAACGGCTACAACTGTGTTCTCTCCCTTGCGTATTTGATCATTAAAACTAAAATTTGGAGCTGTTAGTTGAGTCTGTCTGCAGACTACCATTAAGGGGCAAACACAGCACGCACTTCCAAGAAGCAGTGGCTTGGGGACTCCTGGGCCATGGCTTGTAAAAGCCTTGGACATGTCTGCAAACTGGCCCACCATCACCTCTTTGGATGAGAACAAGAGGAAGGGGTGGAGGATTCTCAGTCTAGATTGCGGGGCTCTGCAGGGCAGCTGCCTACTGAGTCTGCTGGCATTGCCTTTGGAAAAAGCAGACAAGGATGCTCCTGAGTTCTGCTTGCTCTGGACCAGCCTCCTGAGGCTTCAGCACCCCTGGCGGAGCTGCGTGCATGTGGGCTTGGGGAGGTGTTCCCTGTCAGGGTCAGCTGAGATCAGGTGGTGCTGTGTGCGCCATAAATCATACGGGGCTGACATTTCCGCTTCTTGTCTTCCTGCTGTTGCACCAGCTTTGTTGATTAACACACGCTCTTGCTTTTCCCCAAAGGCATCCACAACGTGGAAGGGATCGCTGTGGACTGGATGGGAAACAACCTGTACTGGACTGACGATGGCCCGAAAAAGACCATCAGCGTGGCTCGCCTGGAGAAGGCTGCCCAGACGCGGAAGACGCTGATAGAGGGGAAGATGACCCACCCCAGAGCAATTGTGGTGGATCCCTTGAATGGGTGAGTATGTGGAGGGTGGCACAAAGCCGGGCAGAGCTCGTGAGGAGCTTCATCTTTGGTCCTTTGGCTGAAGGGGAGAGGGATGTATTCCTCCAGCTGCTCCATCCACCCCCTTTTCATGTGTGTCTCCCACCTGTTCTTGTGCTGGCTCTTGCCCAGCCTGAGTCTCCTGGGTGCTAGGATAGGATGTCCCATGCCTGGAAATGGCTCAGCCAGGCCTGGCGGGAGATACAAACACAGCAAGCCCTGTCCTTGCACACTTAACCTGGTGCTGGAGAGCAGAGGGAGAGGAGTCCTCAGCTATCTGACATCCAGAGATGTGCTCTCAGCCCCTCTTCTTAGCCACAGCTGTCTATGCTCAGGCTGGGGCCAAGGTGCCACAACTGCAGGATGCTGAGGTTCCATGCTCAGGTATGTGCAGCTGCAGCACTGCTTTCATCAGCTGGGAAGGCGTCCCTAGCTCAGGAGAGGGATTTCTGGGACCTGTGGGAGGTTCTTCCTTTGCCTCTTGTTAGATGCTGGATGACAGGGAATTTTACTCTCAGAATGCCCACTTGCATGGGGAAATGGAGGCAGAGCCCAGTGACTCTTCAGGTCAGTGATGGGGTGGACTCAGAGCCCAGATCTGCACCTCTAACAGCTTATCATCTCTCACAGGTGGATGTACTGGACAGACTGGGAGGAGGATCCCAAGGACAGCAAGAGAGGCAAGATTGAGAGAGCTTGGATGGATGGATCCAACCGCAACATCTTCATCACCTCCAAGACAGTCCTGTGGCCCAATGGCCTGAGCCTGGACATTCCAGCCAAGATTCTCTACTGGGTGGATGCTTTCTATGACCGCATTGAAATGGTCTATCTGAATGGCACCGAGCGGAAGGCGAGTGGAGGCCTCACCTGCTCCTGCTGGCCAGTTGCCTGCTGGGGCTGTGGGGGCCATGGGCAGGCAGCCCACCCGCCAGCAGGGTGTCTCATGCCTCACCTTGGCTGGCTGTGGTCCTGCACACCTGTAGGGTGGGCAGCTGGCTTGTGTTCAGCCGCACTCCCCTGCTGCTTGCTCTCTGCTCCGTCCTCCTGCCCTGTGCTCCCTGGCACCCGCCCTGGGTAACGACGAGCTTCTCTGTGCCCTGCAGATCGTGTACGAGGGAACAGAGCTGAATCATGCCTTCGGGCTGTGCCACTACAGCAACTTCCTTTTCTGGACTGAGTACCGTAGAGGCAGCATCTACCGCCTGGACCAGACCTCCAAGGTGGTGAGCCTGCTGCGGAATGAGCGCCCACCCATCTTCGAGATCCGGATGTACGATGCCCAGCAGCAGCAAGGTCGGGGGGCCTCCGCGTAGCACCACGGCTGTCTGTCCATCCCCTACACCTTCCCTACTCATTGCCATGCACCCTGTATTTCTCCATAAACACTGCTATCAGTCATCCCAGGCTCTTCTTTCCCCTCCTCCTCCTCCTCTCTCACAACGTCAGTGGCTGGTTCAGCTGGACTCCTATCCTGCGAGGAGTCCCCAGCGCCTTGCATGGCCTGCTGAACCAGGCTCTCCAGTTGGGTTCCTGCTGTGGAGCCCATGGAGGGAACTGTGGGGGGCTGAGGGCACCCAGCAGCCCTCCTGAGGGTTAGCAGGGTTGCTTGAACGCTGATGTTCCCTCCTCTCCTGCCTTGTCTCCACAGTGGGCTCCAACAAGTGCCGCGTGAACAACGGGGGCTGCAGCAGCTTGTGCCTGGCCACCCCTCGGGGCCGGCAGTGTGCCTGTGCCGAGGACCAGATTCTGGGACTGGACTCAGTCACTTGCCAGGGTAGGCTGCTGTGTGGTGACAGGGAGAGGATGGGCTGGCTCCGGGCTTGGGGGAAGACGAGTCCTCTTTGCTTTGCTGGGAGACTGCTGATGGAGGAGTCGCATTACCTGCTCCGGTTCCTCCACTTGTGAAATGGTGATAAGGACAGCAGCCTCCCTTGGGAAGCATGTGGAAATCTCCAGTGAAGGCCGCAGTATGGGAGCTACCTGGTGCAAGGCGTCTATGCCCAAGCACTCTGGAGCGGGTTTGCTCTGCTGCGTGTGAACTTTGAGGAGAGCCAGACTTAAGACAGGGAGCTCAGGTTTTGATGGGCTTCACCAGTTCTGCATGGATGCGAGGGGTGAAGTTCTGCTGATGCAGCATGCCTGCATGCATGGAGTTACCCAGAATCTGTCCCCCTCCATCCTGCACTGTGTGTTGTTGTTTTGTTGTTGGGAGACTGTGCACATGGGCATGGGTACCTCTGTGCGACCTGTCTCAAGTCTGCTGGGCACTCGTGGTGACAGCCTGCCTGCCTGGGGGTGTGGGACTGTCCTTCTGCTGCCCTGCATCCTGCACCAACTGTTTGTCTAAAATCATCCCTGCCTCTTGCTTTTCCTTTGCCAGCCAACCCGTCCTACATCCCCCCTCCGCAGTGCCAGCCTGGGGAGTTCGCCTGTAAAAACAACCGCTGCATCCAGGAGCGCTGGAAGTGTGACGGGGACAACGACTGCCTGGACAACAGTGATGAGGCCCCTGAGCTTTGCCGTGCGTAGCAGCCCCTGCACAGGGGGATGGCAGTCTGCGTGCTTCTGGGGTGTTGGGATCCAGGCTCAGCCTAGAAATCTGACTTCTCACAGACATGGGGCAGGCAGCCACAGTTCCTGGGTCTCTTGACTGACTCTAAGAGGGGAGCAGATTCACAAGATTGCAGTGGAGGGAGGAGGAAGGAAAATGGTGATTAGGAATCTGGATCCCCATTTTGGTCTGCGACTCTCTGCCCTTTTCTACCTGTGTTTTTCTCTGTGCCAGGAGCAGTGCAGGGGCGGAGGGGGTGGGTGGAGAAGGGAAGATCCTGAGCAAATGTCTCCTTCGCAGACCAGCACACCTGCCCTTCGGACCGCTTCAAGTGCAAGAACAACCGGTGCATCCCCAATCGCTGGCTCTGTGATGGGGACAACGACTGCGGGAACAATGAGGATGAGTCCAACTCCACCTGCTCTGGTGAGGAGTCTGCCAGATCCTTGGGGGACAGGAGGGAGGGCTTGTACCGCTGCACTGAGCTGCAGCCTTTGCTGTTGCCTGCATAAGTTGCTGGTTTGCAGCTGGGGTTTCAGGGGCCTCGTGGAGGTGTCTGCATGCCAGGTGCTAGCTGCCCTTGCTGCAGCAACTTTGGCTTCTGCACCTCTACCATGGAGTTTGTTCTACCTCTACCCCGGCACACTAAGGCATGGCCAGTTATTAAAGCTCTTTCTGTCTCCCCCGGTCCAGCCCGGACCTGCTCTCCCAAGCAATTCTCCTGTGCCAGTGGGCGCTGCATCCCCATCTCCTGGACATGTGACCTGGACGATGACTGTGGGGACCGCTCCGACGAGTCTGCTTCGTGCGGTGAGCTGGGGCTGGGGAGAGCGCCGGGAATGGCAGTGCGGGGGCAGGCGAGGAGAAGGGTCTCTCCCTGTGCTGATCCTGCCTCTGCTTCCTCTGCAGCCTACCCGACCTGCTTCCCCCTGACACAGTTCACCTGCAACAACGGCCGCTGCATAAACATCAACTGGCGCTGCGACAACGGTAAGGCCCTGCCGCCTCTCCTGCTGCGCTGGGGTGGCATGCCACGCCATGGCGCAGCCTGTGATGGCGAGATCAGTGGCCAGGGCAGCTGGGCAGCGGAGCTCTTTGGCTGGCCCGTGTCTGCAAGGACTGCCTCCCTTTGGTCCACCACTGCATACTGGAGCCCAGGCAGCCAGGGGAGGAGGAATTAGCTGTAACTATAAATGCATCCTGAGGCGCCGGGACACACATGTCCCTTGGCTGCCCTGGGGGAGCAGGTGTTGCAGGAGTAGCCAGGCAGGGATCACTCCAGCAGACCTTGGCAAGGCAGCCAAGACTGTGTGCCCAGCGCTTTAAGCAAGTTTCCTGTGGCCTGTGGTTATGGCCGGGCTGAGCGAGGTGCTGTGCTTAGCCTTGGGAGAAGCAGGGCAGGACTCTGGGCAGCTCCACCCTGGCCTCACTATCCTGTTTCCAGGATAAGACCTGGGAGAGACGGTTTGTCCCAAGGCTGCTCTTTTTCTTCACAAGTTTATTTTGGGCTTCCTAACTGTTGTGATTTAATTAGTGACTTCAGAGTAGGTGAGGCATGTTTACAGCAGGTATAAAGGAGGTGAGCAGGGAGCTGCAGGGTGCAAACCTCTCCCTCAGCTCTTAATGAGCCTGTGGCCTCTTCCTCCTGTCTTGAAGCCACCAGCTGCAAAGGGGCCAGGTGTTTTCCTGGAGATCCACAAGTGCTTGTGGCCAGACAGTGTAGAGGGCATGCTGCTGAACGATGGCCTTGGTGCTGGGCATCTCTTCACGCGGGAGCTGACGGCCTGCTGTGGCCAGACCCTGCACATCCACAGAGCCAGAGCTGCCTCCAGCCCCTGCTTCTGATCTCGCTTGGCCCCTGGGCATCCACTCAGCCCTGCTGCTGCATGGTGTCAGTGTGTCCCTTTCCATGTTGGTGTCCGTGTCCCCATGTCCACTTGTTCTTTTGCCACTCTGTGTGCCAGTGCTGTGCTGTGTTGTGTTGTTTTGTTTGTCATTGTGCCCACTCTTCTGTCTTGGTTGGTTCTGTGTTTCAGAAAAAGATTGTGGGGATGGCTCTGACGAAAAGAACTGTCCAAAGTCTACCGGTTAGTGCATAGATCAACATGCACCAGACCCCGGCCTGGCCCGGGTGCCCCAAAACCCACTGCCCCTCCGGGGTGCCGCATGCCCCCTTGTGCGCATGCTGGCAGCTCCGCTCCCACAAATCATACTCTGGCAGCAGGAGAGAAATGTTGAGGAAAAGGAACCATGCCTCCCCGCTTGCTCCAGTGCCACAGACTCAAAAGCTTGGGCCCCATTAGAGAGAGCCCAGTAATACAAGGGCCTGAAGCTGCAGGAGCTGGGCTGGCCTGGAGCTGTGGTGGTGCCGGTGGCCCCGCGTGTCCTGCAGAGCTGCAGGAGGCTGGCGCTGGGAGCACAGGCCAGGACGCCTACCTGCCCTGCCAGCTTTCCCAGTGTTTCCAATGGCTGGAGACAGCCTGGCATGGTGGGAGTGCAGCATTCTGGAGGAGCTCCAGCTCTGGCAGCTCCAGAGCCCGGCACAGCACCACTGCTGCAGAGATCCCACCTCCCTGCGAGCAGGAAGCACGCTCTCCTTCTGGCAAGCTGGCACCTGCAATTGGCTGTACCAGCCCCGTTGCACGAGCTGGAGCACCTGGCCGGCCCCGCTCCCCTGGCGCTGGGCGCCCTCCTAGCCCCGGTACATGAGTGATCTATGCAGTTTCTGTGTTTCACTTCCCTGTGTGCTGCTGGTGCCTGGCTGTGCCGGGCGAGCATGTCTGGTGGGAGGTGGGGGGCCTGAGGCCAAGCTCTCTGTTCAGCTGGGGCTCCTGCTCCGGGCCTGGCAGCATGGTCCTGCTGGATCCCTGATGTCTGCCCACTTCCCCCAGCTTGCTCCTCTGTCAGAGGTGGGGGGATGGTGCCTCCACACTCTGGCGCTGGCCACGGCACCATACCGCAGCACGACCCTGCCACAGCCAGCTCAGTGTGCGCTGATTCTCCTCCCATTCCCTTTCCCTCCTCAGACAATGACTGCGGAGACAACAGCGACGAGGCTGGCTGCAGCCACTCCTGCTCTAGCAACCAGTTCAAGTGCAACAGTGGGCGCTGCATCCCTGTTCACTGGACATGCGATGGGGACAATGACTGTGGCGACTACAGCGATGAGACCCACGCCAACTGCACCAACCAGGGTGAGCCACGGCACAGGCTGTGGAGAGACGTGTTGCTCCTGTCCCTCCTGTCTCATTGGGCTCAGAACGTTTGGTATTGCGTGTCAGTCTGCAGGGACATGGGAATGCAGAGGGCAGTTTGTAGCCCAGATCCTGCCTGCGGCGCAGCCTGCAGGAAGGGCTCGGGGTGTAGCCACTCCATGGCATGGGAGAACGTGTGTGTGACCTGCTTTGGGAGGCCTCAAACCGGCCTGTCCTCTCCCAGCCACTGGCAAAGGGGCAGGTGGGTGCAGCAGGGAGACGTTCCCTGGCACCAGACCCTGCAAAGCAAGGAGTCCCCTGACACAGAGCTACCCCAGCCCCCTGCTCCTAGGAGGGATCCTGCAGCCTCGTTTGCCGCCTTGGATGCCCAAATACCCTGCTCCTGCATGTTCCAGGGCATCCAGCCATTTCCCTGCCAAAGTCAGAGCCTGGAGCTCCTCCTGTTCCCCGCCAAGGTCCAGCTGGTACCTGAGCTCTGGGTGCGCAAGTGGTTAATGCAGTTAATGCAGTGTGTATCCCCATCCTTGTGCCCCACCCCGCAGCCACGCGCCCACCCGGAGGCTGTCACACAGACGAGTTTCAGTGCCGGCTGGATGGGCTCTGCATCCCCATGCGCTGGCGCTGCGATGGTGACACCGACTGCATGGACTCCAGCGATGAGAAGAACTGTGAGGGTGTCACCCACGTCTGCGACCCCAATGTCAAGTTTGGCTGCAAGGACTCAGGTGACAACAGGACGGGGAAACTGTATCCGTGCTGTCTGCTCTATGGGGCTGGGCCAGGAACCTGCATCTGGGCCAAAGAAAGAGAGAGGGATGTGTGCAGGGCCCTGCCTGGCCTCTGAGGCCTGGGGATATAGGCTCAAGATCTGGGTTGCAGGAAGCACCCCTGGAACATGAATTTAGGATATTTTTTCCCCCTTTTAGATTTGAAAACTGAATGTTTTTAATTTGGAGGCAAAATAAAGTTCCCTGAGCTAGCACGAACTCCAGGGACAGAGAGGACTTGTTGGTGATGGAAATAACATCTCTTCAGTGTCTGATTTGTACCATCTTTGCCTTCCCCCCCCACCAGCCCGCTGCATCAGCAAGGCCTGGGTCTGTGATGGGGACAGCGACTGCGAGGACAACTCGGATGAGGAGAACTGTGAGTCACTGGTGTGCAAGCCGCCCTCCCACACCTGTGCCAACAACACCTCTATCTGCCTGCCTCCTGAGAAGCTCTGCGATGGCTCTGATGACTGTGGAGATGGCTCCGATGAGGGCGAGCTCTGTGGTGAGTGCCGAGCTGGAACTCCCAATGCCTTCCCTGACCAGGCAGAGGGAGGAGAAGAAATCCCTGACAGCCATATGGCTCCCCTCTCTGCAGACCAATGCTCCCTGAACAACGGCGGCTGCAGCCACAACTGCACTGTGGCCCCCGGCGAGGGCATCGTGTGCTCTTGCCCACTGGGCATGGAGCTGGGCTCAGATAACAAGACCTGCCAGATCCAGAGCTACTGTGCCAAGCATCTCAAATGCAGCCAGAAGTGCGAGCAGGATAAGTACAACGTGAAGTGCTCCTGCTATGAGGGCTGGATGCTGGAGCCTGATGGCGAGAGCTGCCGCAGCCTGGGTGCGTATGAACCATGGGGCCCTGCGGGACGCAGGGATTCACAGTGCAGCTGAGGACCATGCTGGTCAGGAGTCCACAGCCTGGCCTGATCCAAGGTGGAGGATCTGCCAGTAGAGAATGGACCCCTCACTGTCCCTACCCCATCAGGAGCTGCTCTCTGCAGGAGACAGGGCTCCATGGCCACCTTTTCCCTCCCAGGATCAACCCTGAGCTCAGACCTGGCTCATGTGCCTTTGAGAAGCAGGGAATTTGCATTTTGCCCTTGCTGGCTTCATTCCTGCAGAGTGGAGAAGCATACCGCGGGTTTGAGGGCAGAGGGAGCTCTGCCAGCCTGTCGGAACCTGCTTTGTGTGCAGCAACTGTGCAGTCCTGCCAAGGGCTGCTGTCACTGCGGGTGTGAGCCTGAGCTGTCCCCCGCCAAGGGCACAGCCATGTCCCTGTCCTCAGGGCTGTCCTCATTGCAGTTGGCAGGCTAGGTGGCACAAGAAAGGCAGCTCTGTTCCCAGTGCCCAGGAGTGAGCGGCACAGCCAGGGGATGTTTTGTCTGAAGCCAGAGGATGCGGCAAGGGGGAGGCAAGCACCTAGTAGGGCACGAGGCTCAGGTGGACTGTGATGTACCCCAGGCCGGTTCTTGGGTGTGGCCACACAGGCTGACCCTCCAAGTGGGGAGAGAAGTGATGCCAGTGGTGGGGCTGGAAGGAGGGTCTGTGGTACAGGGATGCAGGTGGGGCTGGGGGCCAGGAGCCAGGGACACATTTCACCCATGGACATGAAGACAGTGTTTCCTGCCTTGTCCATGCCCCGCCCCTCTGACGCTGCCGTGTTTTCCCCAGATCCCTTCAAGCCCTTCATCATCTTCTCCAACCGCCACGAGATCCGCCGCATTGACCTGCACAGGGGAGACTACAGTGTCCTAGTCCCCGGCCTGCGCAACACCATTGCCTTGGACTTCCACCTCAACCAGAGCTCACTGTACTGGACAGATGTGGTGGAGGACAAAATCTACCGTGGGAAGCTGCTTGAGAACGGGGGTGAGCAGCCCTGAGGGCGTAGAACAAGCTCTCAAAGGCCAGACGGGTGGAATGAGAAGCGGAGGCACTTTTCTGGGATAGGCTCCTAGAAATGAGTCCTTGTACCCCAGCAATGGTGTGGCAGCGGCTAGAGCCCACAGCCCCTGTAATGATCCCTTTCTGCTTTCCAAGGCTGCTCATTATGTAGGCGTTAATTAGCATTCCCAATGCTTCCCTAATGGTAATTACAGCCTGGCAGCTGGGAGCAAAAAGCCCAGGCTCTCCCCCGCCCCAGCAGTGCCTTCTGATGCCAGTAGCAGCTGTGGGAGGGGGAGCACCCAGCATCTGGGCTTGGACGTGGGCTGGGGTTTCCAAAGGCTCTACCTCCATCCTGGTGCACTGTGAGGGGTAGAGCTGAGCCCTTTGGGCTTCAGGCCCTATTTCGGGAAGATACTAATCTTGCATAGGGTGTGTGTTGCCCTGTCAACCCCAGTCAAGCTAGGTGGACCCGTTCAGGACTAGGGTGTGTGGGTGCCCTTGGTGTGTCAAGGTGGAGGCTCCCAGCTCTGACTCTCCTGGCACTGCTCCTCCCAGCTCTGACCAGTTTTGAGGTGGTGATACAGTATGGGCTGGCCACCCCTGAGGGCCTGGCTGTGGACTGGATCGCTGGCAATATCTACTGGGTGGAGAGCAACCTGGACCAGATCGAGGTAGCCAAGCTGGATGGCACCATGAGAACCACGCTTCTGGCTGGGGACATCGAACATCCCCGTGCCATCGCCCTAGACCCCCGCTATGGGTAAGGCAGGAAGAGATATCTGTCACCAGGGCATGATGTTTGATTTGAGAAGGGACCAAGCCACAGGTTCTAGCCTGGTGGCATTCCCTCATTCAGCTGTTTTGGGAGGAGAAGCTGTTTTCCCATGTGCCCCTTGCTGAGCACCCCTCCTTGGTGTCCCTTGCAGGATACTTTTCTGGACAGACTGGGATGCCAGCTTGCCCCGCATTGAGGCTGCCTCCATGAGTGGCGCGGGTCGGCGCACCATCCACAAGGAGACGGGCTCCGGGGGCTGGCCAAATGGGCTCACCGTTGACTACCTGGAGAAGCGCATCCTCTGGATTGATGCCAGGTAACAGCAGGCCATCTTCCACCCTGGTGCCTCCTCCCCTTCCCCAGCTCCCCAGACTGCTCCAAGCGCCTCCCAACTGCCAGGGCCCTTGCCCCTCGGCCATACCGCCTAGCTCTGGTATGTTCCTGATTGTGTCCATGTTGCTCGGCCCTTTGACTTCCAGGCTCGATGCAAAGCCCTTGCTCAGGAGGGGTCTGATGGTGCCTGAAGCATGTTCCAGCTTTTGGTCTGGGTTTTCTCCTCTGCAAGAGTTCTGACTCCCTGATGTGAACCAGTAGCCATCCTTGCCTGCAGCATTATGCAGAGCAGAGGTGGTAGTGGCTGGACCCTGGGTTGTTGCTGTTGTGTGAAATACTTGGCCCTTGCCTGTGCCCCGTTGTCAGCCTGCTCTCACCCCTTGTCTCCCTCTCCCTATCTCTGTTGGGGTGCAGGTCAGATGCTATCTACTCAGCTCTGTATGATGGAACAGGGCACATTGAGGTGCTACGGGGCCACGAGTACCTGTCGCATCCTTTTGCTGTAACCCTCTATGGGGGTGAGGTATACTGGACTGACTGGCGCACCAACACACTGGCCAAGGCCAACAAATGGACCGGGCATAACGTCACAGTGGTGCAGAGGACAAACACGCAGCCCTTTGACCTGCAGGTGTATCACCCCTCCCGGCAGCCACTGGGTGAGGCCTGGAGGAGACTGTGATGTGGGGTAGGAGAAGAATGGTGGGGACATGGTGTTTGCACTCAGTGTGTGCCTGTATCTGCTCAGTGTGTTGTGGGCAAGTTGTTTCCACTCCCATGCTTCATGAGGGAGAAAGCTCCTGCAAGCTTGGGAGCCTGCAGACTGCCCGTGCTCACCTCCCAGCTGAGCCAGGAGATTCCCTCCACGGCTCTGGCCACCAGTGCAGAGAAAATGCCCTGGTTTCATGAAGCCAAAGGGTAAGGGTGGCCTGGCTCCCTCTCAGGTCTTGGGGCAGTGATGGGGCGAGCTGTTCCCTGAGCAGGGGCATCTGCAGCACTCTCTGGAGCTTGGGGGCAAGCAGCCCCACAAGCAGAGGTGTTGCTGATTGTTTTTCTCTCTTTGCAGCTCCGAATCCCTGCGAAGCCAATGGGGGTAAAGGGCCGTGCTCCCACCTCTGCCTCATCAACTACAATCGCACTCTGTCCTGTGCCTGCCCACACCTTATGAAACTGGACAAGGACAACACAACCTGCTACGGTAGGGATGTGTCCAGGGCTCTGCTCCCGGAGAGGAGGAGAAGGCACCCTGCTGCAGGCCTCACTGGGCTTTCCAGAGTGAGCTCCCACTACTGCCCCATCTCACCCCTTCTTCTCAGAGTTTAAGAAGTTCCTGCTGTACGCGCGACAGATGGAGATCCGTGGCGTGGACATTGACAATCCCTACTACAACTACATCATCTCCTTCACGGTGCCCGACATTGATAATGTCACTGTGGTGGACTATGATGCCCTGGAGCAGCGCATTTACTGGTCTGATGTGCGCACTCAAACCATCAAGAGAGCCTTTATCAATGGCACTGGTGTGGAGACTGTGGTCTCTGCAGGTGAGTGAGGAGGAGTGCTCCTCTGCCCTCCTCTCCAGCCCCCATGACATGGCAGAGGCAGCATTAACTGGCACAGCTATTCCCACTGCAGAGCAAGCTGTTGGGCTTTCAGGCCTCCAAAGGCTTCTGGTCCACTTATTGGGCCCTTTCTCTCCAGTTTGAGCATCGTCCCAGAGCCTGGCCCCAAAACTAACGAGTCTCCATTCACCCTTGCCTTTCAGACCTGCCCAACGCTCACGGTCTCTCAGTGGACTGGGTTTCCAGAAACCTCTTCTGGACCAGCTATGACACCAACAAGAAGCAGATCAATGTTGCACGGCTGGATGGCTCCTTTAAGAACGCAGTGATACAGGGGCTGGACAAGCCTCACTGCTTGGTGGTTCACCCCCTCAAAGGGTAGGTGTCTCAGCTATGGGCTGGCTCGGGAGCACTGTGGCTCTGCACTCATGTCTCCAGCGTGGGGGCAGCAGGAGCCCAGTGTGCCAGCAGGCTCAGATGCAGAGGGCCAGGAGCGTCAAAGGAAGTGAAGGTGTGTGTACAGGCACGTGTGTGTGTGCGTGGTAGAATCAGTACATGTGCAGAAGGCTGGGGAGAACAGATTGCACTTTGTATGTGTCTGCGCACGTAGGAGTGCTGTAAGAAGAGGAGATAGGCCTCAGCTTAGGAGGTGTGCATCTGCCAGTGTGCCTGAACAAGCAGGCTGTGCTTCTGCAAAGGCTTGCGTGTGTGTGTGTGTAGGAGAGTGTATGTGGCGCTGAACAGGCTGCAGATGAATGTTCAGCCATGAGCATGTGCCTGTGTGTGTGTGTGTGTGTGTGTGTGTGTGTGTGTGCAAAAGGAAGAGGACAGGCTGCAGCTCTGGGCATGGGGGCCTTGCTGGATGGGGGTGCATGTGTTCTTGCAAACACCATGCTCGCTTCCCTGGAGCTGTGGGCCCAGTGCTTGAGGCAAGGCAGCCAGCCTGTCCTGGCTGTGTGGCAGGAGGGAGAGAAGGGCTCACCAGAGTCTGAAGAGGAGGTAAGGGTGCTGGCTGGTATGGTGGGATGCTGGCAGAGCTCAGAGGGATGAAGTGAGCAGGAGAGGTGGGCCTCAGTGAGGGAGAAGTGGGTCGTTCCGTTAGACGTGCCACACTCACCATGCTCTCACTGGTACAGGAAGCTCTACTGGACAGATGGGGACAACATCAGTGTGGCCAACATGGATGGCAGCAACCGCACCCTCCTCTTCACCAACCAGAAGGGGCCTGTTGGTACGGATGTCCCTGCACACTCCTGCAGATAGCCCCTGCCTCCCAGCTCCCTGGCTGGCCCCAGCCGCTAGTGCGAGCTGCTGATGGTCCCTTGTTTTCCAGGGCTGGCCATTGACTACCCAGAGAGCAAGCTGTACTGGATCAGCTCTGGCAACGGCACCATTAACAGGTGTAACCTGGATGGCAGTAGCTTGGAGGTGATTGAGACGGTGAAGAGCCAGCTGAGCAAGGCGACTGCGTTGGCCATCATGGGTGAGAGCTGGCAGGATGACAGGGGCACTTGCAAAGCTATGTACCATTCCCAGGCTGAGACTACTCACTGCCACCTCTAGCAGCTGTGGGAGGGGATGAGACCTCTTGTTCCCATGTCATTGCATGTGAATCTGTGTGGAGCTGCAGCTCTACCCTGCAGATGGGAAGAGACAGGTGGATGGCGGAGGAAGAGGGTGCAAAATCTGCTGCATGCTCCTGCTTCCTCTCCAAACAGGTGACAAGCTGTGGTGGGCTGACCAGGCCTCGGAAAGGATGGGCACCTGCAACAAGAAGGATGGCACAGAGGTGACTGTGCTGCGCAACAGCACCACATTGGTAATGCACATGAAGGTGTATGACGAGAGCATCCAGCAGGGTAAGCTCGCTTTCCTGCCAGCAGAGGTTTCCACAGGGCCGGGGAGAGGATCTCGTGCTCTGCTGGCAGCCCTGGGGCTGCCCAGGCCCTTTTCTGTGCTGGCCCATGCCTGCCCATCATCCCTGCACCCAGTTCTTCAAGAGCTGTCAGAACCCCCATGTCTCCTGCTGCTGCACTGTGCAGCAGGCAGCAATGGCCCTGGCTGCCTTAGCCTTCCCCCAGCTGCCTGCAGCCCTTGGACTTGGCTCAAGCCCCCAGCCACCTCTGACTTCCTCTTCTCTCCACGGTAGCTGGAATCAACCCCTGCAGTGTAAATAATGGCGACTGCTCTCAGCTCTGCCTCCCCACTTCAGAGACTTCCCGGTCCTGCATGTGCACTGCTGGCTACAGTCTGAAGAGCGGACAGCAGTCCTGTGAGGGTGAGTCTGCACCTGCTCCTTGTGCCCCTTGGCTACCCTCCCCTCCCACTGGGTCCCTAGGGAGCGGAGAGGCCCCAAGACCTTGCATATCATGGTGCCAAGCAGCTGAGCCGATTGCAGGAGTGGGAGTGAAGCCTGCGTGATGCTCGCTGCACTTTCCGAAGGCAGCTGGTGGTGGCTCCTTGTGGGGCTGCCTCCTCTTTGGCAGCTTTGTGCCAAGCAGGGCTGCAGGTGACTAGGCACCGCAGCAGGGTGGGAGCCCAGAAGGGGCTGAAGTTGGCTGCAGGGTGACTTGTGTGCCTACAGGGTGCTGTGCAGGGGCAGGCAGGCTGGATCTAGGAGGAGCAGGTCTCTTTACAGGAACTAACTGCTCCAGCTTTAGGGGACAGAGGGCAAGATGCCATGGTGGGAACTGAGGTGGAAGCTCTTGGAGGAGAGAGGACACCTTTGTTACTGGTAGTGGGGATGGGTCACTGAGTCCCCGAAATCATGGAGAATGGGACTGGGCAGCCTGGCATGGGATTGGCTGGCCCCTCCTGCTCCATGGCTGGGGTAGCTCCTGTGAAGTCATCCTACTCTGCAGGTGTTTCCATGCCCCTGGGGGAGAGCAAAGTGTCAGACCGGCAGCTGTGAGCAACCTCTCCCGGGTGCCTTTAGCAGCTCAAGCTCCCCATTAGCATTTGCCCTGCAATTCCCAAATCTCTGCCCAAATTGCCTCTATAACCCTTGGGAGGGAAAAGCACCCCACCCCCCCCAATCATTCACTGCCAAGGCCTCTCTCAATGGCTGTTTTTGTGCAAAATGTTCTGGGTATTTTTGGACGGGACTGGCAAAGTTGCAGCACCATCTGGGTCAGGGCAGGGACTGAATAACAAGCGCTACCCTGACCCAAATGTGACGCTGAGCTCTTGTCAGCGCTTGGCGGGGGTGGAGGGAGCCCTGGAACAAAGCAGCTGCACTCATGCCTCCCCTGTGTCCCCACGTGGATCCAGACCCCACCCTGAGTAGGTCTCTGAGCTTGCAGCCTCCAGGTGGATCCATTTGCTGGGCTCCTGCGACAGCTCCAGACACAACTCCTGGGAGCTGCCCAGTCTTTCCTGTCCTTACGTCCGGGGCCCAGCTGCGGAGCAGGCTGTGAGGTGGGCATTGCACCTGCCTCACGGCAATGCCTCCAGCAGCGTCCGAGCCTGCCAGCAGCTCCAAGCAGCATTGTCTGATCCCCTGCTCTGTCCACCATCCCTCCACTATCCCAGGCCTCATGCCTGGCATGGCATGTGATGCTGCGGTGGTGGGTGGCACCCAGGCTGCTGCTCCTCTGGCTGTCGAGCAGGTTTCCAGGGGGCTGTGACTGTCACTGAGGCCTGTGATGGTGCAAACCTCTTCCGTGGGGTTTGAATGTCCTCGCATCTGTTTTGCAGGTGTTGGCTCCTTCCTTCTGTACTCAGTCCATGAGGGGATCCGTGGCATTCCCCTGGATCCCAATGACAAGTCGGATGCTCTGGTGCCAGTGTCTGGGACCTCTCTGGCTGTGGGGATTGACTTCCATGCAGGTGTCTGAAGGGGCTGGGAGCTGGGATGCCTGGCTTTGCTGCTGCTCCTCGGGGAAGAGCTGCTCTGCCTCTTGTGGGTGGCAGGAGCTGGATGGGGAGGAAGGAGGGAGCAAGGGAGGTGGAGGCTGCTCTGACCCCTGACCCTCATGTTGCCAGGGTGATCCCTTTGACCCTGAAAGAGCAGCTGCTCTCTGCCAAACCTGGTCCCCAGAGATCCCAGGACACTGCGCTGGTTTCTCACGACCCCGCTCCTCTCCCTTCTCTGTTGGGAACCGTTCCCCTGCACCTTGTTCCCTGACAGCCTCCTCTGCTCCCTACACTTCTGGCAGGAGGCCCTGCTCCTGCAGTACGCAGCCCTTCCTTGGGCAGCGTCTTTCCGTAGAGCATCTCCCATCTGTGTCTTGGGTCCCCCTGCCAGGGCTGCAGGAGGGAGCTCTTCCCACGTCTGTGCCATCCTTGGGGTGACCCAAAGCTGGTGATTGACCTGAGTGCTTCAACCTGCCCCCTCCTAGAGAACGATACCATATACTGGGTGGATATGGGTCTGAGCACCATCAGCCGGGCCAAGCGGGACCAGACATGGCGGGAGGATGTGGTTACCCATGGCATTGGCCGAGTGGAAGGCATCGCTGTGGACTGGATTGCAGGTGAGAATTGTGCTCCTGAGCAAGGAGATATCCATGAGGAGTCAGCGGCAGGGCTCGCATGGTTGTTCATTGTTCCCCTCTCCCCAGGGAACATCTACTGGACAGACCAGGGTTTCGATGTCATTGAAGTGGCCAGGCTGAATGGGTCCTTCCGCTATGTGGTGATCTCCCAGGGGCTGGACAAGCCACGGGCCATTACAGTCCATCCAGAGAAGGGGTGAGGAACCACACAAAGCTGCCCGGAGGGTGCTGTTGCTCCTGTGGGAGGCTGTGGTTGCACCCAGCAGAGGAGCAGGGCTTCCAGGTCTCTCCTATTCTCTCTGGCACTGCCTTGTGCCACGCCAAGGGAGAGGCCCAGGATGTCCAAAGCAGCAGTTGGATTTACACACCCCACTTTCAGCGATGTGCTGAGCTGGCTCCCTAGGGGTGCTGAGAAATCACAACTCTCCTTGACTTTGTGGAGGACCTCATGTTTGTCCTCCCCTCTGAGGCCAGGGATGCTGCTCCTGATGAGCCCTGTGCATGTCCCTGTTCCCCTCCCTTGCAGGTACTTGTTCTGGACAGAATGGGGGCAGTATCCCCGCATCGAGCGGTCTCGCCTGGATGGCACTGAGCGGATGGTACTGGTGAATGTCAGCATCAGTTGGCCCAATGGGATATCGGTTGACTATGAGGTACGGTGGCATTTGGAAGGACAGTGCCCCCCTCAACAGCCTTCCCACAGGCCTGGCAGGGAATTTGCCAGCCTAAATGGTCCCTGCAGGGATGCAGGTGTCAGTGGGACTGAGCCTTTGGAGGGGACAGCCATCCTCCCCAGGGCTCTGGAGCCTCCCCTCTGGTGCAGGGAAGCTTGTCCAGGATTGTCATCTTCCGAACCTTAGGCATGATAGGCTGCCTGGTAGGGTTTCTCAGGCCCAGCACCTGCCCTGTACCTCTGTGCTCTCCTGCTGACTGGGCTGGTTTCTTGTCTACTTCAGGATGGAAAGCTTTACTGGTGTGATGCTCGAACTGACAAGATTGAACGAATTGACCTGGAGACTGGAGAAAACCGAGAGGTTGTCCTCTCCAGCAACAACATGGATATGTTCTCGGTGTCTGTCTTTGAGGATTACATTTACTGGAGTGACCGGTACAGTCCCTGACTTGGTGGTGCTGTGAGTGGCCAGGGCTGGCAGGGAGGAGCAGGAGGCAGGAGGATGGGGAGACTGGGCAGGTCTTCGGGTTGCTGTTGGTGGAAAGCAGCAGGACAGAGGGAAGGTCGTGGTGGGCTGGTGCTGCCCAGCTGGCTTGAGCCCTGCGTCTGCCGCTCAGTGACGCCTTCCTTTCCCAGGACCCATGCAAATGGCTCCATTAAAAGAGGCAGCAAGGACAATGCCACGGAGTCGGTGTCTCTGCGGACAGGGATTGGTGTGCAGCTGAAGGACATCAAAGTGTTCAACCGCGCCAGGCAGAAGGGTAGGACTGGGCTGGGAGCCAAGTTTGGGCAGCCTCGCGTGGCTGAGCCGAGTGGTGGACGTCATCTCCCACCACGGACAGATGCGAGGGGAGGGGGAAGGAGACAAATGGGCTGCTGTGTCCTTATGAAAGGACTGTGTCATGGTGTGGGTTGAGCCCCTTTCTTCACCTGCTTCCTCTGGGAACTGGAGGAGAGGTGAAAAGTTGTCCAGCAGGAACATCCTCCCGCACAGAGCCTACACAGACCTCTAAATAAAGACTCTCTTCTGCCACAGGCACCAACATCTGTGCGCAGAGCAATGGGGGCTGCCAGCAGCTGTGCCTCTTCCGGGGCAATGGGCAGAGAACGTGTGCCTGCGCCCATGGCATGCTCTCCGAGGATGGTGTGAGCTGCCGGGACTATGATGGCTACCTGCTGTATTCGGAGCGCACCATCCTCAAGAGCATTCACCTGTCAGATGAGAACAACCTCAACGCGCCCATCAAGCCCTTTGAGGATGCAGAGCACATGAAGAACGTCATCGCCCTGGCCTTTGACTATCGCTATGGCTCCAAGGGCAGCAACCGCATTTTCTACAGCGACATCCACTTTGGCAACATCCAGCAAATCAATGATGATGGCACAGGGCGCAAGACCATTGTGGAGAGTGAGTGCTGTGGGCTCCCCTCCTCACATCTTCCCATGTCCCCTGCTTTTCTGCTGCTTTTCCCAGTTACCTCTTCCCAAGCTCCCTCCTTCCTCACCTGGGGACTTTCTCCTTTCCTTCATTAATGCTTTGGGGGGAAGTGTTTTGAGTGATGACTGTTAAGGATTCAGCAGTGAATTTTCTACTGGGGTCTCTAGAAGAGACAACAGCTTGTGACAGAGGACTGGAAGGTAGTAAGGAGCAGTCTGCTGAGCTTGTTCTGTCAGGGAAGCACCTCTGAAAGCTCAGGCATGCACATGTGTGTGCATTGCTCTAGAAATGAGGCACTGCAGCAAACTTTGGAATTGCTCTGTGTTTGCCTTTAACTTCCAAGACAGAACAGTGCAGCCTGAACAAACCTTGCCATAGCCTGGCCCCATGTTTGCCTCAAAGCCCTTGGTTTGCACTTGATTAGTTTTATTAGCTCCTACAGCTGTTGGAAGGACCATGTCTGTTGCTTTGTGTCGCTAGGGAAAGCCTCCAGCAAGGGTTATAAATGTGCTCACTAATGACTGTATTTACATTTGGCACTTGAAATAGCTTTTATTACTGAGATCAAGAGAGCAGGTCCCGTGTCTTGTAGCTGGTTCATTAAACCTTTTGTTGATCATTAATGGGGAAGGAAGGATGGTGGAAGGTGTGTGGTTCAAGTTCGTGGACTGGGGCTCCAGAAGGAAGAGAATATTTTTCCCTGTTCTGTCATAGATCTTCGTCTCACTCTGGGCTCATCACTTTGTGCCTTGGGGCCTCTCCTCTCCCATCCTGAGGATGGGGAGACTTTTCTCTTCTTAGTGTTGCTGCTTAGGGGCAGCTGGAGGAGATGGAAGGTTGAGGGAGTCCACAGTGCCTGTTCTCTCTTCAGATGCTGTGCCCAGGCTCAATAGCTGGTTGTGCAGAGTGAGCTCCTCCTGCTGCTCTCAGGCTCTCAAGATACACAAGTGCCACGACTTGTTTCATGTCCTGCTGCTGAGGGATTTTTTTGGGGTGTAATTAAAAGCAATAATGTCAGGCTTCCAAAGAGGCCACACTAAATGTCACTGTTAGCACTGGTTGTGCAGGATGAGCTGGGATGCCCAGCAGGAGCAAGGGGGTGGACACAGCCCCAGGGCCGGGATCTCACCCATGTCCTCATCCTCCCCTCCTGCAGATGTGGGCTCGGTGGAGGGACTGGCCTACCATCGTGGCTGGGACACGCTCTACTGGACGAGCTATACCACTTCCACCATTACCCGCCACACTGTGGACCAGAGCCGTCTGGGGGCTTTTGAGAGGGAAACTGTGATCACCATGTCGGGAGACGATCATCCCCGGGCCTTTGTGTTAGACGAGTGCCAGAAGTGAGTGGCAGTCACCCTTGAGGCTGGGGCCAGCCAGCTGTGTCCGTATGATCCAGGGCCAGTGTCTGGAGAGGCACCCCTCCTCTGGGTCGGAAATGCTGGTTCTCACTTCCCAAGCCTGCTGAGTTCTCCAAATGGAGGCTGTATCAGACTGGTGCCCCAGGGAGGAAGAGTCCCCTGTCCCCCCATCCGTACACAGCCCTCCCTGGATTGCAGCCAGCACCCAGAAGCAGAGGCAGAAACCGCATCCTAATCCCCTTCTGTGGCACCATTGAGTGCCACCCTTCCCAGCTGCCTTGTTCATCTGCTCCTGCCCCCTTTATGTGGGGAACAATGACCCTATCCATCCCAAAATCCCTGGAAACTCCACAGTGATAAAGGGATGGGCCCCTACCATCTGCCAGTGGCTGGGATGAGTGGATCCAACATGTATGGAGAAAGGTGGGATTTTCAAAGGCATTTTGTATCTTTTCCCTTCCAGCCTGATGTTCTGGACCAACTGGAATGAGCAGCACCCCAGCATCATGCGTGCCACTCTGTCTGGTGCCAATGTCCTCATCATCATTGACCAGGACATACGGACGCCCAATGGGCTAGCGATTGACCACAAGGCCGAAAAGATTTACTTCTCAGATGCCACACTGGACAAAATTGAGCGCTGTGAATACGATGGCTCCCACCGCCATGTGAGTCAAGGCCAAACTCACTCTGACTCCCACACCGGGGACAGGGGAGAAGGGGGAGGAGTGCTGAGAGGCAAGTCCTGGACTGGGCAAAGCAGAATGGTTGAAGTTGGAAGGAGCAGAGCTGTTCCTGTGGCAAGGGGAAGTCAAGTCTTCCCTTGAGCTGACACACTGGGATAGGAGCTGTTTGGGATGATGCTGGGAACTATGTCCTGCAGCCAAGATCCCTGGTGCTCATGGTTTGCCAATGTCTGGCAGGTGATCCTGAAATCGGAACCTGTGCACCCCTTTGGCCTGGCTGTCTATGGTGATTACATCTTCTGGACGGACTGGGTACGCAGGGCTGTACAACGAGCTAACAAATACGTGGGCACCGACATGAAGCTTCTGCGTGTTGACATCCCCCAGCAGCCCATGGGTATCATTGCTGTGGCCAACGACACCGACAGCTGTAAGAACACCACCCCACACACTTACCCCCACATATCCCTGCCATACCTGGCCTCCTCTCAAGCTATGGTGGCTTCTTGAACCCCCTGCCAGACCATTCTGGCTCTTCTAGCCCTTCTCAGGCTGGAGGAAAGTGGAGTTTCTCCCACCATCTTTCCTGTCCTGTGATTACCTGTTAGAGGCTCTCACACCCTAAAGCCATGTATCCCCCAAAGTCTGTTCATGTCCATCCAAGGCTGGAGAAGAAGAGAATTTGCCCCATTTGTGCTGTTCCCAGGGCATCCTCTTTATGAGGTGTGAGGAGGCTGGGAGCTCCCAAACTCGTGCATCCCTCCATAGCCCCCTTTTGAAGAGCTCGAGGGAGAGCCCAGACCTTCCCATTCCCCACAGGTGCATTAGGGGAAAGGGTTGCTCAGATGCTGTTCTGCATCTCTCCTAGGTGAGTTGTCCCCCTGCAGAGTGAACAATGGTGGCTGTCAGGATCTCTGCCTGCTCACGCCCAAAGGACATGTCAACTGCTCCTGCCGTGGCGAGCGCATCCTGCAGGAAGACTTCACCTGCAAAGGTGGAGAGGAAGTGGAAGTGGGGAGCTGGTGGGGATGGAGAGGGGAAGAGGAAAGATGCAGGAGGTGGGGGAGGTAGCCTGTCTCATCCCAGCAGAATTGACATTCCTCACCTCCCCCCAGCCCTCAACTCCACCTGCAATGTGCACGATGAGTTTGAATGTGGGAATGGTGACTGCATTGACTTCAGCCGGACCTGCGACGGTGTGGTCCACTGCAAGGACAAGTCAGATGAGAAGCAGTCCTACTGCAGTAAGGTTCCTCCTCTTGTTGCTTTGCTTGCACACCCACTCACGTGCGCATACACCCTACTTCGGCTGTCAGCTCTGCTGGCCAAAGCGAGCCAGGCCTCCTAGGTTGTCTCCTCACATCCATTCACTCTTAGCCCCTCTGTTTGCTGGGGGCAGACTAGAGAGTGGGGTGCTGTGAGCTATCTTGAGGAGGCTGAAGCACTCTTCTAACACCAGCCCTTGCTCCTCAGCTGGGAAGGGTCTCTCTGCTGGGCAGAGGCCAAGCTTAACCTTCTGATGTTGCCAGCATAATGCAAGGGAATCTGTTTCCTGATCTTGCTCCATGTGGTTTCTCTGCTGCTGAAGGTCCTTGAAGAGCCAGAGAGCCTGAAGGCCCTTGCTCTCCCCTTGCCCTCATATTCTTCTCTCTTCTGCAGGCAGCCGCAAGTGCAAGAAGGGTTATCTGCATTGCATGAATGGCCGCTGCATTGCTAGTCGCTACTGGTGCAATGGCGTGGATGACTGCGGAGACAACTCAGACGAAGTGCCATGTAACAGTAAGCAGGCTGGCTGGCACTGTGCCAGCCCTTACCAGCACTCTGTCAGCTGTCTGGGACAGGGAGAGAGGCTTCAGGAGTGAGTTACTTTCAGCTTGACAGGATCATAGCAGAGCCAGGGCTTAGTAGAGTCAAGGTTAAAACCCTGGTTGTGCTGCATGTTCTGTGCACTAGTTTTGTAAAACACCCCCTGATAGCTGGGAAGAGGAACTCCTGAGAAGGGCAGTGCAGCAACTGAAGCTACTTAAAAATAGTGGTTTAATATCCAGGAAGAGCACAAGATGGTGGCAAGGTGCCATGTCACTGCTGCTGTACTCCTGAGAAAAGGGCACCCATGTGTCTCCAAGGGCAGCATCCTACCAAGGTGCCTGTTCAGAGCCACAGGTCTGCAGGAGCCTGTCTGCTTGGGTTAGAATTGCTTGAATAGCTTAGGAGCGTCTCTGTGCCAGGCCAGGCCTCCTCACAAAAGGCAGATGAGTGCAGACATGGAAGGCAAAATTAATAAGTGAGAGAGGAACCAACCAGGAGGGGGGATAGACAGCTGGGAGTGCAGATCCAAGGCTGGGCAGGGCTGCTGGGCAGAAGGCAGCATACTCACATGTGTGCCAGTGTGGCTGCAGTGCAGGCAGAGGGCCATGGGTGGCTGCAGCAATGGGTTCTGCTGGCCTCACAGCTGTGGGTTTCCCTGCGTTGCAGAAACGAGCTGCGCAGCCACAGAGTTCCGTTGCCGGGACGGGAGCTGCATTGGGAATTCAAGCCGCTGCAACCAGTTCATCGACTGTGAGGATGCTTCTGATGAAATGAACTGCAGTGAGTGACCCAGTTGCCATCCTGTCCCCTGTTGCCTCCCCACCTGTGACATTCCTGTAGCCTTCAGAGATGCTCGTGCCTTCTGTGTCTGCGGGCAGGAAATTCTGGGTCCTGCAGCTTGCTTCAGGCTGTGGGACTTGTGTTGAATGGGAAGGAAAGGAGGGAGAAGGATCTTGGTTCAGATGCCATCAGCAGAGGCCGGTCCAGATTGGCCTGTGTGCTGGAAGAGGTACAGGTCCTCCCTCTTGCTACCAGCCCACATGCACAGTGCTCAGCAACTTGCTGTCTGACAGCTCTTTAGAAGCACTTAGCGAGGTGGTAGGAAATGTGTGTTGCCCCAGCAACATGGGGCTGCAGGAGACGCATGGGGCGAGATCAGTGTGGTGCTGGGGCAGAGTGGGCAGAGCTGCTCTCCAGAGGGCGAGGGCTTGTGCTGCTGCCCAGTGGGAGCTGAAGCAGAAGGGCTGTACCACAGGCAGGCAGCACCCATCACCGGGGACGTTTGGTCTTGTTCCTTGCAGCCGCCACTGACTGCAGCAGCTATTTCAAGCTGGGAGTGAAGGGCACAACCTTCCAGAAGTGCGAACACACCTCCTTGTGCTATGCACCAAGCTGGGTGTGTGATGGGGCCAACGACTGTGGAGACTACTCAGACGAGCGCAACTGCCCAGGTAAGAGCGAGGCGAAGGGCCTGGATGAGCAGGCTCGGCGCTGCCCCAGGGCCCAGATGTCACATGAACTCACTGGCCAGCTGCTGCGCTTCATGGTCCACATCTGTTTAGGCAGTGGATGCTCTGCATCACAAGGATTGCCTTGCTTTCCTGTGGTGGGGGGTGCTGTTGGGCGCTGCTGTGCTACACCAGTACAAAGCAGGTTTGGGGAGGAATCTCTCTGGGGTCCTGTCCCTGGGCCTGCATTCGGAGCCATTCTGGGCATGAAGATAGGTAGAGCTCCATCAGTGTCACCAAACTTACTGTTTTCCTCACAAACCAGGTGGGAGAAAACCCAAATGTCCAGCCAATTACTTTGCCTGTCCAAGCGGGAGGTGCATCCCTATGACCTGGACCTGTGACAAAGAGGATGACTGCGAGAATGGAGAAGACGAGACTCACTGCAGTGAGCGGCAGGGTGGGGAGAGCCAGGGACCCCCCAGGGTCATAGCAGGGCTGGCAAAAGCAAGGCATGCTGTGGGGGGAAGGCAGCAGCCGCTTCTTTCTCTGAAATCCCTTTGTCAAGGACCAGGGTCCAGATTCTTCGCCCCTTTGTGGTCTGATTCCACGAACTGGGGCTTTTGCCTGTGACTGAAACAAATGTCCTTGCATGCTTGTTTAGTTGGTACAGGCACATGTGTTTGCGGTTGTTCTGAGGGTGTCCTGCTGGGGTTCTGAGTTCTGTGACTTAGCTCACTTGATTTTTGTTTTTAGTTTAACCTTTCCCTGAGCAAACCTCAGATCATGGCTTCCCTCTAGAACAGGGAACACTCCATCAGTCCTGCTCCTCACGTGCCCATCAACACTATATATGGGCCTTCACAGGGCTGAGTGAGCTCCATACACAGTGGCACCCTGAACTGCAGCCTGTGGGCTCAGCCTGGCTGCTCTGCACTGCAGCATCCTTCCTCCACGCTACCCAGCCCTAACATCCTCCTCTCCCCTGCCAGACAAATTCTGCTACCCCGTGCAGTTTGAGTGCAACAACCACCGCTGCATCTCCAAGCTGTGGGTGTGCGATGGGGCAGATGACTGCGGGGATGGCTCTGATGAAGATGACCGCTGCCGTGAGTCACTCAAGCCCCCAATCTGACCTCTGTCTGTTCATGCCTGTGATGTTGCCCCCTCGCCAAGATCCAGCCTCTGCCCCTGCCTACCCCTACCGTTGCTTTTCTGTGCCTGGGCCCTGCTGTTCACCTGGACATGCACCGTGGGGACACACAACCCCAGCGTGCGGGTTCTCCAGCAGCCTAACCACCAGCCTTTCTGTCTGTCCCTCCTGCAGGACTGACAACGTGCAGTGCTGGATCCTTCCAGTGCCCAGGCACCTACGTGTGCGTGCCGGAGCGCTGGCTCTGTGATGGAGACAAAGATTGCACAGACGGTGCTGATGAGACCCTGGCTGCTGGCTGCTGTGAGTCACCTGGGCTGTGCACGGCAGGGTGTGGGGAGCTGCTGCAGTGGAGCCAGCACCTGCATGGTGGCAGAACAGGGGCCTTATCCTGCCCACTTCCCCACCAGGCTCACAGTGAGGATGTACAGTGCTGTGGTCACAGCACACTTGGGTATGGGGACCTTTGGATGCCTTTCCCATGCTGCAAGGGGGGAGAGAGTATCACCTCGTGGTGCAGTAGCTGAAGGCACCCAGTTGCCTGGTTCCTGTTCCTGGTCAGGGACTGTGGTGCAGCCCCCTGCTCAGATGGGGAAGCCGCACAAGGGAGGCTCTGTTCTGTGTGGGTGCCTCTGTCCCATCCAAGCTCCTCTGAGCCCAGAACCCTGAGACAGCTTCGGGGAGCTGGTGGGAGAGCTTCAGCCTGCCCTGTGGGCCACTGGAGAGGGTGGCTGACAGCAGTGCCTCATTGCAGTGTACAACAACACGTGTGACGAGCGGGAGTTCATGTGCCGAAACCGGCAGTGCATTCCCAAGCACTTTGTCTGTGACCATGACGACGACTGCGGCGATGGCTCAGATGAGTCTCCAGAATGTGGTGGGTGTTCGTGGGGCAGGGGGATGCATCTTCTGCAGCACTGGCCCTGGTGGCCCCTTGGGATCTCCTGGGCTTGGAAATGGGACCCTGGAGGGGGAGGCAGCAGAGCATCTGAGGGGGTTGGAAGTGGGGAAAGATGAGGGATGCAGAGATGGGGCAGCAAACACAGGCTCTGAGCATGACTAGGGAGACAAAGCCACACAGCATTTGTCTTTGTTGGTGCATGCAGCCCTGCCGCGGGGGAGCTGAGCCTTGGGCACCCCACCAGGGCTCAGTACCTGTGGCACTTGCCTGAGCCACCACCTACGCTGCCCACAGAGTACCCAACTTGTGGCCCGCATGAGTTTCGCTGCGCCAATGGCCGCTGCCTCAGCAACAGCCAGTGGGAGTGTGACGGCGAGTTTGACTGCCATGACCACTCAGATGAGGCGCCCAAGAACCTGCGCTGCACCAGCCCTGGTACCTGCAGGGTAGCAGGGGTGAACTGGCGGCCTGAGAAGCTGCCCCTGTGCTGCATCGTGCCTGGTGGCCCTAACGTCTCCCTGCCCTTGCAGAGAACAAGTGCAATGACTCCTTCTTCCTGTGCAAGAATGGCAAGTGCATCCCGGAGGCCCTGCTTTGCGACAACAACGATGACTGCACAGATGGCTCCGATGAGCTCAACTGCTTCATCAACGAGTGTCTCAACAAGAAACTCAGTGGCTGCTCCCAGGAGTGTGAGGACCTCAAGATCGGGTACAAGGTAGGGGCCTGGTCTAGCCTCTTGGGCAGAGGCAGGTGGCTGGGGGACACCCTTGCATGAGGGGTGCTTTTCTCCTGCAGTTGGTGTCAGGCAATGTGCATGCAAGCAATCCTGGCTGGTGCCTGTGTGTGCTGCTCTCACATCTTCAAGCTCTCTGTGCCTGAGCCCACTTGTCCCACAGTGATGAATGTCAGGCTGCAACATGTCCCTGGATGTATCTAACAGCTCCTGGTTGCTTTCTGCAGTGTAGATGCCGTCCTGGGTTCAGACTCAAGGACGATGGGAAGACGTGCATTGACATCGATGAGTGCTCCACCACTTACCCCTGCAGCCAGAAATGCATCAACACACTGGGCAGCTACAAGTGCCTCTGCATAGAGGGCTACAGGCTCAAACCTGACAACCCCACCAGCTGTAAAGCTGTCACAGGTGAGAGCCCAGAGAGGCATTAGGGGTGGAGATGCTGTTCTAGGGACTGTGGGGTGCTGCCAGCACTGGAGCGAGCTGTGGTGCTCTGCAAGGGGATGTAGCTGCAGCTGCCACAGGAAGGAGGAGCAGGGAGGCATAGAGGGACCCAGATCTGGGTGCTACTGGATGCAGGAGATCTGCCCATGGCCCTTCTGTGACATCTCTTGGTTTCCTTGTGCAGATGAAGAGCCCTTCCTCATCTTTGCCAACCGGTACTACCTAAGGAAGCTCAACCTAGATGGCTCCAACTACACCCTACTCAAGCAGGTACGAGGCGAGCGAGGGCACCCAAGGGTGGCACCAGCCCCGGGGCCAGGCCCCACTGCTGGCATAGGGGCCTGGTGGGGGTGAAACTGGCAGCACTGGGAGACCAGAAGGGGGGATGTGAGTTAGGGTCTTGGCTTCTGACACAGATGATAGGTCCTGTATAAATAATAGCTCTCACTATAAATACATGCTAGATCCTGTGTAAACAGTAGCTTTTCAGTAGCTGACCTTTATAAGGTAATATCTACACAACAGTTGTCTGTAAATGCCTTTAACTTCTCCTCTGCTGAGGCTGGGAGTTGTGGCTGGGGCCATCATAGGGATGTCTAAAGCACCTGCAACAGCAGCTTAAGCTGCTTTAATGCTTCTCTTTCCTCCCAGGGACTGAACAATGCGGTAGCTCTGGATTTTGACTATCGGGAGCAGATGATCTACTGGACAGATGTCACCACACAGGGAAGCATGATCCGCCGCATGCACATCAACGGGAGCAACGTTCAGGTGGGCAGCCAAGGAGGCCTCACTAACACCTGGGCCTCTGTTCCTTATCCAGCTCCTGTGTGGCAAGACTGCCCAGACTGAGGGGGACCAGGACTGTCAGGACCAGGACTGCCATGCGAGAGGGCGCAGCCCTGCTTTGGGGTCACCATAGGACTCAGAGCATTAGCCCAGTTCAAATGAGGCCTCCAGAGGAGGCCTTTCAGGACCATCCCAGTCAGAAATAGTCTCTGTGCTGCCCCAAAGCAGTGGGGCAAGAGAGACCATCTCCCAAGGGGTGAAGGGAGGGATGAGGCAAGGGAGTAGGGCACAACCACCTATGCGACTGTGCCCAGAGAAGGGGGACGTTGTTCCTATTCCTGAGGGACCAGGGCAGGATCTGGTTCTCCCCATCCAGCCCCAACACATGTGTTTTCTCTCAACAGGTTCTTCACCGCACAGGTCTCAGTAATCCTGATGGGCTGGCTGTGGACTGGGTGGGAGGCAACCTGTACTGGTGTGACAAAGGTCGGGACACCATCGAGGTGTCGAAGCTCAATGGTGCCTACCGCACAGTGCTGGTGAACTCGGGCTTGCGCGAGCCCCGGGCGCTGGTGGTGGATGTGCAGAATGGGTGAGAGCCTCTGGGACCTACCCCTTTATGCCAGGACAGAGCTGGTGGCACTTCTGCTGTTTTGCTGGTGGGTGGCTAGTCCTGGGGACTGAGAGACAGGACAGTTTCCTCCCCACCTGCAGGACACCTTGGTTCTTTTTCCTGCCCCTTTTCCCTGCCAAGTGGCTGCAAACTTGGCCCATGCCTTCTGCTCTAGTTCTCTCAGTTCAGCCACGCGACCGGCTGAATGCTGTGGTTTGGGCTGGACTCAGCCTCCCTCTATGGTTCTGTTCTCCTCCCTAGTTACCTGTACTGGACAGACTGGGGCGACCACTCCCTGATTGGGAAAATTGGCATGGATGGCACCAACCGCAGCGTCATTGTGGACACCAAGATTACATGGCCCAATGGCCTCACCCTTGACTACATCAACAGCCGAATCTATTGGGCTGATGCACGGGAGGACTACATTGAGTTTGCTAGCCTGGATGGCTCCAACAGGCACACGGGTGAGAGGGCCAGCAGTCCCAGTCCCCTTCTGCACCTCCATGGGAGTGCGATTTTTGGTGTGAGTGTGGGGCTGGGAGCCAGGACTCCTAGGTTCTGTCCTCGGCCCTGGCGGCAGCTGCCTCTGGAGCTCCCCTCTGCAGGACATTTGCTTCTGGCTGAGCTGGCCCTGGAGGGAAGCTACCCTATGTGTAGCTGAGGGCGAGCTGGGAGGAATGGGCTGGGGCAGCCTCTCAGTGGGCCACCTGCTCCCCTTTGCAGTCCTGAGCCAGGACATCCCGCACATCTTCGCGCTCACCCTCTTTGAGGATTTCATATACTGGACTGACTGGGAGACTAAGTCCATCAACCGAGCTCACAAGACAACAGGTGCCAACAAGACACTGCTGATCAGCACACTGCACCGTCCAATGGACATCCACATTTACCACTCCTACCGCCAGCCTGATGGTGAGCTGCCAGCCTGGGGCTGGACACAAGGGTCTCTGGTGGCCCTGGCCCTGGGGAGGAGCCCTGGGCAGGAAGGCAGGAGAGCAGGGGCTGAACACAGTGTCTGGGGCTGGGTAATGCCAGTTTGGGTGGGGAACAGATGGGTGATGTCCATGGTGGGATGGGAGGTGCAGTCAAAGGTTCATGCACTATTCAGAGGGTATTTTCTCCCTGGTCTGACTTGCAATTCTCTCGCTGCTGCCTCCCCAGTTCCCAACCATCCCTGCAAGACCAACAATGCAGGCTGCAGTAACCTCTGCCTCCTATCGCCGGGCGGGGGACACAAGTGTGCTTGTCCCACCAACTTCTACTTGGGCAGCGATGGCAAAACCTGTGTCTCCAACTGCACAGCCAGCCAGGTACCAGCCTTACCTGCCCGGCTGCAATGCAGCAGCAGGGCTGCCTGCATCCTCCTGCATGCGCAGACATCCTCCCTGCGAGCACACATCACCAGATGGACCTGCACTGGAGCACCTGTCCCTCCTGCCAGGCTCCCATAATGCTGCAGCAGCTGTGCAGCTGCCACAGCTTCCCTGGCATGTGCGTGCTTGCACACACCCTGGATGTTGATAGGCACATGCCTTCTCCTGACATGGGCAACATCTCCCTCCTGTGGCCCTTAGCAGCACGTACAGACTGCGGTGGGTTGGGGCTGCCCCATCTCCCACAGGGAGCCACAGTTGCCCCAGTTCTGGAGTCCCACTCCATTTGCAGCTTTCCTCCTTCCCCAAAACTCCAGAGGCTGTGTAGGGTCAGGTCTGGGTCAGGTGTGAGGGCACGGTTTATGTCCCCACCTGGGCATCCTGTTCCAGGCTGCCCTCACAAGCTGTCTCTCTGTCCCAGTTTGTCTGCAAGAACGACAAGTGCATCCCTTTCTGGTGGAAATGCGATACCGAGGACGACTGTGGGGACCGTTCAGATGAGCCCGAGGACTGCCGTGAGTGCAGGGCAGGGCACAGAAGGGATCACCTGACCAATGCTGCCTTGTCCTACCAGCCAAGCCCCATTTTGGTGCCTTCAGAAGGAGCGCAACACTGCAGCTGTGATAAGGGGAGAGCTCTCGGCACTGCCCGCAGCTAGTGTGGCTCTGCTTGGGGAGCAGGTCCCAAAAAGCCCTACTGCTGCATTGGCGTAGGCAAGCATTACTCTTTACATGTCCTACCTCCTCAGAACAGATGACAAGGAGGGTTGCCCTGGCCTGGCGCTGGCGGCATTACCCCATTAGTGAGGCTGAGCAGCACAGCGGAATACCATGCTTCCCTGTGTAGGAGATTGCCCCATGGAAGACAGCAGCCTCCTGCTGCTCTCTTGTAGAAGAGCTGTCCTCTGTCACCTAGTGCTTTGTGTGGTGTTTGCACAATCCTTGCTGAGGACCTCAAAGAGGGAAAGTGGGAGGTTAAGGTTTGCCCTGAAAATGTCACTCTGAGCAGATATTTCATCCTGTCTTGCTCTCCCCATAGCCGAATTCAAATGCCGGCCAGGACAGTTCCAATGCTCAACTGGGATCTGCACCAACCCAGCCTTCATCTGTGATGGGGACAATGATTGCCAGGACAACTCAGATGAGGCCAACTGTGGTAGGTTCTGCACCTCCCCCCTGCGACCCTTGGACCCTGGTGGGGCTGCAGCATCTGAGGAGTGAGGTAGAGATGCTCTGTGTCTCAGCTTCTGACTATGTTGCCTCCCTTCCCAGATATCCATGTGTGTCTGCCCAGCCAGTTCAAATGCACAAACACCAACCGCTGCATCCCAGGCATCTTCCGCTGCAACGGTCAGGATAACTGTGGTGATGGCGAGGACGAGAAAGACTGCCGTAAGTGGGGAGCTGCTGGGTGTATGAGGTGTGAATCGTGCCGAGGGATGAGGCACGATTAGGGGTGAGGAGTTCAGTGCTGCATCAGATTTGTGTCTTTGCATTTAGCCTTCTCTTTCAGGCTGGCCTGTTCCCTGCTTTCTGGGTGATCCTGTCCCTAGGCAAGGGACTCTGTTATCATCGTTGCACCTTAAAGTATCTCTCCACCTTCACCCTGTTTCCCCTGCAGACACTGCTGTTTCCCATTTCGTAGTGGAAACCGAATGCTTAAATCCCTCTGTGACCAGTTCACATATTTGCTATGGGTTTGCACTATCCTGAACCATCTGTTCACAGCTGAGGGATATTGTTGCTGCTTCTTCCCCATCTGCCTGCAGCTGTTCTGGCCAGTGGAGCAGACAGGAGAGAGTCTGCTGCGGCTGTCATAGGGCTCCCCTCCCTTCCCCTTGTGGAAACGAGTCAGCAGGCCTGGCCAGAGACTTTCTTGTGATGCCTATCTTCAGTGGGATGATTTCGTGAGGTAGCTGTTGGCAGAACCTGTCTGCGCTCACTGCCTGTCCTGACTATTTCTCCTTCTTCAGCGGAGGTGACTTGTGCCCCCAACCAGTTCCAGTGTGCAATCACTAAGCGTTGCATCCCCCGCGTCTGGGTGTGCGACAGGGACAACGACTGCGTGGATGGCTCAGATGAACCTGCCAACTGCAGTAAGAAGCCTATGCATGGAGAGTGACAGGGTCTGGTTGCACTGATGCCTACAGCTGCCCTGCAGCTCGTCAGCTGTGTGCATCCTTCCCTGTGGGATCCTGGCAGATTTGCACATGGTGCAGGCAGGGGGTGGCACTGGCTCTGCCTGGGTCTATCCCATTGCGATGCTTCTGCTGCCTCCCCTCCTGGAGGGAGGCACAAACAGTTGGGGTCTTACTCAGCTGTGCAGACAGGGATGCTGCACTCGGCTCCAGTTGCTGGGAAAAGCTATCTGTGAGCCCTGGAGGGCAAGGAACTTTTCTGGCCAGTGTGAACTCCGCCCCTCCACTCCCCATGCCGGTGATATCTTGTTTCTCTCCTGCAGCGCAAATGACATGTGGCGTGGATGAGTTCCGGTGCAAGGACTCGGGCCGGTGCATCCCAGCGCGCTGGAAATGCGACGGGGAGGATGACTGTGGGGATGGGTCTGACGAGCCGAAGGAGGAATGCGGTGAGCCAAGCTGGGGGCCAGGGAAGATGAGCCACGAAGACATCTTGGGTCCCCTCTTCCCTGACAGCCAGGCTGCTGCTGCTGTCTGTCCCAACAGGGACAGGTGCTCTGGCACACAAGCTGGGGTGGAAGGAGGCTTCAGCGAGGCAGGAGCCGGGGAGCAGCGCAGCTTGCCCCTCGGCTCACCTTGTGCAGGTGGCACTGATGCTGTCGTGTTCCCCCTCCTTGCAGACGAGCGCACCTGTGAGCCCTACCAGTTTCGCTGCAAGAACAACCGCTGTGTGCCGGGGCGCTGGCAGTGTGACTATGACAACGACTGCGGGGACAACTCAGACGAGGAGAGCTGCAGTAAGTGCTGCCTTTGCTGGCTGGAAGGAGGAGGTGTGGAGGAGAGCGGAGAGCGGAGCATTGCAAATCTGCTGCGGCACTCTGCCAGCTCCGTGGCCCCACTGGTGTGGAGCAGGGTGCCCTGGGCTGCTCTGGGGGCTGCATAGCATTCTCCGCTTGGACAGAGCTAGGGTGGTGGCTCTAACCCTAACCCTAGCTGGTCCCTCAGCAAAGGGTCTTAAGTTCCCCAGCTCCTGGCAGTTTGAAGGAAGGTTTGGAAGTGGTGACAGGTAACAGGGAGGCAGCTAATCCCAGCACCTTCCTGGGCAGGCTGTGTGCAGAGCGGTTCAGCCCATTGTGCGGTTGCACTCACCTGCTAAGCTCGCAGGTGCTGCTCCCGAGGCAGCTTGTGTGGGCTTGGCCGGCAGCGTGATGGAACAGACCTCATTCTGGAACTGATTTTCTTTAGACCATCACCATGTGGTTTGGCTCCAGCTTGGTAGGCAGCATTGCCTGAAAAAGTTTGCCTCTGTGAGTGCACTGGCTTTGGGAGGGGAGTTGTAGCCTGTCTGGAACAAGCTGAACCTAAGTCACAAACCTGGACCTGGACAGCTGGTTTGGAAAGTGGTGGCAGGCAGTCAGGTTGCTGCCCCTTAACGAGTTGCTGCTTGTTAGCAGGGCTGTGCCAGCACTTGTCCTGCTGCACCGCAAGAGGCGGTGGTGGTGCCCATGGCCGGGGGGCTCTCATGGCTCTGCTGGTGGACAGGGACTCACTCTGGTTGCTCTACAGGGGCACAAACCACCTACGGAGCATCACTGGGCTCTTGATCCCAGCTCCTGGGGGCTGGGTGAGGCTCGGCTCCTTCCTCCCACCCCTAACTGCCCCCCACCTGCCTCTGTCTCCCTCTAGAGCGTAAATTCTTTTCTTTTCTGTTGATTTCACGTTGTGTTTTTGAGTTTGTGCCATTTCACTTCATCTTATGTTTTTCTCCATTTTCACACTGTCGTTATGGGGCGCACAGAGGTAGGTTTCTGCCAAAATCTTTTGATTCCATGTACAATTCTTTAAAATAAGTGAATACAATAAACTAGAGGTGAGGGCAGAGGGGTCGGGACTGGATCAGCCCTGATGGATTTGCACCAGTGTCCTCCTGTGCTGGGTCCGTGTCAGGAAGGCTCCAGCACTGCTGCCCTTGCATGGCTCATGCTGAGCTCCAGAATCTGCCCCATCCGCCCCTCTCTGCTCTGGCCGTGGCCCTCGCCCACGCTGCTGTCCCATCTCTGCCACGCCAGCGGGCTGGGCTGCCTGGCCCGCGCCTCTGGGAAAACGGGGCATGGACGAGCGGGAGGGCGGGGGAGCAATGACAAGGGAGCAGACAGGGGCAGCAGGGATGTGGGACTAATGCTGCCTTAGGGGGATGACACAGGAGGTAGTGGCCAGGATCAAGCCTTCCTGGCCATACTGTCCCCCCATAACCCCCATCTCCCTGAATGGAGCTGGAAGCCCTGCAGTGGGGAGGGAAGGGAGCTGGGAGGCAGAATAGCCATGCCCTCTCTGGCAGCTCCCCCAGTCCTGCTTGCACCCCAGCCTGTCCCCCATGCCACTGGGTGCCTGAATGTCTGTGTTGGCCTGTGTCCCTCCAAACTCTTAGCCAGAGAGTCCCTGATTGTCCCCGGTGGCGCCGCATGCTCACAGGCTCGCCCCTCTGCTCTGTGTTCCCCAGCACCCAGGCCCTGCTCAGAAAGCGAGTTCTCCTGTGCCAATGGCCGCTGCATCGCAGGCCGGTGGAAGTGTGATGGGGACCATGACTGCGCAGATGGCTCTGATGAGGTATGGTGCTCTCAGCCACATCCTCAGCCCTTGCCCTGCCTGGCACCATGGAGGGCCTGAGAGCCCATTCCAGGCTGCATTCCCACTGACCTGCCTCATCACCTGCCTCCCTCTGCAGAAGGACTGCACACCCCGTTGTGAGTTTGACCAGTTCCAGTGCAAGAACGGGCACTGCATTCCCATGCGCTGGCGCTGCGATGCTGATGCTGACTGCATGGATGGCACTGATGAGGAGAACTGCGGCACTGGGGGTAATGCCAATGTGTCACGGCTCCCTTTTGCCCTCTGTGCTGATTGCCTTCCCTGTCTGTGTTCTAATGTCTCTGGTGCTGCTACTGGGAGGGCTGCAGGGTCTGTCACAGGGCTGCATGTCTGCCTGTGCATCTGTTGCCGCCCACCGGTGGGACTATAGGAGCAGCGGGGACAGCTGACATGCAGTGCACCGACATGCCAAGCCCCAGGTTACTGGGGGAAGCTCTGCTCTGTGTCTGTGTCAGCACTGCTCCCCCAGCCCCCTGTGTGTGCACACATGAGCACACGAGCCGTTCCGAGCCCCGCAACTGTGCGTGCCATAGGGGCTGCAGTCCTGTGGGTGCTGCTGCGCCCCTGCGATCTGTGCTCACTGATGGGCTGTGTCCCCCTGTCACCTGCAGTCCGCACCTGCCCGTTGGATGAGTTCCAGTGCAACAACACACTGTGCAAGCCACTGGCCTGGAAGTGCGACGGGGAGGATGACTGCGGGGACAACTCGGACGAGAACCCTGAGGAGTGCTGTGAGTGCCGCTGTGCTGCCCCTGCCCCCTGTGCAGGGCTCTGCCTGCACCCGCCAGCCAGCACCCGGCCTGGGGCACCCGCTGGCTGGCCACAGGTGCTTGCCCTCTGTCCCCGGTCCCGTGAGGGGCGGTGGGGACCCCGCAGCACTGCCAGGAGCCTGCAGGCCAGGATGTGCAGGGGCGGCCCATGGAGAGGGCAGAGTTTCTGCGATGCTGGGCTGGGGCTGGGGCTTGGAGCAGCAAGAGCCGGTGGGGAGACGCAGGGTGCTGGCGTCTCACTTACCAGGGAAGGGGAGGGCTGATGCCCCCCCCCCCAGTGGAGCTGAGTTGGTGGCTGGGTGATACTCCCTGCTTTTGTCTCTGGAGCCCGTTTTTGCTCATGGGACGGGTCTCTCCGGAGAGCAGGCAGGGCCAACAGCGGTTCTAGATAAGCGCGACAGCCTGGCTCTGGCGTCTCCTTTCACCGTTACCGTTTGTTTCTGTTTGCCGGTGCAGTGAAATTCCAGTGTCCCCCCAACAGACCGTTCCGCTGCAAGAACGACCGGGTGTGTCTGTGGATTGGTCGACAGTGCGACGGCATCGACAACTGTGGCGACAACACCGACGAGAAGGACTGCGGTGAGTGGGGGTCCACTGGCCGCACAATGCCAACAGGCGACAGCAGCTTGCGGCTGTCCCCGGGCTGCTGTTGGTGAAGCCCTGGGTTGAGTGCCAGCATTTGGGCCTCAGTTTGCTCAACTCTTCCCATCCAAAACCTGGGGGACCAGCTCAGGCATCCTGGTTCCCAGCCCTGTTGGGTCCCTGCTATGTCTTTTATGTACCATTCTCTGCCTGCTGCTCTCGTGGGGCGGGATACCTGGGCTGGGGCTGGCTCCCCTTCTGCCCCAGCTCGTGCCCACTGCCCTGTCCCTCCACAGAGTCCCCCACAGCCAAGCCCAGGAGCTGCAGCCAGGACAAGAATGAATTCCTGTGCGAGAACAGGAAGTGCATCAGTGCCAGCCTCCGCTGCAACTTCTTTGATGACTGCGGGGATGGCTCGGATGAAGAGTCCTGCTCCCACGGTGAGTGGGGAGCTGGTGAGGGCCCGTGCTTGGGGTGTGCAGCAGGGAAACAGGGAAGGTGCAGGCACTGATATGATGTCCCGCCGCAGATCACAAGTCCTATGACTGCATGACCAACACCACCATGTGTGGGGACGAGGCCCAGTGCATCCAGTCACGGTCCACCATGTACTGCACCTGCCGCAGAGGCTTCCAGAAGGTGCCAGACAAGAATTCCTGCCAAGGTACTCCCTGCCTCTGCTGTGGAGGACGTAGGGTTGAGCCGCCAGATTTATGGTTGGTTTTCACCCGTAAGGTGTATCTTCACAAATGAAGAGTATGTGGGGAGTCAGAACTGATGTCCTTGTGGCAGAAATGCAATGGAGATTTCTCATGCTGAGTGGGGGGAGAGTGGGAAAGGGGGGAGCGAGGGGATCGCTGAGCCCTGCTTAGCACAAACCGGCTCCCAGGAGCCAGGACAGACTGGGTTGCATTTGGAGGCACCTGCCTGATCTCCCTGGTAACTCCTGTCCTCTGCCCAGATGTCAATGAGTGCCTGCGATTTGGGACCTGCTCCCAGCTCTGCAACAATACCAAGGGCTCCCACGTGTGCAGCTGTGCCAAGAACTTCATGAAGACAGACAACATGTGCAAGGCAGAAGGTCAGAAGGGATTGCATGCTGTGCATGGGGGTGCACCAATCTTGAGTGCATCCACGCCTCCCCACAGGATCCAGCTGCTTTTTCCTCCTTGCCACCTCTTCGCCCTACAGTGCTCCTTGCCTGTTGCATGGATGCCAGGGCATCCTGCCCTTTGGGATGCTAAGCCTGGCACTGTCAAGGGAAGGCACCACGTCCTGCCTTGTGCCCTGCCAGTGTGTCCTGCCCTGGCAGAACAGGCCGAGGGGGGTGCCAAGCTCCTGGTGACCCAGTGAGGCTCCTTGCCCAGCCCTTGCTAACGGCTCCTCCTTTGCAGGCTCAGAGCATCAGATCCTGTACATTGCTGATGACAACAAGATCCGGAGCATGTACCCCTTCAACCCCAACTCAGCCTATGAGCCAGCCTTCCAGGGTGATGAGAATGTGCGCATTGATGCCATGGACATCTATGTCAAGGGCAACAAGATCTACTGGACCAACTGGCACACTGGCAGGATCTCGTACCGCGAGCTGCCTGCCTCCTCCGCTGCCTCCACTGCCTCCAACCGCAACCGGCGCCAGATCGACGGTGGTGTAACCCACCTCAATGTGAGCTCTACTCAGGGCCACAGTGGGAGTCACCCAGGCCGCCTGTGGAGGCTTCTCCTCCTTGACCTCCCCCTCTTTTCTGCTCTTTCCAGATCTCAGGGCTGAAGATGCCTCGGGGTATTGCTATCGACTGGGTTGCTGGGAATATCTACTGGACAGACTCTGGGCGGGATGTCATTGAGGTGGCGCAGATGAAAGGCGAGAATCGCAAGACGCTGATCTCAGGCATGATCGATGAACCCCACGCCATCGTAGTTGATCCGCTTAGGGGGTGAGAGACTCAAGGGCTTGCTCCCTTGTCCTGTACCCTGCCCTCACCCAACTCTTCTTACCACAAGCCCTTCCATGGTGGCACATCTCTGAGCCCCAGTGTCACTGTTTCTTTGCCAATGTGAGCTGTGCGTGGTTGGAGTTGGCTGGCCTGTTGCATTTCCCTTCAGCAGTAACTGTAGAATGGTGTTGGGAGAATAAACGAGGGCCTTCCCTCTGAGGGGGCACTGGACTACTCTGCTCTCCCCTGCCAGCAATGACCTGCTGCATCCTTTGCAGGACTATGTACTGGTCAGACTGGGGCAATCACCCCAAGATCGAGACGGCCGCTATGGACGGGACACTGCGGGAGACCCTGGTGCAAGACAACATCCAGTGGCCAACAGGTGAGTAAAGGCTAGGAGGAGCATGAGGGGTGGAGGTGGGCGATGGGAAAGACGTGCAACCAGGCTGGGGCCAGAAGGCTTGACTAGGGAGCCAGAACTCCTGGTCTCCTCTGAGCTCCACAAAAAGAGTGAGTGTATGGCAACAGGGGGGCAGTGCAGGTGCTCCTCTACTGGCCCTGGGGACAGGAAGGACTACAAGCAGGCTGTGGTCCCCCTACTTCACTGCTGCATCTGCACCTGCATCCTCAGGGCTGGCTGTGGACTACCACAACGAGAGGCTTTACTGGGCTGATGCCAAGCTCTCCGTCATCGGCAGCATCCGGCTCAATGGCACTGACCCTGTAGTGGCCATCGACAACAAGAAGGGTGAGCAGGACCCCTGAGACCCACCAGCACAGCAAGGAGGAAACAGAGCTGCCTGAGGGGTGACATCTCTGGGATGTGATCCTCCCATACCCCCAGTTTCCCCATAGGCTCCTTGGGGCCCCCATGACCTGGGTTGTGCCATGTGTGCCCGGCACCTTGGGGGCACGGCAGACCCCCAGCGCTGGGCTGTAGATGTCCAGCAGACAGCAGCAAGGACCGCTCTTCCTCATTAAATGCTCTGCAGCAGGAGTAGAGCCTACTGGCACTGCTGTAGGCCCAGTCTCAGCACAGGCAGAAGCCTCATATGGGTGGAGACCCTTGTCAGCCCTGTCCTGCACAAGGAACAGCCAGCCATGCCATTTGCTCCTGGGTTATCTCTGACCACGTGTTCTCCGTTTGCTGCTCCAGGGCTGAGCCATCCGTTCAGCATCGACATTTTTGAGGACTACATCTATGGTGTCACCTACATCAACAATCGTATCTTCAAGATCCAAAAGTTCGGGCACAAGTCCGTCACCAACCTGACATCTGGCCTCAATCATGCCACTGATGTGGTGCTCTACCACCAGTACAAGCAGCCAGAGGGTGCGTGCCGGGCCTGGGCACTGGCTGATCCCAGTATGGCTTGGGGATGCCAGGGGCCTTGTCTCCAAGCTGGGGGAGAATGAGGGTTCTGAGGGGCCTCATCTCTGAGGCAGGGTAGGATGGGGTGCCAGAGAGGCAAGGGGAGCTCTGGCAGAGCTTTGGAGTAAGAAGAGGCTCAGCCATGCGTTTCCCTGCCACAGTGGGAGGGCATCCTTGGGGGGGCCAGAAGTGCTGGAGCAGGATGGAATGATGGAGGGAAGCTGTCCAGGTATTAGGGAAAACTGCTGGCTGACAACATGGGGCTGTGGGTGCGTTGCGTTGGCTCACCCTGCCTCTTGCCCCACTCCCTTGCAGTGACCAACCCCTGCGATCGCAAGAAATGTGAGTGGCTGTGCCTGCTCAGCCCCAGCGGCCCCGTCTGCACCTGCCCTAATGGCAAGCGCCTGGACAACGGCACCTGCGTGGTCATTCCCTCACCCACCATCTCACCTGTCGGTAGGTGCTTCCTGGGGCCCGGTGCAGGGCAGCGTGGCCAGGAGTGGCGGCTCCACTCACCCAGCCCCTCTCCCTAGTGCCCACCACAGACACGTGTGACCTGGTCTGCCTCAACGGGGGCAGCTGCTTCCTGAACGCCCGCAAGCAGGCCAAGTGCCGCTGCCAGCCTCGCTACAACGGGGAGAAGTGCCAGATCGACCAGTGCTGGGATTACTGCCAGAACGGGGGCACATGTGCTGCTTCACCGTCTGGTGAGGCTGGGCGACAGAGTCGGGGTGACTGGGGCACAGCAGGGCCAGGCAGCAGGTTGACAGCTCTGTCGCTCCACCAGGCATGCCGACATGCCGCTGTCCCACTGGCTTCACGGGGCCCCGCTGCAACCAGCAAGTGTGCACTGACTACTGCCTGCACAACGGCAGCTGCACTGTCAACCAGGGCAACCAGCCCAACTGCCGCTGCCTGCCCACCTTCATCGGGGACCGCTGCCAGTACCGTAAGTGCTGCCACCTGCCTATCTGCACGTGCCCAGCGAGCAGTTCCTGGGCAGTGGGGCACCCAGGGCTTCCTGCACTCCTGGATAATCATGTTTCTTGTGCAAAGCAGGGGGAACTGCCTGCGCAGGGGCAGAGGCGCGACACTGTGGGTTCATGGCCACTGGCACATGTGGGGCCTGCCCCATACCCTGACGCCTGCTGTCCCTTTGCAGGGCAGTGCTTTGACTACTGCGAGAACGACGGCGTGTGCCAGATGACGGCCAGTGGCATCAAGCAGTGCCGCTGCCCACCGCAGTTTGAGGGCAGCCAGTGCCAGGACAACAAGTGCTCCCGCTGCCAGGAGGGCAAGTGCAACATCAACAAGCAGAGCGGAGAGGTCTCTTGCGTGTAGGTGCTGGGGGCAGCAGAGGGCTCTGGGAAGCAGGGCCAGGGGGCGCAGGGCAAGTGGGGTGCCCTGGGTGCCGGCTGATGCTCTCCACCCTGCAGCTGCCCAGACGGCAAGGTGGCCCCCAGCTGCCTGACCTGTGACAACTACTGCCTGCATGGCGGCACCTGCACCGTGGGCGACAAGACGCAGCTGCCTGAATGCCTGTAAGCAGGGCTGGGGCGGGCAGGCAGGCGACCTGCAGGGGCTGCCTGGCACGGGGGAAGGACCTTCTCCTTCCCCCTGGGTGGAGGGAGCCTGTGACTGCCGCCTGCCCCATGCCCCCTCTGCCCCACATGCAGCCCCTACCCCACAGCCACCCCTTCCCTATCCCCCTGCTAACCATGCGGCTCTCCCACTCTCTGGCAGGTGCCCGGTGGGGCTCACGGGGCCGCGCTGTGAGGACTTCATCGTCAGCGAGCAGCAGAGCAGCCGTGCGTAGCAGGGGGCTTCCCAGGGGCCACCGAGACGCACTCGGTGGAGCGGGGGGTGGCTTCTCATGTGGTTTTTTGGTTTGCCCAGCACCCGCACCGTGCAGGCCTGGCTCTGATGGTGGGGAGAGCTGGGGCTCTTCCTCCGGCGTGCTGCGTCTCTCACAATCAGACATGGCACGGGCAGTGGGGTGGGGGTGGGGGGAGCTGTGTGGCACCGTGCACCCACCGACAGGCACCTGCGCCTCTGGCCCCACAGGAGCAGCCTCCATCATCATCCCCATCCTGCTGCTGCTGATCCTGATTGCTGTGGTGGCCTTTGTCTGGTACAAATGGAGGATTAAGGGGTGAGTTGGGGCAAGGGGCTGGGAGGGGGCATAGCGCCAGAGGGAGAGCTATGCTGCCTGGCTGGTGCAGTGCAGGCAAGCCCTGGGCGGAGAGATGGGAATGTCCTTTGCCCCTCTCGGTGCCCCCCAGCACTCACCCCGTTCCCTTGCCCCCAGTGCCAAGGGCTTCCAGCACCAGCGGATGACCAACGGCGCCATGAACGTGGAGATTGGGAACCCCACCTACAAGATGTATGAGGGGGAGCCCGACGATGACGTGGGCGAGCTGCTGGATGCCGATTTCGCCCTGGACCCAGATAAGGTGGGCCATGTGTGTGGGGTGGGGCTGGCAGCGCTGGGAGCTGGTTGCTGGTGCTCGCCTGTGCAGGGTCCGGCACCCACAGGGGCAGAGGGTGCCTCCAGGGACGGCTGTGCTGGGGGAGACATGGTGTCTGTCCCTCATCCGATCTCCTCGCCCTCCTCTCTGCAGCCCACCAACTTCACCAACCCTGTCTACGCCACGCTGTACATGGGTGCCCACAACAGCCGCAACTCACTGGCTAGCACCGACGAGAAACGGGAGCTGCTGTCGCGGGGGGCGGATGACGAGCTGGCCGACCCCCTCGCATAGGGTGGGGATGGGACGGGATGGGCCCAGCAGGGGGGTCGGGGGGAGCCGAGAGCCACTGTATAAATGTACAAATGAAGGATTATTACTTTTCTATGTGAGCAGTATTATTACCTGTATATTCCCCGGTACTGGGCCCCAGCACCCCTCATTGCCAGATTCGGCTTTGGTTTATTTTAAATCTCTTTCTGTGGGCCCCCCCTCCTTTCCCCCATGGCGGCCATGGGCCAAGCTGGCGCCAGCGAATGGGGATGGCTTGGGAGTGCGGGTGAAGGCTGGATGGGCAGTGTGCTGCGGAGCTGTGTGATGGGGACGGCGAGGGCTGGGCACTGCACGCTCGATGGAGACAAGGGGATACTGCAAAAAGCAGGGCACAGGCAGCAAAGGGTCCAGGCAGGAGGGTGCAAAGCTCAGGGGCTACACCCTCCACTCCCCTCACCTCTGTGCTCTGTCTTCCCTCCCTGCCTCCCCTCCACATCCCTGCATTCCTCCATCCTCTCCCCATCTCTTCATCCTCTCCCTGTCCCTGCATCCCTGCTCATCCTGGCCCTTCTTCCCTTTTCCCCTCACTGCCTCCATCCCCCTCACTTTTTGCCCTCCTCCCACCCCTCCCGTGTGGCCTCTGTGCCCCCCTGCCACCTTTCTTGGCTCCCCTCTTCCCCCTTCACTTTGTGGCATTTTCACCTCCCCCTGCTGCTGGGGGGGCACCTGGTGAAGCCCCTGGCCTGGCCACTACGGCCCCGCGCTACGGCTTGCCTGCACCTCGCCCGCTCTCCAACATGCACATTTTTTTAACAGGAGAAAAAAGAAACACACTCAAAAAAACTCCAAAACAACAACAACAAAAAAAAAAACATGAAAATGACCTAGCTTTTATAGTAGAAATAAATAAACGCATGTGGGGGGAGGGCAGGGGGCAACCCTATCCTTTTATTGGGGGGAAATGTTTTAATAATTTTTGCTGGATTACTTTACAACTAAACAAAACAGATATTGTTATAAATAAAATTTTTAAAAACTGAAGAGCTGGCTGCTGGTTGGGGGGGGCAGAGGTGGGGGGCAGCAGGGGCTCCCAGGCTTTCACCTCAGTAATGCTGCTGGTGCTACCAGGCCCTGGGTCCCGCCAGCCACAGCAGTGACTGTGCTGGCCCCTGGCTCAGGACGCTGCTGCAGCTGGAGCCACGGGCTGCCGCATGGCACGTGGCCCGTGCTTGTGCAAACAAGCGCGTGAGTATGTGAACTAGTGGGCGTTCGTTAAACTCAGCTGGTGCTTGTGCGACCTGGCAGGTGCTTGTGCAAAGAGGTAAGTGCTCGTGCCTGGGTGGGTGCTCGTGTGCTCCTGTGAACCAGCGTGTTCACATAACCCAGCGGACGCTCAGGTGAGCCAGTACATGCCCGTGCGACCTGGCAGGCACACACAGCACAGCGGTGCCCATGCAAACAGAGCACGCATGCGACCAGGTGGGTGCAGGCACGGGCGCTGCCTCGCTGCCGGGCTGGCGTTGGGCCGGCTGGGCCCCGCAGCGCTGCGCCCTGGCTCCGTGCCCCGGCTCCGTGCCCCGCGCTCCGCGCCCCGGGTTCGGCGCTGGTGCCGGGCTCGGCCGGCGCACGCGGTCCCGGCAGCCGCCGCCAGGTGGCGGAACCGCCCTCGGGAACCGGGCGACGGGAGGGGGGCTGCACGCGCGGCATCGTGTGCGCCTTTCTGTGGGCAGCCCTGTGTGGGCACCTTTGTGTGCACACCCCTGTGGGCATCCTTGGGTGCAGCCTCCCGTGTGTGCATCCCCTATGGGCACCTCCATGTGCATCCTCCCATGCGCAGCCTCTCATGTGCAACCCCCTGAGCACCCCTGTATGCACCACCCTCTGCACTCCAAGCATGAAGCTTCTCTTGTGCCCCCCCATGTGTACTCATGCATATCCCTGTGTGCACCTCAACATGTGCTCACTTGTGTGCACCACCCTGTGTGTGCACCCCTCCCATGTGCCATCCCCACGTGAACCCTCTCATGTGCACCCGCTGTCCACACCCCCCATGTGCACCCCATCTGTGGGCACCCTTGTCTGTATGCCTCCCACATATGTGTCCCCCCCGCCATGCACTCCCTCATGTGCATGTACCCCATGTGTGCTCCTGGTTATGAACGCATGCCTTCATGCGTAGGGATACAGCTTCACAGCAGAGAGGGTTTGTACACAGACTCCTATCTTGCACACGCTTCAGTGAGGCCCGGGGTCATGAACTCACACATACACACGGCTGCGCAGCAAGGCCAGTTCAGACCCACACGCTGGCAGGGCAGCACAGCTGGGAGCAGCGCAGGGAGCAATGCTGGCAGCAGGGCATGGGAGAAGGGAAAGCACAAGCACCAGCCCTGCTCCTGCAGCAGCACCACAGACCCAGGCAGCTGCTCACCCTGCCTCTCCCCACACAGGCAGCATGCAGCTTGCAGTGTGCAGCACTGCCAGGGCCTGTGCCCTGCAGTGTCCCTGCATGGCAAGGGGGGTTAACACCAGAGAAAGTGTCAGGTCTTCGACAGCGCAGGCTGGGAGAGGGCCAGCCCAAGGGCCACTGGCAGCTGAGCTGCAGGTGAGCCTGTGCCGGGGCTGCAGCAGCCCTGTCTGGTGCAGCAGGTCAAGGCCAAGGCCCCCCGGGCCACATCCAAGGCTCACCCATGATCTGCAGTGGATGGGGGTGCCAGATATGCTTGCTGACCAATGAGTCCCTGAGGAGGTGACAGCGGGGATGGGGCGGTGCATGCCAGGGAGTCATTTGTCTGATGTCTGTTCTCTTTCCAGTGGATGCACAAACCCTTCTGCCCTGCCATCCCTCAGCCCTCCTCCTCCTTGCGTGGCCTCACTGCTCTTGAGGGCACACACAAGTGGCCCCTGAGCGCCTAGCCTCCCTCGCTGCATAATGGATGGAGCACAGCAGGTGCAAGCACCAAGCAGGGCCGCACAGTACCACTGCAGCCCCACACCTCTGCACTACTGGAGCCTGCAGCCAAGCAGCTTGGCCCACGTGGCCACCCGCGGAACACTGGGGCACCGGGGTGACATGATGCCCTCCAGCTCACGCCCGCTCTGGCACCCAGTGCCCCCAGTTCCCACGGATGCCTGCACTGGTGCCTTGGGAAAGTGCCAAGCCCCTCTGCTGGCGGGCTGCGGCGCAGCCCAACCCTCAGATCTATTTCAATACTGTCTCTTTGTTCACTTATCGGTTTCTTATATCTCCTCTAGAGTTCTTTTTTTTCTTTTTTTTCCTCTCTCCCTTTTTCTCTTTCCTTACATATCTTCTTCAAGCCTCATTTCTTTCCCCTTGCCTCTACCCGCCTGAATCTGGGGCTGCTGGTGGGGCAGGAGGGGAACCTAACCCACCCCACAGCCCTTGGGGTTGTCAGGGGCACCAGGGCTCCCACAGGGACCTGGCTGCAGTGGGTGGGGGGAGGCTCCTGGATGCCTGGGTCTTTTCTCCTGCATGGGAGGGAGCAGGCTGTGGGGTGCAAGAACCATTTCAGCAAGCACAAAGCTGAAGGGAAGCCTTCCTCCGTGGCTGGGCTCCCCAGCCATGGGGAGAACATGGGACGTGCATGGGCTGCTGTGGCCAAGGCGCCCCCCCCCCCCCAACTCTTCTCTGCCGGCTCCAAGCTGTCCTCTCCTGCTAGCATTCCCCTCCATTCCTCTCCCTTGCCCTTTCCATTGCTTCTCTCCCCATTGCTGCGCATGCATCCTGCTGCCATGCGCTTGTGCACTGCTGTCATGCCCCCCGCCGTCCCCATCCCCACTGGCACCTGCCCCAGCCCTGTGATCCCAGTCCCTGCCTGTGGCTCCCAGGGCGGGATGTGAAAATAATAACAGGAACAGGAACAGTAATAGTAATAATTGTAATTATAATAAAGTACTGGTGCTGGGGAGGGATCCCAGTGGCGCTGTGCAGTGGGGTGGGAAGACACCCAGCAAATGCCTCTGAGGGCACACGTGTGTGCATGTGTGTGCACACACATGTGTGCATCGGGGGTGTTTGTGCGCGCTGCAGTGCGTGAGTGGTGTGTCCACATGCTGAAAGCTGGGGGGAGGGGGAAGTATTGGGGCACTCATTCCCCTCCCTGGGTGCAGGAAGCCCCACAGAAATGAGTGGGACTGGGCCCCCCCAGGAGTGGGGCAGGACTGGGGCCCCCCTGGATGATGGGGTCTAGCTGGGCGCAGGATCCTGGGGGTGCTGCCCCCATGGTACCTCCCAGTGCTCCCCTCCTGGAGCCCCTCATTCCCTCCCCCAGTGCTCCCCTCCGACGGCCCCCCGCCCCCTCCTCCGTTACCTCTTGTTGCTCCCCGCCCGGATCCCCAGTGTGCCCCCCACGGTGGTGCTCCCGCTGCTCTCCTTCCCCTAAGCTCCCCCCGCCCTTGTGCCCCCTGCGACCCTCCCCCCCCCCCCCCCCGGTGCCCCCGCACGGGGCGGCGGGCCGGGATTGGCGAGGCGCCGCCGAGGCACCGCCCGGCCCCAGCAAGTCTCCAACTTTCTTCCTGCCTCCCCTGGCCGCCGCCTCCCTCCTCTGCCCGCCCTGCCGCGCTCCCTCCATCCCGGGAGCCCGCGGAGCCCCGCGATGCTCCGCCGCCGCCTGCCCCTGCTCGGGCCCTGGCTGCTGCTGCAGGTACGGGGCGCCCGGAGTTGGGGTCGCAGCTGCGCCGGGGAGGCAGTTCCAGGCCCGGGGGGGGACAATTGCCAGGAGGGTCGTGCAGTCTCGAGGAGGGGGTCCTGAGGCTGCGGGGGGGGGGGGCGTGCAATCCTGGTGAGGGAGAGATTATTTGGAGGGTCGTACAATTCCAGTGGTGGGGGCATGGCATTGCGGGGGGCGGGGGAGAGAGTACAGTTTCAGGGGGGATCGTGCAGTTGCTGGGGGGGAAGCTCATGCAATGCCGGGGGGGGGGGTGCAGTGCCGGGGGGGGGGGGTGCTACCTTTGAGCGGGGGCCGCGAAGGAGCGGGGAGAGTCGCGCAATGCCAGGGGGGCCGTACGGGTCCTGGGGCAGCGGCCGAGGGGTCGCGCAGTGCCGGGGGGGCTCGTGCGGACTGGGGAGAGGTCGCGTCCGCGGCGGCGGGGGGCAGGGGCTGGCATTAGGGAGGGGGTTCCAGCCGCCCCAAGTTGGCCAGCCTTGGGGCGGGGGGGTGCGCGGACATGGGCGCTGACCCCTCCTCGCGGCGAAGCGCCGTCTGGCAGCTGCGGGGGGGGAGGGAGGGCGCGGGACGCGCTAGACGGCGGCGCGTGGAGCGGCCTCGCGTGGGCGAGCCCCAGGCATCGGCGTGTGCGCGCCCCTCTCAGCCTTGCCGTCGGGGCAGAGAGCGCGGGGGCGCAGACCCACGGGGCTTGACCCAGGCGGCAAGTGCTGGGACCACCCGTGCCAGCGACGCTCATTCCTGTCCCGAACGGGTGCAGGCTCTGCCCCAGGGCCAGCTGGGTCTTTGCACCCGTTGCGGGGGCCGTCCCCGACCTTCCCTGGCAGCAGGGCAGTCGGAGCATGGGACATTTACCTGTCCTTGCCCCTTTGCCTGCATCCTCGGGAGGTTATGAGGGTGGGGGGGGTCAGGTTCTGCCCCGAGCAGTGGCATGCGCCCCCCCCTCCCCGGCCACCTGGGATGCTGGATGGTGCTGAGGCTGCTCACGCCACATACTTCCCCCCCACCCCCGCAAAGGCAGCAGGCTTTGGGGGCTGCCACTATGTTGAGCGCTAGCAGTGGTTGAGAGAGGGGGGGTCATGTCCCCCGAGGCCCTAGTGAGGGTGCCCAGGCTCGTCCCCTAGTGGATCTGATTCCCTGACACTCCATTTTTACTTTCCATGTTTCATGAATAAAATCAAACGACTCAATTCCCTCTAGGGAATTGGATGCATATCAGGGACCCCCCCCACACTTCCCTCCTCCAGGCGAAGGCTGTTGCAACTTGTCTCTCTGGCAGGCTCTGTCCCTGTGCATGTAGATTTATATATATGTCTATATGAGTGCGTGTATGTGTGTATGCTTGGGGAGGCAGCTCTGCCTGACCCCCTTCCTTTGTCCAGCTAACGTGGAGCATCTGTCGGTGCTGGAGCTGCTTCAAGACAAATGGTTTTGTTTTGATGAAATCAGGAGCCGGGCGCTGCCCTGCCCCGTCCCTCTCCCGCGCCTGCAAGGGGGGGGGGTTGCGGTCCCGGTGCTCCGGCCTCCTGCCGGTGTTGGCACAGGCAGGTGACAGGGGAGCCCCAGCCCATCGTGTACTCTGCTCTGCAGACGAGTCCCACTTCCATGGGGGTTGGGTCTGGTCCTACCCCCTTGGTCCCAGCAGAGAAGAAACTTTCCCTGCCTGTCTGGGGCAAAGAAGCAGCAAGAGCAGCATACCCAGCTAATCCCCAGCCCCAGTGGCTGCCCCATGCTGGCTGCCCCGGAGTGAGCACCTGGCACATGATAGGGTGCTTGGGCCAGTGTGCATGCCACAGGTGACTGGCCCCATGTCTGCATGCATGTGCACAAGCAAGTGTTGCTGCGGGAAGCATGGTCTCCTGGAGTGTCTACTCGGCCATCGGCACTTTTGCTGATTGTCCCCGCTGAATGTGTTTGTGTGCATGAGCGAGTGGCTGTCTCCTTGCTGAGCTGGACAAGCTCACCGAGCCTGGTGCATACCTGTCCATGCTGGGCCTGTGCACAGCATTCCTCCCCCCCCCCCCCCCAGCTCCTTCTTCCCTGGGACTGTTTCCTCCTGCTGGTGCCTGGACAGAGACACTGGGGCTCCCCGCAGGAGATGTCCCTGCCCAGCCAGCCTGGAGCTGCTGCTCTGCATTGGTGCATTAGATTCTTTTTGTTTGTTGGGAATTAGATGCTGGGGGGGTGGGGGCTCAGCGAGGGTCTGGGGTGCCTGGGGGCACTGGAAGCAGCCTGCAGTGCAGGGCGCTGGGGCATTCCCGTTGCGCTCTCCAGGCCTTGTGGGGAAAGGGGCTGGTGGCTGAGCCTGCGCCAGTGGTGCTGGCAGTGTGGCCCCATGCAGGCAGCAGCTGTGGTGCCGAAGACCACTCCTCTTGCCCCAGCACTGCTTTTTGGGGAAGTGCCACCGCCATGTCCAGTGCCTCAGTTTTCCTGTCCCCAGCAGGCAGGGAGTGGGGGTAGTGGGGTATTTCCAAGCACCTGGAGCAGTGCTGGTAGCTGGCAGGCTGCCTCCTTCCCACATTTGCCCTTCCCAGGAATATTTGTCCTGTGGCTGGGCTGGATGTGGTAGCTCCTGGGAGTCTCCCCCCCTGCTGCCCTGCTCCCTGCTGTTGCCCAAGGGCTGCTGTGTCTCCTGGGCTTCTAGATGACAGATGGCCCCTCATGAAGCAGATGCTGCCAGGCCTTTAGGTGCCAGGGTACCCCCCCCCATTCCTATTAACGGGGAGAATTTAACCCTTTTTTTGACCTGGGGAAGCATACCCCCTTTCCTCCTCCCAGCTTGTCCCCAAAGCAACCATATCGTGGGCTGCAGACAGTGTCTGCCCAGGAGAGGCAAGTGCAAAGCCCTCCCTTCCCCCCACAGCTTTTTGGGGCGTGCAGGGCAGTGCTGATGCAGGTGCCGCTGCTGGTGTCAAGCCAGCTACCTTTGCTGGCTCCCTCCCTGCATCTCCCCCCTGCCCCCAGCTCACTGGGTGACCCATACTCTCCCCATTTCCAGCGGGGCGAGTCTGGGGAGTCATGCGGAGATGGCAGCACCTGGATGCCTGGGCTCTGCACCAGGGGGGCACCTTGCTGCTGGCCTGTGGCACGGGAGTGTCGCTGGCGCCTTCGCTCAGCCGCAGTGTCCTGGCTTGGCATGGACTGCAGCAGTGGTGGCAGGGGCCTGGGCTTGTGGCCTCTGTGGGAGCAGGGACAGGGACGACAGGGCAGCAGCTCTTGGGGCCAGAAGTATTGACCACGGCAGGAGCTTGATTCAGATCTGGCAAACTCAGCTCACCTGCAGCAGGGAGGCAGTGCCAGCCAGTTGTGGTTCCCTTGCACGGCAGCCAGCGCCACAGGCACCGGGCATACAGCAGCCCAGCCTTGTTCATCACTTGGGGCTGCGGGAACTGGGCCCTCATTGCCCCTGCCCTGCTCTGTGCCTTGATTTCCCCTCTCAGCCACACAGCCCCCTTTAGGACTGGAGGAGGGGACTGGGCTGTGCCGCAGCCCTCCTGGCTCAGGCTTGGCACCTCCTGGCAGGGCACTGCCGCAATGGGCACGCTTCTCCCCTCTCCCATCCCTTGCGGGTCTCCCGAGCCCAGTGCCTTTGCAGCGGCAGTTGTGTGCTCAGCATGGCTGAGCTAATCTATCACCAAACAAACACGCACTGTTATGCCGAAAGAAGGTTTCCAAGCGACTCATTTCCCTTTTTTTAATAACTCTTCCCTGTGCTGCCCTTTGCACCCTGCATGGGGAGATGCAATAAGGCTGCAGCCAGGAGCATGGCGCAGTCCTGTGGGGTGGTAGGGGAAGCAGTGGGGATGGATGTCAGGTGTCCCAGCTGGCCCCACTGCCCGCATGGCTGCTGCCCTGCTGTGGTGCAAATCTGGAGCCTGTTTCATTGCTTTTCCCCTCCCACTTGCAACCTCCAGTGCTGTGCTTGGGGGGGGGGGAGGGGGACTGGTTGGGGTAGCTCCAGCCACTATGCCAAGCTGCCTGGCTCAGCCTTCGTGCTCTGGTGCTGAAGGTAAATGGCCCAGGAAAGATGAAGCTTCCTCTCCAGCTGCTTGGATTGCTACTAAAGAAATAATCACGTCCCTCCGCCCGTGTCCAACCCCCCCCCCCCAGCCGCCCCGGCCACCGCCTTTTTCCCTGGTTGCTGTTGCAAAAGGAAAGTCATTGTGGAAATGAGCACCTAGCCTGCAGCAACAGTGGGCTGCAAAGCACTCACATCACCCGGTGCACAGTGGGGAGTCAGCCCCACTCCCCACATCAGCCCCCCTGCCCCCCCCCCCCCCCCGGTCCTTACTGCTGGGCCGGCCCAGCCCACAGGTACCATAGCTACGGCACTGCCCAGCACCAAGCACAGTGCTGCTCTGCACTGCTCTGCCAAGGGGGCCTGGGTGGCTGATGGGACATGCCAGGGGGCTGGGCAGCCGCTGGCCTTGGCACTGGGCTTGGCTCCAAGTGAGGGGTGCAGAGCAGTGGCGGGGTGGGGGAGCTGGAAATGTAATTTATGATCCCACCTGATAAGATCTTATAAAATTTCCCGGGCACACTCGAAATTACATTTCCATAGCTCAGGAGAAGCGATCTCCTCGTGCGCCGATACCTGCCACTTTTATGGCTACATTTATTGCAATAATAAAGTGCAACGGTGAGGCGCATGGCGGAGGCAGGCAGACTGAGCCAGGCTGGGTGCCGGGCTGCGCTTGGGAGCTCGGGGAGCACACAGCTGCTGGAGGACATCGCCAGGACCAGCCCAATGGCCCTGCCATGGGGAACGGGAGGCTGGGCAGGAGGGACTCAGGCGTTCAGGTGGTGCTTGCCAGCAAAGTGTGAGCAAGCTGGGGCTGATTCCCTGCCTCCGTCAGCTGCGCCTCTGTGTCCCCACAAGCACATGTCCTGATCAGACCCATCCCCATGGCCTAGCCCCACTTCCCCTCTTGCGTCCAGGGGCACCTGGGGTCCCCCAGCGCTCCAGGCGAGGACTCCCTTCCCTCCGAGAGCGGGATCCCTTTCCTTCTGAGCCTGGCAGTGGCCATGTGTGGCCATCCCTTCCAGTGCTCACCCTAGCACCCTTACTAGCTCCACTGTGCACACCTGCTAGCACACCACTAGCACACCTGCTTGCACAGCTGCTTGCTCCCTTCCCACTCCATTTTTCTCCTCATTTTCCCATTCAGTCTCTTTTCTTCCTCCAGCTCAATGAGTCACACAAGCCCTCGATCCTTCGCCTTGTGCCGGCTCCTCCCTTCTATTATATTTTTTATTTTGCTCTTAACAGCACTTATTTTTGCCACCTGCGGGGGGAGGCTGGGGGTGCACATTTCCCTCCTCCCCCCACCCCAACACACACCAGCTCCTGTCTCACTGTGAAGGCTTTAAAAATAATAAATAAATAAAACAATGACTGAGAAAAGGCAGGAAACGAATGACAGGGGAAAGGAACTAAAAGAAAGGAAAGAAGAAGAGAAAAAAAAACCTGAAGTCCTACTCAGGCTATGAAATATTTATTAGCTGGCGCGTGCCGAGCGCGTTAATAAAGCCACAGCATTTGCATATTTTTTCCTGTCTGCATAGAAAGAGGTGTCTGTTCAGGGGTGAAGGCAAAACCGTTCACGGGAGGTGAGGTCCTCTCAGCCCCGCGCAGCTTTGTGCCGTACTGTACCCCATGTGAGAGCACAGGCAGACTTGCGGCTCTCATGGCGTGTGCCCATGGAGGCAGTGGAAAGTGGCCCAGCTCTGGAGGGATTTGTCAGGAGCAGGGTGTGCATGCTGTTTTCCCTGCTCAGCTCTGCACCCCTTGGAGTCTCAGTGGTGGGGGCAGAGCCTCCTCTCCCACAGCCCCTGGCAGTGGTGAGGCACCTGGCTGGCCTTGACTTGCACCGCTGGCCTTTGGCCCCTGACTCTGCCGGCGTCCCTGGACCTGGCCCAGGTGTCCCCAACAGCAGGTCAAGCTGTTGCCCTGGCATCAAGGAGCCATCACTGCAGATTTGCCTCCTGGGGACTTTCATTAGCAGCCTGCCACTCATCAGCCCCATCTGTGCTCGTAGCTGGGGAGAGGTGCAGGCACGGCCGCTGCCACGTGGACATGTGGTCTTGGCACCAGACGTGCATGGAGAGACATGTGAATGCACACATCCTGACATGCACATGCATCCCAGCATGTACACACAAAGTGTGCACATGCATCCTCATGTACACACACATCCCGATGTGCTCACACACACACACACCCCAACATGCAGACACAAACTGACATACACATGCATCCTGAGAAGCAGAGGCAAACTTACAGAGATATTAAATGCACATTTGTGCACATGGGTATGCTTTGAGGGACACAGAAAGACACTCATGCACATTCAGCTGCATGCCACTCAGCACATGTATGCAAAGGCTCTTGGGCACTTGGTGCTCACATCCGTGCTTTCACAGGTGCAGGTACAAGCTTGGAGGTGCAGGCTCTGGGCGATATCTTGGTGCACACCTGTGGCACAGGGGCAGGCATGCACTCTCATACACAAACACTGGCACCAGGGCTCACTGCACACCCTCAGCTGCATCTGGAGTCACAGGGGTGCACTGTGCACGTTGCAGCATGTGCAAGCACCTGCCTGGGTCCCTCTCTGCACCCCGGCAGAGCTCACTGCTGCGCTGCGCCACTAGCCACCGCATTAGCACCCGCGTGGCGCCAGCGAGATAAATGGGAGCTGTCACAAGCACCTTGTTTGCTGCTAACCTTTGGAAATGCCACACCGCCCCAGGCTGCACCACACCGGAGGGAGCAGGCCCATGGGGATTGTTGCTCACCACCTCCAATTAATCTCCTTGCACTAACGAAGGCAGTGAGGTGACAGGGGGGGACACTGGCTTGACCCTGTGGGGGTCCCCTGTGGGGAGAGCTGAAGGCACTGATCTGTGGATCAGTGTCTGCTCCAGTGCCCTGCACTGAGCCTCAGGGAGGCAAGGATGCCCAGGGAAGTGAGGACACTCAGGGAGGTGAGGGTGCTCAGGGTGACAAGGATGCTCAGGGATATGAGGATGCTCAGAGCAGTGAGGATACTTGGGACAGTGAGGATGCTCAGGGAGATGAGGATGCTCAGGGCAGTGAGGCTGCTCAGCATCACGGGACACGCTCAGCTCAGGCCAGGGGTCAGAGAGGCTCCTCCTTTGCCTTAGACCGCTCTCCGGGTGCTGCTGCAGGAGCTCACTGTGCCCTGTATGGGGCAGCCCTGTCAATCCACTCCCTCCCTCTGCCAAGGTGACCCAGCCCCAGGGGAGCAGCTGACGGCACTTGGCCCTGCCGGCAAATGGGATGTGAGCGGCCATCACTGCTGGCCCTGACATGCCAAATTGCTGCCGGCATCGAGAGCCTTCCTGGTCCCTCTGCAGCCATTCACAGCCCTTCCTGCACACTTGCCCTGCTGTGCTCACACCCTCAGCCTATCATGGGTGCTTGCATGCATGTGGTAAACACGTGCACGTGCCAGACAGGGCCATGTGTGTATGGTGACATGGGGTAATATGGGTGCAGCAACACACATGTGTGCATGCACATGTGTGTTACGTGATGGGCGGGAGCAAGTACAGATGGCGGTGGCTCTCTGCACACATGAGCAGCAGGCTGGGAGGTGTCCACAGAGCATGTCTGAAGGGTTCACATGCACATAGGTGCCCACTGCACCCCAACTGCTCACAGGCAGAAACATTAATACTTAAAGTGAGGTGCCAGCGAGAGCTGCCCTGGATGCTGGTGGAGTGCAGGAGGGGCTGACCTCCTGCTGTGTCTCTGCCCAGTTGCATCCCCTTGCCACAGCCCCAGAGCCCCTCTGCTCCCTTCACCCTGTGGGGCCAGGGCTGTCCTCAAGAGGGATGCCAGAAGGGTTGCATGTGGCCCCGGCTGACATGCATGCCATGACTGATGACCCTGGCTGTGCCAGCAGCCGTGGCCCAGCTCTGCAGTTCCCTTTCATCTGCCACTGCCTGGCACTGCTGGCTCCAGGGGGAATGGGGGTCATGGGGGCTAGCCCCAGCACTGGGGGCTGGGTGCCAAGGGGCAGGGACAGATGCTTCTATGCCCTGCAGCACCCAGCCCCTACCCCATCCTGCCCAGGTTAGCAGTCCTTGGTACAAGACCAGCTAGGGACCCACAGCAGTCAGTGACATGCTGAACTGGTGCCAATGTCATCTTCCCCACAGCACCCCTGTCCCCATGATTTCCCCTTCTGCACTGCTTCCTTGTCTCCATCAGTTCCCTGTTTGTATCCCCATCCCAGTCATCTCCCTGCTTGCATTGCTTCCCTTTTCTCATTGTATCCCCATGCTCATCAGCCCCCTTTCCCCACTGCTTCCCCATCTCCATCGGTTTCTCATCACATTTCCATCCCTATTGCTTCCCTGTTTCCACCACATCCCTGTCCCCATCACTTCTCCATTGCATCCCCATGCTGATCACCTCCTGATCCCCACTGCATCTCCATTCCCATTGCATTCCTGTCCCCATTGCAGCCTAGCACCCTCCTCATCCTTAACAGGAGATCACAGAGGGGGTCTATGGTGAGGGGAAACTGAGGCAGGAGGGACAGGGCCTGGGAGCCCTGTGGCACTGCTGAGTGAGACATCAGGCATCCTGGCTCTCCTCTTGGAGATGGGAAGTGGGAGAAGGGCCAAGCGACCTCCAGACAGCTGCTCCAGGTGAGTGGGGTCTGGGAGCACATCCCACGTGTGTCACCACAGAGCAGCCCCTGTGCAGCTCCATCTCCCCCCCCCCAACAGGCACCCCCTCTCCCGCCTAGACTTGGTCCGTGGGAACTGCCCCTTGCAGAGGAACATGGGGCTGGTGAAGCTGTGGCAGGGTTAATGGCAGGGGCAGAGGAGTTGCTCCCTTCTGCTGGCTGGGCTGGGGGTGATGGCCCTCTCCTCCTCCCCTGGTTATCTCCTCATCTTCTGGTCCTGCCATGCTCTGGCTTCCTCTCTCTCCAGCTGCCAAGACGCCTGGCTTTGAAGCTGCGTTGAAATATAGATAAGGGTGAATGCAGCAGCCGTGTTCAGCAAGCGGTGGGAGGGGGTCGGGGGGGTGGCTGGCGCTGTGCGGAGGCTGCAGGGATGCTCCGCCATGGCCTGCAGCACCCCAAGCCCAGCCCCCACCCACCTGCCAGGCTGGGCTGAGACCTCTCATACTCACCTCATCCCCTCCCTCCCCCGGGTCAGGCTGGGCTGGGGCAGAGCCTCAGTGTGCTGGAGGCAGACTGTGCTCAAGCTGGCTGGCCGGTAAGACCCAAGCACGTGTCAGAGCAGCTTATGGTCTGAGTCGGGTGTTGGCGGCTTCAGCACAGGGAGGATCTGGTTCTGCCAGGGCAAGCACCGGCACCCTGCAACTGAGCGGGCTCCCAGGGTGCTGCTCCGTCCTCTGCAGGGTGCGCTGCCCTCACAGACTACCCTGTGCCCTAGTGACATGAGACCTGGCGCGCTCACTGCAGAAATGGTTGGCAGGAGCCATGCCCAGCTCCTCCTCCAGCCAGAAGAGACAGGAAGCTGGCATGGAGTCTGTGCTGAAGCGAGTCCCCCCTGGGGGCATAGTTCCCCATGCCCCTCAGTGCCTTCCTCCTTGCCCCCCAAGGTGCCTGAGGTGGTGGGGATGGACGGGGCCAGGTGTTGTGCACCCCAGCCAGGAGTAGCTGGGGTGGGCAGACCGGAGGGATAGGGGAAGAGCTGCTGGCTCCCTCCCACCGGCAGAGGAAAGGGACTCTGCTCGCTCTGTGTGTGCCCCTCCACAAGCAGTACAGTCCGTGCGGCTGCTTCAGCCACGGCTGCCCCGCTGCAATTATCGTAGCGGGAGGAGCGACGGCCGTGCAGCCCGGCGGGGGCTCTGTAATTTCAGCTGCAGATCAGAGGCCCGGGGTAATGCAATTAGGCTTCCCTGGCAGGCGGCACAGGGCTCGCCTGCCTCCCCATCTCCCTCTCCTCTCCACACACGCTCCCTCTCAGCCCCTGCATTTTAATAAGGCTCAGATGTGGCGGGGCAGGCGGTAATGAGCTGCCCGGTCTCCTGCCTCTTGGTATCACGGGGATGGGGTGATGCTGAGAGGCAGCCCTGTCGTGTGGACCTGGGAAGCACCTGGTTGGGGCTGAGTGGGGATGTGCAGGCAGCTAGGGCTCAGATACAAGCATGGCTGGGGGCATGGCTGCATGGGTTTGGGGGTGGGAGGGAGCACAGAAGACTGGAGGGTTGTGTAGATGCAGCAGAGCACATGTCCAAGAGGAGCAGATGGGTGCAGGAGGGTAGCACAGTGAATGCGAGGGGTATGTGGATGCAGGAGTGCACAAGTCCACGAGTGCATGGGCATGGGAGGAGGCGTAAGTGCAGGTGAAGTGTGTAGATGCAGGAGTGCATGGGTCCAAAAGGAGTGCACGGGTGCAGGGGAGTTGTGCCAAGGGTACATGACCACAGGAGGGGGCAGGCAGGACATAATGGCCTGGGGGGGTTGAGCAGGCTAAGCACAGGTGTGACAGGCACACACTTGCACAGCCTCTGCCCTCTTCCCTGTGCAGATGGTCTGTGCTGAGGGCCACATCACCAAGACCCTGGGCTACCTGGAGCTCGGCACCTCCGGCCTCCTCAAGGACGTGCCCTATGGCAGCCTGAAGCCCCCCGCACTGGAGCCTGAGCGGCTGGTGCCAGGTGAGCCGCTGCAGGGTGCAGGGCAGCCCACCAGCACCGTGCGTGGTCCCTGGGACTGGCAGAGGAACCAGACGGCCAGCGGGGTGCCAAGCCCCCGGGCCCGGCACAAGCCCTCGCTCAAGGCCACCCGCGCCAAGAAAATCTTCGGCTGGGGTGACTTCTACTTCAACATCAAGACGCTGAAGTTCAGCCTACTGGTGACAGGGAAGATTGTGGACCACATCAATGGCACCTTTAGCGTTTACTTCCGCCACAACTCCTCCAGCCTGGGCAATGTCTCGGTGAGCATTGTGCCGCCCTCCAAGGCAGTGGGCTTCGAGGTGCTGCTGCCGGCGCCTGCCGCGCTCCCCCGCCCCCCGCCCCCACAGAGCACTCTGCCCCAGGGCCGTCCCAAGGCCCTCAACTGCCATGTGGAGTACGAGAAGACCAATCGGGCACGCAAGAACAAGCCCTGCCTCTACGACCCTTCCAAGGTGTGCTTCACAGAGCACATGCAGAGCCATGCTGCCTGGCTCTGTGCCAAGCCCTTCAAGGTCATCTGCATCTTCATCTCCTTCCTCAGCATCGACTACAAGCTGGTGCAGAAGGTCTGCCCTGACTACAACTTCCAGCATGACAATCCCTACTTTGGCTGACGGTCCTGCAGTGGTACAGCGGGCAGGTGCATGGGGCTGGTGGCAGGTTTCAGTGTGCAACAGGCTGTGGGCTCTAGCATGCTGCTGTGCCCAAGAGTGGCCAGCTGCAGTGTGTGTGTGTGGGGGGGGAGTGGGGCTTTTCCAGTTTGTGCAGATGTGTGAGATGTACGTGTGTGTGCATGTGTGGATGCACGTGTGTACACTTGTTTGCACCCTTCCATGTGTGTGGATGCATATGTGCATGAACACACGATGCACACTTGTGTATGCACCTCGATGCGTGTGCAAGCATGTGTGCAGGCTCATGTGCAGACTTCTATGTGCATGGATGCACATGGGCACACTCACATATACCCGTGTGATTCCATGTGCAGCCACACAAGTGCATGCTGGCCAGCATGCTTATGCAGGTCCCCGTCCTGGGTATTCTGGAGCCTTTCCCCAGCCCCATCTGCTCCTCCTTGCTCAGGAGCACCCTGGCTGGCAGTGGACGTTGGGGCACCAAACCAAGCCTGTAGCACCCTATGGAGAGTCCCCCTGCTACTGCCTGGAGAGGAAAATGCCCAATTTTGCAGTTTCCTGCCCAGATTTGTCCCCCTGGCCCTGGCTGAGTTGACCCCACGGTGAAGAGGGACGTGCCCAGGGCTGGGGCTCGGCACACGCAATCCCCTACCCCATGTTGGGCCCGCTGCCCGCCACTCCTGCCCTCACCTGGCTTTGGGCAGAGGCTTCGTCCTATTTTTTTTTAAGAAAATCAAAATTAAAAAGTGGAAATTTAAAAAATAAATAAAAAATTGAAAGCTTGCTGTGGAGTGTGCTGATCCCATAAGCTGCAATGGCTAGCATGGTGACACCAGTGATTCCCACTGCTGCGGCAGTGGACACCTTGCAGTGTGCTGAGTGCCATTCCTCTGCCTCGGGCCAGGCTGGGCGCTGTGCAGTGCTTGGTGCAGGCTGGGCTTGGCTGGGGGACAGCCCTGTGGATGGCCCCATGGTGGCAGCACCATTCTCCCTGCTGGGTGCTGTGGGTGAGTGGCAGGGAGGAGATGGATGGGATGCAGGGGATGGATGCATGGGTACAGGAGATGGGAGTGCAGGGGATGGGGTGCTGGGCACGCACGCATGGGGTGCAGGGGATGGATGTATGGCGTGCAGATGATGGGAGTCCAGGGGATGGGGTGCTGGCGTGTGGGGCTGTAGAAAATGGACACATGGGAGTGCTGGGGATGGGGTGCAGGTGATCGGCTGTAGGGGATGGACAGATGGAAATGCAGGGGAATGGATCGTTGGGGTGCAGGGGATGGATACCAGGGATGTGGGTGCAGGGAAATGGGTGCAGGGGATGGGGTGCAGATACGGGGTGCAGGGATAAAGTGCTGGGCATGGATTAATGGGGTGCAGGGGATGGATGGTGGGGGGTCCAGGGGCGCGAGGTGCTGGGGCGGGGAGAAACCTCCCGCTTCCCGGCGGGCCCCGCGCTGCCGCCCCGCCCCGCCCCCGCCCCCGGCAGCGCTCGCGCGGGGTTGGCGGGGCCGCGCCGGGACCGGGGCCGGGGCTGGGAGCCGGCGGGGCTGTGCGGAACTCGAACGGCCATGTGGCCGCTTCGCCTGGGTAGGGTGAGTAGGGGTCGGAGCCGGAGCCGGAGCCGGGACCAGGGTTGGAACCGGAACCGGGACTGGGGCCGGGGCTGGAGCCGGAGCCGGGACCGGGGTTGGAACCGGAACCGGGACTAAGGCTGGGTTGCCCCGCGGCCCATCGCGGCGGGGGACTCCCGCCCCAGCGTCGGTGCCGGGTGCTGGCCGGCCTCGGGCCCCGCTGTCCAGGCCGGGCCCCGCTGCCGGGCAGCTCTTACCCCGGGCGTCCCCCTGCCGACACCCCTGCCCCACGGCAGACTTCGTCCCGTCGCAAAGTCCCTTTGGCGGCGGCACCGGCGGCTGTTCCCCCTCCCCCCCCGGATGATGCAACCGGGTGGCCGCATTTGCACCGCGCGGGCCCGTCCGCCGGAGCCCCGGCCCCGGAAGCCACCACGCCCCCGAGCCCCGTCCCGTCTGTCCCGCCCCCTCCCCCTCCGCCCCCTTTGTCTCGAGCCCCGCCCCTCCTCTCCCAAGCCCCGCCCCCGCCGCCCCTCCTCTCCCAAGCCCCGCCCCCGCCGCCCCTCCTGTCCCGAGCCCCGCCCCCGCTGCCCCGTTTTTCTCTAGCCCCGCCCCTCCTGCCCCGAGCCCCGCCCCCGCTGCCCCGTTTTTCTCTAGCCCCGCCCCTCCTGCCCCGAGCCCCGCCCCCGCTGCCCCGTTTTTCTCTAGCCCCGCCCCTCCTGCCCCGAGCCCCGCCCCCATTGCCCCATTTGTCTCGATCCCCGCCCCTCCTGCCCCAAGCCCCGCCCCATCTATCCCGAGCTCTACCCCGCACCCCTGTACCCTGCACCTCGCCCTTCTGCCCCAAGTCCTGCCCCTGCACCCCACTCCCTGCCCCCTCCCACCCCCATTCTCGGGTGGTCTTGGGCAGGACCAGCACTACCTGGCAGCTGGGGTGGGGGCACCTCTGGCGTCCGGGACCAGGACCCCAGGGCCCTGCCCCATGCCAGGGGCGGCAGGGGCGGTGCAGCTGCCGAGCACCCCTCTCCTGGGCAGGCCCTGTGGCGATGCAGCCAGGTGGGCACTGTCAGCCTGCGGGCACAGCATAGCCCTGCGGCTGCTGCCGTTGGCGGAAGCATACCCAACTGGACAGGGCAGGAGAGCCTGGCGGAGAGTGACCCTGAGATGTGGGCCCTGGTCCGGAAGGAGAAGGATCGTCAGTGCCGGGGGCTGGAGCTCATTGCCTCTGAGGTAGGACATGGGGAGCATGGGGCACATCCATGTTGTTGGGGCGATCCCTGTTCCGGCAGGAGCTCTGCATGCCCTGTCTGACCCTGATTTCCCCCCAGAATTTTTGCAGCCGGGCAGCACTGGAAGCCCTCGGCTCCTGCCTCAACAACAAGTACTCGGAGGGGTACCCTGGCAAGAGGTAACGACAGGAGCAGGACGTGGTCTCTGGACCTGGCTGGGGCATGAGGGTGCTGGGGACTGGGGTGGCCATTTCAGAGGGGGCTGCCCACTCCACTGTGGCCACTGGGGGGCAGTGGGAGAGGTTGTGGAGTTCCCAGGCACAAGGCAGCCCTCTACCTCATTTCTCCTCCAGGTACTATGGAGGAGCTGAGGTGGTGGACCAGATTGAGTTGCTGTGTGAGCAGCGGGCTCTGGAGGCGTTCGACCTGGACCCGTCCCACTGGGGAGTCAATGTTCAGCCCTACTCAGGCTCTCCGGCCAACTTCGCCGCCTATACAGCCCTGCTGCAGCCCCATGATCGCCTCATGGGGCTGGACCTGCCTGACGGGGGCCAGTGCGTGCATGCATGGGGCAATGGGGGGATGCTACCCTTTGGGAGTGGGTGCCTCCCCCTGGCACCCGGCTGATCCTACATATCCCTCTGTTTCTCCACAGCCTCACGCACGGATACATGTCAGACATCAAGAGGATCTCGGCTACGTCCATCTTTTTTGAGTCGATGCCCTATAAACTTGACGTAAGTGGAGGGGGGCTGATCCCTGAAGGAGAGGGGGGTCTCCTGGCAGAACCCTGTCTCAGTAGGGCCTTTTAGGAGGCTCAATGCAGGTGCTGCCGCTCCGCCATCTCCTCTTCTGTCTTTATGCCTGCTTTGTGCCAGCCACATCTGTGTGTCATAGGATGCTCAGGGATGCTGGTAATTCAGCCCTGCCAATGCCCCAAACGCTGTGCTCAGAGCCAGGAGGTTTCTGTGCCCCAGCAAGCTGCCAGCTCTCATGTCTGTCTGTCTGTCTGTCTCTCGCAGCCAGCCACGGGGCTGATTGATTACGAGCAGCTGGAGAAAACAGCGCGGCTCTTTCGTCCTCGCCTCCTCATCGCCGGCACCAGTGCGTACGCCCGCCTTATAGACTATGCTCGCATGAAGAAGGTACGGGGGGTGAGCCTCTCCGCCAGCTCAGCCTTGGGGAATGCATTGCTGGTGTGAGGCTGGTTACACCCTGTCTGTGGATGTGGGATGGAGAGACAGGGAGAGGTTGTGATTCCCTTGTGCCCCGGGTCCCCCAGGTGTGCGAGGAGGTGAAGGCCTACTTGCTGGCCGACATGGCACACATCAGTGGGCTGGTTGCAGCCAAGGTCATTCCTTCGCCCTTCGAATATGCTGACTTGGTCACTAGCACCACCCACAAGACGCTGCGTGGCGCCAGGTGAGGATGTGCCCCACCTCCCTTTCTGGGCAGGAAGATGCCTGTTCATAGGTATGGGATTTGCAGGGATGGAGAGTACAGAAATAAGGCTTTTATTTCATGTGCTAGCTACGGGGCAGATCCCCAACCCAGAGCTTGGACAGGAGGGATAATGCCCCTGGGAGTCCCAGAGGAGGGCTGGTAGATGTCTAGGTCAGTGCTCTTCGGAGGGGCTGAGTCCTGTGCAATGGCCTCCATGGGGATTCAGCAGGCACATGGGTGGAGCAGTGCCTGCAAACTGTCTCTTTGCCAACAGGTCGGGACTGATCTTCTATCGCAAGGGCGTACGCTCAGTAGACAAGAAGACGGGCAAGGAGACACACTATGACCTGGAGGACAGGATCAACTTTGCTGTCTTCCCCTCCCTGCAAGGGGGCCCACACAACCATGCCATTGCTGCTGTGGCAGTGGCCCTCAAACAGGTTTGTATAGGGGGCCCTGGGCTTGGGGCTGGGGAGGCGACACAGGCTCCCTTGTTGACATGGTTTGTCCCCTAGGCCAGCTCGCCTGCTTTCCGCCAATACTGCCAGCAGGTGTTGAAGAACGCCAAAGCCATGGCACAGGCCCTGCTCCAACGTGGTTACACCCTGGTATCAGGTAATTGCTCTTTCTCTGGTGCTTTCAGGGATGAGGATGGATGAGGCTGTGGTAAGTCACAAGTGACAAAACTTGGTCTCGGTCCACTAGCCAGCAGTGGGAACAGTGTGTGTGTGGCGGGGAGGGGAGCAGCACTGGTAAGAATGACCCACTAGGGCTCGAACCGGGGGACTGAAAGCAGAGGGCAGGAGACCCGGGCTTGGGAGCTGGTGTTGGGGAAAGCACAGACCAGGGTTGTGGTGAGGCATGGCAGCGAGGAGAGGGTAGGCTGGTGGAGGGGCTACATGGAGCTGGATGTTGCTGACTCACCTCATTTCCTTTTGCTGCTCCCCAGGTGGGACCGACAACCACCTGGTGCTGGTGGACCTGCGGCCCAAGGGCATTGATGGAGCACGGGCTGAACGAGTTCTGGAGCTCGTCTCCATAACGGCCAACAAGAACACATGTCCTGGGGACAAAAGCGCCCTCACACCTGGGGGGCTGCGTCTGGGTGAGTGCCCTGCTCTGGGGAGGATCTTCCTGCCTCTGTCCAGCCCTTTCTCTGGGGAGGGTTCCCCAGGCTCTCACTTGGGGATGTTCCCCTCTCGTTTCATCTATATATCAGAGGGCTCTGTGCGGGAATTCAGAGCTGGTTTCTGGTTTGGAGAGGAGATGTGGGACCGCATGCAGTCTGGGATGCTGGATTTGGATTCTGCTCCACACACAGCTCCCCAGCCCTGACAGGATTTGTGTCTCCAGGTGCCCCCGCACTGACTTCCCGCCACTTCCAGGAGGGCGATTTTCAGAAGGTGGTTGCTTTCATTGATGAGGGCATAGCACTGGCTCTGGATGTCAAGAGCAAAACGAGTGAGTGAGCTGGGGGCACTGGTCTCCCCAGGGTGAAGGATTGAGCCAGCTTCTCTCCCATCAGGGGCTAGGGCTGCACCCCAGGCTTGCGCCAGCCTGCCTTCCCATTTAGGGATGGAACCAGGAGAGGGATGGAGTGGGATGGACCTGCAAAGTTTCCCCTGGCCGTTCTCATCTGCTCTGGCTTCCCCCCACCCACCAGGCAAGCTCCAGGACTTCAAGACCTTCCTGCTGCAGGATGCTGAGACCCAGCGCCGCTTGGCAGACCTGCGCCAACGTGTGGAGACCTTTGCACGTGCCTTTCCCATGCCTGGCTTCAGAGATCGTTGAGTGGGGGGGCTCTCGCCCTCCCCCCCTACACACACACACACTTCAAGCCTGGACTACCTGAGACCAAAGGGAGCATCAAAAACACCCTGGGGCTTCTGCATCCCCTCAGTCCCCCACCAGCCCTCTGGGATCAGGCACTTCTTCCCCAGTGGTTGGGGGGCTCGAGGGGGGCCCACCCCAGTCCTGCTCCTGGGTTCGGAGACCAAGCTGCCTCCCAGCGGGGCGGAGGAACCATTCCTGGCACCATCCCTGTCCCTTGCTCAAAGAAAGCCTTGCACTTTTCTATGGGGAGAGGGTTGCTAATAAAACTGGGTCCAAAGCATGCCTGTGGAGGTATGTGGGGTACTGAGCTGGGCTGGGAAGGGTTGAGGCAGGTGAAGGTGAAGACAGTGTCTCCAGAGCTGTGTCAGCACTGTGCCAGCCTCAGGGCTTAAATGCCCTGGCTGCAGCAGGGGCATCCTGCGATGTGCCCACCTCACCCCGCTGGTGCTCTGGCCAGGGTACTGCAGGGTGGAGGCAGAGCCTGGACAGCAGACATCCCCTGCCCAGCCTGGGAATGTGGGATGAACCCTTCCTTGCCTCCATTTCCCCATCCCCTCTTCTAAGTCAGTACGTCACCCAGCAGGCTGTGAGTGGACTGGGGAATTTGAGGGAGTTGAACTGAGCCCCAAAGGCAGGCAGGTACATTGGAGGGATGGTGGGGGCAGTGTGAGGGGGATCTCGGCAGTTCCTTTTCCCTGTCCCCCACCCCGTGACACACCACCTGGCTGGAGGCTGCACAGGCCTGGTGCCTGCTCCCAGACATGTCGCAGTGCCATCTGCTCTGTGGTTACTGGCTGTAGATTCCCCCCTCAGCCTCGGCCAAAGCAAACAGCACTAGGCGCCGCACAGCTCCCCGCCCCCGCCCCCCGCCTGCCACCCCGGCTGCCAGGTTCCTGCCCTGCAGCACGTAGCCTGGGTGGGGAGCAGAGTTGGGCTGCCCGTGCATGCAACGGGCGTGTGTGCATTGGCAGGAGCATGTGGCTTGCTGCTCCCCTGTACCCCATAGGGTTCTTCTGCTCCCCCAGTCTTGTTTCCTGCTGTCTCTCTGGAAAGGGCTGGGTCTGGGACATGGTGTTTGGTGGGCATCCCCTGGGACCCTGGAGCGTGGGAGACAGGAAACATGCTTGGGGGTCAAGGGCTGAGGACTGCTGAGCCATTCAGCTTCTAGCGGGATGCAAACGCTGCCCCTCCCCCTCCCCAGCCCACGAGTGTGTGTGGGGCTGTCCTTGAGTGTTTAGCAGTGTGGGGGGAGCAGAGTCTATGGGCCAAGTTTATGGGCCTGGGAAACAGTTTATATAATATATTTTCCTGGCCTCACCCCCCACCCTGCCACCCAATGCTTTATTACAGTCCTATGAGTTTTATGGAAATCTTGCAAGCTGGGAGAGCAGTGCCTGTGGCTGCTCCCTGTCCAAGTGCTGCGGCTCTGTGCAAGATGCAAGGGCGCAGGTTTGCTGGCAAAGGTGTGTGGGGGTCCCACTACTCCTGATGTGGCATGGTTTATTGCTGGGGCATGCAGCCCCCTAGTTTGTGGGTGCTGGGGGGTTGCTCAAGACTGCGTGCAGGTGATGGCATGTGCTGTAGTGCTGTGGGACTGGTGGTACCTGAGGGGGCTGGCTGCGAAGCAGCAGGGGGGCATGGTGCTGCTCGGTGGGCATGAGAGTGCTCTCCCTCACACTGGCATGGGAGCTCCTTCCCCATGGCAGCTCAGAAGCTGGGACGGTCCTTCTTGAGGCTCTTGTAGTCCGTAGAAACTGCCATAAACTGGAGAAGGAGAAGGATGTGTGTGTGTGTGTGTGTGTGTGTGTGTGTGTGTGTGTGTGTGTACACGCGCATGCCCCACGTGTGGAATTGCAGCCTGGCCTTGGCTGGGGCGGGGGTGTCAGCTTCCCTTCCCCCAGGAGCTTGAGCCTCGCCACCCCCCTTCCCCCCCCCCCCCGCCCCGGTCACAGGGACATGGCCATCCTGCTCCCCCATGCACCAGCTCCCCCAGTCCACCCCAGTGCTTACTTTATACTGATCCGTGGGGCTCAGCTTGTTCCAGGGCTCAGGGTTATTTTTCCTGTCCCAGCTGCAAGTGGAGATCGAGCCATCAGTACCTGTGAGAGGATGGGAGGCGACAGGACCCCACAGCCCTGCATCCACCCCATTTTACCTCAGTAATACCTCCCTCTGCCAGGGCTGGTTCCTTGTGGGACTCTCAGGTATCACCATGGCAACATTTTCCTTTTTTACTGTGGGGACTGGCAGATTTGGGCCGGGGCTGCTGCGCCATGGGCCTGGCCTGCTGCGTCGGGCCGGATATCCCATGTGCGTGGGTGCGTGTCTGCCCACTGCTCACCCCGGCCTGCAGCCACTGGAGGCACCATCCTGCTGCGCCCTGACCGGGGCGCTGCCTCCCCCTCTTCCCCCTCCCCGTTCACTCCCAGCCCTTGGATGCTGCCCCAAGACCCCAACCCTCACTTCCCATCTCGAGAGCTGCTTGCTCTGCTTTGCATGCCTGCCAGGAGTGAGCCAGGGCTCAGCACTGCCGTGCCGTGCTTGTGGACGTGCAGCACGGCTGCACAGGGCAGCTGGTGTGCATGGGATCAACCCCTCCCAAGCAGCAAAGGTCCTGTACTGTCCCGGGAGGGGCATTGGGAAGGCCAGTGGAGCCGTGGGACACATCCCTGGAGAAAGCAGCTCACATCTGCCCTGTCTCCTGTCCCCCTGCGATCTGCTGCTGTTGGCCAAGAGCAGAATTTTCCATCTGGGAAGTGGCGGGTGGGGGGGGGGGGGAGGGTGTACTGTAAGCCTGGACCCTGGAGCTGGTTAACAGCATTAACATGCTGGGGGGGTGGGGGGGGGGGGAAGAGACAGTTGATTTATCTCCCCCCCCCCACACCTCTGGGCTTGTATGATCAAAGACAAGGTGCCTGGATCTGCTAATTGCTGAGCTAAGTACCCTGGGCAGCTGGCATCAAATTAAATCAATGAGCGTTTTACCAGGAGCAAACAAATATTAGATAGGCATCAGGCAGCATGGGGCTGCAGGGAGCATGAACCTGGAGCTGCAAGGGAAACAGCCCTAGCACAGCATGGCTGTCTGTCTGTCTGTCCCTCTGCCAACCCCTCCATCCCTCTGTTCCTCCATCAATCCATCTCTACACCTCGTCTTTCACCCGCTCTCCATCCATTCATTCTTGCACTGCTTTTATCTGTGTATTCATCCCTCTCTCTCGCCTCCATCCCGCCACCAGCCAGCCAGCCTACTACTTTCCTATTCCTCCGTCTGGCCCTCTGTCAATCCATCCATCCCCACGCTCTCTATCGGTCACAACTGCTTTTATCTGCCTAGGCTCCCATCCATCCATCCCACTCCCTTCATCCTTCCCCAGCCCCTGAATGTCTCTTGCTGCAGCAGGGCTGGGGGCTCTGGCCCTCTCCTCTCCCCACCACGCAGCAGTAGGGTGACCTTCCTCCTCCCCCCTTGTCTTTCTGCACCCAGCTTTGGCCACTGCCACATGCAGGGGTGTCAGGTGGAGGGCTGTGTCTCACTCCTGGGGCCCTGACATCTGGGGTGTGTGGTGCCCTGAGACTGGGCTGAGGGGCACCATGCCCCCCCTGCCCCATACCTGACATCGGGACTGTACAGCGCCAGCCGCAGCAGGTACAGGACAGCACTGCCCAGGCCTACGCTGATGAAGCCAATGAGCGGGATGAGCTGCAGAGAGGGAGAGAGAGAGAGAGAGAGAGAGAGAGAGAGAGAGAGAGAGATGAAAAATACCCCAATAAAATGAATATTTATCAGGCCGACTGGAGAGTGAAAGGGAGAGCTGACACGTCGGGAGATTTACAGGGGAAATATGGCAGAGCAATCCTGTAGCTGGGCTGCAGTACACAGTGTAGCTGTCAGCTTGAGTGACTGAATTAAAAGAGGAAGAGAAAAATCGGCTCCTGCTGGAGGGGAATTGGATTTGGAATGAGCAATTGCTCCCCTTGCGCCCGCTCCCGGCCTGGGGGGGGGGGGTCTGGCCCTTCCTAGTGGGCATCCGCACCGGGCCTGTGTACCAATCCCTGCCAAGGCCACCACTTCCAGTGTGCTCAGGTCTCCGTACCCGGCATGGCGTGGTGCCATGTATGCCATGCCGGACCTGGGGCTCCCCCTGGCCTTGGGGCAACAGTGACAAAGCAATGCACGAGGGGTGTGTGGCTCCCCGTATGCATGTGCGTGCACACACTCCACACACACACACACACACACACACACACACACACACAGGTACACACTCTTCCTGTGCCAGGTGATCCTGCTCCTCCCGCTGCTTGCTCCACAGCACCTGGCGGGACACAGCCTCAATTGGAGCTGAGACAGGGCTGCCTTGACCTCCCTGGATGGCAGTGGACCCTGTGCCAGGGAAAGCAGCTGACATGTAATGAGCCGCCTGCCCAGCACTGCCCTGGGGAGCCAAGCACCTTGCCATGCCCATTAATGCCAGGCGGGAGCGGGGCCGCCAGCTCCCGCGCTCCCCACTGCTTGCATTGCCAGCACCCGCGTTGACCGTGCTCCTTGTACTCACACTGTCGGTATCTACACTCCCCTTCCTCTCTGCACTTGCATTGCCAGCACCTGCACTCCCCATGCTCACATTGCCGGCACTCCTGCTCCCGCTAGGCACAGCAGTTGGATGCAGTGAGTACCTCCCCACCATGCGCCTTGGCACTCCCCAGCAAGGTGGCAGCATGGGATCCATCCCAACCCCTTTGGCCCGCTCTTTGCTGAACCCCTTCACAGCCTGTGGGGGGTGGGGACGGCAACCAGGCAGAGCAATGTCCTGTCCGCCCCTCTCCAAGTCCCCTGCTCTGACCCCATCCTTTCCCGCTGTCCCTGGTAGGGCCAGAGCCCATTCCAGAGTCCCCCCAAGCTACTCGGCACTCCTGCTGGCCACACTGACGCCATCTCCGAAACGAGAGGGGAGCAGCGCCAGCACATCGCCATCCTGGATGCTGCATGCAGCCTGGTGCCAATAGGAGCTGGCAGTTGCCGCTGCCCAAATGCACTGGATAATCAAGAATGCTCTGGAGTGCCGGAAAAAGCGGTGCCTGGTGGAGGAGATTCGGGGCAATGGATTCATCTCAACAGCTGCTGCTGACACCTTCTGGGTAATTAATGCCCAGAAAAGGCTGGGGAGCAAGGGGGGCAGGGGCCTTGTGCAGCTCTGCAGCAGCAGAGGGGGCACTGAGGGGGCCTGACCCTCTCACCACACACACATATTGTGAGTTTGACCTTAAAGGTATGTCAAGTTAAAATGCTGCTTGTGTATGCTCACACCACAACACTAAGCTGTCCGGGAGCATTCACCCTTTAACCTCAGCAGTAGAAGCTGCAGGGGGACTGGTGCAGGGAGCGGCACGGTCCTGCCCCATCCCCACCCTGCTCCTGCTGCCTTGCCTGCAAAAATAAGGAGGAAAATGATCACAGGGATGTCAGGTGAGGCAAGGAAGCTGCTGAGACCAGCACTTGCTGCGAGGGGGTTTGCAGGAGGCCCTGTGCCCATGGTGTGGCCATGCGCAGCCTGATGCCCAGGGTGCTCCCATCCTGGGCCTGGCAGCCGGGCTGGTCCTGGTTGTATGGGAGGGAGGTCCTGGACTTGGCCCTCAGGTGCCTGGCAGCCCTGGGACATCAGCTGCTGCCAGGTAGGGAGAGGATACCTCGCTGTGGCAAGGTGAATGTGCTGAGCACCTGCCTGGCACGGGCTGCCACAGATCACCTGTAATGGATGACATGTAAAAAATCACCCTGTCCTGTGCAAGACCACTGGGGAAGCTAAGGCAAGGCATGACCAGAAAAGCTCCAAATTGCCCTGCTCTGAGCACAGAAACATGCAACAGTGCTGGGAGGATGTCACAGCAGCCTGTGCCCCTGCAGCCTGGCTCCAGTCGTCCCTGGCAAAGCTGAACCCCAGGCTGGCTCCTGCTCCAGCTGCCAGCTGCTCCCCCTTGCCGAGGCTGCCAGCAGTGCCGGGTGTCCTGATGCTCAGCCATCGCACATCATTCTCTCCAGCCTGGCCGCTGCCCCCTACTGCCGTCACCAGCTGCCAAGCGCTTACGTGACTTGCAGCCCTCAGCCTGGAGCTGCTGAGCCCTCCCCAGGTCCTGGGCTGAGTCCCGCTGAGGGGAGGGAGCCTGCCTGGCCAGTGGAGGGGCCACCCCAGCCGCTGCCCAGCTGCAGATGCAGGGGCTGTAATTTATGAGGGTTTGAGCCATTTAGTGCAGGAGCCCTCAGCCTGAGTTGCTGATGGCAGGGCAAAGCAATGGATCTATGCTTCAGGGGCAGCAGTCAGCACCATGCACCCAGGATCAGTGGGGCCAGGGAGGAGGGGGTTGATGCCTATTCCTGCCTCCTCAAAGTGCCCCAGGAGCAGGGCCCTTTACCCTTCAGGCAGGGGCAGAGGTGCCCACAAGGTGAGCCCAGACACGTGCCAGCCTGGACGCATGCCAGCTTGGATACATGCACAAGCCCAGCTGGGCTCAGAGACTCGACTCTGCACCACAACCACCCACACCACAGGGAGTGGGTTCAGGCAGCAGAAGGCGCCTCCATGTCCTCCGGCAGCTCCTACCCTACCATGATTGCAGCTGGGGTGGATGGGGACGAGCCTCAGGGTTTGCCCTGCTGTGGGAGCCTGGGACAAGCATGCTGGGGTGCAGGTGGAGTCTGGCAAGCAGGAGAAAAGTGGGCATGAGCATGCCTGGGGCAGCAGGTGCAGGTCCCTGGGGGCTCGGCAAGGGGGGAGGGGGGCTACTGCAGAGGCTCAGAAGGGTGGGGAGGTTCCTGAGGCATGGGGGGCTTTGCACAGCTGGAGGGGATACGAGGGGTCCCAGGTGGCTGCAGGGTGGCATGGAGGGCTGGGGGGGTGTCATGGGAGAGGGGTAGGGGTGACTCACGCCGGGGTGTCGCTTGATGTGCCGGGAGAACATGGCTCCGAGCAGGGGGCCCTTCATGCTGGAGCAAGAGGAGGCGACGGGGCTGTGCGGCAGTGGGTTCCCGAGTGCTGGCTGGGCAGTAGGGTGGGCGGCCGCCACGGAGGAGGTGTCTGCACCATGGGGAGGGACGGGGCGGGACGGCATGGGGAGCCCTGTCCAGGGACACAGCTGGAAGTACTCTGCGGGGGGGGGGGGAGGGGGGCGGCACATATTTTGCCCCTTCCAGGCTTGCACCACGAGCCCTGATGCCTGGGTTGATGATGGGCTCTGGACCCCTGCCCCCCACCCCCATATGGTGCTGCACCCCAGACGACAACTTGGGCCTCAGTTTCCCCTTGTGGGCCAGGGGCTGCCCCCCCTCCCTCCACATGCAAATGCTTCACAGGTGGCTCTGCACCTTCGCTGCCAGGGCGAACAATGAGTCGTGTGATTTGTTATGACAACTTCCACGATGTTTGCTGCCTTCCCTTACCCCCCTGCCTCCGCCCCCCTCCTTTATGATAAATGACATAACATCCAATTTACATTTAGCAATGCAAATCTCCCTGGCAGTAACAGATGCTGCTGTGCATATGGAAACTCGCTATTTGTATCCATTGGCTCTTAACAAAAGACGGGGAGATTAGTGGGCAGCCCAAAGCGGCAAGCGCTGGGCCCCTCTTGCCCAACCCAGGGACTCACCATGCTCTAGCACCAGCAGGAACCCGAGAAATCCCCCCACCCTCGTGCAGCCTGTGTCTGCGGGGCACCCAGAGATGTAAAGACTGCCTTGGAAAAGAGGCTTGGGACAGTAGCCATATCCAGTCTTGCAGGAACCTCCCTGCGGGCATAGGCCTGGGGTGCCTGGCACACACCCCTGCTGCTGAGGGCTAGTGCCCTCCCATTAGCCCAGTGGTTGCTCACATACATGCGTGCGTGGACACACAGCTAGGCACACATGTGTGCAGACATGCACATGCATGCACACACGCACCGCAGCTCTGCTCTGCAGCCATCACCCCCTCCTCCGATGCTGCCACTCCATCCTAACTGCCTTCTTTCCAGCAAAGTATAAAAGGACAAAGGGGATAAACTTCTCTGGAGCATGCGGAAATAAATAAACAAGGCTAGAACTGCAGCCAGCAGCGCCCTGTTGAGGCCTTTGTTGATATAATTAGAGTTTTGAAATGGGATTGATTAAGTGACACTCCCCAAGACAGAGTGTATCCTGCTCTCGCCAGAGCCATGCTCTGTCCTTTGTGCTTTCCTCCACCCAAGACAGCTGCAACAAGGGAGTGGGGGGCACAGTGGCAAGTGCACAGCGGTGTCTTGGGGAGGGGTACAATGGGAAGTGCATGGCAGTATGTCAGGGGCACAGCAGGGAGTGCATGGCAGCATGATGGGGGGCACAGTGGAGGGGTTTATATCACATGCCAGGGTGCATGGCAGAGGGTGCACGGCAAGGGGTGCACAGCAGCATGTCCATGGTGGGGCACAATGGAGGGTGCATGGCAGCGTGCTGGGGGCATGGTGGTGGGGGGGAGTGCATGGCAAGGGATACACAGCCACATGTTAAGGGAGCACAATTGGGGGTGCACACTGTGTGCTGGGGGGGGTACAGTGGCAGCATGCAGGAGGTATTAATGGGGTATAGGGCTTCTTGGTGCCAGGGTGCAGGGATCCTAAGGTGCCTGGCCACTTTCAAAACTGGGGATGCTGGGGGGATCCTGCTCAGAGACAGGTCTTCAGAGCTACTGCGCTCTGAACTCCCTGCAGACAAATCCCAGCCTCCCTTGGAGATGCAGCGGGATTCCCTGTCCACAAAATCCAGCTGCCTCCATGCTCATTAATGATTATAATTAAGAGGCAGTTTAATTCTGTGCTGTGCTTCCCTCTTCTGTGGTGAGGAGTGCTAGTGCCCTGCTGCTCTGGTGCCTGGCTGAGTACTTGGCCCTGGCCCCAAGGGAGCAGCTGCCTCATGGGTTCAGCACTGCAGTGTGCTGGGAGGATCCCCATGTGTCCCCTCCCCTGGGGGAGATACACAACAAGCACAAGCAAATGGAGGTGGCTGGCGTTTCCCCTGCTTTTAAGGCTGTCCCTTTCTGGCACCATGCAAATCAGATGGGTCAGCGCTTTTGGGAATGAGAAAGATAGCCCTCAAATCCTCCCCAGAGAGGGAAGAATTGCAGTGGCTGACCCTCCACATGTGCACAGCCATACACCTGCAAATGCCGAGACACGCACACATGCACATTGAGACAGCATGGCACTTGGAGGCACGCGGGTGCAGACACACACACATACAGACACACATATGCACATACACAGATACACAAACCTATGTGAGCAGGGATACGCTCATGTATGCACACACACGTGAGAGCACACATACACACGCACACACACAGGTGTGTAAGGGTCCCGCAGTGGGATAGTGGGAGCTGCTCTGGCACAGCAGGGAGCTGAGGACAGAAATGCTGGGGGGCCTGGAGGGAGCTGCCAGGCCTTGGCGCTTATTCGTGCAGCTGCTAGAGTGGGTGTTTTACAATCACTCCAAAAATATTATTCAAGATGAAGGAGAATCACGGCTGCTGTGAGCGAGCACAGGGCCATCGCGGGGAATTTATCATCCTGAATTGGGTGACCCCCCCCACAATGCTGAAGTGATGAAGTGCTTCATTAATGGGAAATGCTGCAGCTTGGGGCTGGACGTGCCTGCACCTGAGCACGGTGCCACTGCTGCCGCAGCCCTGGCAAGTAGCACCCCCCACCCCTGCATAGCCCCATAGTGTGCAGCCTGGCCCCCTCTGCCAGCCCTGGCGCTTGCTCTCCATGCAGCCTCCCACTGCTGCTGGGACAGGAACATCCCTGCAGCCCTGTGCTGAGACACGCCATTTCCTACGTGCTTGTCCTAAACCCCCCAGCTTTTGGCCAGGGTGCAGTGGAAACCATCGTAAAAAAATTAATGCTGGTGAAAGTAAACAAACAATAAACAAAGAACCAGTAATTAAAGGGGGGGATTAAGGAGATACATTCTGCAGGTGCTGTGCGGGGGGGCCCAGGAGGGTGGGCAGCAGCTGCCGGCGGGGCAATGCTGTACCATGGGGCTGCAGCACTGGGCAGCCCTGGGGACCCCGGCACCTCAGCCCCTCGCACCCACATGTGTCCTGCTTGGGGCCCCCGCCCCATGATGTCACAGAGCCCCTGTGACCTCACAAAGCTCCACCCCCTCTCTGGGACTTGCTGGAGACCATTCATCAGCCACCTTGGGCACACCTCGTTTATCCCTGGTACCCTCATTTAAAGGCTATTATCACACTAATTTCCCCCCCCCCCCATCAATCACGGGGTGCCAGCAGAGCTGTACTCTGCCTCTGCCACTGCCATGGGGCCCAGTAGCCCCAGTGCTGTGGGGGCCAGGCACATGGCTAGGCCCCCCCTCCCAATCTCCCCCACTGCAACACCGGGGCATTTCTTGGAACTGGCTTCACAATTAACCCTCGGCCCCAGCCCACAGTATCGATTCCCCCCCCCCCGCCGCCCCCCAGTGATTCTCTGAAGAAAAGTCCAAGCCCAGAGCTGTGATTTTCCAAAGCCTGTTTTATAAATAACCAGGGTCACCAAATGCCAATTGCTGTAACACAGCCATGATACAATTTAATAAACATAATAGCCTCTTCCTTCATTGTGACAAAGACACTAGTAGGGATGAAGGTGTGCTGGGCAAGACGGAGGTGCACTGAGCTTGAACACCCTGAACCTAGTGCATCCCCCAGCCCCCAAATCCCTTGTTCCCATCCCAAGGTCCCTTGTCCCCAGCCCCAAAGAGCTGCTGCACCCAGTCCCAAACCCCTCACCCCAGCAGCTGCCAGAAGGCCTGGGCTGGGCAGCATCACTCCAATTAGCAGTAATCGTGCTTCCCTGCCATGCCTGACACCGAAAAACCTACATAATTACTAGCAGTGCCAGGAAAGGCAGCAGCTGCCCTGCAAGAAACCATCAGCCCCCAGGTGACCCTGTCCTCCATGGACAAGGTCCGCAGGTCCTGCCACTGCCTCCGGCCATGCCCCATGGTCCCGGAGGTGCTGGCTCATGGTGACAATCCTGGGGCATGGCACAGCTTTTGGGCTAGGAGGGAGAAAGCCACGAGAGGTGATCCATGCAGCAGTGATGGTGTGCAGTGCCTGCTGCTCACCTGCACTGGCACCCCTGGACAGCATGCCTGCCCTGCTGTTTTCTCCTGGTTAATTTTTCATGAGTATGATGATGAACATCCTTCCCACCACAGTGCTGCGGACCCCATACCAATGAGCCTTGGTGCCGAGAGACAGTCGGGCCAGAGGGCTCTGAAGGGGGCACAATCAGTGCTTTTCCCATTATACCCGCTCCCTGCCAGGCCTGCGGCTCCAGCATGAGAATGATGCTCCTGCTTGGCATGCAAAGGAGGGCACAAGTGCAGAGGGGGGTGTATATGGCACACGCATGGACACATGTGTGGGAACAGGGATAGGCACATTGCAAATGCATGGGCATGCATAGAGACAGGGATGTGTATATGGCACACCCGTGGGGACATGTGTGGAAATAGGGACGTGCATGTGGCACATGTAGAAACACAGGGAAACAGCAGGTGTCTGCCGGAGACCCAGGAGTCCTGCATGGTTCCCTGGAGCAGTGGCTGCTGCTCTGATGTGCCCAACTGGAATCGCTAATTCCAATGAACCCAGGCTAGATTAATTTTCATTTCCCCATGCAAATCACCGCTAATTAGGATGGATTTAGTTCACATTGCAGGGGCTGTGGGGACTGGAGCTGCACACAGTCATTGGTCCCCAGCCAGGCTTTGGGGCAGCTCATTCTCACTTAACTCATTCTCACTCGCTTTGGGGAGTAGGAGTTGGATGGGAGACACCAGAGGAGGAAGCAGGGCTGGCTCTAGGCAAGCTGGTGCCTCCAGCTGCACTCAGCCCCAGTCCTGGGGTCTCACCACCTGCCAGGGCCAGGCAAGTGGCAGGGAGTCTCTGGGGCACCTCTTTGCCAGCAAGCTTTTAAATGTCTCATTTGGCAGCCAGAGCTGTCCCAATCTGGGGAGCAGTGCCATGGAGCCTAGCAGGGTGCAGGGCCCCAGACACCTTGCCCTGGCCCTGCTCAGCACAGCACAGCCCTTTTCCCCTTCCACTTCTTCAGATTCTGCCAGTGCCTCTTGCCTTGCCAAATATTTAACTAATTAACGCTGCCCGTGGGCTCCTGTTTATACAGCTTGTTGTAGAGACAGGAAGGACTCCCGGCTGCCTCAGAGCAAACAAGGTGCAAATGGGCCCCCTCCCCTTCCCAGCTCCCTCACACAGTGCTGTGTAGCCTCCAGCACCAGGTCCCTATTGGACGCCAACCCTGGTGGCACTGGCCCCCACCCCAGCCTACTGCATTGCATGGCTACATCAGCCCCACAGGGTTCAGCACTGGTGCAAACCCTTGGGGTGAGGGGAGAGAGGAATACATCCCTGCCGAGTGACGGTGCCCAAGAGGTGCAGCTGGAGCCAGGCTTAGCGTGAGGCAGGGGAAGGGAGGGGAGCTGGGAGCAGGAAGGGAGCCTGGCTGCTGACCAGCCAGCTCCCAAACTGTGTGGACAGGTGCAGAGTCGGGGGGGGGGGGCAGCACCCCCACACTTGGCTGAAGTGGGCAAAACATGAGGCTGGGCTGGGGACACTGTAGGGGTTAGACAAAGGGACACAGAGGGGTCCATGCCTTGGAGGGCTGCACCATGCGATGGGGCTGTGCTGTGCCATGGAGCTGCGCCGCGCTGCGGGGCTGTGCTGCACTGTGGGGCTGTACTGTGCTGTCGGGCTGCACTGTGCCATGGGGCTGAGCTGTGCTGCTCCAGGTCCAGGCACGACACAGTGACAAACAGCCAGCGGCAGTGCCTGCCACCTGCACTCATTAAATCCCCCCTAAGAAGCTCAGTGCTGAGCCCCGGGGCTGGCTGCCCCCACACTGGTCATTACTGCTGACACAGGGATCTGCCAGTGCCAGAGCCTCGTGGTCCCTAGCCCCCTGCCTGGCCCCCCATTCCAGCCAGTGCCACAGGGTGGGGCACCACAGCAAGAACTCCCCCCCCAGTTCTGTGGTAACACAGGATGTGGAGCAGCTGCCCAAGAGAGGCTCGAGGCAGCAATGGGTAGGCTCCCATTCAGCCACCATCCCCATGGCTCCAGTGTCCCCAGCCCCAGTTCCCCTGCTGCAGCACCCTTCATAGGTGGACAGCAAGCTTCGGCCTCCCACTCCCTCTTCCTGCTAATCTTGGCACAGGGTTGCTCCTTCCCAGGAGCATCCCAGCACAGATAAGGAGGCCTGGGGATCCCCAGGGCACATTTAATCTGGGACAAGACAGTTAGTGGATAAATACCATGAATATGTAAATTTCATTTATGCTGATTTATGGCTGGTGGGGGTAGGGGGTGAGAGAGTTTAGTTTATTTTAATGCATTTATTTTCCTGCTTTGAGACTGAGAAGGGCCCAGGAGCAGTGAACCCAGCAAGCTGGAGGAGTAATGGAGGCAGAGCCAGTGTGGTTTGGGGGCAGCCTGGGGCCAGGCTGGCTGTGATAGGTCTCACCTGTGGGGACAAGTGATGGACACACTACAGGCATTCCTGCAGGGTGTGAAGCCCTCCTGGGCATGCTCCCAGTGCTGTGCTGCCCTTAAACACACCCCAACCCTTGCCACACCACTACCATCCCCCCCCCCCCGGGTTGATATATGGATCCAGCACCAGATCACTGGAATTGCAATTAACTCCCAGGTCCTGCAAAGACTCCTGACTTTTCACGTGATGTAGAGAAATCAAGGTGGTTAATCTGACAGGTCGGGGGGGGTCACACTGACAATCTCGGGCCGGGGGGGGGGCCACGCAGAGCCCCTTTGCACAAACCACCTGCAGAGGATTTAGCATTGTGCATGGAGACATGCACCATCCCCCTGCTAGCAGGGCTGCAGCTGCACAGCAGCAGGCATGGAGACAGGCTGCAGAGGGGTGCATCCTTTGCTAGGGATCTGGCTACATCATGGCCTGAGAATCTGACTGCATCCCCGAGCTGCAAGCCCAGCTGCGTTCTCAGATTCGGAACTCAGCTGCATCCTCCACCAGGACTCTGGCTGGGACCCTGGCTGCATCCCTGAGTTGGGAATTCAGCTGCATTCCTGGGCTGAGGCAGCTGGAGCCTTGGAAGAAGTTGCCAGGACTCAACCAGGCTGTCAGCAGGGGGGCGGGGAGGGGAATTCACCACTTAATTTCCTATTAACTGCTGATCAATCCAATTAAACCCTACACGTAATGAAGGCCATCTGCTTGGCCACCAGCAGTTGGGCCAGCCCCTGTGTCCCCCCACCCCCAGCCCAAAGCATGTGCTGTCTTATGTAGGCCTCCCTAGGACCCACAAGCACTGGGTGGGAAGGGGCTGATGGAAGAGGGTTACCCAATTTTCCAGATGACTCTGATTAAGTTATTCTCTTCATTTGTTAAATTAGCTGGATCCTCCCCCCCTTCCCAGGTTGGTTCCCCCCCCCACACACGCACACTTCCCAGCTGCAGCAAATCAGCTTGCATCCCCCCCCCACCCACACACACACCACCACACACACACACTGGGCCCTGCAAATAAATAAATAGACAGTCCTGGTAAAATTAACCATATGAGAAGCAGTAAATGAGCTGGAAAAATTTAATGGTTCAGCATTTAAAAGCTGCTTGGCAGAGGCAAGGTGGGGACACAAATGAGCAGGGAGAAGAGGAGCAGTCATGGGAGATTGGGAGATGTGTATTGCTGCCTTTGTGGTATGTGGGGCAGATGTGCTTCCTTACCCCTCCCCCCCCGCCCCCCACACACCATACTGCAGCAGTGGGAATCTCTTACCCTTCATCAAAGCCTCTGGACCAATGCCTCTCGCTGTGGTTGGGGAGGCCCTTTGGGGAGCAGGAGCACCAGCACTGGCACGTGCCCCTACTCACAAGGTCCTTCCCTCTGCCCTGGTCTGTCTGAGGGCCAAAAGCTTCCCAATTAGCTTGTAAGGAGCCCACTTGTACCCAGATCAAGTGATGGCTAAGTGCTCACTTTGCTGCTCCATTGCTGGGAGCTGCTTCTGCTCCCAGGCACTGCGGACCCCAGCACAGCCTGCACAGCCCAGAGCACCACAGACTGCAGTAGAGCTGGGCTAGGGCTGGATGTCTCTTGCCGCCGCAGGGCTGTTCCCGCTGCCCCATCACTCATACCAAGGCTGGTCCCAGTGAGCGAAGCCACTGCGTGCAGTGCTCCTTGATGCATTTATATCTCTTGATTATTTCCCAGGTGGAGAACGCGGGTGGGAGGAAGGGAGAGGTAGCACCACGACTGGGGAAAGCATCAGGCTGGGAAGGTGGGAGGGGGGAGCCAGCACCCCCCGTGGGCAGCTTGGGCTTTGGGGTCCCCATGTGAGGTGGGTGGGTGGGGGTCCAGGCTGTTCCTCATTTGTCTGAGCCCTGTGGTCTACAGATGAGGGTAATGACAAACAGCTGAGGGAGCATGGGAGCCATGTGCTACCCCCCACAGCAGGACCACATGCTGAGGGCAGGGCTGGAACTGGCCCCACACCACACCAGGTCAGGCCTGATGTTTGTGGGAGACAAGGTTCCCCATATGCTGCACACCCACCTTGATATGCGCTGATACACAGAAGCATGCACAGCCCCACTGCGGCACGCACAGACCCACTGCAGTGTGCACCAATCCACTGTGGTGTGCCCAGACCCAGTGTGGCATGCAAAGGCCCACTGTGGCATGCAGTGACCCACCGCAGTGAGCACAGCCCCACCATGATTAGCATAGCCCTACCATGGCATGCAGAGCCCCACTGCAGTGTGCAGAGCCTTACTGTGGTGTGCAGTGGTCCATCATGGCATGCACAGCCCCACTGTGATGTGCACAGCACCAGCGTGGTGTGCTCTGCCCCACTGTGGTGTGCAGCGACCCACTGTGGCATGCAGCAGCCTACCATGTCGTGCACAGCCCCACTGTGGTATGCAGGTCCCCGCTGTGGCATACCCAGCCCCACTGTGACGTGCACAGCCCTACTGCAGAGTGCAGAGCCCCACTGTGGCATGCGTGACCCACTGTGGTGTGCAGAGCCCCACCTGCAGGCACACGAGGTGGGCACCCTGCCCTGTGCCTCCCCCCCCCCGTACCTGGAGGCGCACAAACACCCGTGCAGCATCTGCACGATGCCCTCCCAGTTGCAGGCCGGGGGGCTGTGCTCAGGTTGGGCCTGGGGGGGGTTCTCCCCAGCTGGCGCAGGAGGGGCTCAGCTTGCCCTTGAAACCCCTTGCACTGCCCTGCTCGGGAGCTGCTGTCCCCAGCCATGCATATTCAAAGGGGTTTGCAGTGACGGTAACGGTGTGTGACAAGGACAGGCTCGGTGCGCACCACCTGCATGGCAAGCAGCACTGGCCAGTGCCAATCCTCAGCAGCGACAGGCAGCAGCCCCGGCCCTGGCCTCAGGGGGACTGTGTGAGGCTGGGGGGCCGTGCCAAGACCCAGCGTGGTGAGGGGTGGCAGGGGCTGCCGGAGGGTCTATGGTGGGCTGTCTAGGGAGGATTTGGGGGCTGTCCAAGCGGTTTAGGGAGACTGTTCAGGGGGATATTGGGGGCACCCAGGGCATTACTAAGGGGGCTCCCTGCGGCTGCCTAGAGGGTCTTGGGGGGGGGGCCCTGGAGGTTACTGGGGCTCCACCTCGGGGATGTTGGAATCTGCCTAGGGGGGTTATAGAGAAGTGCCCGGCAGGGATATTGGGGCTCTGTCTGGCGGAGGCATTGAGGGCTGCCCAGGGTGTTCCTGAGGGGCTGCCCTAGAGGGTGCCCAGGGCAGATGTTGGGGGCTACCCAGGGAGGGTATTGGGAGGCGCCCGGGGGGTGGGAGGTGCTCCGGGGCGCCCGGGGGCGCTATAGGGGGGGTGCCTGGCGGTTACTGGGGGTTGTCAGGGCTCCATTCGGGGGGTTATTGGGGCTGCCGGAGGCCGCCTGGGCGGACGGTGCCGCTCGAGGCGCCCGCCGACCGCCAGGTGGCGTCGCCGTCGCCCGCCGCGTCCAGGCCGCTGGTCTTTCCCAGCCGACGCGTCACGGCGGCATCGCCCGGCCCGTGGCCGAGGACCCCGAGCCCCGAGCGGCCTGTGCCGAGGCCGCCCGGTGCGGCCGCCGTTGCGGCCCCGACGGTGGGGGCCCGGCCTAGCCAACCGTTTCCATGGCGGCCGCGGCCTCGCGCTCAGCCTGGGCTCGCAGGGACGCCCTGCTTCCCGCCTGCCCCCCGCCGGTCGTTATGGCGACGGGCGGCGCGCGGCACTGGGGCTCCGTCGTCATGGCGACCGCCCCGCCCATCGGCGCCACCCGCTTCCGGCTCCCGGGCGCGTCGTCGCCGTGGTTACCGAGGGGCTGGGCCGCGGCCCCCGAGCCGGGAACGTCCCGCCGAGGCCGGGGCAGCTGGGCCGCAGGAGCCCCCAGCTTTGCCCCCAGCACTGCTGCCCGGCCGCGGCACCTGTTTGCGTTGGATGAGTGCTGGGCCCCCCTGTTCCAGGGGCTGAATGTGCCGCACTGTTCCTGATCTCAGCACCTGTTGCCTGCCTTCCCTACTTGGGGCCCGCGGGGCTCAGTGCCAGCCTGGGCCTCGCTGTACACAGCCCTGGCCCTCAACCGCAGCCCTGCCCCACCGATGGCCAGGCGCTGCCCTGGCACTTGAGCACGGCCCTGGCTCCCCAGCAGGGCCTGCAGTAACCTGCTCAGAACATGCAGACGCAGCTGTGGGTGGGGGGGAACTGACATGTATTGCCAGCACAGGGATGTGCAGAGGCCCACGCCCTCAGGGTAGCCCCTGCAGTCTGGGGCAGGTGGCATTCCTGTCAAGTCTAGGGGTGGGGGGGTGGGTGGATGCCTCCCTCCATGCACACTGTTGCTGAAGGCACCATAGCCCCGGGGGGAGGAACAGCCCTGTTGCAGCCCCTCACTGGAGCCCCCGGCCTCAGGCTGCCCAGCCAAGGTGTCTGCCAGCCTGCCTCCATCCCAGGTCTGGTGGGCACTTTCCGTCCGCCGGGACCAGCATCTGGCAGCCTGACTCAGATCTCCTGCAGGAAGTCCACGGGGAAGAGTCCCACTTTGCGGCCAGTGTAGACTTTCACATAGCCGTTCACCTCCTCACCTTTCTGCACCACGATCTAGGGGGAGACAGAGGGGAGGCTCAGGGGCTCTGCTGGGCAGGGACACGACTTGGGGGGCTTCTCAGGGGGCCCTGGCTATGACCCCACAGTCCGGCCTCACCTGATCCTTCTTGAGCGTGATCTGCCCGATCTCCCTGTTTCCCACAAAGGAGCGCGTCACTTTGTGGACCCGCTCGCCAGCCCTCACTCGGATGATGAAATTCGGGGGGAAGTAACCAATTTTTTCACCGATCTTCCCCTGCAAGAAGTCAGTTGATGGATATGGGGGGGGGGCGAGAGGGAGCAATCTGTGAGACACCCAGGCTCCCTGCTGAGGTTCAGCCTGCAGGAGGGCTGTGGCAGAGCTGGACTGTGCCACCCTTCACATGCAGCTTGCACCACCAGGTCATCTCTCCCTCTACATCTTCCCACTGTGTGCCTACCAGACCCCAGCCTCACCCGCCACCACTCCTCGTTGGAGTCATCCACCACTGTGATCTTCTCTCCCGGCCTGCAAAAGGAGAGAAGGACATCACTGAATGTAGACACTGAGATTGGCAAGGAAAATTACTCTTCCTACAGCTTCAGCTCTGAGAGCCTAAGGCCAGGAGAGGTCCCTGGGGGTACGCACAGCCCTCAGGCTCACAAGCAGGACAGGTCCCAAGTGCAAGCAGCTCAGCCTCAAGCGCGAGGTGCAAGAAATAGGCAGCACCACATAAAGACAAACAGCAGCAGCCTCAGAAACGGCCCATGCACATAAAGCCTGGAAGCTGGGGAGCAAGGTGGCTTGGTGAGAGCCAGGGCTCACTTTCTCGGCACTGCTAATTGGGGCAGAAAAGCTGCAAAACCCAGACCACAGCCAGTACAACTCTGATTTCTGCTGCTGTTCATTCATGGCACCCTCTGGAGCCGGGTGCCCTGTTGAGGTGAAGACTTGTCCCTGTCCCCAGCATGCATCCCACATCCCTGACTGCCTCCTGGCTGGGACTCACGGGAAATCCAGGTCGTCTTTCTCTAGGGCTTTGAAGCGATAAAGCGCCACGAAGTAGTGAGACTGCAGATAGCCGCCACGCATCCCCGGCTGCGGCTTCTTGTTCTGGGCAGCAGGAGAGGGGGGATCAGGGCTAGGGGCAAGCTGATGGGGAGCTCCCTGCTGCCTCCAGTGATGCCTTCTGGTGGGGGGCCAGCAGGTATAGCGTGAAGAAGAGGGGTACCTTGTCATCCGTTGTGCTCTTCTCAGTCTTCTTGTCTCCTTCTGAGGTGCCTGAAAATGGGAGGAGAAAGGATCACCTTGTGTCTCCCACCCACAGCATGACCCTCTCCTCAAGGACCTCCCATGTCCAGGTTAAAGGAGGAAAGCAGAGAGCCCCAGGGTGAGACCCAGACTTATGGCCCCTCTTCAGGACACAACCTGCCCTGCCAGCCCCCTGTCCTGCCTCGGGAGGGAGCTCAGCCCCACAGCCAGCCTGGTCAGCTCGCAGCACTCACCACCCTCCGTTTTGCCCCCGTCCGGCTTCATGGCCTCAGGTTCCTCATCCATCATAGCTGCCAGTGGCTGCAGGGCAGAATGTGATCAGGAGGTGGTGGTGGTGGGGGCAAGGGCCAGGGTAGCGGGAGGGGGCTTGAAGCAAAGCCCCAAGCCTGCACTCACATTTTTCTTGTCATCTTGCCCTTTCTTGCGCTCTTTGTTGGCCATGATGACTCCTGTCCGGAGGGTTTCAAACACCGGGTCACTCCTGTTGGCCGCCGCTGGGGCAAGGACACAGTGAGAGGGGCTCAGTCAGGGGGTGTGGGGAGATGGACCCCTCTGGGCGTGGGGTCGGTACTTACAGAGCAGCTCCTTGACGCAGGCATACTGCTGGTCGCTGTACAGAGGTGAGCTGTATGCCCGGCGAAACCCTGGGGGCTGGGGGAGGAGAAGGGGGTCAGAGCCTGGCCTGCTGCCTGCGAGCTGGGGGGACGGGTGGGCATGAAGCACTGGGGGGTGAAGGGATGCTGCTTGGGTCCTGCCCACAGGGCCGGGGAAGCCGAGGCACCTGGATGTGGGGGGCACACTGCCCAGTGCCTCCGGGTCCCCTCCTGGGAGGCACTGCTGTGAGCACTCACGATTTTGCCGAAGCAGCGCTGCATTTCCACGTAGGACTGGCAGTGGTGGTGGATGTTGGTTTTGCAGTTCTTGCACCTCAGGCCGAATTTGTTGTTGACTGGCAGTGGAAGTGAGAAAGGAGAGGCGGCATGATCCTGCAGCTGCAGGACCACGGGCTGCAGCCCTGGTCCAGCTCTGGCCCCCAGCCCGCGGCCCCAGCAACTCACGGACAATCATGCGGGCACAAACATCACAGAACTTGGGCTTTTTGAAGTAATGATCCTTGAACTTGTGGGGTTTGTCGTTGACAAGTTTCTGGGGCTCAGGAGGAGGCTCAGGCTCCTCCTCCTCTTCCTCCTCCTCCTCCTCCTCATAGATGTAGTAGATGGGCCCCCCAGAGGGGCTGACCAGCTCCCCATTTGGTTGTGGCTCTGGTGCTGCCTCCTTGGGCTTTCGCTGGAAAAGTTGCTTCAGCTTCTGCAGCTGCTGGAGCAGAAGAGGCTGCATGGTGTGTTGCTGGCATGGGGCAAAGAGCTGGTGCCCAGCTAGCTCCCAGCCCCTTTACTCTGTTCCAGAGACCCCCACCCCAAGTAGGGGGAGACCCTGTGCACTGTGGTGGCACAGAGACCCTCTCCTTGCCTGGGGGGGTGGTCCTCCCACATGGAGCAACTGGCAAATCCCAGGCACCACATGGATGTAGGCACCCTGGGGCAAAGCCAGGCTGGGCAACATCTGTCTAGTGCCCCACTCAGTCGGATCCCACCAGGGCACGCCTGACCCCATGGAGGGTCCTGGGGCTAAGACAGGGACCATACAGGGAGGGTGGGTTCCCCCTCCCACTGAAGCTGACCTGTGGGCACCCACTTACCCGGTTCTTGGGTTTCCCACCTGAGGCAGGTGAAGCTGGTGGCTCTGGCACCTCCTTCTCTGTCATGCTACAAGTGGGAGACAAAGACATTGTCTTGGCCAGGGCTGCTCTCCCCCCCCTCCCCCCCGGCAGAGCCCCAGCCAGGGCAGCAGTGGCCTGTGCCCCCAGCAGCCCCATGGGGTCAGACCCACCTGGAGGGAGCCCCTGGGCCAGCACCTCCCTCTCCCTCTGCCCTGCTTGCACCCAGCTCCCACTGCCCTGCCCAGGGCTCCTGCCCCAGCGCTGCTGCGAGGAGCCCTGGGGGCCTGGAGGTGGCTGTCCAGCCCTGCCAGTGGCACTCTGCTCCCAGCCCAGCACCCACAGTGCTGCTCCTTGCCATCTTCAGCTCCTTCATGGCTGTGGCACCCAGTGCTGTCCACAGCCACTGATCTACCTGCATGTGCCTGTCTCTGCCCGGACACCTCTGTCCCGAGATGAAGTGGCAAATGGTGCCACTCTTGGCCTGCCAGAACAAGCATACCCACAGCAGTGCTGGGCACCAGGACACAGCTGTCCCTGCCTTTTCTTCCACGGAAATACAGTGCTACCACAGGGGTAGATCTGCTCCAGCACCCCTAGGACGCGCCTGGCACCACCTTCATCAGTCGACCATCCTCACGGCCCTTCCACCAGACGTCACTATTTTTGGTGCTACTGTAACACAAGACCCTCCGTCCTCCCGGGGAAACAATAGGACGACCGTCCAGGTCCTGGACGGTGAGGGGGGCCAGGAACTCCTGTGGCCACAGGCACAGAGAAAAGTGGAGAGCCTGTGGACCCTGGGGTCCGGCAGTGGCATAGGGGCCCAACAGGGTTGGTGGTCACTGGGGAAAGGGAGCCGCGCACAGAGACGCACTTACGCAACATTCAGAGCTCGTGTCCCCTGATGAAATGTCCTGTAAACCCGGTGGCAGGCTCACTGCTGGGGGCTGGCGCTGGAGCCCCTTGGGCCGCAGAGTCCCCAGCCCCAGGGCCGTGTGCAGGGAGGGGGCTGCTGCCCAGCAGCACTGAGCACTCGAGTGACAGGCCAGAGGGGCACCGACAGCTGAGTGCTGGTGAAGGCTGACACCGAGAAATTGGAGCCTGTGTGCAAGCCAGGAGGGGAGAGGGGTGGAGAGGTGCTGCTGGCTATTTGCGTTAGTGGGTTGCTGGGCGTCACAGTGACCCACCCACCCCTGGCATGGAGCAGCGGCAGCACCAAGGCACGCCAAATAACTCCAGCCTTGCCGTCCCATTTGCCCTCGTGCTCAAGGCCACTGCGGGTGGAGGGAAGGGGTGCAGCAGTGGGTCCTGCGCTCCACCACTGCCCCACGTCCTCTGGCCCCTGTCCAGAACCTGGCCCCTATCATCCTGCCCTGCACCAGGTCTCAGATCCCAGGGGCTAGATGGGCCCCCAGGTGCCAGAGCCCCTGGAGCTATGTCCCTCCCAGGCTGCAAACAGCAGCGGGGTCCCCCTCACCTCCAGGCAGCTCTTACCTCTCCACTGGTGCCTGCACTCCAAGGCTGGGTCCAGACACAGCAGCAAGCTCTGACAGCTGCTGTGTGCAATGCCATGGCGAGTCTAGTGCCAGCCCAACTCCTGTACCCACACAGTGGGAGGGTACGGTGACAAGTCAGCAGCTCAAGGACTCCTCTTTACCCGGGAGAGCTGGGGGCCTGGCCTCCTCGCCACTGCCAGCAGCCTGGGGCCAGCAGTTGGGAAGAAGAGGCTATGAATATCTGAAGGGCAACCAGCTCCAGCTCAAAATGCTCTGTGCTCCTGTCCCAGCCTCAACAGGGCAATGCAGTCACACCCTCTGCGTGTGCCAGGCATGGAGCAAGCCCCATACAGGGACATAGTCTTGCACGGGCCCCCAACTGCCATCCCACCCCTGAGAGGGGGAAAAGACAGCCCCTGCTGCCAGCCTGCACCTAGTGTTGGCGTCGGAGGAGAACTGGAAAGCAACGTTAAAGTGACGGACAAGTTTTCTTTTTATATTTAAAAACAACTCCCTCAAAATAAATCAAAAACAGAAACAAAAATACCTCCCCCCAAATAATAATCAGATTAAATAAAATGTGCAGTGAACATACCAATCAACACCTGTATGTGCGGTTCAACACAGTGCTTAACAAAACAATATACACAGGGTAGGGTGGGCGGGCATGGGCATCACTCCAAAAATTAAAAAAAAAATCAATTTCTTGTCTCTTAATTATGTCCATATAAATATATCCAGGAAGGAGGGCAAGAGGAAGGGAGGGCAGAAAGGAAGAGAGAAGGCAGAGGGAAGCGCCCGCGGTCCAGTGTGCTCTATGCCCATACATGAGCCCTACTGCGAGCTGGCACGCTCCAGCACCCGCAAGTCGTAGTTCTTTTTGGCCACTCGTAGCTTGAAGCGGCTGAGGGAGTTGTTGAGGCGGAGGGAGGCGTTCTGAGCAGCCAGTGGGCTGGGGAACACGGCCACGATGGTGTATAAGGCAGCAAGGTCACTGTGCCTGCCATTCTCTGGAGTCCCGTTGCTGTCCCCGCCTCCATCTCCACGCCGCCCCTGAGTCTCTTTGAGCCACTGGATTTTGGCACCAGCCATGGCGAGCTGGGTAAAGAGCTTGTCAGCCTCTGTCCGCGTGATGCCCTCAGGCAGGTCTGTCACCTCCAGCACTCGGCCCAGCACTGCAGTGGAAAGACAGCATGTGTCGGCTGCAGGACTTTGGCTGGCAACAGCGTGGTGGGAGCTGATGTCTGGGTTCCTCACTAGCACTGAGGTGGGAGCTGTCATCTCTACTTGGCCCATAAAAGCAGAGCTTTGTTAAACCGGTCCCATATCAGGGAAGTTTCTCCTAGCCAGCACTTCTTCCCCCTAAAACTGCCCCCATCTTCCTGGTCCCTACAGTGCCCATGCTGACCTTTCTGATACCTCCATCCTGGTCCCCATCTGCCCCACTTTAAGAGGAGATATATTTTCTGTTTGCCCAAGCCTTTACCAGCACCAAGCCCTCCTCGATGCCTTTGACTGGGTTTGGCTTTCCAGTTAGGGTTTTATCGAGTGTTCTGTCCTGCTTTCTTACCCTCATCCTGGGTGCCGTGGAGGAGCTAACAAAGCCCTGCTGTTCTCTGCCCCTGGGCAGGCTATACCAAGGTGTGGCAGCTGCTCTCTGAACACGACCTTTCCCGGTATGCTTTGTCACAGGGAGGATCCCTTCCTGTGCCCAGGCCAATGCCACACTAGCCTCTGCACCTCTGCTTTGTAGTACTCAAATACTCCTGCTGCCTCCTGGCTCCAGCTCTTTGGGGTTCCACTCCAGCTTTGGGGCTTAGCAGAGGTCTGGCTAAACGGATTCTTTGCTAATATTAACACGGCCTGTAATGAACATGCCAGCCACTTCCCTGTGGCAGGGAGGGGGGTCAGCTCCCCAGGAAGCAATTCTTTAACAGTCCCCTGCAAGCAGCTGCAGTAGGTGGTGGTGACACAGAGATGACATGGGGGACAACTCTGAAGCCTCCAGAGAGCCAGAGAGGACTGTCTCATGTCCAATTAGCAAGTCCTGCATTTCCTGCAGGGAGGAGCCGGACATGTGCCTCTCCTCCCCTCCCTGACATGAGCAAGTGGAGACCCCCGCCTGGGGAGGAGGAACGGGATGGGGGTGTCCTTCTCCCTTGGAGAGAAATGATCCACCACAGATTTCAGCCGTGGTAGCCACCCATGGAAGATCCCAAAGCCCCACAAATATGGGGGCTGTGCAACTCCTGTCCCCCACTGGGAAACTGAAGCACAAAAGAGAAGGGTCACTTGGGAAGTCAATAGTGGGAACAAGATCTCATGGGTCTGGACAGTCACTTTCTGCTGGCAACTAAGAAAAGCTCTCAGGAGCTCTGCCTGCTAGCCCCCACCTGCTCCACATGCTGCCAGACTTCAACCCTCACAGAGGCAGGAAAAGGGCCCAGGTGTCCCGGTCCTCATCACTGACTCCCCAGAAATAGCTCCGCACCCTTCCCCCAAAGCTTTGGTCAGTGCAGGCAGCACTTAACTGGGTTCCTGAGCACCTCCTGCCCTCCCGTCTCCCACGAGGTACAGACCACAAAGACTGGCTCTGTGTCCACCCCCGGCCAGGCCCTGCGTGAGCTGGGGGAGGTGTTTAGGGCGAGTAGAGCAGAAGGCAGGAACTATCCTCCACAACCACCCCCAGCAATGGGTCCTGGGGAAAACTGGTGTGAGCAGAGAGGGTACCAGAGTCTCTGTCAATGCCAGATGCACCCACGTAGCAGGGACCTGGTGGAGGGTAAAGGGGGTGCAGCCGGAGAAGGGTCACTTGCCTACGTCACTTGTCCCAAGATCAGTGGATGCTGACTTGAGGGCCTGTCTCTTGCCTCGGTTTCCATGTTTCATTCCAGTCTGTCCCTTAAAGAGTAAAAATGGCAACATGTCACCTGAGGAGATACTGCGGCTTCACAGTGCCCACAGAACATCCTGGAGGAGCAGACAAGATCAAACATGACTAGGCCATGACTGCGAAGGGAAATCATAGAATGGTTGAGATGGGAAGGGACTTCTGGAGATCATCTAGTCCAACCCTCCTGCTCAAGCAGGGTCACCTAGAGCATATTAGACAGGGTTGCATACAGGAATGGAGATACTTGGATGATCCTTTTACCCCTGGCACCTTTGGGATGACACCATGGTGGCATGGGGAGGTTGGATGAGATCAGGGCACAGCCATGGCTCCAGAACACTCAAAGGACCTGGGGCTGACATTGCTGCTGAGCAAAGCTGAGTGCAGGGTGAAATTTTGGCCCAGTGTCAGGCCCCAAGGAAGACTGTTCACAATGACAGCCCTGCTGCATGGCTCACAGGAGCATCGGGCAGGCAACCTGCCACCCAACCCAAGGGTTCCTGAGCACGGGGCAGATGTCAGGCTCATTTCTGAACTGCCCCTTCTCAGCCTTTGAGAGACCTCTCAGAGGTCCCAGTCTCTCAAGAGAGGGGTGCTCTGTGGGTCTTGCTCTGCTCCCAGAGCAGTGAAGAGGGGGATGGAGGTTCAGTCCAACCTTACCTGGTGTGCACTGTAGTTGGGCTGGTTGTGGAGCAAGGGTGAGGGACAGATAGACAGATTATACTGCAGCGGCTGGCCCAGCAATGAGTAACGCCCATCGCCTGCAAAATGGAAGCAAATGTTTGCAGGCGACTGAGGGAGCTACAGGAAAGACCCAGGCCTATGCTGTCCCCATGCCTTTCCCTTACCTTGTGCTGGGCCCATGGGTCGAGGGAACTGTGTGAGGACCGGGAGGGGGCTCAGCCCCGTGCAGACACTGTTGAGGTTGGTGACAGGAGACGGTGTTGGGGATTGGGTGGGAGACGTGATGGGGCTGTTCAACTGGGCGCTGGCCTGGGGGAGGGAGAGGGTTAGACATCCCCAGAGCTTTTGACCGGCCCCAAGCCTGCCTCACCACCATGGGTTGAGCCCACCCTCTTCTCCCAGCTCATCCACACAGTGTGGATGTCGGGAACCTCTTTCTCCCACCAGACTGCTCCCAAAAGATGAGCTGCCTTCTTCCCAGTCCTCTCAATACCTGAGCACTGGTGTCTGGGTTGTACAGGTCTCCTGGCTTCTGCCCCCGCTGGTCCAGGCTGTAGTACTTACAGTGGCTCCACTGCACCACAGGAGGATTCTGGGGGGGCTGGGGGCCATTGGGTACATTCAGCTGCATCACAACCACACCAGGGCCCGATGGAGACACCCCTGGGGAGAGAGAACAGCAATAGTATTGCCCAGGCTCTATGCATTGCTGCTGCTGCACAGAGAGGTGACAACAACTTTGTAGCGTTGCAGCATCTGTCATAACGTCCCCACTGTGCTCTCCTCTGCCACATCCATCTGGTCAGGTGGGGTGAAGAGGGCCCCTACCAAGGCTCGGCAGAAAGAGATTCCTCTCTGATATCACAGCTTTCATCAGCAAATGATGACTTTAAATTCACGAAAAATGCAAGTTGAAGGCAACTCTGTTCACCTCTCTGAGCATCACATCAAATCCTTAGGCAAAGGGTCTAAGGTCACAGTGCTGAGCACAGAGCCCCAAGTATCTTGGTTTGCAGCTCCAGCTCCTGTGATAATTCACCAGGTCCCAACTCAAAATCCTGCACTGGGGACAGGACACAGGAATCCTGAGTTCTGGGCTGTTCCCCTCATCCACAGCGCTCCTTCCTGTTTCATGAGCTGCCCTAGTGACACTAAGCCACATTGCCAGCAGAGGGAGTCCACAGTCCACAACAGCTCCCTGTGCTCGCTCCCTCCTTGCCTGCGTGCTGGGGCAAGGAGATGCCAGGCACAGGTCAGCATTGGTTTACAGCAAAGTCCCTGTGCCACATGCTGTTGACCTGCAGGGAGCTGTGGGACGTGTAAGACTAAGGAAACTCCCAGTACAGAAGCTGCCAGACTCAGTTGTGAACAGGATGCTCTGTTCACTGCAGCCCCCACCCCTCTTCCAAAACCCAGCTCAGTCTGTGCAGAATCAATGTCAACACTGACCAGCAGCCCCTCTTACCTGAATATTGCTGTTGCATCTGTGGCGGGCTGCAGGGTGAGGGGGACTGTGGCATCTGATACTGTTCGGAGCCAGGCGGCTGAAGAAACCCCACTGAATGGCTGCGAAGCAGAGAATGCTCTGGTGAGGTGCTAGGGATGAGGGAGAAGCATCTGCTACCCATGCAGGCAGCCACTAGCTCCCTCAGCACAGGAGATGGCTGGAAACACAGCTGCCTCTGGGAGGAGCACAGAAAGCACCACCTGCTGCTGGGCAGCTGTGGCCAGGAAGTGCTAGCTATGGGGGCTTGGACCAGGCATCTGTGGTGCCCAGCTGCCTCCTTAAGCTGCTGGAACAGGATGTAATACCGTTTCAGCAGGGCAGCAGGTCCCACTCTTCCCAAGGCAGGCCAGCAATATGAAAGCTTTACCTGGTGCCGTTCTGCTGGGCAGTTGGGATGACGCTGTAGTAGATGGGAACCCCTCCAGTTTGAAGCCCGCCCTGAACAGACTGGCTGGCTGGTACAAGCACTGGCTGCTGGAAGGGCTGCTGGACCACATTCTGGGACTCATTGGCTACAGGGACCTGCATGGAGAAGAGTAGTGTGGCACAGTAAAATGACAGGCAAGAGAGAATAGAAGCAGGGTGAACTGGCACCAAAGAGGAGCCACTGAGGTCCAGACAGGGTAGAAAACAGGCCAGGTTGTTGTCTACTGCAGTCTGTAGCAATCTTGTCCAGGGAAGGGCAGCCCCTGCCAGCTTTTCTGGGAACACAAAGGCCAAAGGACCAGCTACACTCCAGACTAGACCAGACCAGGCCTGCTTCTCAAGAGATGTCCCACACAGGCTCAAATGTGCACATGCACTGTCAGTGGGCAAGCATACATGATCTCGTCAAAGTGAATGGGTCTGAGACTTTCGCTCCATCACTCATCCACAGGAACAGGGTACTTCCTGTAAGGCCTGCGGCACTGAGGCCTCTCCCCAGCATCCTCTCACCTGAGCAGAGTTGATGCCTACCTGGTATGAAGGCAGTGGACTGTACTGGACCATCAGGCCTTGCATCTGGCTCCCCATACTGCTCCTCTGGCTGCTGAGGAGGCCGGGGGGCTGCGCCTGCTGCACTCCCATCATACTCTGCATCTGGCCCCCCATGCTGTTCCTCTGGCTGTTGAGGAGGCCAGGGGGCTGTGCCTGCTGCACTCCCATTACACCTTGGTATGTTTGCTGCTGGTTGGACATCATCGGCTGTAAACCTGTCAGAACGGGGTTTAAATGGAGCAGCTTCCCAGCTGGCCACAGGAGGCAGCCGAGGACATGGCATATGATTAGTCAAGTCCTGCTTTGCTCCCATCCCTTGCTAAAACAGTGAGGAAAGGGCTTCCTTCACAGCAGAGATGTGCAAAGACCTGAACCAAAGATCCTGGCTTTGAATCCACCTTACAGCAGCTCAATGCACTCTGCATTTGGATGCTCATTCTGCTTGCTGGCATAAAAGGAAGAGACTTGAGAGGTTTAGCAGCCAGATCTGGTTTCAGCTTCCCTTTGCACAGCCCAGAGGTTGTGGGTTGCTTGACTCTATAGTCAGCAAGTCCAGCAAAGAGTAGGGGAACAGCAGCTTAGGGCAGAGAAGGGCAGTCCCGCCCCAGAGAGTAGAGTAGAGTTAAGGATCATCTCCAGGGTGATCCTTAAGAGCCAACGGAGTTGCAGTGAAGGGAAACGTGTCCACCCCCCTCTACTCCCCCTTACCAGGCTGCTGAGACTGCTGGGGGAGCTGCTGAGTGCGCTGGGAGCTGTAGGCCACTGGGTGACTGAGAGATCGGTATTGCTGGCTGGAGTTTGGGTACTGCCCAGGAGGGTAGTAAGAAACCTGAATCTATCAGAATCAAGAAAAGACATGGTGAGAACACAAGAGGAAGTGGGACCAAGAAAGCTCCCCCAGGGCCTGTCTGCTCTCTCACCTTGCCTGGTTTCTGCTGATGGAAACCAAGTAGGGCTTTGGCTCTGGCCAGATGACAGCTCCTGAGAGAACTGCAGCCCCTTCCCACTGCTCCCAGCCTGCACATCCAGGTCTTTCCCAGCACAGCAGTACAAGAGCAGGTGAGTCACAATTCTCAGAGACCAATTCTAGGTGTCACAATGCCCTGCAGGACCCTCGAAAGAGCTTACAAATATCTGTCCTGAATCTGGGCTCAGATGGTCACAGTCCCTCCCCCAGCAATGTGCCAGGAACGGCTGGAGAGATCCCAGGAAAAGCATCCTGTGAGCTCAGAGGGACAAAGGGCCAGAAATCGTCCTGTGCCTAGCAAGAGGCAGGGAGATGACTTGGTACTTTGACCCATATGCATTAATCTATTACAAATGAGCAGCAGCAGAAGAGGGGACCCACTCTCAAGGAGCTGGAGCTGTTCGCTGGACTGCTCCCCTGCAACTCCTTGCCCTGGCAGATTAGAGCAGAAGTACACATTCCCTCCAGGTTTGCGCATGTCCTTACTTGCTGGGGAGGCTGAATGTAGCTCTGGGGCTGCAGCACCTGCTGCGTGGGGGCCGTGTGCCCTGAGGCAGAGTAGTTGGAGGTGGGAATGGGCTGCCCAGGGGATGTCATGATGAATCCTGTCTGCTGAGGATGCTGGGAGATGAGGGATGACTGGAACATGGCCGAGGAAGGATCTGGTGCTTCTGTGGAGCCTTGCCGGCTGAGGCTGATCTGCCCAAAGGGGTTGCTGAGTTCGTCACCCTGCATTGGGGATAAGTGGGAGGGATGGAGGAGGAAAGCATGTATGACATGGCTGTTCCAAGTAGAGGGGTCTGTTTTGCTCAGAGGGGCTCTGGGAAAGTCCCAGAAACAAGCCACAGCCCAAGAGCATTTTGCAGGACCAGGGTGGGGACACACAAGCTGCTAGGGGAGCTAAAGTGCTTGGGGAACACCTGCATTGTGGCATTGCCCTTGTGGTGCCCCCAGCCCAATGGACCAGGCCCTTGGGGGCTGCAGGGCAAGACCTAACGAAAGTGCCCCCAGGACCATGGGCTCATGGCACCACTCGTGCTCCACTCGCTCCTGCACCAGCTTGTGCTCCACGGCAGCAGCAGTGCAGGGGCTGACCCAGTCCCCTCCGGACTCCGGTGTTGGGCACAGGCAGCTCTTCCTGGCACAGATCTGGGCTTTGCACTTGTGTTTTCCCCACCCCATTCATGACCAGCTGCTCCAGCAGTGCCCAGCACTGGCAGTTCCCACAGCCTCATGTATCCCGTGGCCTCAGCCCCAGTGCAGCACAAGGCCTCCCCAAATCCCAAGCCCTCTGGGTGCAGTGTCTGCAACATATCTGATCAGCAAAAGCTTATACAACACAAACACATCACACGATTACAACAGAGACAGTGCAGAAGAGGAAATGGGGTTTATACCATGTTGTACTGCTGGGGTGGAGAGACTGGCAAGAGGACTTGGGGGCAGGAGCTTGGAGAATACTGAACAGGTTGCAGCGCTGGGACCGGCTGAGACCAGCAGAGAAAGGAGCAAAGGAGAGAAATTGGGTTGGGAAAAGGTGTGGGGGAATGAAAGAAGGAAGGACAGGATAGGAGGAAGGAGAGAAAGAAGGAACAACAAGGTTAGTCAACTGAGCCAACTGCAAACACAGATGGGGGGATGGGCATTGCAGGGGTGTGGAAAGCACAGAGATCAGAGCAGGAGAGAGTTCATCACTCTAAGAAGGAAGACACACAGCCTGGCCAGTTGCTTTGTGGAAGCTGGGAAGGCTGACCATGTCCGCAAAGCAGCTCTTGCCTGGCATGAACAGTGACACAAGTTCACAAAGGTCAACTACTATTAAGAGCACCAGGAGAGCCGTTTCCTCCCAGCACAACCTTGTTGCTACACCCTCTTCACCATCCACTTGTGTGTGGTCCTGGCTCCCAGCTCTCTCTGCAATGCTTCTTGGTCTTCCCTGCTAATAAAACTGACTTTTCAGTCTCATCCTCCCATATGAGCCCCTCTTTTGTCTCCTGGGGGACCCACGGATGCCTGCTTATGACAATACGTAACTCGAGCACCACAGACAGTGCTTTGGGCACTCGTAATCAATGGGTAGCATTAGCTTCCTTTTGTTCATCTAATTTGTCCTTCGGTGGGACAGAAGGTGCATGCACATGGGAGACATTGCATTTTCACACCTTTCGCCACAGCCAAATGAACAAGTTTTTTCAGGAGCCATTAGGAGAAGAACCAAACAGCAGAAGACGCAAAATCAAACCCCAACAAGACACAGAGATGCTGCACAATTCTGACGCCAAAGTCTCTGAACTCTACTACACCCCAGTTCAGTAGGGCAGACTCAGCTCTGCAGTTGAGAGCAACCTCACATCAGCCAGAGAAAGAGGAGAAGTTCCAGAAATCTGCCATGTGTTCAAACCACCCACCCAGGGCACTGTGTTCAGTCCCATGCTGTGCTACAATTCCAGAAAGACACTCTTGCTAACCTTAGCACTAGACCCTGGCTAACTCAGGAGACATCTTAAACTGAGATGTTCCCCTTGACCCTCAGTATTCTCTGCAGACATATTCCACATCCCTGGGAAGGAAAGAGTAATTATGAAGCTCTGGAGTCAGTCCAGATCCCAAGAACAACAAGTTCTCTCTGTTCTCACACAAATGGTGACAGAAAGTAAGGATATGAAGCGACACAGATCTGCTCACATTATCTGCCATAAAAGCCACTTGAAGAGGTTTGTTTTCTCTTCCCATCCCAAATCACTGAAAGCTCTTCAAGTTCATTGCTTTAGGAGACATCATAAATATGGGATGATGCACCAGAAAGGATCCCTATAAAACTCAAGAGCAGGCTGTTGTCCAGCGCAGACACACTGCTCTGGTTAGGGCAGGATGGGGGGGATACTGAGGTGCCTTCCATGCACACCAAACAGCTCTGCACCCACTAAACATGAGCAGCTTTGCTCTCCAAATGTGTCCACTAGGGCTAGCTCCCACCACTTCTTCAATCTCACAGTGATGCAGGGTCGGCTGTTGTGCTGTGGTTTCCTACAGGTTCAGGAACAGAAAAACATCTGTAGGAATGACAGCCACGAATGCTTTCCAAAGGGCTCCATGCTCAGAAATAGCCCCGTGAGGCTGTGAAACATCGTTTCGGGTTAGCTTGGGGAGGGTCTGGAGAACACACAAGGACCCAGCCCCAGGTCTACCTTTCCCCAGGACATCAGGTGACCAGCCATGGGATTTCAGCACTAGGGAACTCAAACTCAACGATCATTTGTGACAGTCCCTCACCAGGAAGGCAGCTGGTCCCAGAGGGTAACTCTGCCACTCACCGAAGTGCGACAGATCCCTTGCCAGGAGGGCTGTTGGCCTGAGTAGATATGGAAGAGACTGGTGAGCTGAGATGTCGTGCAGCATCATAGGCAGACACAGCAAGGCCCCTTGACCTTCTCCTGCTCTGCCAATAGCACAGAGGGACTGTCATTCCCTAACAGGTGGCAAGTGTGAGGCCACCCAAATCCCATAGCACAAGGGTGAGTCCTGGGCACCCTGGGTATATGGTGGGTCTCTGCTTTTACCTCCCACCTCTGTGCCTCAGGAGCTGACTGAGCCCCGGATGCTGTGCAGCAACTCACCTGCGATATCATATGGTTACTCATGGCTGGCTGCTGCTGGGCTGTGGGTGGAAGTCCTTGTGGCTGTGGTTGTGGCTGTTGTGGTGACTGTGGTTGAGGCTGTTGGGCTGCGCACGGCAGGAGGCCACGGCCGGGCTGTGAAGAGGCAGACTGGCTACATGCGTCAGGGGCACCTAGTACCAGACCTTGAATAGAAAAAGGCATGGCAGGGTTTGTACTTGAGAGAGAGAAACATTGATGTATGTGTGGGGGTGAGTCTGATCCTGTCACTATCTCCTGTACTGACTGCATTCTGTCTACTGTCCAAGTGGGAGCTTCCATGCGGACAGGGTGAGCAGACTGCAGGCCAAAGCACTAGTTTGCCTCTACCTCACACCAGAGCAAGGCATTGGCACCCTCTGGACTCCTAGTGATTATCCCTCTCTCTTTTCCATGTCCATGTCCACCCACTGTTCCTCCACAGCAGTACACAGCAACTTCTTCCTGCATTGACCTGTGCATGCCTGACCCCACACAGGGAAGACCATTTTGCAATCTTTGTTCCAAAAAATGTCCACAAGTCACACAGCTATCATATCCAAGGAAGTGCCCCGACACCAACATAGCACATTCGCAACGCATGAACAGCCTAACTCAGCAGTTCCCATGCAGAGCTATCAGCAGCTGCTCTTTGTGTGATGCTTCAACACTGCTCAGAACTGCAGGAAATTAAAAAGCCGATGCCAGGCTCACAGGATAAGCCTGGCCTGTCTTTGCCCACAGGATAGGGCTTGCTTGGCACAGCTGATGGTAAGGTTGGCGCAAGGTGGTAAAAATAGGTCTGTGTTGCAACCAGTTATTTGGAGGGATGTACCTTCTCTCATGTCTGGAAAACACCTGGTACGAGTCAAGGCCTTCTATAAATGACATGGGCTTCCTGCTGGGAAGAGGAATCTGGTTGTAACAGCAGCACCTGCCTGATGGAGGGTACCTCACCCCAGCATGAGGCAGAGTTTACAAAAGAGGAAGCTGCTGGTTACACTTGGGTCAGCCCAGTGCCATAAAGCAGTTGGTGGAAAGAAGTGGAGGGCTGTTCCCAGCCACAGCTCCACTCTGCAGCTAGGCAAGGCCCCTGCTTGGACACTAATACGTCGTCAAGATTAGCCCAGTTTTTTGTCCAGAACAAAGAGAGGAGTGAAGGAATCTCATTATATGGTTATATAGACCCAGTACATGCACATCCTTTGAGTAAAGGGCTCGGAGATTGGCTGGCTGAAAGCAACTCTTCCTCGTGGCAGGAAAATTGTTAGGAAGGTGTGTGATGTACACTGCAGGGCACCTAGCTGGCAACTGCCCTCCTCAGTATTTCAATCCTACTTCCTGAAATAAAAGGACTGTGAAACTATCACTTGAAGGCCCAGTAGCTGCTATTTAACTAACTCTGTCTCTGATCTACTGCTTTTCAACAGTTAGTCTTGAGGCATTCTGATAAGGAGCTTTGTATCGTCACCCACACGGCAAAGGAGAAAATATTTTGTTCACAGTTGCCCAGAGACTGATGGCTGAGATGGGAAAAGAACCATGGAGTCTGAGATACTTCCTCCACTCTGAACGAACAGTAGGATATGGTGGGGTTTTCTTGAGAGAAAATCTCTACCCCCCCAGCATTTCTAATTATTCGCCATTATATAGAGGCCTGGAGAGCAATTGGCTTCCGTTCCCAGGGAAGACCTGGAGGAAAAATACAGAAAGAGCAAAAAATAGATCCTTTCTTGCTCTGCTTTGCATGTGGCTGGGCCAGATCTTCAAATAACTGCTACCATCAGGGAGCCATCAGGGCCAGGTGGTTGCAAGAACCAGAATAAACTCAACCCTGAGTACAATGGAAACAGACTCCAAGAAACAATATAGGCACCTTGAAATTACAAGATGAATGTTTGGTTTTCAAAGCCGGCCTGGGTGCTAGGACAGTAGCCTTGTTCCTTTTAGGTCCATCCCTTTCAATTTAACAGATTCCTGTAGAGAAGTCTAATCACCAACAAGCACCAATTTTCTTCCCCTCCCCAGTAAAATCACAGCTCTCAAGCACTGGGAACCTATTGCCTACCAGAGAGAATGCAGGAAGGTAAACACTGAGATACCACTGGCTTTTGCTCATTGATGTTGCACAGGAATTTTAACCAACTGCCACACGGCTCTTCAGTTACCACTAGACTATTAAAATGACAGCAAACTTCTGTGCTGCTTCTTCCACAAATGCCTTTCCCAAGCAGTCAATTGAAAGTAAAGTACTCTGCTCCCCACTGATAAGAGGGCTGGTGTTATGCCAAGGGCGGCACCTATCCTCTGAGGAAACTGTTCTGGGTAACAGACTATCAGCAATGCCTCACAATAATGTTATTGCGTGCGTAGACCACCCTTGTGCAATCCAGATGTAAAAGGGAGAACTGATCTGGAGCAGCCAAAGACACTTACGATTCTAATCCCCTTTGGTGCTCCTGAAATCTTGAGCTGTATTCAATAGCTCTTGAAGAGCTGCAGCCCCAGCTCCCTGCCGTTATGTTTGCTTTCAGGAGCATGGTGAACCATTTTGAGAGAACATCTTAGGCAAATACTGCTTAATACAGTCTTTGTCTGATGAGATAGACTAATTAGAGGCACCCTTCCTGGGAGCTTTGTTGGAAAGCAAGGAAAAGTACTAGATGGTTTACCCTGACTGAGGAAGTCTCCTCAGGGCTGTGAGAGATCGTGGGGAGCAGAAAGGAATGGGAACACAACTTGCAGCAGAGCATGAGTGGGAAACAATAGAAAATTCACAGCTTGAGTCCCAGGATATAGGATTAAAGTGTGTCCTGTCTCTTAAACAACTCTGCTAAAGGGAAGTGAGATATAATAATGTGTATTGAAAGAGCAGATAATAAACCAACTGGCATATCTCTGGCCAGGTACTGACCACATTGAGATGATGCCAACGCTGTCCCATTTTAACCAGAGTCACTGCCCAGAGCTTCACAAGCACAAATTCCCCAATCCTAGCCTGGCAACTACGTCTGCTAGATGACTCTTGGCAAAACCATACAGTACCTGTCCGGGATGTTCTGCTGGCAGTGCTGCCTTTGCTGCTCCCAATGCTGTCCCCTCGTGTCAGGATGGAGATGCCACTGAAGCTGCTGGCTTTGGTGACAGGTGGTCGCAGGTTGCGGATGGAGCCATCTGAGTCTGTGCTGCTCCATGGCCGAGGCTCCAGTGACTTTATCTCACTCTCTGTGCTGCTCTGACGGCTGCCTGAGGCCCGGTTCAAACTGTCCCGGTTGCCCCTGCAGAGACCAGAGGAGTTAGGCAACACCTTCAGGGGAAAGGGGCAGGAGCAGAACCCACATGAGCTGCATCAGAACTGTCACACCAGGGGTGGTGACCCTGGCCAGCAGCTGTCTCTGTGACACAGTGTGCTGGCACTGCATACAGGGATATGCCCGTGAACAAACACCTTGGCTCACAGCTTGCTTGAGCATGCACTGTGAAGACCCAGACACTGCTGCTCTTCCTTGGTGTGTGTTGAGGGCTTGCCCCTCACCCTTTTCCCTAGCCAGACCCAGTCTGGAGGGGATTCCAGCAGGGTCAGAGCATGATCTTTTGCTAAAGCCCTCCTTGTCTCAGATCAGAGGCTTCTCTGCATACAGCTCTACAGTCTTTGAGACAAGGATGGCTGAGAGCCTGCCAGACCACTTTCTGCACCAGCTCTGGTAAAGTTTCCTGCTAGCTTGGAACAGCTACAGGCCAGGATATCACTCAGAGCTCCCACTCTTCACCCTCCTTTAGGCCCAGATCAGGTCTAGACAGAATAGGATCTTATGGAGCATCAGCAAAACACCACAAGCAGTAAGCCTGGTTTGTCAGCCTAGCTGAGGAACACAAGCACAGTTGTGGGTTCCTGAGCCTTCACTGAGGGCAAGTGTAGAGGAAGGTGACACTGGAAGAGATGCTTATACTGAGCCTGGCAGCAGCCCCAAGCAGCTGTGGCGGGGAAAATGGGAGCTTGGAAGGAACTTCTGAGGAGATATCCTGGGCTGGTGGGAGTGAGGAAAAAAAAAAAAACCAACTTCCTTGGAAAATCAACCAGTGCAATTATCCACAAACTAGTGAAAGGAACTTGACTATGCATCCTCAAAACCAAAATTATAGCTGATCTAACAAGCATCACCTTCAAGTTCTTGGGCCCTCTCCGACCTAAACTCTGAAGGCTGATTTGGGGCCTGTTCAGGGAGGTGAGGGGAGAGGGAAGAGGAAAAAGGGGACACGTCAAGGCCTCTGCTCCAACTCAGCTGCAAAGTCTGGTTCCCTTGAGAACCCATATCCTTATCAGGCTGGTTGCTGCCAACCTGGAGCGAAGAAGTTCTCCTTTTTTTCTGACTAAATACTCTTCAACCTTCAGGCACACTACTTCAGGCACACCTCTGAGAGCTGCTGTGGTAGCTTCTACCATGCTTGCTTTCCCTTAGCCTTGCTACAGCCAGTTTCCAAGTGTGTCTGCCAGTAGAACTCTCTGCAGTCAGACTTGTGCTTCAGCAGCATTAATTCTGGGCATTCAAGCAAGTGAAACAGCTTTGTTCTGAATGCTGAGCTTTAAGTCTTTGGAGTTCACAAGGACTTCATCTCCAGCAGCGCTGCTGAGGAAGCCCCAAGCTCCTCAACAGCTTATCTGTCCCTGTCCAGAGTCCCAAATGATCCTGTGGCCCACACAGCCTTCCTCTCCCCACTATGGGAACCACAACAAAAAGTTGACAGATTCATCAAGTTCTTTAGACTCCTAAAGCTGCAATTACAACAGCTTTCTTGCTGCTTGCTAGGTGAACATCACTAAAGCCGCATGGCAGATCTGAAAACTCTACCCTCTGCCTTAAACACTACTGGCACAGCAGACTCCAACACACAGTCCTTGACATATTGGGAATAACCATGCTGAGGACACCAGTGTCCCTCCAAGAGTAGCCTGAGCCATGCCAAGCTGGTTCTGCATTTCCTTAGATCCTCCTGTGTTGTTCATACCCAGAGATGTTTCCTCTCCACAGTTCTGACTAAACAAGAGGACAGCAGGCATGAGGACTGCTGCATTTTCATCCTGTTCCTTTTCCTCTTATCCTCACCAGCCACTATTGCCACACAGGGATCTGTGCAATGCGACTCCTCAGCTAACTTCATTCTTCTAGCCCTTTCATCCACCAGAAAACAACTTAATGAGAAAATGCTGCTCAAACACGCTCCCACTGCCCTCTGCAGCACACACTGGTTGAAATGGGCTCCTCAAACACTTCACTGCCATTGTTAGGCAATTCAGCCATTAAGACCACAAATCAGGGATAAACCCACCCTGTGAGGAGGTTGATCTTATCACTGTAAGGGCGGGAGTTTTCCTACCCGGTGGGGAAATGAGAGGCAGAATGATTTCAGAACTGTTGGAATTCTCTGGCTTCTCCATTCTTCCCTGCCATTCCCACCTTCCACCCCTCCATTTTAATTGATGAATCAACAAAAAAGGACTCAAAAATTGATGTTGCAAAAAATACAGCTTGAATAACTTCACAAGCAGCCATGCATGGGGCAAACTTTACTCAGCAGGACAATGTACAAAATAAGTCACACAGAGATACCTAAAAATCTGCCTCCGTTTGTGAGAACTAGAAGAAAAGCCTTCTTTGGAGATTCTGTCGGTTAACATCAGAAAAAAGCATCATTATAGAGTCATGCAGTCCTCCATAGAGAAAGCCAGAGGTACAAACAGTGGCTGCTGAGCACTACTAACCTGCTGTCAGTGAGATATCCATTCTGGCCAGTCTGGAGGCAGGGAGAATACATGGAGACAGGAGGGAAAGAAAAGGGAGACTTAATAATTTTGAAAACAACAAACCCAGGCAACTTCAAAGCAAAGAGGAGTGAAGCACTAAGGGTCTGGGACTCAGGCACAGTTTGTACTGTGCACAGGCTCCATGCTCACTCAGGAGACTTGTTAAGCCTTTGGCACTCCAGTCCCACCTGGCTCTCAATTCAGACCCATCAGGAACTTTCCCTGATGGCAATAACCCTGAGATCTCTCAGGAGTTTGTAAATCTGAGTCCTCAATTCCCTACCCCATTGCTCTAAAGCTGGATTAGTGACAGTTGCTTTACCAGTAGAACAATCAAGGCCAGACATGCAAGGGTCCTTACTCGCTAAATGAATGCATGGTTATCAAAAACATGAAGAGAAGGTAGAGGGCTCAAAGCTAGCCTAGCCCACCCTGCAACAGTCACCACTATCTCTTGATGTCAGGTGCAAAGCACTGGCTTAGCTCACAAATTCAGAGCAAGGACAGTTATTTGCCTGCTTAGTGTTGTGCTAACATGGGATAGCGCCTGCCCTATCCTCTGTCTGCAGGCAGAATTGTTTACTAATGTGTCGGGATAGCTTTGGGCCTGTGTGTTTAAGACAAATCCATGGTTACAACTGGTCAGAGTCATCAGCTGAAGCCTGGGACTCAGCACAGTGGATGCCTGAACACCCTCCTCAGCCAGGCACATGGCACTTCCTCTTAGGACAAAGAAAGGGCTGTCCCCCAGACACTCAAAAGCAGCAGGCAAGGAGCTGGACTTTGAACATGTCCCAAGGTAGATTGACACTTGGCACTATCCCTCATTCCATCAGTTGCCGCTTGGCACAGGATGGAGCCCTGCCTCCAGCTGGCAGACAGCACCCAAAGTAGCAGGGCACAGCAGCCTCTCTGTGAGCCAGGTGTGTACAAGAAGCACAGCTCAGGCTTAGAGGAGGTCCATGTAGGCAGCAAAGATCTTGAGCAAGCAATAACCAAGCTGGACACTATGTAAGAAAGGAAATAAGCATGCTGCCCAGATTCATCCCGTAAAGGCACAGAGCCCTTTCCGACATTCTAGGGCCAGTATTGCTTGTTCAGGAGACTGAAGCTGCTGCAGCAGGGAAAAAATGGGGAGAAGGCTGCTCCTTTTAGGTTCAGTGATTGATTTGCTGGTCATCCCAGAACCTCCCTGCATGAGCTAATCTAAACTAATCTAATCTTGCTGGGCAGCAAGGGGCAAGCCTGCCTCCTCTGTCAGTTCCCACATTTCTACTGCCATGTAAAGTGGGAGAATAATTTAGGGAAGGAGCAAAAGAGCAGACTGGGGAGTAGAAGCACAGCTTCCCTCTATCTCAATGGCTCAGACATCTTTGTCAAGACCCCTATTTCACTGGTAGGTTCCAGAAACACTGAGAAGTTTGTAAAAAATGAAATTACAAGATCTGACCTTTTAATTTACTCAAAGACACCTTCTGCCACAAAGTTCCAGTAGGGTGCGTGGCAACTGAGTCACTCAATCTTACCTCTCGTGCAAATATCCGCTCCCTGACCCGCTGATACTCTTCCTCTCGCTCTTCTATAGATTTGCTCCTTCTCCCATCCTGCAAGGGGAGTCTGATCTGAAGGGACAAACACAGCTCAGCTGGTCAGCAGTTGCCAACAGGGGAAGGGGGCGCAGTCAGTTGCTGGTATTTCTACATAGCATTGTAAGTGGATGCGGATTGGTGTTGTCTGTGCATGATGCCTGGAAGCCATGACACAGTCTCTGCACTATGAGCCTACATTCTGGATACTTATTTCAAAGGACGAACATCCTGGAGGTCTGAGTACATCTGGCCTTCTGGGTCAAGCACAACCACTATGCCTGAACTCTGCCTGATTTGGGAAGGACAGATTGGGAACATGTCACTAAGTCCTTCTGAAAGACATTCTGGTCCTAAGGAGTCAAAAGCTAGAGGTCACTATTTAAAGGCATAAGGCCAACAGCCAGCTCCTCCTGCTCAGTCATGGGTTCTGTGCTTCATGGGTAGCTGCCTCACCTGCAGAGTGCCATCATGGGGGAAAACAGAGACTGATACTGATTGCAATGACCAGCTCCTTATCCTGACAACTTTTAAGTTTCAAAAACATGACCCAAAGCAAGGGTTAATGGCATGTTGGGGTGATGTAAAGATGGGAGCTACAAGAGCAAAGAGCATGAGATCCCTGGTGAAGAGGTCTGCCTGCCTCCTGCCCCTTTTAGATATTCAAGATTTTTTCTAGAACAGGTTGGGAAAACAGTCACAGATGGACAAGCCAGCTCTGCTTTACAGGTGTGGTGCCACCTTTCATGGCCTGAAGGGAGCCAAGGGTTCAGGAGGGTTTCAAGCTCAGGTGACTTGCAATACTGCTGAGCTCAAATAGTAGCGTGTTTCATTTTGCTGATGGCTTCCTTCCAGCAGTACTGCTAGGTCACAATGACTTCACAGCTTGCCTGGCTGTAAGCCTCAGTGAGGGGTGTGAGAAACATTTGGCAATGCTCAGCTCTGGGGCTTTTCCGAAGAAACCCTAGCAAAACATTTCACCTTAAAGCCTAGCCCAGCCATCTTTTCAGGGTACAGAACTGTGTTACCCTTCAAAGAACCTGCATCAGTTCTTTCCCCACTTCCATGGTATTTTATAAAATCTTCATGGTACATCTGGATGCTGCCATTTGGGAGGGGTGGAAGCTTTTACAGACTTATTACTGCAGGGAACCCAAGAAAAATTTAGAGTCATTCTAATCTTAGAAAAGTCTCATTTGACTTCCACAAAGCGTGCAGGCACCCCTCTCCTATCCCTTACCTGATTATCATCTCTGTCCATGCTGGTATCATCCCGTTTTAGAATGAATCTCTGTGGGAACTCTGCATTCTTCTCATCTTTGATGTGCTCAGAGAATCTCTGCTCAGGGCTGCAGGAGGAACCAGCCCTTGTTAGAAGTGCAAAAATGGACATAAAACTTCTTCATAAAACCATTCCTTGCAGAGAGGTGGCAAGGGGCACACAGAAGTGGCATCAAATTTCTCCTCTATCTGATGGTAAAGGGCTCCTGCCTTTTCTCTGAGAACTACAGAAAGCTAGGAAAGACTTGCAGACATACACACTTAGGACTGGAAGTGAAGGATTCTTCAGGCTCCTCCAGGGGGAATCAGCCTTTCTCATGGAGGCAAAAAATTTGATGCAAAATCCATCCCACTCTGGACCACTTCAGGGATCTGGGGCTGGGGGTCATGTAGCACCATGCAGGAAAGGGAAAGGGATGGCAGCCCAGCTGTTCTCACTCCCTCCCCCTTACATTCGTGTGTTACTGGTCTTGTTGATAATGACTGCTTTCCCAGTTTGGTCAACATTATGGTCCATGCCGAAGTAGGCAGCTACCCGGTGCAGCAGCATCCTGTGATATGAGGTCATCTGAGGGAACTTCTTAAACTGATTGCTGAGAACAGAGGAGAAGGCATTAGGATATAGAAGACTGAAATAGACAATGATAATCTGACATCAAAAGGGAGAAGGGAAGGGGAGAGGCCAGAGATGCTTTGACCAGATCTCAGACCAGACCATGTCATCTATTCAAAAGCACTTAGTCAGGACTCAAGTACTGCTCTTTACACAGGGCCTGAGCACGGGTTTACGGTGCTCTGCCAGCCAGAGCTGGGCTGAATCAAGTCTCCAGCTGAACAGGCCTTTCCTGAAACAAGACCAGTTTGTGCAGAAAAGCATCCACTTGTTTCTAAGCAGAAACGAGAGCCACTATTAGTACTTACACTATGACTTCTCCAGTCCTATCAGGTAAAAAAAAATTTGCAAGCTCTGCTGCAAACACGTAGTCTGTCTCATATTCTGGGATGTGAATCCTGTTTTTTCCTCCCCCGATTTAGGCTAAGAATAGCTGCGCAGCAGCACTAATCTCCTTCACAGTGGATATGATGATAAATCAACTGATACCGAATTAATATGGTGCTCAAACATCTTTGTGAATGGGCAAGGTGAGGTGGAGGATGTGCAAGAGAACAGGCAAACAGGCCTCTTAAGCAGCATGTCCAAAAGACACTCTCTTTTCCTTTGGGGACCTAAGCTCCTAAATTTTAAGTTATAGATCTGTTTTGCTTGACACAAACTTGACAACCACTTACTTGTTATCGCTAATAAATTCCAGAATCTCCTGTTCTAACTTTAGCAGCATCATTCTATCCCTGTTAAGAAAAGAAAGAGGAAAAAAAAAAAAACCTTTAGTGACAGTGAAACCCAATTTTTCCTGCTTGGTACTCATCTGCTTGCAACAAAAAAAGGTCACAAAAGCCAGGAATGAGTAACACCATTAACCAAACAGGCTTCACACACCCTCCACAGCAATGGATAAAAAAACCCACATTTTTTCACAGATAGTAAATTAGTAGTCAGATAATCAGATTTTTCCTGTCTAAAGTTAATTTTTTGCTAATGGTGCTTGGCTTCTGGTAATATTGAATCTCTGCTCTGCTGGAAGCCCCATTGGTAGAGATTCCAGCTTTGCTATTCCTATGCCAGTGTTTGGCTTGATTATGTTTATTATTGACACAGTAGTAGTTCCTTCAGAGGCTAGGTTTTGACAACCACTTATAGGAAGGGTTTAGAACAACCAAGACTCCTTCCTGCTTGCATTTAAACAAATTACTTCTCCTCTCTCTCTCCATAATACATAAGCACGTTTTCCCTGACTGCAGTATATAAAGTTACAGTCGTGCTTTTTGTTTCTACACTGCCCCAGGTCCTGTAACCTTCTCTGAATTCCAAAAAGTAAAATACATTTACAGGTACTTTCTATAGTTGCTTCTCTCCCAAGACATATGAGCACATATATACCGCCCCCCCAACTCATGAGTTTAGAGTCAATCAGAGGAGTATTGGTTGCCAGGTTCTCCCTCCTTTCACTCCATTAGGTAGTTCTTTTACTGACTAGGGACCTACCTTGGGTTTTTTTTCAGTGTATTTACTAAAAATTCATGCAAATCTATTCCAGTGGAGTCTGTATATTCCTGGCTGGAATCTGAAACAGCAACAGTAGCAGCACAAATTAACAAAACATTGCAATAAAATAGCTTGAATGAGAAGAGATGTGTGTCTCAAAGCAATGACTCACTTCATGCAGGAGGATGATGTCCCTATAGAGCTGCTAGAAGAAACTCAACCCTGTTGTTCTCAGCACTAACCAGTCACAAAACAAAGAGAGGTAGAAAGACCCTTCTTGCTACAGAACTGCAAGGGATGGGTCCCACACCACTTGGGCTCAAGACCAGTTTCTAGCACAGCTCTGAATATGACTTTTAGGACTAGCTTCTCAATCTCTAAAATGGGGGCTATATACCACTGCTTGTTATGGGTAGCAAGAAGATCAGTGTGTTACGTACAAGGCATAATGAGCCCAAGGCCCCATTAGGAGAACCCCAGAAACAGGCAGAACAGATCAGTTTATGGAGAGAAACCTTGGCTCCATGATCTGCTATGGTCAGAGCTCATTCTGACCACTCAGAGTACAGTTGGGATAGTCCATGTTGCTATAGAATGCCAATGCTAGTGCTTCCCACCACTTCAATCCTGCAAGTCATGTACCTGGAGAATCTTGTTAGCCTTGTTTCCTCCTTTGCCCTTTATATTTTAGAAGTAATTGCAGAAAAAAACAGGAAGTGGAACTGAATCTGCATCAGAGCAGAGTTCCTGCCTGTACAAGGTTTTTAGCTGCATTATCCTCCCCAGATTAAATGCACGTTTTTAAGCCATTTCTATGCCCCCAAAATCACACGCACAGGATCATACATCAGTAACTTAGCTGCTCCCAACATCTCATCTTACACTTGTCATCTTTCTGCAGGTTTTATAAAATCAAAACTGAAACCAAGAGTATGGTGGGTCTTTTTGGTTTTGCAACTGTATATTTCAAAAGACACCAGATCATTACAAACATGCAGGAAGACTGCAAGTCTGCTGGGGCACGTGACAATCCAGAGAAACTCCACCTCCTTTCTCATACTTTACTACAGAAAGGATGTTATCAAGATGATGCATTCATGTGCAGCCTTCATCAGAGATAACCCTTCTGCTTCCAGCAGTTGTATCACTGGCCAGGAGAATCCTAAAAGCAGTAAGACAGGACCTGCCCTGTTGAGAGGGCACCTGACCTCGAGACAGCATTTTCCTTGGTGCCTTTTCTTTATTCTTGTCTTTTTCTTCTTTTTCAGCTCCATCTTTCATGGATTTTTCCTCTTCCTTGTCAGAGGGGCAGCTAATGTGCAACTGAATGATGTCCTGCAATAAAACAAAGTAGGCTGGGTTGAGTGACTTGGACATTCCCCGGAATCACTACCATTGCTGGAGACGCTGTCAGCAGAGAGGGGCATCAGAGAAAGGCAGGGGATTCAGGTCCCAGATCTGAGACATCTCATAACAGGCCCTGTCCTGAGAGTGGACAGAGCAACCTCTCTCCCCACTCTCCACTCAACAAGAAGCTTTTGGCAGGCTCTGATAGGACTCTCAAAAGCATTTCTCACTGCTGAAAACCTGCCTTGCTGGTCACCTCAGAATCTAAGTCATACGCTTCCTTGTTTGATGCCGATAAAATACTATTACACTTTTGACTCAAAGTGCCCAAGGTGAGTTAGGTCCTGCTCAATTACAGTAAGATATAGGCTCTACCATCCATCCCGGAAAAGCAAAGGGCCTGAAGGGAGAACAGAAGATACAGCAAAAGCTATACATGGTGTAATGAGTGGCCCCTATGCTGTAAAAGCTTGGGGCTTTCTGACATTTTCTTCCAAATCTTCTCCAGAATTGCAACTGCCCAGAATGGCCTGTGGATTCACTCTGCTCCATGGGAAAAAATGCTGCACACCAGTAGGATTGTCAAAGACAGTTCTAGAGGGTGTGCTGCTCAAATTCATGTCAAAATTGATGATAAAAACACCAGCCTGTGTGCCAGCTGATCTTCCCCCTTCTTCTACCTGTAGACTAGCACTATTTTACTTTGTTCCCTGGCACTGTTATGTGTGCTTATGGTTGCTTTAAGAGTCCTCCTAGTGAACATATGGTTCTAATGAGTGAAACTCAAACAGGAGACAAGAGCAGTCTCTGGAATAGGAAGCTTCAAGATAAGGAAGGCTTAGATGCCAAGTACCCATTCTATACGATGCAGAAATGGGTTGAGCAGCACTCAGCCCTGGCACAGGTCCGGTCCGGTCTTGTGAGTGGAAAGCAGTGTAGAAATCTCTGATCTAGCACAACAGACCTAAGCTGGTAAGTCTACATGGTGCAGTACTATGTCAGCTCAACAAAGTTGGGCTGTAGCTAGCAACAACCTGATTTGCAGTGAGCCAGCTCAGATCTCTGCATGCTACACCCTCCTCTGTTTCTGGAGCTTAGATGGGCTGAGCAAGCTCAACCCACCTGCTTTTGTCTGGGCAGATGGGCTCTTAGCGCTTCACCAACTGCTGCCCATCTTCAAGCTTTGGCTTTTCAGTTACAGCATACAGTGACCATAGATGGGGATCATGTCTGCAGAGCAGTGTACGTCACTTCTTTGTGAGGTGGTTCGCCATACGGTATGCACATGAGTTAAATAAGGATGTCTGATATGCTCCTACTCAGCAGCTTGATTAACCTTTGATGTTTTCAGTCACTGCAGCTTGGTCTATGTGGAGAGGGCTTGCACAGAAACTTCCTTCCTATGGGTCAAAACTCCAGATGCTTTGTGAAAGCAAAGTGCCTTTTACATTTTTTGGGACACAAGCCGGCACAACTTGAGCAGTTGCAAGTGCCCAGTGAACTGATGCAAATGACACCTTGTCAGAGAAAGGCTGTGAGTGTACACACATAAGCTGTGCTTACAAGCACAGCTGCTTCTTTCAAAAGCAGTCTGTTGGAGGAACTTCTTGGCTCTTATAGGTGCAGGCCCAAGGAAGGACACTACCTCTAGGAAGAACTAAATTTTCTAGACTTTCACACTGTACAGCTTGTTTGATAATAGGCCTACCTGGGACTCCAGCAGCCCGTCTACAAAGGGGCTAGATGATTCTTCACATACAGCCAAACTCCTGACCAGTTTAAGCTTTGAATTAGACTGGAGAAGGGGGTGGAGAGGGGGGGAGAGAAAAAAAGAGTTTAGTTAACACACCTCAGCCAAGATGCATACACTTAAGTTCCTGCTGGTGCATTACAAACTATTCACACAGTCAGTCCTAATCAAACTGCTGAAAAGGAAGACTACCAACCCAACTAAGACAATCAATCTAACGCCACTCTACTCAGCCCTAGTGAGGACACATCTCAAGTACTACACCCAGTTCTGGGCTCCCCAGTACAAAAGAGACATGGAGCTACTGGAGAGAGTCCAGCATAGGGCTATGAAGATGATCAAAGGGCTGGAGCATCTGTCCTATGAAGAAAGGCTGTGAGAGCTGGGCCTGCTTAGCCTAGAGAAGGGAAGATTGAGAGGGGATCTTATCAATGTGTATAATTATCTGAAGGGAGGGTGGCAAAGGGATGGGGCCAAACTCTTTTCAGTAGTGCCATGCAAAAGGACTAGAGGCAATGGGCACAAACTGAACCACAGGAAGTTCTGCCTGAATATGAGGAGGAATTTCTTCACTGTGAGAGTGACAGAGCACTGGAACAGGTTGCCCAGAGAGGTTGTGGAGTCTCCTTCTCTGGAGATACTCAAAACTTGCCCTAGGTGACCCTGCTTGAGCAGGGGCATTGGACTAGGTGATCTCCAGAGGTCCCTTCCAACCTTACCCATTCTGTGATTCTGTAACTAGCAAACAGTTAGTTAGTCCCTGTCTAACATGTTCTAGGTGACCCTGCTGAGCAGGGAGGTTGAACTAGATGATCTCCAGAGGTCCCTTCCAACCTTACTGATTCTATGATTCTATGAAACAGGAACATACACAGGCTTGGATTCCTAGAGAAAAACAGTTATTTTCTTCCTTCAGTCTTTGACTAGGATTTGAACTAATCACATTTTAGGTAAAAAAAGCTTGTCTTAATGCATGGACTTTTTGGCCTCTTCAGTCAGAGCAATTCTAGCCTCTTCCCATCTCACCTGACAAGAGTTAAAGCCACTAACAAGTAATATGTTTGAAACCAACTAGTTTTTCTAAGATGTGAAGTAAGAATTGTTACAGAATCACGGAATCGGTAAGGTTGGAAGGTACCTCTGGAGATCATCTAGTCCAACGCCCCTGCTCAAGCAGGGTCACCTAGAGCACGTTAGACAGAGTTGCATCCAGGCGGGTTTTGAATACCTCTGAAGAAAGAGACTCCACCACCTCTCTGGGCAGTTTGTTCCAGCACTCTGTCACTCACAGTAAAGAAATTCCTCCTCATATTCAGGCAGAATTTCCTGTGGTTCAGTTTGTGCCCATTGCCTCTAGTCCTTTTGCATGGCACTACTGAAAAGAGTTTGGCCCCATCCCTTTGCCACCCTCCCTTCAGATAATTATACACATTGATAAGATCCCCTCTCAATCTTCTCTTCTCCAGGTTACTTTTCTAAATTAAAAGGCTGCCATCTCATTTACACCTCGCCTACCTGAACTGACGACTTTGGTTATTTTGGGTAACATAGTAAAGTTCAGAGAAAATGCTTAAAATAAAATCAGCACTTTCAGGACACTTGGCAAGTTGACTTGGGTGACAAAGAGGAAGAATGTCACCCAGTCACACGAGATCCCAGGCAAGTTCAACAATATGAGAAAGGCCTGAGGGGTTTGGACACAGTCTGCCCTACACATGGATACATGGAAGGGCAAGAATTGAATGATAGCCTGTTTGGGTGGTGCATGCAGTCCTGGCTTTTAACATTGACCAAGACCCTTGAATATTTAGTCTGAATCCCCTGTATGCCAGAAGTGGCACGTCTTTCATACAATATTTTTATCAAAACAAAATAAAAACAAACCACTGTTGCAATTTTAACTGGCCTCCTCTCTCTCATGCCTATGTACAGAACCTGATAGAACCTGTCTTCATTTGGGTTTGAACTTTTGGGAAACTAAAAGAAAAAAAAACAAAAAACAACAATAACAACAACAAAAAAAGAGACCTTCATCTTCCTCATTCCCATCAAGCTGAGCATCGTGGATGGATCTCACAGCTGACCCTGTTTTGAACAGGAGGTTGGACTAGATAAATCCTAGCTGGATTAGATGGACTCCTGAATTATGCTATGATTCTATAATTGCCAGCTCTGAAGAATTCATGGCCACTTTTGATAAACTAGTCCAGTAATTATTATCAAATCCAAATTTTGCAGAGAAAGATTGGGGTTTAATAAAAACCACACAATGGCTGCACTTCCCCCTCCCCAGATTTTGCCTAAAAATCAACGTTCTAGAGCAGTGGTGTCCTGGTGTTACACTAACATGTATATGCCATCATTATGGAAGCAATGTGGTATTCCCCGAAGAAAAGGGGCTAGATTGACACTAGACTGCTACATAAAAAACAGAGTTCTGTATCTGGATAAGAATTCATTCTCTTTTTAGGCTATGTGATTGCTGAATTTTCTCAAGGCAGGGAAGAGATTGAAATCTCTCCAGGTAACAGGCAAGTGCACTGCCCCGTCCCTTCAATGAAATCTGTGAACTTCATTTCTGGAATTTCAGATTCTGGGAAGGATACACCTGTGGCAGATAAGAGTAGCAAACATTTCCTTCATAGGTAAGTGTTTGTGAAGATGAGCACTCCTGCAGGTGGAAGATCGCTGTCCTGAACTGCCATGTGCTGCATGTTGCTTCTGGAGATAGTAGGACTTGAGAGGACCATACTAAGGTTAAGAACATGGCACAGCTCAGAATGGCCGGAAGAAGAAAGAGACAGACGATCTCATACCTTCGCTCTTTTTCTGGCATGTCCATGACTTGAAGTTCGCCTCTGTGGAGAGAGAAAAGAGAAGGCAAGAGGTTTAGTCTGAATCTAGCAGCCTGCACTGTCCTACAGTGCGAGGGGAAATTGTACAACAGTGGTAGGAAGAGGCAAAAGGAAAATGCAATCCTAAGACTGGCACAAGGTTACTAGAAGACGCAGGAGAAGAAGGAGCCATATGAGATAGGAAGGGGGCTCTAAGGCACTAGATCATGTGGGGAACACCATGCTGCTCTGATTAAGAAACAAGGAGACATCCGTTATTACTACCTTCTAAGCATCCTCTCCCTGCTCACCATTACAAAACGACCAAAGTCAGGCTTTCCGAGCAATACTGGTGTCTGCTCAGGCAGTGGTTGAACAAATCTGGCACTAACCACCAACTTTAAATGTAGGAGCACTCAGCAGGCTTTTGAGGGTGGGCATTTCTTCAAGTTTAACACTAAGCTGAAAGAACATGTGACAGGAGACGCAAGCAGCAGGAATCGGTCCAAGCACTCTCCAAACGATGCCTTCATAAGTTTTTTTTTCCCCCTTGCCGAAATGAAACCCCAAAACATAAAATTCTTATTTAGGCACTTTTAACAGCAGGAAAGAAAGGACCAGGCACCATTCCCAAAACCAAGCCCTCACTGACATGCTTCCACCTCATATTTTGTCATTGAATGTTTTTTAGGCCAATGAGTGGAATAAGGGGGAGGTCCGTGGGCTAGAATTTGGTGGCTGAGTACAAGTGCCTCCAGGAGCACACCAGTCTCATTTCCCCCTGACCCAATGAATATTCAACGTATCCCATCCAAAGTGGAACAGATTCAGCCGAAGAGAAAGAGAGCAGCTTGTATGGCATGATCTCCCCTTGGGAGATGGAGACATGAGCTCAAGCCCCTTTCAGAAGGGATGGAAAGCAGATTGTGTTTGCCAGGTGGTAGAAAGGGTCAGAGTCTGCAAGCTGGCAGAAGGGACTACCCACTCATCTGCACACTTACCTGAGATTCCTGACGCACGTTGATCTCCTCCCCTCCATCCTTTTCCGCCTCCTCCTTGCTTGGTGACCTGGACACAAATTTGGTTTTGTTCACAGATTCTTCAACCACCTTTTTTTCTGACTCTTTCATTATTTCTAGAGTCTCCTGGGTCGTGTTGCTACTTGACATCTTCAGAGTTCTACAACGTAGCAACAGGCACCTGCAGGAAGAGGTGACAGAATGGGTAGAAGGGAGTCAGAGGGTGGAGAGAGTTTCCATTTGGAGCACTAATCATTGAACACAGACTGTAACTTCCTTGTAACTCATCTCACGTACAATAACCCCAAGACAAACACTCTAGTGAGAGCCAACCCACTCATCCCCTTGGATGCATCCCCTTGCAGCACCTGGCTCAAGAGGGCCTTGCAAAAGCTCCATGATTCTCACTCACCAGGACTCGGAAGATTCTGAAGGGCTACTGTAAAAAAAAAAAAAAAAAAAAAGAAAAAAACAAAAACACTGAGGTATATATAAGTCCCTGATGTAGCCACCTGCCCTTTTAACTTCTTTGAGGCGTGTGAGAGACATAGGGTAGTGCTAATGCTTACAAACATGCAAAGGCAGGGAATTCCAGTTGCTCAAGTTTATTTCACCTATGGAGGAGGTGTTCTCTGTACCAGGATAAACAGCAAAAGTCTCCTGCCCTTTCTTCCCAAATCCCAGTGCAGTCCTTTAATTTTCAGTGAAAAAACAGCCTGATACCCAAGAGATTACTCTGGTGTTTCTAGGGAAATAAAATAACACCTGATATTTTGTTTCCAAACACATATGGTTTGCTACTTCAGAAAGTGTCAAATTACAGGTTAAGAAGAAAAAGAGTCTCTCTTAACAAAAATGTGTTTTATTGTTTCTTTTTGATTAGCAAAAAAATGACAAAGTCAACCCACAAAGCTCCTGAAACCACCTGAACTAGAGCAGATCCTAGACATGGCAACAACATGCACCTCTGCTGACAGTCCAAAACAGGAGACAGAACACATCACACATCCATTCATCCAAATAAGAGTTAACTCCAAATCTATTGCCAGGAACTGAAACTTCAGCTTTCTCAGCTAACTCAGAGCAGGCCTCTTTGAGCCAGCATGAGGGATAAACCAACTCATGCAGGACTGCAGAGATCCTTGCGCCGAGAAACAAGTTCATAGAGACGATGGCACAGAGCTTCACATTCCTCCTGCTGACAGGCGAAGAGGGTAGGTTAAGGCTAGATAAAAGATAGGCCTATTAAGACAAGGCCTCCAAAAGAGGGAGCCTAAATTTGAGAGAGACTCAGACAGAAGGCTTGGGCACTGGAAAATGCAGTTGATGTTTATCAACTTGTTTTATTAATTGCTTTGAAAGAGTATGGCTGAAAAAGAGTCAGATCTCACAAAGATTTATTGACCCTTAGCTCTGCATGGGAGTGCTAATATGCACCAACTAATTCAACTTCACTCCCCTTTAATTTGTAGGGCTGCTGAACATAAAACATACATTTTAATTTTATTGCAGCTACTGTAACAATTTCCAGTTCCAGTCTGAGAGCGAGAAAGAGAGAGACAGACAAACAGACCGACAAACTCTCATCTGGTTCAGGTATTCTTACGCAGTTTTGAAATAAACTTGCTAACACATCCAGGACAGATGCATCCCTGCTGCAGATAGAGAATGCTGCAGGTTGGAAGCAGATTTGCATGGCAGAGCTGCACCAGAGAAAGCACAGTGCCATGCAGCAAGTGTGCTGCACTGCATCAAGGTGAAGATGGATGGAATGGGACACTTTCTAAGAAAGAGAGGAAGCTATAGTCACCTTAGCCTTCATCATCTACTACAGACTCAGGATGTGCTTTCCCCACCACTACCCCCAGCTCCAAAACTTGCTACTGTTGGTTCAGAGTCACAGCTGGGAGAAGAGACAAAAAAAAAAAAAAAAAAAAAAAGGTTACTTAACCCAAGGCCTTGATGAATCAGTAGCACCTTGAGGGTGTGTAGGTAGAACCCAGGTGACCCCATAAAATTAATGGAAAAAGCGGGCAGTGAAAGCAAGGAAACCTGGCAGGAAAGAAGCCTGCCAGGACAGCTCTGTCTGGCTCACACACAGGAACTGGTATGTAACAAGGCAGATGTCTGTCTGTAGGAGACAGTGACTCCGGATGCTATGGCTGGTTAAGGACAAGGGGATACATCCCACTGCTGTCTGAAAACAAGTTGTATCTCACTGCAGAGAACTGTTAAAAGATCCCAATCACTGTTTGCATGTGTTCATCCTGGAGCAGAAAGGTTACAAGAAACCTACTACTGATTCCACAGCAACTTTCCATAGAGTACAGCAGAATGGGGCAAGATAAGGACACTAGAGGCTGGAGTAAGGGTCTTTCCCATCTGAGGAGGGCAATGGAGAACAGAAATAACTGGGCAAGAGCCCCATGCCCACTGCAGCATTGAGCCAGGATCCTTTAGCCCAGCAACATCACACTGTATCAAGCAGGCTGTCCCCCAGTCTGCTCAGCTGTCAGCCACCCGCAACCTTCTCCAGGCAACCTGGCAGCTCCTTGCAAGCAACAGCTGCCCCCCAAAACTTCTTACAGAAAGGGAGCAGAGAGCAGTCCACCACTGATTTTAGCCTAGCAAGAGGAACCTGCAAACACCTCTGCCCTGTTGCTAACGATTCCCAAGCACAGATGGGACCCCAAATGCCAGATCACTTCTAGTGTGGAGGAGAGGGTTAGACAACCTCTACCGCCTGAGTCTGCTATTCTGGATGCTAATCAGTGTGGATTCTTGCACTGTACAGATCACTTGCTGCTCCCTACCCCTTCCTTGCGTAATCCCATGAGATGGTGTGCAGTATAAGCCGCTCCCTTTGGCAGGTATCTCTTGGAGCATACCTACAGGAAGAGGCTTCCCTCGGGAGTCATCGGGGCACCCACCCTCAGCTGCAAGGGCCTGTTCTTTACCCTCAGTAGGTTGGGAATTCAGCAGATGCCAGTAAGAACTGCAAGCACTGGCCCAGGCTTATAGCAAACAGGTTGTGCAGGGCACAGTGCCCCCATGTGTGGGAATCATGCTCAGCTGTGATGCCTTGGATGGGAACTAGGTCAGAAAAGGCAAAGGGAGCACTTGTCCAACTTATATGCCAACCTCCATAGCAGGAGTCTGGATTACACAGGGAATGAGGTTGGAAAACTCTGCCCTTCTACCCAAGCATTTCTTACTGCAGGGAAACTATTCAGCCTCGTCACATCCACACAAAGGGCCTGGTCAGTGAACAGGCCAGAAGAATTTGTAGTAGATCTGGAGAAGGAAAAAAGGACTCTCCTGTCAGAAGGAGGTACCTAAACAACACACACACAAAATCTGGCTTTGTTCTTATAAGAGGGAATTTCTGTACCAGAATCAGTATGTAGGTTTTGCACAACTCACTCTCTTTGCAATAGCCATGCTATAACAGGTGTTAGTTCCCATGCTAAACACCTAATGTCAAATTCAAGAGAGGTAAGGGGGTCCTAACCCACCACACTGCAACACAACTTCTGTATCATAGCAGGGGGAAAGTCATCAGTTATCCTAATCTCATTCACAAAAGAACACTCAGGGCCACTGAATACGAATTTGGGTACTGCCCCTCCTGATAAAATCTCCCTCCCTGACAGCAGTCCTCCAGGATATTTCCCTTGCACAAAAAAATCGAAGTAGAGATGTGCACTGCTTGTGCTTCTCAACAGAGATGCCTTCTGGAAGAGGTTTCCTTTCTGTATGAGTGAATCAGCTTGCTCCCCCTGGACAGGCGTGGGATGTAGTGAGGGGGAGGTAGAGATGATCTGCTGTGACAGAGAGCAACTTGCTGAGAAAGTGAAAGTTCAGAGGACTCAGTGGGGGCGTATGGGAGGTGCAGGGTGGCACTGAGCTGTGCTTTGCCAGGGAAATGAAAAGCTTACGTACATATAACATCAGGGAAGCCACCAAATCTGGGTCAGAAAAAGAGAACAATGAAGCAATAGAAGGGGTAGCTGCCATTGATTTTTTGATTTGGGTTTGGAGCCTGGCAGAGCAAATAGGACAATTAAGGCAGTGACAGCATGGACCATTTGCACATGTTGGACAAGGGCCAGGTGAAGGGGTGGCCAAGATACATTTACACCCTCCTCCTCATCCCCTGCCCCCCCCCCCCCGAGAACATTTAATTCCACCTCTGCTGCCTTCCTGCTACATGCAATCTGCAACTGCCAAATCATGACAACACATACAGTGGCAGGTTCTGGTTAGGCAGGGAACACAAGACTTCAGTATTTTGTTAGGATGGATCCTGCAGCAAATCTGAGAAAGGCAAGAAGCCTACTGCTCAATATACTGTATTCTTGGACGTTAAGAGTACAGACACTCTACTGTGAGCTACATGAGGGTACAAAGGAGACATAGGGCTATAGCTGCCTGCACGTGCACTCCTGTGTTGCAGCAGGACAGAGGTGTTGGAGGGAGCTTGTTCCATGATGTGAGAGTGAAGCTGCCTGCCATGAAGAAAGGGCACAAGTATAAGCAGACCCTTTTTCCTCAGTTCCTGCTCAAGCCTCGACCTCAGGAGTAACTTTGCATGCTTACAGCCTTTTTGACCAAGCTTCACAATTTGCCTCGGGGCAAGAATCGTGACTCACTTCTTCTCATCTAGGGAATCTCTAGGTTAATAATCAATCCTTATTTTTGCTTTCTGAGACCCCAGTCCGAAAAGCATGCGATAAGGCAGAATATAATCTTACTAGACAGACTTATCCCAAGCCACCAACGCTTTCGCTGTATCAGTGGGATACAGAGTTTCCACAACAGAGAAGGCTGCAGTCCCCTCATAGCCAAGAAGAAACCCCAACACAGCCAAAGGTGGAACAGCTTTATCTAGCCTCAGGGTGGTTATAAGATACAAGGATGACATGTTTAGAACAGATCCTATCACATGCCAAGCAGATTCAAAGTGCTCTGCAGGTTCAGAAATAAACACCCTGAGGCTGGTGACTCTCTGGTAGACAGGACAGTCTGCACCACAAGGCACCAAGGGCAGAAAGTTGATGCTGAACACTGAGAGCTTGGGCAGAAAGAGCTGGCCCAGCTTACGGGAACTTTGCTGCTGCAACCGGCAATTAATGGATTCTGTCCATAAGAGGGAAGGGAAAAAGCAATGGCCCTTGTCCAACAGTCAAGAGTTTCATTTGAACACTCTGTGTAAGGCTTTAGTATTAGCATCGCGTATCACTGAGCAAGTACCTCCTGCAAGGTTAAATGATGATGCTCTCACAAACGACTTGCTCATTGGCTTCCAGGTCAACCAATCTGAATCACAGCTCCATGGCAACAGGCTCTATCACTACGAGCAACCAGACTAGTTTGGGGGTGATTTACCTTCCCCGTCCTCAAGCAGCAGCTTGTGTCTGCTGTAGAAAATGTTTTTTCACAGGAAGAAGTGGGGGCGGCATGATGGAGAGGGTGCTGCAAATTGGAAGCATTAAAGCCTCCTTGGTCCTACTGACTAACATGCTCAAGGTACATAAAGTCAGGCTACACAGTACTCCCTCTCTGCACTGAGGGATCTTCAGAAAGACTTTTGTTTTCTCCTTTTCTCACAGAGCACAGAAACTGGTAAAACTTTTGCTCTATTAAAATTTACCTACTAGATGCATCAAGAGGCTGTAATAAAGGGTTTTGCTAGTAGGACTATTAAGGCCATAGAACTCCCTAAACACCTCCCTTCTAGGCACTATCTGGGCTCCCAGTCTCCTCTGCAAAATGTAAGCTCCTTCCACCAACTGGGCAGTATGCAGCACCCTGTAGAAAGTCAGAAGCTGTATCTTGAAAACAAAGACTCAAAGAGTCTTTCAAACACACCTCCTTTCCCTCCTGTTGGAGAAAACAGCTCCCTATCACAAGTAACAGCTCCGGCTAGAAGAAACACCTTATTCAATAAGAAAGCCCTGAAACCTTCTCTGAATAGTCACAAGCTGCAACTGCCTCAGCCAATGAAGCAATCTCTTCAGAATTTTCTCTATTGCTTTTTTATTTTCAGTTGAAGAAAGAGGTTTAATTTCACAGTACCTTAGAGTTCATATTATATATTAAATAAAGGAGGCCAGATGCATCTGACTGCATAGTGCAGAGGCTCCCAGTGCTTAGTCATTGCTTTAAAACTTAATCTCCACCCCCACATTACATCAAAGAGGTGAAATTATGATGCAGATGGAAGGTTTTGACTTCAGGTAGAAAGGGGGAAAATAACCTTTTCTGAACAAGGAGACAGGAAATACAAACAAGGTGGAAAGTAAGTTAGCTACAGAAAATTGACAAGTTTCCAAGATATCCCAAATAATTCGAAGGTGGGCTGGAAAATATCAGTTAAATTGGCCTCATCTACAGCTGTGGACAGCCCTCATCTCAGGCTCTACTTCACACGTATTGAGAGCACAGCATAGCTGTGATGGCACTGGTTCTCTGGGGCTCACCTGGCAGAGGCCCACAAAAACTAGACCATCTGTAGCCCTCTGTGGCTGAAGAAGGAATTGGAGCTCAGAGAGCAGGTATAATCCTAGAGCTCTTCATCATTTCTAATACCTTTGAAAGGCAGCTCACTAGCGCAGGTGCAGTCAGCTATAATTGGAATAACAGGCAGCAGGGCTGTGTTATGCAAATATCTGAATTATCACCAGGACAGTACTTCTTGGTTACACAGCACGTGGTATGTGGATTTCATTATGTGGAATAATTCAAACAACTGGATAAATTCGGGAAAAAATGTTACTTTTCTTACCACTCCTCAATCAGTGCAAGCACTGAAACCAGGAAAGGTGTAAACTTGCTATTTTTATACTCCAAGAGTGTGACAACCAGTGTCAGAACTGATAAAATCATCTTCCTGTGATACACAGGCATTAAATGTGCCAGAACAATAAAGGTGAGACAGGAAAGAATCAAACAGTATGTTTTATCTGTAGGTTTAAAAACAAAAGAAAAAAAAGAATCAAGTTTTATTAACCTGTCACTTTTATCTAGATGCAGCTCAGAGTTTCTATCCAGAGCACTACTTTCACAGCTGAGTCCAGCCCCTTGGAAGGCAAGGAGCATGATGTACACTGAAGTAACACGGCCTTCCCAACATTGTTTTGAAAGGAAGTCGTATTTCTGGAGGCTCATTCCATATCTGACAACTGGCAACCTCACCAGCAAGCTGCCACCTCCCTAGGGCAGAATCACTTCCCTCAGATTTGTGAATTACCTGCTCTGTCTATGGCTCTTAGTTCATCAGAGTAACACAGACAGTAATATGGTCCCTAGGCAGGCAAGGAAGCAGCGAGAATGCAGCAGGGCCTCCCTACTCCAAAGCTTCTGGGACCACATCACTCCAGGGACAGGTAAACATCTACACTGTGCAGTCTGAGAGTTGCTACTAAACTACACATCTTTCCTAGACACAAGGGAGTTCTCACTGAAAATAAGTATTTCAGCAGAAGATAAAACAAACGAAAAAAAACAGTTAAATGAAAACACATGAGGCAGCACAGCTGTTAGGAAGGTAGCACCCAGCAGAGGTAAATGCCTGCAATAGAGACGATGAGTCCCAGAAAGGAAGAGGGCTTCACCACATGATGTCCATTGTTTCAAAGAGTTAGATAAAAACCACTTTAACTCAAGTCATGGTTGCTTTTCTTCTCATCATCAACACAAGAACAAGGCACTCATACTGGACATGAAGAACAGTACCAGAGCCTAAGACTAAAACTTTACTAGACCTTGTAAGGTGCTTGGCAGACATGGAAGGTAGAAATCCTTTTAGGAGTGGAAGAGGAGCTCATTCTTCCCTGTAAGGGAAGGAGAGGGAAGATGCTGTTGAACTGTGCCTGAAACACGAATATGTTCAGCTATCTACCCATCGCATTAGGGCATTGTGCAAAGGACTCTGCAGTTTTTAATCTGGTGCTTGTTGTGTTGAGATCCAGCCTCCCATGGGAGATAAACTCAAGGGCCTGAGTAGTCATGGCAGAACTCTGCACTTGTCCCAGGATTAAAACAAACAAACAAACAAACAAAAAAACCTATTCATTTCTTCCTCCTCTAGATTCCAAGTGTTCCCACTCAAGACAGGCCTTTGCTTCCTGCCTCAAATTGCCACGTTGTTTCTGTGCAACTTCAATTGCTGGGTGGCTTTCATGCCAGGGGTGGCTGCATTTCAGCAGCAAAGGAGATAACTTCCATTTATAATTTAGAGCTTTAGAGAGAGTCTCAAACTGAGCAGAATAATAATTATTAGAGGGTATTCCAGCATACCCGGCTAGCCCAGCCATAATGCCTGGTAACACCCATGCCACATGAACCAACATGGAGGGAAGAAATGACACTTCAGTTAAGTAACACAGATTCCGTTCATTTGCCAGGAACTCAACCCATGCCATGTCCAAAACAGATCTGATTAGGTCATAAGTTATTCACACTGGTTACTTCTAAAGTCTTCTTTCTCCCCAAAGCACTTCTAAATGCCTTCCTTTTTCTTTCCAGAGCTGTTGGAAGGCAGGAAGGGTAGTGAACACTTTGAGAAAAAGCAAAGACATCACTGTACTCTCTCTGTATAAAGCTCTTGCCTCCTCTATGTGAGAAAGACCTCTGCTCTTCTCCCATGCAAAGCCATTTACACATCATGCAAGGGTTCCCCCACACACCCCAAGGTCCACCCAGACCTCTAGTTCCTTTGGGCAGTCTCACTTGATCATTTCAATGCACACAACTGCATCACTTACTTCCCTAAAGCAGAGCCAAGAGTTAGCAGGTTCATGTCATCCTACACTGCAGGATTCAGAGAAGAGAGGCTATGGCAGCAACAGTCAAAGTCTATTTGTAGCATAGCCAGTTTTGTTTCTGCAATACGTTCAGTAGGAAATTAAAGAGGGGAATAGGACCTTCACCTCCAGTGTAGATTTGTAAAGTACAAATTCAGATAAGTGACTTAGTGATAACATCAGCTTTCTTTTCACCAGTGTCAAATGTTACTGTGTGCTTAACTTCATAAAGTGTTATCTTAGTCCAAGGCCTTGGTAAAGCACAGTTTCTCTGCCAAAATATTTCAGATCACCCAAGTTCTTCCATGGTCAAGACTAACCATGAAAACTTCCTTTAAGAAAATGTCAATAACAAATAATCCAGATTGCGCACTGAACAGTAGGACAAGCTTTACAGGATGTAAAGGAGAAACGTTTCTATTTCTTCTCAAGCTACTGCCATTCTCAGATTCCCCAGTTTGCACCTGCCTGGCTCCACCCAGCTATGCAATTCCAAAGCAGCTCTCATCTACTGCACAGTGCAGTCAACTGCAGCAAGTGGACAAGGGAAGGTTCTTTCTAAACATGAAAATTTCTGACTGAGAGTAGTAACAGGAGGAAGAGTTGCCACATGCCTGACAGGTAACTTCAGCGAAGAGTTGACTGATGTGTTCACAGCATCCAGCTTGCATATTCAGTTCCTTTCTTTTTACTCCCAAAGCAGCCTATATGCTACACAAGATCAGAGCTCCCATCTCATTTCTGCTGTGAATTTGACGACACTGGAAGAAGGGAATCATTGGACTGAGGCATGCTTGAGATCTCCTGGGGACAAGAATTCAGTTCAGCACCAAAGCCAGAGGCTGTGAAGATACCCAGATCCCTCTGAGAGCCTCCCTCCACCCTGACTACATTTGCTGCTCAAATTTTGATGCATGTTTTCTTTTTAAGCATCAAAAGAAAAAATGGTGTGTGTGGAAAGGTATGTAATAAAGGCACATAATAAACTGTTTGAAATTCATTTAAAATAATGGATCTGTTAGTGAATGTTATGGCACCCTGAATTGAAATAGCTTTTATGGTCAAACAACCAGACAAGAAAGGGAGAATGGAGTTCTACCTGCAGACATGGCAGTGGTACTTGGTCCAGTCTCATCACTGGGACCTCTTGATACTAGCTGTGCTGTACTTCACAGCACAGTTGACTTTCATTTCAAGCCCTCCAGTGCCCTAGCTGGAAAGAAGACTCAGTCACCAACCCAGTACACATTCTTTGCAGCACTAAACAGCACTTCTGGGCACAAAAATCTCAAAGCATTTTGAACTAGATGAGTAAGTTTTGCTTATTCCTGTTTTCCGGGAGATGTAGAGAATTTCTGCTACAGTTATTAGGTACCCACTGCTCCACATCACTTCCAAAAGGCTAATAGCCTGGACAGGCAGGACAACATGAGGAGAATGGAACCTATCACACAAACAGCATAAACAACAGGAGGGTTTGCAAAGAGAAGCATTTAAATGATATTAGAGAATGAGTTTAAACAGTCTCAGTATCAGACTTAAGCAGTTCTCTTAGCCTGAAGTTCACAGCAGTGGCAGCCATCTTCAGTTTTTCTGCTTTCCCTCTGTTAGTCTAGGGGAATAGTATTTATTTGATGATAAAAGTGATGTTCTTTTCCTTTCGAGTTTATTTTGGGGGCTGCAATCAAGGCAAAGGATGAGGGATTCTCACTTGTTTTCAAAATCTAGGAGAGGAAAAAAAAAGCCAATAGTTAAAAAGTGAAAGGATCAGAGCAGCCATCCATATAAACAGTTCTTGAGAAAAAAGAGCCTAAGTTCAGTCCAAATGTAGTGTTATAAGTATTTGTGAACAGGTCCTCTGAGAGTTCTTAGGCAGGATGGTGAGAGAAAGAAGACATCAGTTTGAGAAAAGCATCTTCCCTGTCAGAGCGGTTCCCTTCTCCACACCAATTTTCCTTTCTCCATCACAAGCTATTACTGTATTCATCTAAAGACCAGGGAACTGCTTCAGTGATGTCAGAGCTGTTTCCCAGCAACAATTAATGAGGGTTGTCCACCACAGGGGTTTCCTGAAAAGCTAGTAAGAAATTATCCACCTACTTTCTACAGTGTCAAGATGCAGAAAGACAGCATTGAACCAGAATTTCTGTTAACCCTTCCTAGGTAGAGAAGCAAAATCCTGGCAAGAGTTGCCACTGCTACAAGCCCTAATTCTTTCAGATAATCCTAAGCAGAAGACCCACAGATACAGGGATGGCAACTAGGCTAAAGAAAGAAGCACAAGATGAGAAATAGCTCCAAACCTATTGCTAGTACACTTGTGTGCCAAGCCTGTGCCAATCAGAAGCACAAGTACAAACAAGATTAAGAAAAGCTGGCAGAGAAAGCAAGGTGTTCACCAGCCCAGCTTGCCACTTCTGAACTGACCTGGGCTGGCAAAGTACAGATCTCCAAACTTCACTACATCAGACCCAAAGCATGGCAGCTTCTGGCACACTTCCTTGGGGAGAAGGGAAAAAAGGAGGGTTGCTACCTATAGTATTTCCCTTCCCATTTTTAAGGCTCAGCCTGCTAGTAGAGGATAGTTCTTAATCACTTGACTCACTACGTACCCAACAGGCATAGAGTAAATACAAACACTGTGGCTGTTTTCCAAGCAACATCCAGAAACTGATTTGATCACTGAATGAAAGAATGAAATAGGGAATGAGGATTAAAAAAAAAAAATGTACATTTGGGCTGCCAGCTGCAGAAGTTGGATATGACAATGAAGGTGCAGCCTGAAGAGTAGGTGAAACATACCTCTTCCCACTTTCTGAAATGGCTTAAGCTTTCTGCAAGATGAACTCAGCCTTCACCTGCTGAAATGTTCACCATTCATTGCAGCAGATGCTATTACTGTTTGCAGTTCCTTAAGTGACAGGTGATGCTTCCAATTCTAAACAAGCCCTTTGAAGAGATGGAGGGAAAGGAAACACACTTAGATGAAGATCCTGTAACTGACTAGTGCATCAAGCCCAGGAAAACAGTTCCTAGCACTAAATCTCAAATCATCATTTCCTTGTGTTTTGGGCAAGGCCAGAAGATAAGCATGTTTGTAAGGACATAAATGGGATATGAAGTCCTGATTCCACTAGAACAAAACCTAGTTCAGTGAGAGGTTTAAAATAATGAGAGGGTTAAAACATACATGCACACAGATATACATAGTCCTACAGAACACCAAATTGCGTAAACTAATCCGAACATTTCATATGGCATGTAGCCAATTAGCTAGTCAACATTTGCCAGCAACTAGCCAACTTGAAACAAGCGAATCTTTTAAATTATAACCTTTCAGAGCAGTAGAGGGTACTTTCTCTTTGCAAAATGAACAGAAACTACCCAGAAGCAAGTTGCATAAACACCAAGCTAAGACACAAGAAGATCCCATGAGCCTGGCATTGGGAACTCCTTAATGACATGGAGGAGTACGGCAAGCTTATCAGGGATTCCCCGGTTTGGTGCATTCCCAGCAACACAAAAAGAGGAAGGAGAAAGCTCAGCTTAAGCTCTCAAGCCCTGAATGGGATCAGAGAGATGTGCATTCATTCTAGTAAAGAGTCTTTTTTAAATTAACCCCATTAAGAAGCAGAAATCCTGTCACTTACTTACCAGAGATGAATGATGTCAGGTCCCCATCCCTGAAACACTCGCTCGCATTTATACCTATACTGTATTTGCATGGTAGCAGTGTGGAGAGAGGAAAAGAAAAGTCTCTGGTCAATCTTTCTCAAGCCCAAAATAACCGGAGACTTAATGCTAAGAATAAACTCACCCTGGTGGTTCTGCACGCTCAGGAGATCATCTGTTTCCTGATTTCAATGGAGATTTCATTGCCACAACCAGTTCAAGGGGAATTTTGCCAAGGGAATTTTGCTTCTTAGAAGGCTTCCCCCCCAGCCTCCCTGGTCCCACCCCTGAATGAAACGCTAGCTATCTTTGCTGCTGCTACGGCAAGCTAATTGCTCTGACAAGCAACTCTGAAGCAAAGCACAGCCCAGCTGTTCAGAGGGATGTCATACAGAGCTCTGCCAATAGCCACATGCACACCCCCTTCTTGCTCTCATTCAAATACTTCAGTGGAACTGCCTCCGCAAAGCCCTGAGAAGGTTTTAAAGACACAGCATCCTTCCATTGCCAGGCACTGAAGCAACATGAATGCCAGTGCAGGAGGAAAGAAGAGGTATCCCAGTAAACAAACATCTTCCAAAAGAATTCAACACATGCACTGCACTTTGTAGAACGCCCTACAAATGCAAAGTTACAGGCAGCCTTATTGCACTGCTACTGTTGTCATAACTGTATCCAAGTGGTCAGTGCTTTTAGCAGTTCCATTTCAACTCAGTTGGTTTTTCTTGCTTATTAATGATTAAATGCCGACAAACATGGGAAACACAGGAAACAAGAAATGCAAATGGCCCTAAAGAAGTTTGGAACTACTCACTTGCTTATACTGTCCCTACAAAAGGGTTTCCTGTCCTGGACCTGGAAGCTCCACAGAGAGACAAGCTGCAGTCAAGTCCCCTCTCCACATACCAAAGCTCAAATGCATGAGGCAGCCCTGCTATGTGACCTGCACAGGCAAAGCCAGTAATGGACCTCCAAGCAATACCTGACTCTGGCCAGGCTCAGAACTCACCTTTTATTAGGCTCCCAAGATCTTTTGACTAAAGCTGGCCTAAAAGCCACTCTAAAAGCTGGCCAAAAGCAGGTTTCAAGCACCCTAAACCTTCTTTTGCCCACTGGGCACAAACCTGTCTTAGGCAAGGTGCAGCCCAGAGTCCAAGGGAGTGCCCTCTGCAGAGCTGGTGCTGCCTGCACAGATGATCAGCTCCACCAGCAGCTGCTCTCGAGGAACCTCCTCACTCTGGCTGAGTTTTGGCACTGCTGGAGCTGGCAGCAGAGCGAAGAGCAGCAAGGCTCACAGGACAGTGGTATAAAGACAAAAGTGTTGAGAAAGGAGATAAAGATGAGAGGATTGAATCAGCCCTGGGGTCAAGGAGGTGGAGAGGCTTAAGTGCGGCAGTTATAAAACTGTTTCCCAACCATTTTGTCTGACAAAATCCAAAACAAAACAGAACCAAATCATGAAGAAGTATAGGGCCATGCTGATAAAGCCTCCTCAGAGCTTGCCTCTACTACTTTCGCTAATTTAATTCAGTTTCTTTAATGATCCCTTTCCACAGCCAAAGAAGCAGTCCAATAAAGTTTTCTACAGAACAACGAGATGGGACTCTAAAAACCTGATTATCTCAGCTTCATGACAAATCAAAGTTCAAGTTTGTAAAGCAGCCCTGCTCTGCAAAGCACTTAAGCACATGCATGAGTTTATGTCTTAACCCATTTCAAAGTCACCTGAATCAAGCCTGTCATGCCCATGCGAACAGCAGGTAAGTGTTCCTGGCTAGCTGTCCTCTGCTTCCTGCTGTAACTGCTGCGATGCTGGCTACAGTAAACAGCTCCCTGCTTCTCTCCACAGCAATACTGACATTTGAAGAGGGGAATCTCATGGCTAGAGAAAAGGTGAGAGAGGAATGACAGAGGATCAAGCCAGAAGGCAATAAAACAAAAGTCACTAGGCATTGCAGTAGCCCCATTTTCAAGAGAGTGGTCACAATTAATAAATGCTATACAGGCTGTATGCAAAAACTTATCAATATCACGTGAGAATCCTGCATCAGATGATGTAAAGCAGACCCAGATTCAAAAGATTCAAGTTCCCTTCATGCCTATTTCTGGCCATTTCAAGCTCCCCCCACTCTCCCTCAGTTCATAAATAACTTTTAAAATGATGGTACCTGCCTAAGGGAACTGAACCCACTCTCTGAAAAAACAGTCACCGCAGCCCAAGTCATGCAAGTTTGCAGGATCAGGGCCTTCAGCAGAGCTGAGGGGCTCCACATGGACCGTAAGTTTCTCAGCATACTGCATAGCCAGCATTGTTGCAAAGGCAGTCAGTTGCTGCTGCTCAGCTACATACACTGTTCAGCAGGAAGCCAGCGTGGACATACGTGTCTCCTTGGCAGAAAGCATGTGCTCAGAGTGACTCCCTGTGGCAGCTGAACCCACCAGAGTTGCAAGACTCCAACAGAGATTAGTTTAACAACTCAACATCAGAGTTTTTTTCTCCTGTATATCTATTTTGGGTTTGTTTAGTCATGTCACATAGCACCCAGACAGTCCCTTTGAAGGGAGGTTCAGTTTCGGCGTTCATAGCCCTGAAGAAGCTCCATCAGTTACTTTTCAAATGAAGAAGCAACAGAAAGGGACAGAAGAGTTCAGCTCACTGGTGCTCCAGCACACTCCCAGGCCAGGGATCTTTGCTCTACATAGACAAAATGTTAAAGTCTCCGGTCACCAAAGTCAGGGAAACCCACAATGCTTTATTCTGCTAAGGAGCACCTCTGGTCTGTTGGATTTTGACTCAGGAGCATTAAGGACAATTGCTGATGTCCTTTGCTCTGGAGCTCTGCAATAGCAAGATTAGTACTATAAAAGGAGAGGGAATTTTGGATGTTCTTCTTTCCTTCTATCAGGTCTTCCTGCTTTCAAAGAACCCCAGCTGGCAGAGCATATTAAGCAAGCAAAGATATATAGACAGTTTGGGGCCTTCTGCTTAAAACTCCGCTGTCAGTTTTTAACACTATCATTAAAGTAGAATGAAAAGAAGTTCCATAACGTAAGCCTGGGCTGCAAACCTGCATTTAGACCCCTGTCAGGCAGCTCAGCAAGGACAGATTTCAGAGCAAAAAAAGCCTTGCAGCTCTAGGACACAAGCACACAAGCACCTACCCCAGACAGGACAGATGCAGCCTCCTGGGAACTTGTTTGTCAGGCTCTTTCAGGAAAAAAAAAACAAAAACAAACAAAAAACCACAGCCCATTATCAGTGTGAGCCGGCAGCATTTCATCTTCATGAATTGTATGTCTGAGGGAGGATTTCCTAAACTGTATTCTTCTCATATAAGGAGACAGTAAATCCTGGGTAGAAGGAGGAGGAGAAGGAAGAATGAGTCAGCCCCACTGGCAGCCTTGGCTGCCGCAGTAGGCTGGAAAAAGCTCTACAGACAACTTGCAGATCTCCTGCTTTTCATACCTGAGAGCCATTTGCTTAGGTACTGTGTATGTGCATTAAAACTAGGTCGGGGGGTGGGGTGAGGGGGGATGGGACATGAACCAGAAAAGATGGAGTAGCATTAGGTATTATCTGTGTTCTCAGCTGGCAGGGAAGCTGCTTATGTCTAACAGTAATACTGCAGAGCAAATATCAGTAACATTAAAGTGCAAAAAGCAAGAGGAAACATGTTCACTCCTTCCCTAGCAGATGTATACCAAACGAGCTTAGGCTGTAATTTGCCCAGTCCAGCTTCTGTTGAGAGAAGACAGTCAATTAGGTAGTGGGTATAATCCCACTAGATGGGAAACAAAATTCAGGCCTGTGATACTGGACTGGTGGGATGGCATTGATGTAAAAAACTATCACCAGCCTGGGGCAGTGCTCCCCATGTACTGGACATGTACCAGACAGCTTTCATCAGAAACCTGCAGCAGCAGGAAAGGGAGAATAACACGACTGATGGATTTAAATGCATTCATTTATCTACCCAGATCAAAAAACTCCCCCTCCCCTTAAAAAAGGGAGCAAAAGAGTCCAGAACAAATGATCCTGGGACAGACTCCCTATTGCAGGCCATGTCAGATGCTAGTTCTCTCACCTCTACCAGTCTCAGGCACTGCAGCACTGCATGAGACGGGGGGAGACGGACGAGAGAGAGAGGGGGGGAGACGGACGAGAGAGAGGGGGGGGGAGACGGACGAGAGAGAGGGGGGGGGAGACGGACGAGAGAGAGGGGGGGGGAGACGGACGAGAGAGAGGGGGGGGGAGACGGACGAGAGAGAGGGGGGGGGAGACGGACGAGAGAGAGGGGGGGGGAGACGGACGAGAGGGGGGGGGGGAGACGGACGAGAGGGGGGGGGGGGAGACGGACGAGAGAGAGCAGATCCTTAAGGAGTTGGAGGACTACATCACAGACTGGGTTGAAACCAGCCCTGCTCATTGCAACCAGCAGCACAGCTGGAAACACTCCCTCCAGACAGCATACAATTCCAAGGACATTATGGCCATACAGACTACAGGAGGGTTTTGGACAGCTCAGTGCCTAACATGACTTGACTCCCAGGTGCTGGCAGGCACCTGACAGGCATCTGAGCAAAAGGCTCAAGTCAGAGGGACCATTCTTACGCAGATACAATAACCATCACACACAGTAAGTTGAAGACCTTCTCTAAGGTCCCCAGGCCACAAGACCCCCCTCTCTCTCTCTTTTCTTTTTTTTTTTTCTTGGTGTTTGGAGCCAGGAAGTGGAAAGGATGAGAACAGCAGCCCATTACTGCTGGCAGATACCTACTCTAATATGTCCCCTGAAAAACATTCCACAAACATCCAGAGCTAGGCCCGGGAAAAGCTAGACGTAGGAGGCCAGTAGAATCACCATGACCAGGAGCGAGGGATGGTCTGGGCTCATTCATATGCCACATGAGAAAAAATGAATGGGGCAGAAAGAGAACACCCAGAATTCCTCAGTAAAACCAACTCCCTGATCCCTCCACATACAAGCCCTGCAACCAGTGTGCTTTGCTGATGAGAAGCTATGATGAGGGAGTGAGGGGGAGTACAAACAAAAAGTAGAAGAGCCCAATAGAGACTCAACCTCCAAAGCCACTACAAATGAGAGGGTTTTTTAATGGGGTGACACCTCTGAAGGGAACAGGCTAGACATCAGCAACTCCAACTGGCTGAACAGTCTCTGTCTCTGCTACCATAAAAAGGCAAGTTTCATTTATGCCCAAAGAAGCAAAACACAGGAGTCAAGAGAGTCAAGGTCTGGCTGCCCTGTCCCTAGCTCACCCTGGTGCTGGGAATCACTGTGTCACTCAAGATGCTGCAGGAACACACTGACACACACAAATTAAAGGCACATGCTACTCCTATTGGCCCAGATCTTAAAAAAAACACACGCAACTAGCACTTAGGAGATTACCAGAAAAGCACGCTACCCCACAGCTGGGTTTCAGTGAACTACAGCACCTTGTTTAAGGTGAATCACAGCTGCATTTTCACAGCACACTGCAAACTGTCTGTTGCTCAAAGCCATGCTGCTAATGGCAAATGGCATCCACTGCACTTAAGTATTTAAAAATCACATGCTGCCAAGTCCCTTGCTCAGCTCTCAATGTGACAGCTGGATTCCCTATCCCTGCACCCCTCCTCCCAGGGATACAGAGGCATAGCCAATCTCATGTCACTATTGAGCCAGCACACAGAGTACACGCTTGCTTCACGTCAGCAAGGAATTACCAAAATGGACACAGAACATGGTGCTGAGTTTTCTGGTTCTGAACATTTCTGGACTGAACTCAAGAGTCAGAGAGGGGGATCCAGTCTGAACCAAGGAGCTCTGGGCTTGGCACACTCCAAAACTCAAGCTTCTGGTCAGCCAAACACCAGTGCTCCTCCCCATAGCCCTTCACCAGTATACCGCTATCATAGAATCAGTAAGGTTGGAAGGGACCTCTGGAGATCATCTAGTCCAACGGGGTCAACCTACAGCAGGTTAGACAGGGTTGCATCCAAGCAGGTTTTGAATATCTCCAGAGAAGGAGACTCCACCACCTCGCTGGGCAACCTGTTCCAGTGCTCTGTCACTCACAGTGAAGAAATTCCCCCTCACATTCAGATGGAATTTCCTGTGGTTCAATTTTTGCTCATGGCCTCTTGTCCTGTCACATGGGACAACTGAAAATATTTTGGCCCCTTCCCCCTTACACCCTCCCTGCAGGTATTTGTACACATTGATAAGATCCCTCCTCAGTCTTCTCTCCCCCAGGCTAAAGAGGTCCAGCTGTCACAGCCATTCCTCATAGCGCAGATGCTCCAGCCCTCTGATCATCCTTGTAGCCCCACGCTGGACTCTCTTCAGTAGCTCCATGTCTCTCTTGTCCTGGGAAGCCCAAGACTGGACACAGTACTTGAGATGAGGCCTCACCAGGGCTGAGGAGAGGGGCAGGATCACCTCCCTTGACCTGCTGGCAACAGTCTTCCCAATGCACCCCAGGATACCATTGGTTTTCTTGCCCACCAGGGCACATTGCTGGCTCATGGTCAACTTGTCATCTGCTACTGCTTCTGAATTTTATTCCTAACTCCAAACCTTGAAGATGCCCAAGAGCACTTCAACGCCTGCATAGAGGTGGGTTTCCTTAAGTGCACTGTGCAGTAGCATCACTCTCTGTTCATCCACTGTTGCCTAGAGCCTGCCTCTCCCTTCACTGCACAGCAGTGGGACTTGTCCTGTCCTTTCCCTACAGCCTTGAGAAGACCTCTCCCTCTGTCCGGTACACAACTGGAAACAAAACAGTTATTATAGAGGTGGGGTGGGAGAAGAGTGGGGAGAGGCTAAACACATCTGCAAGACAGTCACACAGGCAAGACCATGTTTCTTGCATGCTCGTCACAGCACTGCAAGCATCCAGCCTCTCCTGCAAGGGAGGCAAGGAGGAATGGCAGCAGCTACTGCCTCTTCTCTCCCTCTGAAGCAGAGAAGTGACAGTGCACCTCTTTCCTCCAGCAAGATCTTTCCCTCCTCATGCTTGACTGAGAGGACAGCAACCACCTCAACTCCACTGCCACAAAGTTCAGAGGCAGCAGGGATACAGAGTAGCCAAATCCATCATCAAACAAAAAATAAAGGAAAAAGGAGAGATGGGAGAATAGGAGGGAAAAGAGAGGTATAGGAGGAAAATAACAAGTGCTGAGAGACATTCAAGCAAAGAAAGGGGACAGGACAAATTATATTCAGTGAGTAGCTGGAAAATCCTCCAGACCTAACCTCCTGCCCACTATCTCCTTTTAAAGGCTATGTTGCCATCTTCTCTGAGGAGTTGGAGGGGGAAGGGGGAAAGGGGTGTGAAAGGTTTCAGATTTAACAAAATTACCATTTTCTCCTCTTCTCCAAGAGAAGTAAAAATTAAAACCCTGCCACCAATAAGCTTTGAGCCAAGCTCAGCCACGCCCACACCATCTCTGATGCTGTCTTCTCCACGTGCTCATGCACATACACATGCATAGAGATGTCATCTTCCTAGGCAGAAGCCACTCCAGGCAGTAAAAAAGAATGAAAAGGGGGCCTTCCATTCAAACCCAGCTCAGTTAAAACCTAAAGATATAGTATCATGGAAACCACCACCACCTCCCCTCCTTCCCCAGCAAGTAAAGTATTAAACAAATACAGATCTGTACAGTCTCGCATTAGCACAGGCTGGGACCAAGCCCTTGGCATTCTCTACAGCCCCTCCAAGCTGAGGCCTGGGAGATTTGACATGAACCAAATCTGTCAATGGCTCAAGACAGACACGTGGGCAATAATGAGCAGTGGAAGAAACATAGTGCTCCATTCAGCTCTGAACACTGATAAATAATTCAGGAAGAGAAATGCCGCAATACAGAGCACAGCCCAGTTTAAAAATAGAACACATGCCGATGCCAGAAGAACGGAGAGGAAGGAGAGAAGAGAGATGGCATTAACAAAAGGATGCATGGCAACAAGCCAGGCAGCCAGTGGATGCTGCAGCCGCCGTGCTCAACACATTGGCCCCAGCAAATGTTTATTTGCCTACCCTATAAATCAAGAATCTAAAACAGTTATTATTAAAATGCTGACAGCAAATAGAGCTGTGTCCCCTTCTCATTCAGAGCCCTGCAGCAATGCACACACACAAATAAAGAGGAGGCCCCCATGACGGAGGGTCTGCAGCAAGCATGCAGTGCAGTGGGGAACAGGCACAGCAAACATGCACTTGCCCACCTTCATTGCATATGCGGCGGCGACTGCAGCAGCATGGGCACTGGCACAAATCTGTATAGCCCTTCCTGGCTTACGTGCCTCACTGGCCATCCCAGGTGCAGAGCATCTGCAAAGCTTCTCCATCAAGTTGGCCTTCAGTAGTTTTTCTAGTAACAATGTTTTCTATGTGGTGCAGATAAAATAAGCACTATTTTAAATGGGAATGGTAGAATTTTGTCTACTCAACTATTCTCCTCTAAATCCAAATACCATAAATTCAGACACTTCCACTCATCATTTGTAGCACAAATGTTGTTGGACAGGTGTCCCATATTTATGATCTATTATCCTTTGTAATGAACTATATACAAACACCCCCCCACACACACTGCTCAATAGCAAGCACAGAGAGCTCAGAGCTATTAACTTCTCTCTGGAGCCCATTGTTCTTTTCACATTAACAATCACATGTTAAAGACTTCCTTGACAACTTACAAAACACCTAATTGTCCTAACAAATCTGCAATATAGGTGCCACCTGTATTTTCATGGGTGGGAACTGGGACACAGCAGAAGTGATGCAAGAAATATTAGAAAGGTCATTATCAGATCAAAGTTTGTAATTTTAGTTGCAAAGCATTAAGTTTTTTCACATTTACCATTTAGCTATGAAGGAACCTGGGTCATAGATATAGTCCCTTTACTCTACTTTGCCATAGAGCTGCTTTAAAGAAAAAAAAATGGTCTCTCCAGGTTTTGCAAGAAAATACTTGGGGCGGGGGGGAATGCAGCCATCTGTCTCAGCTTAAAAAAAAAAAAAAAGAGAGAGAGAGAAAAAAGAAAAAAGTCTCATCCTGCTTCCTCTTGAGGAAGGTTATCAGTTTTCCAAATATTTGTAAGACAAGAAACTGACAATTATAAGAAAAAACAATACATTTTTGATACATAAAAAGAGTACTATCACGAACAGCTAAATTCAAAAACTTATAAATCTACAGACAAAAGAAGCTGTCCACAAACTCTTCCCCCCCGAATATATATATATATATATATATATATATATATATATATAAATTACTGAAGAGGTGAGAAAAGAAAAAGAGAGAAAAAAAGAGTTAAAATGTCACGGAAAGGAAGTTCAAAACACAGACATTTGGATGCCCGTGTGTAAGAAACCCAGATCTTAAACAAGCAGTTCCTTTTTTTAAGCAAAGATCTTCCAAGATGCATTTTGCCATAGATTTGAGTTGAAGTGAGCAAAATTGTGTTACTCAGTCTTAATCATTGAAGCACTGCAAGGCGACATCTGTCCCCTTCTCTGAAACGTGATATTAACGCAAAGCTTAGCTAGAACTGAGTATGTTGACATTCTGCTTTTTAATGTGGTCCTATCTGTCACCTTACTCAACTATTAGTTTTAATTACATGATCATATTTTTAACCTAAAATGTGAACTACTATTCAGAACATACTGAAAAGAGCTTTTAAAGAGAGTCAGGAAAAAAACCACAAGCTATGTTATAGTTCAGAAGTCCATGCTTCAATACAGCATTCTGAAGAGCACTCCCACTCTTAGTTGTAAGTGACAATGAGTAAATTTTCCTAATAGCTTCTCTGTTAGGAAGCGACTGTCTGAGGAGACAGAAAAGGGGACGGAGCCCTGGGCACCCTGCCGCTCCACCCTAGGCCATCAGGAAGGGAGCATGGCTGCACAACATGCACTTGCATTCATCTAGCAAAACCGTAACTGCCACGCTAGGTCTAATTTCAGGATTTTTGCTGCTTTGCCTCAGCCAAACTTGTGCTTTTCATGATACTATTTACATCTTCTATAAGCAAGGGTCACACGTTGGCTGGTGTTATTGGACACTGTTGTGCAAATAAAACTTGCAAGCCTGGCAAAGAGTGGCTGTGAATTATCCATATAGTAGGCAATATTGTCTTACAGTTGGTTGCTATTTCTGGAAAGCATGTAATGTTAGTTTACAGTATGAAGGGAAGATACAATGGAAGTACTCCAACCACTGTTCTGAGAGCTGAAATTTTTATATATACTGTCTGAACTGCATTTATGAAAGAAATAAACCTCGCAACAGCCTCAGAATTTCAAATTTCAAAGTTTTGTACATTATAACATTGAAAAGCTCACAACAGCACCTGAAGTTCATCCTTCATACAATGGATTATCATGTATTTAAAAGCCCTTTGGGTTTCAGCTCCTCAGGAGAGTACTGCTTGCTGAAGAAATAGATTTGAATTTGGTCACAGCAAGTATCAACTTCTCTTCTCCACCCTCCAAAATGGTGAATTTTCCTGGATTACTTTTAGCCACTTATATTGCTCAAGGTTTTATCACTGCAATACCTAATCACACAACTCCCGAACAACTTGTTACATTTCCTCTTAAGATCACTGGCATTTTTGGAGTGTATTGGATACAAGCCTAGAACAACCACAAACAGTAACCTTAAATTGACAGAGATGCCCTAAAGCAGAAGGCACTGCAGTGCTATGGGTTCACATTCCGGTAAGTTTTTACAGACACAGCATGTGCCTGGAGTTAATGATGGCTCCCCTAGACAGGAAAATTATTTGAGAATAAGGTAGCCTGCGAATCGAAAGCAAAAAAAAAAAAAAAAAAAAAAAAAAAAAAAAAAAGAAAGAAAAAAGAAAGAAAAAAAAAATCTTTTCCCATCATGTAACTGACCCTCCTTCCTAGCAAACACTACCTTAAAACTGCAAATTTCTGGTAACAGTTGGGCTGAAAAGGTGCTGATAGTGCTCTTCTACCAGAGCTTTTCCTTTGAAGCTGCACTTTTCATATTAACTACATATGCCCCATTGCACTGACACCAGTAAAAGCCAACCTGCAGTGAGAGACCGAACCAGTTCGCACTGACACCAGTAAAAGCCAGCCTGCAGTGAGACTGAACCAGTTCGCACTGACACCAGTAAAAGCCAACCTGCAGAGAGAGACTGAAGATCCCAGATGCATGTTGGACCAGCAGCCCTTACCTGGCAGACAGCACAGATGTCCTAAAGGACAAAATGGTCACACAGGGACTAAGGATCAACACAAATGTGAAATGATGGTGAAAAACACCCTGAGCTTCTTCCACTAAGCACAACAGAGCATTCACAACAGGCAGACTACCATTGAAAGGAATCACTCACTGAGATCCTCTTTCAACCTAGGTCCCTCAGCCTAAAAATCCAGATCTCTGTCAGCCATCAGCCTTTGCAGAGCACAGCTACCAGGAAACAGAAAACATTTCTGGAGATGCCTCATGATATGCTAAGCAAGTTTGCTGCACCCACCAAAGGATCACACACATACAAAAAATCTCCTGTGAAGGCCTATCCAGCTTTGTGCAATCAGCCTGAAGCCCACCCAGTGAAGTGAAAAAAATTTTCCCCTCTCCTGCAGCTGAGCACATTTCATGCCAACAGTTTCAGAGCAGAACCATCTTGAACAATATTGCCCAAGGATAAGAAAGTTCCTCTGGGCATCACCAAAGCCCCTTCCTTACCCAGAAAGCCGGTAAGGCAACCCATTTGAAAAATGCATTGAAAAGAGACAATTCACCACTTAACTACAACACCAACTAGGTAATTCTCCTTTGTGTCCACAGCGAAAGTGGGGCTCTCCTACATATAATTAAGTGGTATTTTAAATTAAAGGTCCTTTTTTTTGGTGAAAGGAAAATAAAAGCAAGCACAATAGTAACTCCTGCAAGGGAGTTCAGAAGAAGCCTTATGCTGCCTGCCTTCTGTACACAAGCAGCAAGTTATGTATTAACAACAGTGGTGGGCATTACACAGACAGCCACAAGTCAATAGCCCTGTCCTCAAAAGCAGATGAAACTGAAGCCGTGAAAAACACACTAAACCAATAACAAAACCTGATAACAGCTTTTTGTTCTTCAGAGTAGGCATGTACCTCATGAACTTTGACAGGAAAGGTAAGAATGTGCCTCTCAGTTCCAGCAGACCAATCTTTAAGGACCTCCAGATTCAGACTCCCTCTCCACAACCAGGAGGATGTTGAGATGTTTGTTTTTGAAGTGTGCAAAATAAGAAGATTTTGCAACACCTTCCAGTCAGAAGCCTTATGGCTTAGCCAAGTTTTATTTGATCAGCTTGGTACATGCCGTTATTAGGATGCTTTCCTAATATTAAGGCTCACGTGATTCGGCTTAAAGCTTTTGTTCACCTTTTTACTCATCCAAGTGATTTTTGGACACAATGGCTGCTGTGAATATACTCTCACAGAACAGTGAAAATCTCATAGAATAAATTCTGGTAAGTGACTAGATAAAGAGATCCTATTAGTGCTCCCACTGGTGGCAAAACTGTATCATCTCCTTAGCAAAACAACTGACCTGTAAGAAGCCAGGCTCATCAGTTCTGCTGCTCTAGAAAAGCTCATTTGTTCTTATAATTATGTTGGTATAACCCTGAACATAGAGTCAGTTGTAGAGTAGAGGTTTCATTACTGGAGTAGCTTGTTCCCATAAGTAGCAGCTGTATCAGATTAAGCACATTTGTACCAATACAAATACAGCATCAGGCAAAAAGGCAGAATTGCTTTCACTGTACCAGCAAAGAAACATCATATGTGTGAAAGTCAAGATATTTTCTGGTACCATTTTCCCAATGTTACATGCTGAGGAATCTACATCTGAAAGGCACACCACACTCATGGCTCTGTGTATATGCAGACAGCGCCAATGAGCTATGCAGCTTCTGTAAACCCCATGTCAATGTCTAAATCAAGTTAAACAATCTCAGTCCCAGCCCTGGTTAGAAACTGGCCTGTGGTCAAGAGTTTGGAGGAGACATAGAGGAGGGCAGACCCTCTGCTTTTGGGTTACTCTACAGAGGTAGGAACACACTCACCTCTCTGCACCTGTCCTAGGTTCTAGATCTAGCAGTCCATAATGATCCTCCTTCCTGTCCATGCTGTCCCCTTTCTCTCTCCTCATGTCAAACAAATCATGACAGAAGAAATCAGGCTCAAAGAACCTACGCATTTAGTTTTGTATATAGGGAAACAGACAGAACAAGTTCCTACTTGCTAAAGAACAGTATGCCTAAAGCCTCCCAAAAGACATCAGTTTCCAAGATAAACAGAGAACATCTTCTGTAATAAACAGGTTGTGTCTAAACTCAAATCAGGAGAAATTAGTTTCTCAAAGAAAGAGATGTCAAAGCAACATAAAATTTTTAAAACTTCATTAAAAAAAAAGAGAGAGAAAAAGGACTGATAAAAAGAGTAGGCTGCATCTGCCCACACATAATCAGAGAAATTCACTGGGAGGCAGCAGTGACTCAGTCTGCAGTGCACAAACACATATTGTGTTACCAATAAAATTGCACTCTATACAAAACCATAAATCTACATGCACCCAATTGACAACACTAATGCAGGGGAATCCCAGCACTTGGAGACACACTTTGAATTATCAGCCCTTCCTCTTAATACTACCCACCTTCAGACACAAAGAAGGCTCTGCAGAAGCACACCTCGCCTTTGCTTCAATCTGAGAAGTAGGTCATGTTGTCTTCTATTGGGTTTACCAGGATTTAGAAATTGAGAGGAGGCTCAGAAAGCTGAAGGAGAGTGCAAAAAGACAACAAAAAGGGAGAGGAGCACCTTTAAAGAAACCAGAGTCTGAGACAAGACAAGCTGGAGCGACAGAGATTTACCTCCCTTCCATGTACACGTTTCTCAGACCCTTGGAGAAACTGCTTCACATGCACTTGGTTATCAAAATACTACCAATGCATGTACACTAGCTAAATCCCCTAAGAAACTTTGAAAGGGCTTTGATAGGGTTTCTCTCTCCTTTAGACAGTGGAGTAAAAGCATCAGCCCTTACTGAAGGTGAGAATTGTTTGACATGCCTGGATGCCTCGCTCAACTAGAAAGACTCTGAGCTAGGTATGTTCTGCCTTCTAAGCTATCAAGTGAATTGTGCTGAGACTCATTGCAAAGTCACCTTGATGGAGAGAACTTCAATAGATGCCAGTCCTTCTGTGAAACACTGCTCTGAAAGCCCGAATCATTAATTCTAACAAATTTCAAGTTGCAGGGAGAAGCTAGTATCACCTTACTGGAAGGGTGTGATTTAGTTTTTTTGATAAACTCAAACATGCCATGTGTGTCCAGAGACAAACCTACTGAGAAGCTGTCCATTACCATGGAAGTTGCATTTAACTCAGAGGCCACTAACACAGACTGGGAAGATCTAACCTCTCTGATGCTGTCATTTGGAGGCAAGTCTTGAGGCACCCTGACCCCAGAACAACATGCTCACAGTTGTTCCCACATGCACAGAGATAAGCACATACATGTTGGATGTCATGTTCTACCTTAGAAGCTTTCCTTTTCTCTTCCAAAGTAAAGCCACAAGGTCAACTCCAAATTCTTCATCAGCTCAGCAGCCTTAGTACAAACACTGAAATACAGTGAACTCTCTAGGTTTGTCTATCACGCACCTTTCTCTCTACCACCACCTTCACCTCATGTCAGAAAACATATTCTTAAATTCCAATGACACTACATAGCATGAATTATAAGCAGACTGTTTAGTCTTCTCTTTTTTTTTTTTTTTTTGTCTTTCACATCAAAATATTCCAAAACTCTCAAAATAAATCATGTCTCGATCTCCTACTCACTAAGAATGTACAGCTGAGGTGGTCTGAGAAGCCTTCCAGCCAGAGAACAACAACCTGCTTTCCCTGGGAACTTCTAAAAATTCAGGGAGAACCTTACACTTGTAAAGCATTTGAAGGGGAAAGAAAATCAACTCTGGTCCTCAACTACATCTGACTGTCCTTTCAAATGTCACCTCCTGCTCAATAAATAAATAAATAAATAAATAAATAAAATCTATGCATGATTTTATTAAATTACTCCATTGTATGGATGGATTAATTACACTTAATTATATTATACTTATATACTTATTTATACAGCAAAAACCTTAAGATATACAATTAATGTATATCCAATAGCCATAAAGCACATACAGCTTTGTTACAGTTTGTACCATTTGCCCCCATACTTACACTTCCGCTTCACATATGAAATACAACATTTCTCAGAGAAACTTTCCATACTGGCCTCCATAATGGTCCCTTCATTCAGACATCCTGAGCCTTTTTCTCAGAAGAACAACCACCTCTTGGAAAAATCAACCGATACAGAAGGGTGCTCAGCAAATGCAAAATCTGTTCCACAGAATTAGGACCTTAGAAGCAGCACAATCCATTTAGGTTACAAACTCTTCTACGCGCCACACATCTGCTCACAGTAAAGCACTGGCCTGTGAGCCAGAAAAAACACAGGATTCCTGGATTCTGGTCCTAGCTCAGTATCTGCCTTTTTATGCTCTCTCAGCCGGATCACTTCCGCTCCCTGTTCTTCAGATTATCCACCTATAAAACAGGGATTACATTCACCTACCCACACTGGGGTAGGAAGAATTAATGTATTAAGGCTGTAAAAAAACCCCTAAATCTCTCAATGCACAGTCCTGGCAGAGGACCCCAAGCAGCTTTTCTTATTAGCCCTTGCTGTGGCATTGGCAGTGAAGGGCATCTCTGAACCTTACCATAGCTCAACATCCCAATACTTTCATAAGCAGTTCTGAACACCAAAGCTCTTACGATTTCTACGTGCTTCCTGCAGCACTTACTTGCCCTGTGCTGCAGAAGAGGGAATACACAGGCCTGAGAAGCTGCTTTGAAGGAGACTTTTCCGTGGATCACCTACATATCAGTTTTACTTTGTGTACATCTTAGCAATATGCCCACTGTGCATGTTCTCATGCCCATATACTCTGTATCAGCTCACTTAATCAACTCTAAGTGCTCATATGGCATGAGAGGGGTGCAGCTGTAGCTACATATGCAATAAATGCCCTCTTGATGCAATTCTAATGTAGGAAACACCTTCTGACCTGAGCACATCTAGTGTCAGTCCCCAGAACCAGGTTGTGTGCCTGCAGCCTTCAAGCTCTTCTACGCTGCAAAGCCCGACAGACTCAGCTTAATTTCCTGCCACACAGCTGCTCAGCAAACAGTCTTTTTGCTGTCATTCCAGTTTTGCCCCTTTGAAGCCACCTTGTGCCACTTTTAACAGTTCCAGGCGTGGCTGTAGCTGAAAAGTACATCCCTAAAGCTACAGTCAAAAAAGTTGGGGGAAGAGAGTTTCAAAATAAAGTAGGTGACCTGGAAAGGATGCAGCAACCTGAGTGTTCCCCTCCTCCTCCAAGGATGTTATGTCCTCACCAGAGCATTGCCACATCCTTCTCATTTTGTCCACTGCTGCTACAAGCTGTCTGTGCTGCCTTACATTAATCTGTCTCCACACAGAAGTGTTTCAGTGCATTTATGAAATACTGGGTATATTCCTGTAACATCTATAGCAGTGATAAGGTTTGTACAAGTGTTTGTTCTAGGTAGTCACTTTGGATATTTTTTTCCAAAGCATGTGCACTTGAGGCCAAACCGCAAGGGTTTTCTGGTACTCGGTGACTGAAAAGGGTAGTCAGTCAGATTTCCAATAAGTATTTGAGGAGTTAGGCACCTGTTAACTGCAGGAAGATCTTGAGTCTGAGGGTTTTGACTATTTCTAAAAGAGGCCAAGGTGCCCAATTCAAATTCAGACAGTAACTGAAGCTGGATTTTGAGTGTTTTTGAAAAGGTTACCAATTAATTGTAAATGTTAGTTTTCCTTATCAAATACAGAGTGCAACTCAGAACCAGACATCCTCTGCTTATACAGAACCCTTCCTTGCATGATCTCAAAGCTTTTTCTATAAGCATTTTCTCCTGGAGGAAAAAACGTTTTGTTTTACCTCATTGCATAGACTGCCAGAATGCCTTGCCCAGCTGCACCTATATACTGAACAAAGCCTGGTATACCGCCTCCCACCTTCTCTCTAAACCCCTGAACAGTATTTCTCCAGTATACAAAGAAACAATAATATTTAAATCAACAATAAGACAGACAGCAAAAAGGCAAAAAGCTGAACTGCTTTAAGCAAAATTCCCACTGAAAGCCAAACTCATTTGTTCAGCTGGCCATCAGGATCAAAGATCTGGCAGTAGTATGACTCCACATCTACTTTTGACAGAACAAGGCAGCTCTGGGACACAAGGAAGGGAAGGTAGAAAGGCTCTAGCTGGAAAGTTCTTGTCATAGGCAATGATGCAGGAGAAAGAAATTACACTGGGTCATCAATTCAACCTGTCACCCGAGACCAGACTGTTGGGAAGTTTGCAGTGGGAACAGGCAAGCATATTGTTCTGCTTTTGTGTTGAACGTGGGTTTAACAAAACCATTTGGACATCAGATGCAAGACTTATTTGAGGCTACCTCTCTTCTCTACTGCTTGGGAGACTGGATGTTATCTGCCTTGACTTTCATTAAAATCCCCAGAGATCTGTTCTGCTACTGCGCTACTTAGGCTAAATTTAGCAGGATAATAGAAATAGTTGAAAGGTATGCAATTCATTTTAATATCTATACTTTTATGTTGCCAGGCAGCTAATTTCTAAGTGATCCTAAAGCAATCATCCAAAAAGAAAAAATTATCAAGATATATTCTAGATTATCAATGGATCTAGCACTAATGATCCAAATTACAAGACTTCAGGAGCTTGAGTCAGCCAGGTTTCTACAACAGTGCCAGAGAGGGTGGGGAAAGCAATAAGGCAATAGTATTTTTAAAAGAGTGTTAAATTATGGAACAAGACAGAATAGCAGCAGGTCTCTCACCAGTGCTTTTACTTGTTGAACGAGTCAAATATATTTTGAGTGCCTTATGTCTGTTGAATACAGGAGCACTAAGAAGTGTCTTAGCTGGTTTTCCATAGACTCACTGTAATTGGTCCTCAGAGCTGGGGTACTGTAATGGACACAGGGATACAAAGCGAAACCTCTTACTAGAGGAAGATAATAGATGACATAAATTATCTCTAATTCACAGCCCAAATAACCCACAGATAAGCCAGAGATCTAGCCTTCAGGCATTAAAAAGAGACATTGCAAAGCACAGGGAAGGTCCAGCTAGAATTAAAAACCAATGCATTAATATAAGGCAGTTAAGTCTGATTGTTTGCTGGAAACAAGAGTTTATCTGGACACCAACTCCTTTTTCGTATTTCATTGCAAAGAGCAAGGTGCCCCCCAAGTTACATAAGCCCACATCTCCCCTTCACACACCTTCTCCCCAGAACCAGGATCACTAGAAGTGTGGAGACTGCCACCACCAGTTGGAGGTGGTAAGGTGTTGCATCCATCTATGAGGTCCATCAAAACAAGCATCATCCAAACATAGAGCATTGATATCCAGGGTCTTCACTGCTCCAATAAAGAAACTGCAGTACACTACCAAGAACATACAGCAACAAAATATGCTAATCACACACACACACAAAGTAGTACTTATTTTGCTAGCATTAAGTTTCAGAAATTTACACTGTAAAAACAGCAATGGTCATGTAAAATGACACCAGAAAGGCAAAGTTAGCCTTTCAGTCAAGCCTGGTACCAAGAAGAGGAAGTTCTGATACTAGTTCATTCAGGCAGAGGAAATGACTGAACGTCAGAATCCTGAGCTTTTCTCAAGCCCTGTCACTTCCCTGCTATATGCTATAAGCTTACTAACAGTACTGAAGTATTACTGATACCTCATTTCCCAGGGCAACTGTTGTTCCTAAAGAATTTTCAGATCTTAGATGAAAGAAAATAGGAGAAGGTCAATGCCTTATTATTAGAAACTAGCATTTACAAAAGCTGGAAACAGCATTAGAAAACAAAGTTAACTATTCTACCTGTTTAAGAGAACTAATGCTTTAGTAACAGTTAGCAAGATGCAAGTATAGCATCAGCTAAAGTGCCCCCTCTTCCCTTGGCACAGACCTAGCAGCATTAATCAGCACTGCCACTTATTTCTCTGACTTTAAGTCTTTAATGTACACCAGCTCCAGGTGCAGACACTTCCAAAAGACATTAAAGAAGAAAGATTCAGACCAAGATAAATGTTAAACTCAGTTGGCTTACAGGGCTTATTTCCTCCTTAGATTAAGCTTCTCTGCCAGGGCTAAGTCAAAAAGCAGGGTCTGAAGGACAGATTAAGTCCTGACGCCACTGTAGCAGCAAGTGTTTTGTCATTATTTCAACAAGCATCAAATTAGGCTCATCAGCAATGAACAGGTCAGCATCTGTGCACCAAAAGCGAGATCACTTTTGGTAAAACTGTTCTGGCTGAAGAATTCAGTTCACCCAGCAAAGAAATGCTATGGAAGTTCAGCATAGCTCAAGTATTTTATTAAAGATAGCGACCATTCAAAGCAAAAGATTAATTTGAGTGAGGAATTCTCTGCTCGCACTGGCAAACTGTATCTAATGAATAAGCAATATGAAAGAAATCAGCCTAAAATGAATGAGAAGCCAAGGACAGTCAGTAAATGCTGCCTTTCCATTGATGGACCCTGGAAGCATGTGGTACTCATAAACAGGCAGTGACATTCAGTGATACTGTGTCCATTTATATTTTACTCTTCTTCATGACCTATAGAAGATATCAAAGCCTGCACCAAAGGGACAGCACAGAAGTTTGCTCTCACAGAGCTACAGTTACACAGACACATATGGATGTCTAGTTCAAACCAAGGAGGTCAAAACTTACAAGAGAGGACTGATCTTACTGCTAGGATTCTAGACCAGGTGAAAGAATTCTCATATTCAAAGCAGCAAGGCATAGCTGGAAGAAGGATGAAACCTCAAAGAAAAGCATGTTTCATTTTGCTGATGCTCGCAGCTTGATGAACTTCAGAAAAGATGACACCCATCCCTGCATGTACAGAAATAGTCAGAGCACTGAAAGAGAACATACGCATTTCTCAAGTAGACCCAAGCTTAATTACATACTAAGAAACCAACTTTGGTGAGGACTGCTGAAACTCTGGGGCAGTACCCAGCAATTTACATTCAAATCTAACTTCCACAACTTCCTGTGTGAATCTGAAGGCAAACAGCTAGACTCCATGAATAATGAATCCTTTCCTCCATTTTCTCCTCAGCCTCGTCTGTGTACTATGTATGTTCTTTGAAGTACAAGGCTGTTCTCTACTATACACATGTAAAACATGAGGCATAAAGGGTTTCAATATCTGCTGGGGTCTTTGGATCAGCTACAAAAGTATGTTTGTGAAGAATTTAAGGCAGGAAATGCAATTCAGCACAGGCACGTATAGGAAGTACCAACGCACAGAATATTGACAAGATCATTTTATTAAGAATTTCTCCTCACCCAAACAGCAGCCCTTTGTAAAGTCTTCAGCATTCAGGTGCCAAGTTGCATTTCCTGCCCCTCACTGTACCTTTACATTGGACTTCCTGCTCTGAAGTACTGAGAACATAGCAGCTTGCTGAAAGACACCAAAACAAGCTGCACTTCAGGAGAGACTGATGCCGGGGGGAAGACAGTTCCAAAACCCATTCTGACAGATTTGATATACATGTATTTATTTATCAGACATTCATAGAACACTAAAGGGAATTCCCATTGTCTTCTGATAGCACCCAGTGACGTTTATAAAGGCCAACAGTTTGAAAATGAAACTTAAAGGACCTTGACCTCCAAATCCCTGCATGCAACACTGTCTCATCTCTCTATCTTCTCTGTGCAAGGAAAAGCAGTGAAAACTGAGAAGGACCACATGCTCAGAAAACACTTCTTGACACATTGAAGAACACAACTGTAACAAGTGTTACTTGTCTAATGAATGGAAGGAGAGGAAGGAAAGAAAGGGGAACAGTTACATAAGATGAGAAGCTGGCTTTACAGTTTTGTACCAATAAAACTAATCTACGGTCTTGTCAGTGTTGAGAATGATTCAGAAAACTAGACTCCAGGCACAAAATAGGAGTGGATTCACGGAATCACAGAATGATTGAGATTGGAAGGGACCTCTGGAGATCATCTAGTCCAACCTCCATGCTCAAGCAGGGTCACCTAGAGCACATTGCACAGGTTCGTGTCCAGGCAGATTTTGAATATCTTCAGAGAAGGAGACTATACAACCTCTCTGGGTAACTGTTTCAGTATTCTGTCACCCTCACAGTAAAGACGTCTTTCCTCATATTCAGATAGAACTTCCTGTGTTTCAGTTTGTGCTCATTGCCTCTTGTCCTGTCGCTGGGCACCACTGAAAAGAGTCTGGCCCCATCCTCTTGACACCCTCAAGATATTTGTATACACTGGTAAGATCCCCTCTGTCTTCTCTTCTCCAGGCTAAAGCAGTTCAGCTCTTGCAGCCTTTCCTTGTAAGAGAGATACTCCAGTCCCCTAATCATCTTTGTAGCTCTATGCTGGACTCTTTCCAGTAGTTCAACGTATCTTTCGTACTGGAGAGCCCAGAACTGAACATTAGATTTCAACTGCATAACTGGATGACTGCCTTCTTATGTGGTGCACAGGGTTATCAATAAGGTGATTGCAACTTGGAGCTCAGTCAGTTAACATCTGAGAAACTGAATCATAATCCCTGTTGTGCTTTATTTGCACCATCCTACACAGTGTCAGCACCTGAGCAAGTTAATTTATGTAGATGCTCAGTGAGAGTTGATGTCAAAGTTCTAACTTGATAGAATGGAGAGAGTTGAGCTTCTAAGGTCATCAAGTACTTTGAGTATGTATTAGTAGAGGCAGAGGAAGCTGGGTTTGTTCAGCCTGGAGGAAAGACTAAGGGGAGAACCTAACTGCTGTCTTCAGCTATCCAACATAGGGAAGAATCACTGAGAAGACAGAGCCAGACTTCTTAGACATGTACAGCAAAAGGACAAGAAAAGGAATGCAGTCAGTGAAGTTTGACTAGATATAAGGGGGGGGGGGGTACATCCACAGTAAGAGTGGCTAAGCACTCTCTAAGACCTCTGGCTGTTGCTGCTGCTACTTAAAATTTATACTTGGGGTCCATAAAGGAGAGGTGTTGACTAAACCACAAAACACTGCACAAACAGTGAAAGCAGAGATCCACAGAATTCTAAACTGATTACAACTGTTTAAATAATGGAATTTATGCGAAACCAGCACAACTTTCTTCTCCTACAAGTCATTAACCAAATGGATGCAGGACACATTTACTGCAACTTGTTCCTAAATGCCCTCAGCTGAACAGCAATATTATCAGTTAAAATGGAAATAGAAATGCCAGGCCTTTAACTAAATGGATATAAAAAACACATTAGAAATTGAGACCATCTCTAGTACATCTAGGGTAAGCCTGCCTTGAAAATATTAAAATTCCTCCCTTTGCAGCACCTTCCCCAAGTTAAAAAAAAAAGTTCTTACAGTAAGTACTGATCTAGCTGAAACTCACTATTAAACAAGATAATGAGATGAAGTACACTGCACATGTACATACATAATAGCAAACAACTGCTGGAATTACATACATGCCCTCCTCACAGAAGTCTACCCATTTTTGCATGAAAGTACCCTCTGCTCTCCCACCTGACCCTAGGCAGGAATTATGCAATGCCAAAATGACTTTTAGCTTACATTTCTCCACTACACTGATTCTTTTCTTTATCTATCAGCATCTAACAAACAGAGGAAGACAAGAAATGGAAGTTAAAATAGATAAATCAAAACTGTAGGACACACTGGGTAAAATCCTGACTCCACTGTAATCAGAGCAAGCTTTTGGTTAATGCAGCTGGACTTCATGCATTGCACTTACAAATAATGGCAGGGGGTGGAGGGAAGAAGACAACAAAAAGCTCAAGCACTGAACTGAAGCTAAGTCTAGGACCAGTCTAACAGACAGGGTTTTTTTTTATTTATTTATTTCCTTAAATCCTTAAATGGCTTATTTATAAACCTTCCCCCAGAAAACAGGTGTGAAAATGGAAGCACCAACACAATCTTAAATTTAGCAACACAAATGGCATCACTACTGTAAGGGGAACTTGATACATCTGTGCTCTGACTGGGGGGACGAGGAGGGGTAGAATATCACAGGCAGAACAGAGACACTGCAGCATGTCTGGAAGAAGGGATGGGGCATGGACATTCCCCACTGCTCTGCTCCACAGACCTAGCCCTGACCAACCAAGTCTGCTTTGTCCACAGCCTGTTTATTGCTGTCAGTGTAGCTCTTTCCTTCCCAACTAATTCAGTCAGCTGGGCCCCTCTACCCCTCCTAGGCCTTTCTCAAGACCTCTTACAAACAACATGCAACAACTACAATGGCAGCAGGCAAGAGCAACAAATCTTTCTTTAATTTCTATGGAACTAAGCCATGCTTCTGCCCCTTCTCCCAGCACCAACTGCTCCTAGTAGTAGCAGAATCTCCAGTCCACGTGGGACAGTTTCCCAGCCACAGAGAAAGTGGCTGCAGGTAGCTTGGGTAAGTTCTCTGGGACTTACCTTGTTTCCTCTATATACCAAGTTACTGTAGAAGATACTGGTTTATTCATAAGCCTCAGCTTTTATTTAAATAAAACAAGACATGCAAAGTTGCAGCAGTTTAACTCCAGGGATGACATAGCATCTGATACTAGTTAAGTCAATGCAGCTTTGGGCATGTACAATACATTCCGCTAAACTTTGTTTCCTGGGTTTAGCTCATACTTGTCACACAAGCCAAAACAACTATATGCAGCATTGTGCTGTTCAAACGAGCAAACATCACATTACTACCTAGACGTGATGCAGAGTAGTACAGTGATAACATCCTGAGACTGCTCCCAGTTGCAAACAAAACCTCAAAAATCTGAGCCCAGCATAACCAATTCTGAAATATTCACCTAGTAGCACATCTTTAGGGAGCCTGGAGCAACTGTTCAGAAAGACAATGAGATACTTAACTTGCCCCAATAAGGGACTAACTTCAACTGTCAGCATAGAACAGTTTTGTGCACCATGCAGCAGGCTGCCAAGAGAGAGGCCCAAACTACTGCACAGTTTGGAAAAACACTGCTAGTTTAATGCAAGAACAAGTGCCTATGTAACTCCAGTTGTGTCTGGGACTCCAAGAAGCCCCACCAAATGAACATGTGGACAGATCAGCTTCTTTTGGCATTTCAACAAGAGGCAATCACAAGTATACAGCAAATTAAAATGTTGGAGCTCATAGGATCTAACAGGCCACAGTCTGCTGCACAATGCATTATGTTCTAGCATGCCAGACAGAGTTTAGAAGAATCTTCTTCCTCTAGATCAACAACTGCTACCCTGGGAGACTGCAGATACTGTCCCAGAACAGCAGCAAACAATGAGGATACACAACAATAAGAAATCTAAGGCAACTAGTTCATTTAATTCCACTCTACTGAATGGACTGCCAGCCTAGAGTCTTGATCCTCACAGGTCAGATGGCTGCAGCTCAAAGCAGAACTTGACTAACTAGCAGTGCCGTGTCTCAGAGAGTAGTCCAGCAAAAGTTACTGTTAATACCGCAAAAGAACCTCTCAGCTTCGATCCTAGGAAGATCTGAGCAAACAAAGATATTAAGACTCAGCTAGAGAGGAAAATAGTACCACGAACCACTGTCTGATACTGTCGTATCACTCCAGGTTTTGTTTTCTTCATGCTGTAGAGGTAGCTCAAACTGTTTGTTAGGAAGCACTGAGCAAAAACTGAAACACCTAATAACTAAGGGGTCAATTAGCTCCATATCCTACTCACCTCTAGGGCACCAGCCCCAAGTCAGTCCCCACTCCTGAGCAGGGGGAGAGATCAGAGAACGGACCATATCCAAGTGATGTTGCTCCTTCACAACTGGCATGAGTTGAGTTGGGAGTCTTAATCCACCTCCTCAAAAGCCAGATGGCTGTCTCCAGTAAAGCATCATTGCAAGCAACCTGTTGAGAGTCTGATCCATCCTCACTTGTGCAATCCCTGGAGTCTGGAGTAATGGTTTACTATCCAGTGAAGCTGCCATCAAACATCACATTGTGCCAGCTTGGTGGACAGAGAAAAAGAAAATCAGTCTAATGTCTTTCCTTATCATCTAGATTGTTCCATTAAAAGAAAAAAGAAAAAAATCTTATTGTAAATATATACACACACATATACTGGAATAAGATTCCGAAGTTTCCTAGATAGAATGAATTTGTCCTTGCTTTCCAATGAAACAGGAATGAAGAGGGGAAAAATCTTTAGCAATATATATTTAACAGCTCATTGAAAATACAAAGAGCAATGGATGGAGAAGTAAGACCCTAAGAGAACATCTATTGAACAAAGAATTTCAGCAAATCACCTACAAACTACTGAATTGCCACTCACTCAAAAAGGAAGATTGCTTTGAGTATCTCTGGTATGATTTAATACAAAGTTTCCAGCATGAATTCATCAAGGAGAAGGGCACAGAGGTTATGTCAATCAAACTTAATGTGCTATAGGTGGCACACAGGATAGACATGAAAGTGAATGGAGCATAAGGAATCAGAGCTATTCAGAGTGACAGAGGGGAACAAGGTCCCAATTCTCAGAGGGAGTTGGAGAACGGGTCAAGGCAAGAGATGAGACAAGATTCTCAGCAAGTGCCAGTGACAGAAAACTAAATTGAGACCAGCCATGAGTGAAATTTCTTTGCACATTGTCAGCAGCAAAAGGAGCACTGAGACAGAGAATTAGAATTAGCAACAACACTGTATTTTGATTTGTATACAGGCATGTGTTTGCCTACTTTCTGGCAAGCTGACTAGGTCGTACAACATATTCCCATTGCTCCCCAGGGAGATGGAGAACAAACCTTGTGTACACCAATGATTTCGGGTATCTATGGCCTACATCCTGCTTCTCCACCACAACATCCATTCTTTCTTACACCTGTTTTCTTAATGGGCTGGCAGGTAAGGACACCTCTGGTGATCCATGGGTCTTGAAGAAATAGGCACAAAGCTCTGACAAGGCACTTCACACCCCTCTGCTTGGAATGCTATTCTTCAGCCTATCCTTTGATAATAAACAGGCATCAAAGCTTGGCAACATTTCCAGTTCCCCAAGAAGGTATCTCCCCCTTAACCAACTCTTCTTTCCAGCACTTCTCCTTCCCAACCCTTTCTTCCACTTTTTACTCTTTGCTTCAAAATGAAGACAACCAGTAATCTGCACCTACTCAGCAATACATGCAATATTAACACCAGATTGTCACAAACCACTCTGCATGAGCAGAGCCTGTAAAAGCAGTAGAACCCACCTTAAACTCAAGGTTTCTTTGTACTCATGATTACAGTGGCATCCTTGAGCTCTAAGAAAAATAAAGGTTGTTCTATAGAGCTGGAAGCTCTGCACTTCACCAGCTTCTGACAGAAACTTCCCAGACAGTGAACCTCATTCTCTTACTATTCCCACTACTAAGAGACAGCTAGCTGCATTATCAGCATAAATAGCCAGAAAGACACCTTGGTTTTCCAGACACCTTTTGTGAATACTGAGGTGAAGACTGAAGCCTCACAAAATACAGAAGAGTATACAGATAGCAGGCATGGCAGAAGCAAGTTAGATTCCACTTGAAGTGCTCTGGAGAAAAGCTAATGCGTTTCTGAGCTAATCAGTCACTATGTTAAGCAGATACCTACAACCAATAGGTCATTCAGCACAGACAGAAATGCACTGAACAGGACACTTGGTAGTGTCTGCAAGCTGGTATATCAACTTCCAGGGACAGGAATCACTTCACCCCTCTGAAAATCTAACACTTGTTTTTGGGCAGAGTTATGCTATGTGAAACCACAGACAGATCTAGGGCAAAACAGGGAGGGTAGAGGGTTAGGTTATCACCCATGTCACTTTTTATCTGAGATACAAAACTGGAAGCTTATGTGAGTGGATTTTAAATGCCCCAAGAGGTCACAAGTCAAAGTGTTCAGGAACGAACAGCAAAAGTTCCAGCGACTCCTTCCCACAGTTTTTTGTATTACTATTCTAAAGGTGAGGGGATGTCTCACAAAGCATACTTCACAATGTAGGGGACTACTGGGTGTAGTGCTGCTTAAGGACTGAAAAGAACAAGAACATAAACCTTACATTCAAATTAAAACTCAAACAAGGTCTAGAATGGGGCTGTATAGCTAGCCCTGATGTCCTGACCACTGCATCTTCATCGCTTTTGGTAGATAAATTAACTGCAGTACATGTCAGCCAGGCTCATCAACATGTAGCATATTCACAACAGTGAACACTCAACCTGAAGCTGTGTGGGAAGATACAGCAGAAAAGGGCATGTCATGGGTCAGAATCAAACAAGAAGAGTATTACAGCAAACCCTGTGCAGGACAATTAAGATAAACTCAAAAGTCAGTCATAGTTGTAGCAGGAGCAAGTAGAGACCTTAGAGAAAAGAGAGGTAAAGAAGGACTTTACTGACAACTTCAGCTTCTCCATGGCTTAATGAAAGGTGTAGAAGCTGCTCGCTAAGGAATAATCAATTGGAGAAATGAAAGAGGCAGCATAATTGGAGCAGGATGCACAAATGACTTTCAATAAACCACTCGTGAACGGGCTAGAGCCTTGCCCACCATTTAAGGAGCTGGCACAGGCTTTGCACAGCATTACTCCAGATCTAAGATGCTCTTTTGAAAGGCAAACACTTCCATATAAGCAATTTCTGAAAGACAGGGAATCGTTAAGCCCCTTATAAAACCACAGAGGCCAGGGCAGTAGCGTAGGCCTGGGCTTAACTTTGTTGCCTATCTCAAAAAAAAGAAAAAGTCAGAAACAGAAAAGACTGCCATCAACAAAAGAGACTCTCTAGACCAAATTCTAAAGGAAATAAGGAAAGGGTCTAGAAAAGGTTCATAAAATGAGTGAGAGAAAAGAGGTACTAGTCCACCAGGTGCTCTTATGGTCACATTGTATCAGAACCTGAAGAGGACATCCCCAATAGACTGCGAAGGCCATTTCCCACAGGTCAAAAGGAAGACCTGAAATAAAATCAACTTACCTGTGAAACTTGCTGCCAGACTATAGCACTGGCAGGAGTCAAAGGCAACTCTGATACTTAGGCAGAGAACCCAAATATCAACAGTTACTCTAAGAAGTATGGTGACAATCTAAATCTGTCACTGGACACAGCACACAGAGCAACAAGTAACAAAACGCCTTTTCCAGGTAGTCTATCTGGCTAGTGGGCTCTGTCACGGAGCTGCCAAAATCCCTCCTGAAAGCACCCTGACCAAGTCAGAGGATAACAACTCTGCAACGTGTTTACTCCCATTTCCACATACGACACGACCCAGGAAGTCAGACGGGTTTCAAAACAAAGCCCTTCTCTGCGAGGGAACGAAAGCCTCGTTACACCCAGCCCCTAGGGAGCCCGGGCATCCCTGGCCCGAGATCTTCGCGCCCACCCGCTGCTCCGCTTGGCTCTCAGCCTCATGGACACTTAGAACAGCACCACGCCGCCGTGGGCCCGCCACCTCCGCCTGCACGGGCAGCCGCGCCACGGCGAGCCACTCCAGGCAGCTCCCGGGGGAGGCAGCGGCACCATGCCCCGCGCCGCCCACCCGCTCAGGACGCCGCCGCCGCCTCCGGGCCGGGCCAGGCCGACCCGGAGCCCCGCAGAACGCCACCGCCGGAGCCGCGGGCAGGCAGGCGAGGCCGGGCCGGGGAGTCCACTGCGAAGCTCCCTGGTCCCGGCCCCGCCCGAGCCACCTCGGCGGCGCGCACTTACCGTGTCAGGCCCTTTGCTGCGGGGCCGCCGCCGCCGCCGCGGGCCGGGCAGGGCCTGGGCCAGCGCGGGACCGGTCGGGGCGGGGGCGGCGGGGGGAGGGGCGGGGAAGGGGAGGAGGGGACCGAAAAAAGGAGAAAAGGGGGGGGGGAGAAACAGAAAAAAAAGGGGGGGGGGAAGAAGCTGCGGGCCCCTCCCCCGGCGGGCGCGCGCGCACTGCGTCACCGCTCAGTGCGCGTAGCGTCACCTCACCGCGCCCACCGCGCTCCTCTCCCGCCTTGCTGCCCGTTGCCACGGGCAACCTGCCCGACGCGGCCGCTGCGTGGCGCCTCTTGCCAAGGGAGGTGGGGAGCGGCAGCGCCTCCTGGCGGCGCGGAGGGCATCGCGGCGAGGCGAGAGTACCTGCTCCCGAGGGGCGGAGTCAGCCTGTGGGTGCCTCCTTAAAGGGGAGGGCAGGGAAGAGGCCGCGGCGTGCGCCGAGCAGACGCTCTTAAAGGGGTGATGTGTGGCGGGCAGCAGCCGGCTGGAGAGTTACCGGCCTGGGGGTGGCGCAGCTGACTCTTGTGGGGCATATGTGACACATTAGGGCCCCCTCCGACTCCTGGGGGTCCCCACGTGACATATCAGGGCCGTGTGTTTCCTGGGGGTCACCACATGCTGCCCTGGGGACCCTCCCCTCTCCTGGAGATTCCCATTTGACACCCTGCCCCCCCAGCTCTTGGGGGCCCCCACATGACACCCCAGATCCCCCTGGCTCCCAGGTGCCTCCACGTGACACTCCCGAGCACCATCCTCTGGGCACCCACACAACACCCTGGGACCACACAGCACCTTCAGGACCCTTTGTCTAGCTGGGGTGGCCCCTGTGACGGCATGGGCCTGGCCCAGCCCCTGTCCCGGCAGCACCTTAGCCTGGTGCAGGGCCAGGGTGCCTGGTGCAGGCCCTCTTGGTGTGGTGCATCCCCAGCAATGCTCCAGGACACCTACAGTGGATCTGAAGCAGCAACCACTGGCTGATCCTGATTGGTGCGGAACCCCTTGGTGCTGCCCTTGGTCAGCCGTGGCACCTTGGGTGAGGGCCTGGCGGAGTGCGGCTGGACTGGGGCGCTGGCCGCCCAGGTCTACCTTAACCTCGGAGAGTGCCCTGGCTGCTCCCTGTGCAGCAAAGGCTCCTGCAGCACCACAGGGCGCTTATCTTGCCTGAGATCAGCCAATATTTGTGGTTGTAGAGGGAAAACAAGCCCTTCCGGGCTCTCTGTTCCCCACTCCAGCCACACTGCCAGTCTGCTGTGGCTCACTGCTCTTCCAGCTCCAGCTGTGCTGTCCCGATTTGACTTTGGCTTATCAGTCAGTTCAAGGAAATCCACTCGCTGGGACCCCCGCTGGGACCAGCACCAGCACGGGAAATGACAGCTGCTACAGCTCTCCTGCTCCTGAGCCTCCTGACGACGGCAGCGCCCGGAGGTGCCTGGTGCCCAACCTGCAGCCTGGAGGCCCTGGCCCCCAGCGCGCAGCGGGATGCCCTCATTGCCCTGGCGAAGCAGAACATCCTTTCCAAGCTCCATTTGCAGGAGAGGCCCAGCATCACTCAGCCCATGTCCCGGAGAGCCCTGCTGACAGCGCTGCGCAGAACACGTGCCCGGCACCCTGAGCACACCACCTCCCCAGCAATGCCCCCTGACACCGGCACCCAGCGGTATGAGATCCTGAGCTTTGCCGAGTCAGGTCTGTGCAGATCATGGGCCCGCAGGCATGGTGGGACAGGACAGGACGAGATGATCCCTGGGCAGGAGGAGGGCATGGTGGCCAGGAAGGTCTTGCTGAGGGTGGGGGCGGGGGGGAAGTGAGGAGGAGAGGGTATGAGAAACTGCCCCTAGCGGCCACCCCCAGCCCCTGGGACAAGACTCATTTATGTTGCAGGGGACCCATAGTGGCACAGGGTTGGGTGTGGGAGCAGTGGTGAGCTACCATGTTACACAAGCGTACTTTTGTTGGAGACTCCCCACTCACACTGAAGGGATGGGTCAGGTGTCCATGTTGATCTATCTGTGATTTTAAGACCAGATTCAGCTTGCAGTCTCTGAAGTTGTGTCCCCAAAGCCCACTTGCTCCCTGCTGCTGGGACATGTCCCCACTTCCTACCCAAAATGGTGAGCACCCCCAAACCAGCTGTGTTCCTGGGAGGAGAGGGCTTCCCGAAACATACTGAGGGATCCTTACAAGTATCATTGGAAAAACAGGGTTCTGTTCCCCTCACTTCTCCCAGGCAAATGCAACTTTATTCAGAAAGAAGCTAAACAGCCACTCCACACCACAGTACATCCTTCTGCACTGTCACTTTACCTTGTCTAAACTGCTGCTTGGTGAGGTGTGGGGGACACAGATTCCCCTTGTAGGCCCTTGTGAGGTTTGTAAAACTGCTGGGGAATGAGGAGGGCTTGCTGTGTCCTTGGAGACTTCTGAGAATGATGCTGCTCTGAAGTACATTGTGTTCCCACACATGAGGACAATGTGGAGTTGTCTTCTGGCTCAGTGGAGTGTTTGCTGGAAACAGAGAAGCAGGCATGAGGCATGGGGCTGAGCCCACCCTCTCGCCCTGCTGCACTGTGCCAGATAGCGGAGGAAGAGGTCTATGTGCACACATACAGAGCTACGCCACAGGGCCCAGTGCTGCTGTCCCAGGAGGAGAGGTGACCCTGCCTGCCCCAAAACACAACTGGGCTAGGATGAGACATCATGGCGCAATGTCATGCAGTTATTCCAGCCATGGAAAGCAGAGGGGGTCCTGGTGGTATAAATAAATGTGACGGCCTTAAATCCAGGGCTAGTTTATGAAGCCAGATAACCTGCCCCAAAATCTTCCAGCAGCTTCCCTGACAAGGGTAAAATTAGGGCAGAGAAGGTGGATCTGAGCTGGTTGCTAGAGTTAAGAATGAGGTCCAGAGGCAGCTGCTTTACAGTGGAGCAAGAAGAAAAAGCAGCAGCAGTGCAAGGAGGCAGAAGGCAAATAGCTCATCCAGACTCCTGTGTCCTGCTCCCTGGTTTAGATAGGCCCCCTCTTTGCTTGGACACTTGAGCCCCCAGGCTGGGGAAGTCTTCTCCCCTCAGCTTTTGACACTGCTCCCTGTTCTGTTCACAGGATCCTCCACTCCCAGCAGAATTCACCTGCATTTCCGCTTCACTCAGGAGCTAGGCAGAAGCATCGAGATACTGCAAGCCAGCCTATACTTCTTCTGTGCATCCCCTGGCCCTGGGACACACCAGGTCACTGTGAAATTATTGCAGCCTGACCTGACTGGGCCAAACATGACCATGGTCAGTAAGACATGGCTGGAGGTGCAGAGGGCTGGCTGGGCCACACTGGATGTGAGACAGGCTGTCCAGAGCCTTTTCAGCAAAGGGATGCAGAGGCTCACTGTGGAGCTGGAGATGGCAGAGGACTTGGGGTCTCCTCTCCTGGCTGGCCAGAGTGATTCCCACTGGCCATTTGTGGCAGCTCAGGCCCAGACCAGGACACCACATCGGGTCCAGCGACGTGGCATTGACTGTAGCGGAGACTCACAGATGTGTTGCCGGAAGGAATTCTTTGTGGACTTCAAAGAGATTGGCTGGGAGGACTGGATCATCCAGCCAGAGGGATATCACATGAACTACTGTGCTGGGCTCTGCCCTCTCCATATGGCTGGTATCCCTGGCCTTGCTGCCTCCTTCCATACAGCTGTCCTCAACCTCATCAAAGCCAACAATGCTGATGCTGCCATGGACTCCTGTTGTGTGCCCACAAAACGTCGCCCCCTCTCCCTGCTCTACTATGACAGGGACAGTAACATTGTCAAGACTGACATCCCTGACATGATTGTTGATGCCTGTGGCTGTACCTAACCTGCTACCTGAAGAAGCAGGACGGCAGGACCTGCATTGAGCAGGGGTCCCCTCCTCCCCAGTCCCTCTCCAGCAGTGGGAGACCTGGAGAGCTGCTGAAGGATGAGAACTCTGCCACGGTGTTTTATCCTCCCAAGACTGAAGCATCAAGGTGATGCTGAACCTACAAGTCTCCTCCTGACCTCCTACACAGCTCTTTTACCTCTTCAGATCTGCCCAGGGATTCCTCTCTACTCCCAGACCACCAGCCCAAGAACTGTTCCTGTTTGAAAACAGCCCCTTCTGCCTGCAAGGCTCTACAAAAACCATGTAGCTAGTTGGTTCAGAGCAACCTCTGCCCTCCCCAGTGCTGATCCTGTGGCCAAGGCCATGGTACAGCCCTTGGTGCTGCAACACGAACATGTGCTTCTCAGGGAACGTGTCCCAACCCTGGCCAGTGGGGCCAGGCTGCCAGGGAAGACAAGAACCTGAGAACAAACTGGGGGCTAGCTATGTCAGAGTAGAGAGAGCCAGCCACAGGCCCCATTCCTCAACTGGACTTGAGGTTGGAGAGAGTGAGGAAGGGGGAATTGATCCCCATGGTAGAGAAGTGCCTCCCTCTCCAAGCATCCCAGCTTCCTGCTATTAAATAAAAGAGTCCCAGAGTCAATGTGTGCATATGTGTGTGCACGTGTGTGCCCAACATTAGCCAGCATGTTCTTTCCCCATCCCCAAAGTGCAAGGTGCTAGATATGCCCTAGCACAAACAACCCCAAGACAGCACAGAACTGACCCATTCCCCTTTCCCTCTCCCCTCACTCAGCCTGGGCTGAGCGCCTTTGGGGGGACTGCACCAGCAGTCGCTGGGGCTCTCTGGGGCTTGCAAAAGCACCTGGGAACACGGATGCTGCAGAAGAAGGGGATGTGGACTAGGTTGCTTGGGAGCCTACTCAGAGACAGCAAGATTGGCGGGATGTAGGGAGATTTTTCCCTGTGCCCAACTCTGGCATGCACAGTTCTCCTCTAGCCCATCGGCAGGGCTAGATATCCACCAGCCCCTGAAGACTGCAAATCGTCTGACCACCCACTGCTGTCACACTCTGCCCTTTTGCTGTCTTCCCCAGGGAGGCAGAGCCCCCAGCTTGTCTTGACCAGAGCTAGGGCATGGGAGTGAAGCCTCAGCCATGGGGTGTTTGTAATTCCTCTTAGGGAAGGTACCATTCCTTGGCTGGGCCAGGTTTTCCATTCCACCAAAACCATCTGTATGTGGCCATTTTTGCCCCAGTTTAGGACAAAAACGATCAACCCTTCTCCCTTTTAAAGTGGCCAGTGACTCCCAGGCTAGACTGCCAAAGCTGCAGGGCCCACAGTGCTGCCTTTGCCCATCGCGCTCACCTTTGCCCACGACCCAACAGCATCTCTCTTGCTGGGGCACTACTAGCATGTCTCTGTCCTGGGGCCAGCAACAGAGCAACTGCCCCCTTCCCCGCCTTGCCAGCCTGGCAAAGCAGGATGTGTCCATGCCGTGAGAGCTGGGGACAAAGGACAGCTCTGACACATCAGCTCCATTATGTAATCCTGTGTTCAGGTTTCTCCACTGCTTCACACGTGTCCCTCATGTGAGGACCAAGAGAACAGTAAGGGGTTCTGGCACTGGGAGAGGGCAGCTGATGATGGGAGCTCCTGGAGGTGGTTGGGGCTGCAAGTAGCTCTGGGAGGTGGAGCAGGAACAGGGGTGACATTGCCCCAGAGGAGCTGCATTCTCTTGAGGAGGGACGGAGCCACCACGAGCAGTGAAAAGCATTCACCTATGTTGCGTCAGGGGCAGGCACTCCTGCAGAACCCTGCCAGGGTGGAGGACCCACATCACCCCACCAGGACCAGCAGCCACCATGCCAGGAGTGGGGTCTCCTGGCCCCAGTGCCTGAAGGACTCAACCCCAAAGGGTTCCCCCTGGCCCAAGTGCTGCCCAGGCAAGGTGGAAGACTTAGCGATCAATACTGTCTGGGTCTCAAGGCCACTTGCACAAGACCAAAGAGAGTTTGGTGTTTGTTTATTTTATTTTTTCCCCCTTCCTTTTCCAATGCCTCTTTTTACTGTCTGTATTTATTCAACAAACAACTTTCCTGGGGCCAGCACACAGCTCTCGAGGCAGCAGCAGAAAGGGGCCAAGGGAGGGGGTAGGAGGAGCTACTGGCATGTGCTGAGGGTGCCCTGCCTGAAACTATGCCCTCAGCACCCACTCTCTGAGTTTTGCTCTGCCCTTTGCCAGCGGCATGCGTGCTCTCTGGGCACAACTCAGCACGTGGTGGGGTTGGCTGCAGGAACACAGCTGCCTGCTGGGGATGGAGCATCTGCCAGTGCAGACCTCCCTGCACCTATGAGTTTTCCCCATTGCTGCCTGCCCTTGCCTGGGATGCCACACGGCTGGCCCCGGTACCACTGGGCAGATGTAGCTCAGGCAACATGAGGAGCTAGTCGACTCATGTCCTGTCGGCTCAGGGCCATGCCACTGAGCACCATCCCTCTCTCTGGGAGGTTGGGGCCACTTCAATGTGCCAGGCAATGCACATTGTCCTGGGGATATGCCCACCACCAGAAAACATATTTGCTCAAGTGCCTTCAAGCAACAGACGCCCGAGACCAACAGGACCCAGGGCCCCACACCATGAACTCTCCATGTATGCAGTTTGTCCAACTGCAGCAGGAAATAGGACATTCCACAGCTCCTGTCCCGCTTGCAGAAAGGGGCAGGGACCACCAAGGCTGGTGATCAAGCAGTAGCAGCTTAGCCCAGGGAAAAGCCCAGGCAAAGGAAGGGGGCACTTAGCAGCAGGGTCCCAGGAAGCCAGGCACAGCTGGTCCCCTGGCCCTCTCCCTGTCAGCCAGCCTTCCTGCTCTGCTAAAGATGCCTTGATGTGAGCATGAGTGAAAAGTGCTAAGCCAGGTTCTTCTGGGATCAGGCTAGAAACCCTGAGAGCAGTAGGGTGCCCTGACCTGATGCTGTTTCCTGGCAGCCACCATCCCTCCATGGCTCTTACAGGGCCCCTTCTCCCTGTTCTGTGACAGCATACTTCTCCTGGAGGACCCTGCTCAGGCAGCAGGCTTTGGAGGGGATGATCTCAGGTGGCTATGCCCAGGCCACAAGACATTGCCTTGCTTGCCCACTGCTCCTGAGGGGCTTGTCTAGTGGGTGAACCCATTCCTCTCAGCCACCCCACTGCCCAGGCCAGGGGCAGGAGATGCCATGCAGACAGTACTGACCTGTCATGGGCTCTGTGCCCTTGGGCTGTGCCAGGTCAGGTGCAGAGGGGAATGTGGGGCTTCTCAGGGTGCTGACCCCTCTGACTCCAATCTGGGAGGGGACGGGGGTGTGCAGCTGCTGCCAGTGGCTCCTGGAAGGACCCTTGCCAGTATCAACAGACCCTGAAGCAAAGGTCCAAGCGCTCATTGTGCCAGCAGGTGTCTCTTGGCAAAGCCAGGCTCACAAGGGAGGAGTGGGAATTCCTGAAAGGCTCTGATGTTGCCTTGAAAAGGGCTAATTTTTAATTTTCTCTTCTGCAGGCAGTCTCCAACCTGTAGCCTCCGGCTTTGGAGGCCCCAGGCAATACCTCGGGCTGGGGCTTCGCTGGTGCAGGGCGTCGTTTGCCCACGGCCAGGCTTGGTCCAGCGCAGCGCCCGCGAACAGGTGCGGGCGCTCCCTCGGCCCAGCTCCGGGAGCTCCTGCCGCGCTCGGGGCACCTCCGCGTCGCCGGGTGGCGCCCACGGGCCGCGAGAGGCGCCACCGTCGGGGCCAGACTGGGGCCGCTGCCCCGCGGTGGTGGCTGGTGCACTGCCTTGTGCCGCCGGCCGCTGCCCCGGGCATCTCCTCTGGCCTGCAGCTTCTGGCACCGGCTGCAGGAAAAAGGGGCCTGCAGGACAGAAGCCCCTTCCAGAGCCTAGTCAGTGCCTGGGTGAGGGGCACAGCTGGTTTTAGTGCTTTCATGGCTGGAAGCAGTACCCAGCTGCTGGGCAGAGCTGCATGAGAACAGATACGCCAGCAGACCCCATGCTCAGATGCTGGTGCATGAGTTTTTTGGGGGTCCCTGCTTACCCTGGGCCTTTAGCACTGCTAGATGGGTTCATCATGTGCTGCTCCTGCCCAACAGGACACAAGGTTAGAGGCCCAAAAGCCATGTGTGCAGCGAGTGCTGGGCCTGGGGGGACCTGGGGGGTATTTTGGTCAGGCTGGTCCCTGGGCTTTGCTTTCTGGGAACTGCTTAATCAACAACACCGTTACGCAATGGGTGCAAGAACCGCTCACAGTTCTGCACTGACCCCTGGCCTAGATCTGTTGGCCAGGGTATGGGGGGCAGGTGGACTGGATGCTCTCGCTCAGCTGGGGGTGAAATGGGGGCTCACGGGGGTACCTGCATGGTGCTGGCCAGTCCTCAGAGGTTATGGCAGATCCCAGGCATTTAATTCTTTCAGGAGACCCTGCTCTCCAACTGGAAAGGAGAGCCAGGTGGAGTGTAATTCACTCTCTTTGCCCCAAATCTTTGTTTCTTCTGTCATGCTATGCCCCAGCCATGACTCTGCAGAGCTAGCAGGGAAGGAGAAATTCAGCAAGGTGATATGCCTCAGTTTCCCTTTCCTGTGTGCATAGAGCTGTGGCATGGTTGCTGGGAGGTAGAACTAACACAGAGCCTTTAACAGTCCCTGGTTCCTTGCCACCTGTTTGGAACCAGGGCCAGTGCTGCTCTGCATGCCAACTATGAATTGCCTCAATCTCCTACATGTGGGAAGAGCATCAGATACAGGGACCTGGCCCCTTCCACAGGGGGAAGGCAGGAGCACCCCTACCTTGTGGGGAATTTAACCTGCCCAGAGAGCCAGGAAGAAAGTGCTCCAGTCACTAGCATGGTAACATGAAATAAAAGACAGGGGAATGTGTGTGAGGTGCTTGTGAGAGCATGTCCACAAACTGACCAATGTGTCCAAAAGTGTGGGGGGGGGGACTAAGAATATTTTTGCAAGGGAGCATGCAGGTGCATGCATACCACTGAGCATCTGTGGAAGTGCATGCACGCTGCAGGAGCACACAAATACACAAGCAAGCACATTTGCGGGCATACACATGCATCCAGACATCGGGGGGGGGGGGTGTCTTACTTGTTGGCATGCATGTTTTGCATGTGAGCATGAGTTAAAATGTCCCTGTGTGTGCAGGGATGCATGAGCATGCACACCGCCAGTGCACCCGTGCCAGAGCCTGGGAGGAAGCACCATCTGCACAGCCTTGCTGGGGCACAGGCAGCACTGTCTACCTGCTGCCTGCAGCCAGAGCTCACAGGCCCCGTGGGAGCTGTGCTTCTGGGCCAGGTTGTGCCCACTCTTTCCTCCCTGTTGACATTCCTGGGCTATTCTGGGAGCTGCCAGCAGGCCCAGCCAGCTGAGGACTTTGCCCCTTGCACTATGGTTGCATCATCCCTGGTAGGTGCTTTTTCCCAGACAGCCCATTTTGTTTACCTGTCACCTCTGCTTGACCAGGGGCAGGGGCTCTGTATGGTCGAGACCTTGAAGTCAGTGCCACATGGCACAATGGGCATGGGACAGGGCTCATGGGCCAGCTGGGTGTCAGGCTCCTGCTACATTCTGTGGGGTTCCTGCTCTGGCACAAGGGTGTTGGGCTCTTCCACTACCCCAGCAAAGTGGCACTTCGCACCACCTCTGGGAGTTTTCCACAGCACCCTGCTCTGCACTCAGGCTGTGCCCCGGTATGAGCACAGTATCTGGGGCTAAGACTCTGAAGAACTTCTTCAGGTTGCTGTGACACTGCCTCTTGACAAGCTCTCAGTACAGGTAAACACCCATCTTAATTTGGGGGAGAAGAGCATGCCTTTCCTGGCCCTACCCAGTTCAGTTCTGAGATGGGGCTGGATCAGGCAGTCCCAAGGGGTAGTTTGAGATCCCCAAACTCATCACATGCAAGAGGTGACAAAAGCCCAGAGATGTGAACAGTCACCAGGGAGCTGCAGAGGTCATTCTGGGCCTTTAGCACTGCTAGATGAGGAACAGCTCCTCCCCCTCTGCCCCAGCCCAGTGCCGGGTCCCCTGTCAGCGAGAAACTGGAACCTTCCTGGTGTAATGACCGGGGAGCAGTGCACAGGCTTGGGGGGGCAGTGAGGGGACAGGACCGGGGCAGGTCCATAGGCTCACGGCAGGCAGGTGGGCCAGGCTCCATCCCCTGGGCTGCTCTGGGACCCATCCTCCCCCACCTGGGCAGGATTTGTCGCAGGCCCCGCTCCCTGCAGCTTTGGGGCCCTGCAGAAGAGTTCAGTGTCCCGCTCCCCCCAGCTCAGCTATGGGCATGGTGAGGGTGTCCCAGCAGACTCGCCTGTACCTCCCACACAGGACTCCAGGGCGAGCCGCAGGCACACAGCGCCTGTGTGCACACTCGTGTGCAGATCCCGAGGGCGCAGTGCGGGATGGGGCGGGAGGCAGAGCACCAGCCCCCTCGGACCTCCTGCCTGGGGTCCCCCCGCGCGGGACCCGATAGCCTCGCACGGGGCCACGAACGAGCGGTGGCGCCCCAGTACTCCCAACGCCCCCTTCCCGTGGGAAGGCAAGGCGCCCTCCACCGCCCGCCCCCGCCGCGGGGGGGCTAATCCCGGTAATCCCCCGCCCCGGCCGCGGCCCGACGGGACGGGCAGGTGAGCCGGCCAATGGCGGGGGGGGCACCGGGCCCGCCCCCGGCCGCAGGTGCCCAAAGCGGGCAGGAGGCGCCGCGCTACTCCTGGTCCCGTCCGGGTCCGTCCCGTCGGTGCTGATGGCGGCGCGAGGCGCGGGACTGTGGCTGCTGCTGCTGGCGGTGGTGCTGTGCGCGGCGGCGGAGCCGCGGTGCCCGTCGTGCGCCGCTGGCGCAGAGCGGAGGCTGCTGGAGGAGGCGGCCAAGAGGCAGCTGCTGGAGAAGCTTCGGCTTCGCGAGCGGCCGCGGCTCGCCCACGCCGTGCCCCGCGCCGCCGTGGCTCGCGCCCTGCGGCGGCTGCAGGCGGCCGGCGCCCGCCGCGGCCCCGACGATGATGAGCGGGGCTACGAGATCATCAGCTTTGCGGAGCCAGGTGGGTGTGGGGTTCCCCGGGGAGCGGGGCCGGGCAGGGCGGTGCCTGTTGCCGGGGTGGTTCTGCGAGCTCCTGCTGGGTTGGGACCAGTCGTGGAGAAGGGTCCTCTGGGCTTGTAGAGACCCCCAGGGATATGTACTGCCTTCACCTCGGGGCACTACAGTCCTGCTCGTGCTGGAAACTGGCCATCTGCCCCCTCGCAGTGGAGTGAGGGTACTGGGAGCTGTTCAGCTTGTAATTAAATCATTACATAGTGCACCTGCTGCACTCTAGTGACCTCCGTGTCTGGCTGATGCGGCAGGCTCAGACACAGGGGAAGGGGACATGGTCCTCCCGTTGGGCTCCCATCCTCCTGCATGGGCTAATCAGGCTCCTGCATTCCAAGTGCTGCTGCTCCTCTCCCCTTTCTGAAGAACAAGGGAACCCAGGGTGCTCAGGGCTTCTTGTAGTGGGATAGGGGATGCATGGACCAGCTCTATGGGAGGCTGGAAGTGCCCTCCAGTGCTATCCTCTGTAGAGCAGGGAACAGGCCAGGTGAGAGGAGGGGCTTCCTGCCCTTTTGGTGTCCCTTCTGTCAGCTGGGGGGAGCAGCTGCCCTGTGGGGGCAGGCTGGGGGTCCCAGAGAAGGAAGGAATTGGTGAGTCTATCCTGAGAAGCAGCTGGAGAGGATTGACCCCTGCAGCACTTGCCTCCTCACCCCTCTCTCCCCTCAGAGCCTGTGTCTCCCTCCGGTATGAGGCTGCAGTTCCAGTTCAGTCGTACACAGGACCAGGACATTCACGTTCTGCAGGCCCAGCTCTGGCTCTACCTTCGAGTTCCCCGAGACAGGGCAGCCAATCTCACCCTGAGCATCTTTCTTGCTGATGGGGAAGGTGACTCAGCCAGGGGTAATCGCACGCTGCTGAGCGAGAGGCGACTGAACGCCAAGGGCAGTGGCTGGCATTCCTTCTCCCTCATGCCTGCCCTGCAGAGCTTCTTTGGGGGAGAGCACAGGACCCTGTGGTTGGAGCTGGAAAGCCTTGGGGACAGGGGCAATAATGTGGCTGTGGTCAATGCCAGCCGGTCCCACCAGCCTTTTCTCGTGGCTGAGGCAAAGGTGAAGGAGCCTGGACACCGTGTGGCCAAGCGCAGCCTCCGCTGCAGCCAAAACTCCAACCTCTGCTGCCGTAAGGACTACTATGTGGATTTCCGTGACATTGGCTGGAATGACTGGATCATTAAGCCTGAGGGCTATCAGATAAACTACTGTGTGGGCCAGTGCCCTCTGCATGTGGCAGGCAGCCCTGGGATGGCCTCTTCCTTCCATACAGCTGTCTTCAACCTTGTCAAAGCTAACAACATCCAAGCGTCCGGGCACTCTTGCTGTGTGCCCACACGACGCCAGCCACTCTCTGTCCTCTACTTTGACCGTAACAGCAACATTGTCAAGACTGACATTCCTGACATGATTGTTGATGCCTGTGGCTGTAGCTAGGGATGGGACCCCTCTGCCTCCTCCAGGACTGGCTCTCTGGGCATTGGGGGTTGGGGAGAAGTGTCTCCCTTGAGCTGGAATCAGACTGTGGTGTGATGGACCCATTTGGGAAGCTTGGGGGGAGGTGGTCTCTCTCTCTCTCTCTCTCTCTCTCTCTCTCTCTCTTTTTTTTTTTTTTTTTTTTTTTAACACTGTCTTTTGTGGAGAGCTCCCCAGGTCAGGGGGCTGCAGGAACATGTGAGCCAGAGCAAGACCATGTTACACTGCCTGGGTCTGAGCTGTGGGTGGCTCTGGGGCACCTCTGTCCCAATGGCAGCATTCCTGGGGTGTGGAGCTGACCCCACACTTCTGGGGGAAGCATCTCCCTCTGTGCATGAACCAGAGCTCAGGGGGCAAGGGGGTCCTGCCTCACTCATGATCAGGGTGTCTGGCAGCATCTTGGGACCCAGCCTCCTTAGAAGTGGAATGGGGTGGGGAAAAGGGTTTGTTTCCTTCAAGCAGGACTAGGAGGAAGGCAAAAAGCAGTCCTGCTTTTTTCCCCCCTACTCCAACAAATCTTCTTGCAGCAAATTTGGACTAGTGTGGGGGACAGATAGAGTGAGGCACAAATACCAGATCTGAAAGATGAGGATGGAGAGGAATCTGTCAGGAATCCCAAAACCACAGTGACTAGACCTAGTCCTTGCTCCCAGGAGGACATATAACTATGAAGGATGGTCTTGCTTCCTGTTCAGGTTCCCTCATATACCCTCTTTCATTCTTGGAGATTTGTGCTCTTCTTTCATGCACCCCCTCAGGCTTCTTCCAACACAGTGCCTCCTCACAAGAAGGCTGGAGTCAGAATTTGCCTGTAAGGCTATATTAAAGGTGCAATTTTATTTGCAACTTCAGTTTTGCAACTATTGCTATTTTATTGAGGAGGTTTCTGCAGCTGTTGGGACTCCCTGGTGCTCCATCCTGTCTACCTATCTGTCTACTGAAGATCCCACTCTGCCTTTGCCTTCCTGGTACTTGTAAATGCAATGCACCTGTATGGACTGTGTTTTTAACTTATTTTAATACTTTGGTGCAGTTTCCCCAATAAATGGATGGAAATAAACCATCCAGGCTCTGACTGCTTTCTCCTGGCATCGCCTTCATGAAGGGGGTGGGGGAAATGGTCCCACTTGGCCAGAAGGTCCTACCCCTGGCCCTGGGCTTGCCCTGCCTCTGTCTGTTAGGCTTTGGGGCTAGAACAGCACAGGGGCTGCAAGCAGCTGGCACCTGTGGGCAGCACAGCTCTGCTGGGGGGGGGGGTGAGGGGATCTGTGAGGCCTTTTGCTGCTCCCCAAATGCCATAGGGTGTAGTGCATTGAGCCCTGTGCAAGCAAGGCTGTTGGGGGGGGGGGGGGGCTCCTCCACACATGTGCCTGGTGGTGGGAGACCTGGGGACAGGGCAGGGGCTAGGAAGTGAGCAGCAGCTTGGGCAGCTGAGCGCATGGACACCAAAGGAGCAGTTTCCTAGTGAACTGGGTACTATGGGAGGGCATAGCCTGGTCTGAAGGGGCTGTTTGTGACCTGGCTCAGCCCTAAGAGGAGCACAAACTGGCACAGCTCTTGGAACACTGACCCCAAATGACAAGCCACTGCCACCCCCAAATCCTGTGAACCCACTGCAAATGCCAGCAACCCCCCCCTCCAGGCATCCCCCTGACCTCTCCAACTCTACACCCCCACACCTTGTAAAGTGAACCCAATCTCAGCCCCATAGTGGCCAGTCCCAGAGTCTGATGACAGTGTACTGAGGGGTGACAGGGAATTGCCTGAGTATGTGTGTGTGGGGGGCAATGCCACCTGCTCATCCCTCCAGGATCCCACATGGCCAGCCTGGGGCCTTGTTGCGCAAACACCCGCTCAAAGCTCAGCTAGGGGCTGCTTTATCTGGGGACAAACCCACTTGCTATCCCAGCTTGGCCCTGTGCTGCACCCTGAAGCGGACAAAGGGCAGCTTTCATCAGCCAGCCGCAGCAGGCACCCCCCCCCCCCCCAGCTCGGGGTGGGGGGGACATGGCCACAGTCTGTGTTCCTCCAAATAGCTCCATTAGTGGGGAAAATCTGCCTACACCTGCAGGATGCTCCTGCCTTCTGGGCTTACCTGCAGCCATCGCATGTTTTGCTGACATGACAGGGGACCTTGCAGATGTCCGTGACACCCACGAGTGTGTGCTGCCACACATGTGCCAAGAGAGGCAGGCATGCAGCTCGCACAAGTGCATGGAGATCATGTACAAAAATGTCATGGTCTCCCAGCTCCCTCTCTGTATCAGTGCTGTTGTTCTAGTTAGCGTGATCAACAGGTGGGACCTCCTGCAAATATTCCAAATGCCCTCTCTTTTCCTTTGCTAGCAACCCAGTGCCATCCCTGTGGCAGTAAGCATGGGAAGGGGGCTGTCCACATATGTATGCATGGCACGCTGACTCATTGACACACTGACACACTGACCTGCCAGCCTAGAGGCAGCACTCTGAGCAGGCTGGTGGTACTGTTAAGTCTTTAATCTGCAGGATCACCTGGCCCTGCTCTGAGCTGCTTTAACTTTCTTAAGCAGGAGGCCAAGATTAACTGTGGGGGTAGGGGGATGTGGTCGGGCTGGGGACTGGTGCACTGCCCATGCGCTATTTCCACCTGGGAGGCTCAAAGCCCAGGCAAGGCTGACCTGGCCTGGGTGGTTGTGTGTATCACCCTTGGGAAGCAGTGGCTGGCTCTGGGGTGCTCCCAAGATGTTGGAGGTGTAGGAGGGCACGGCTGGCCCCAGGCAGAGCCCAGGGCTGGGGTGGGCCTTTCTTAACAGCTTGGCCGGGGTCACACTCGGCTCAGGAGTAAATCTGTGCTGAGCTGCTTATGCATGTTACAAAACTTGTGTGCAGGCAAACCCTCTCACCTGCACCCACTGCCTTGGCTCTGCCTCAGGGCTGATGCCATGGGGCGGAATTGCACTGCAGCAATCTGGGGCACCTCAGGCACCCAGCTGGTGAGTCCACTTTCAAATCAGAGAAAGGGAGGTTGTGCAGGCATCACTACTGCTGCTTAGTTCTGGGGCCTCCCTGAGGAACAGAGATAGCCCCTGCTTGCCCCTTGTTGGCTCATGCTGGCATGACCAGCAGAAGAAGGAGATGCTCCCAGGCCAGGACAGGGGGAAGGGAATCTGAGGCAAGGAGTGGTCTTTTGCAGGCCAAGGTGAGAGATGAGGTGTCCTGAAATCATGCTGTAATCTCCATGTTGTCCCCCACTCTGGAGGTCCCATGTGGTCAGTGGAGGGCATTACCCAGGACTGTGGCTTGGGTAGTACAGGAATGGTGCTCCGGTGGCACTCTGGGCCAAGTGCGTAATGATAGGCAGAGGTACAGGGAGGACAGGCTAATGCTGAGGAAGGTAGAGTGCCCACAGCCTGGGTAATCCTGCTAAGAGGCTCTGAGGTCGGGCTGGGAGCATGCCACTGCTCCCATCATCTTTGAGGCTCACACTAGACAGAGACAGTATCTTCCCATGGAGCAGGATGGGACTGGCAGGAGCCAGGAAGAGCTGAGTGCTAGGGCAGGGAGAAAACAGGCATACCTCCTCAGATGAGCTTACTTGGGGCTCCCCTAAGAACACACACTGGGGCTGTGTTTACTCTGAGCACATTCTTCTTTCCTCAGTCTCCCTTGGGGAAAGCCCTTTACTTCATGCAGGACAAGGGCAACAGGGCAGGGGCAGAGCTGCTGAGAGGAACTGGCTCCCAGGGGAATCAGCAGGCCTTGTGGGGGCCCCACGGGATCACCCTGTCTCCCCCACTGTGCCCTGCTGGCACTAACACATGGTGTCACGTTCTGGCTGGGAGCAGGTGGGCAAAGGCCATTTTCCCTGAAATAGCTGCTTGCACCTATGACCAGCCTGGCCCTTCCCCTGCATTTGGTCACTGTGGCAACTCACCAGCATGATGGGGACTGACCTTCAGTGTGAAAAACAAACAGTGAGGAAAAGCAGGGCTGCCCAGGTGAGAAATTCCTTTCCCTCTTATTCAATCCCTCCCCCCCCCCCCAATTCCTGGAGTTCTCATGCCCAATTTCCAGCTTTCGCTTAGGCACTCCTGGTCTCTCTTGCCCCCCCTTTGTCGTGCAGGCGTTGTCCTTGCTCCAGTTTCCCTCCTTCTGCAACAGGACCTGGCTCCCTGCATATAGGACAAGACTAGGCCCTGTGGTGGCTTACACTCAGGAAAGGAACCTGCTGCCCAGCGTATCTGGATTATGGGTGCAACCCCTTGGGGAAGGGGGAGAAGACTTTGCAGTCTGCTTCCCTGAGCTGCTGCAGCTTCCACTTTTGGTTTACCATTCGTTCAGTGACACAAACGCTGTGTGAGACTTGACTTTGCCCCGGTGAGAACGTACAGATGTGGCAGGCAGGGCACCTGGCTGTGTGCACGGGAAAATCACTGCTGGGCCCTCAAGATGCTCTCAGGCACCCAGTGAGTGTTATCCTCACCCCTTCCACCATTGTTTCCACCAGAAATTAGATGTAGTGGAAAAACAGTCAGGTGGCTGGCAGGAGGCTAAATAGCAGGGACTGGGGCTGTGCAGGGGTATGGCTGGCCGAGCTGGTGGGCAGCGCAGCCAGGTGGAGGCACAGCCAGGGGAGCTTTTAAGGTGGGAGAAGGCTGGCAGAGCCACAGACATCGAAGCCAAGCAGGGATGTGCCTGGGGGACTTGTCAGGAAAACCCTCAAATGATTGCTGGGCACCTTGGGGACTTACCAGGAGGGGGAGGCCAGAGGACATCCTAGTGGAGGGTGCTTTTTTGAAAAGGCTGAACGATGCAGCCACAGTGCACAGGTAGTAGCATTAGTTTAAGAGGAAGGAAGAGGCCGTGGAGCATCCCCACTGGTGGGGAGATGCTTCCAGAACACAGCCGGTTCCCAGTGCCTCGGGGTCTCTAAGCAGCTGAATGGGGCACAGCTCCCTCTGCCATGCTGGGGAACCTGGGGGCAAGAGGCCTAGTGAGGCCCCCACTGCATCAGGACTGGGATGGGGTAGGGTGGCCCAGGGACACTGCAGTCTCAGCAGACAGGCTGAGAAGGTCCTGGGCTCCCGGGTCAAGCCCGAAGCTCTGACCTTTCCCCAGGCGAAATGAGGTGTAGGGACCAAGGCCCAGCCGTGTCCCGGCCCGCGCAGCCTGGGGAAACCTACCAGACGCCCGAGGAGGTCTGGGCCGACGCGGCTGTGGGCCGCTCTCGGCCCAGCCCGGCCGGCCCTGCGGATGGACCTGCCGGGCCCACCAGGGGGCGCTGCCTGCCGAACACGGTACGAACGAGGTATCTAGGCCGCCCCGCCGGGGATCCCGCGGCGCACGGTTGAGCCCACGCCCGCCGCGGCACGGGCACCGCTGTCTGGCTGCCGCCGGAGCAGCGCGGCCCCCGCAGACCGCCTATACCATGCGATGTTTCCTGCTGGTCTTCGTCGTGCCTCCTGGCAGCGCCCCTCAAAGTGCAGACCAGTGCTGGGCACCGCTGGCATCAGCCCGTCCAGCCAGTCTGGCTCCTGTGGGAGAGGCCAGGCTGAACTGCCTGGATAGGCAAAGTGCCCATGCAGCAGCCCCTGCGCTGTGCTGCCTCTGCTGCAGGATGCTGAGCTTGTTCTGTCCTGAAGCATCCCACATCTCCCTGCTCCCTCCTCAGGATGCCCCATGCACCTCTTGGCCTTCCTGACTGCTGTGACAAGTGAAGACGGGGGTCCATGGGCCAGTGTCCACTGTGCCCCATCCCTCAGTGGAGGAGTCAATGCCTGGGGGTGGGTTTCTGCAGGTGGTTGCATGCCCTGAATATGCTGTGCCATGGTCATGCCCTCTATGCTCCGGGCACAGCCATGTATTCCACATGTGTGGTCACAGGGATGTACTATGTGCATGCTTCAGGTTTGCATGTGTGCTATGTGCATGTGCATCTGTGTGCACATGCAGAAATGCCTATGTGTGTATGCTTCTGTGCATTCATGCACGCACATGCACATGTGCAGGGCTGTGTGCATGCCCTCAGTATATGTGTGTGCCCTGCACATGCATACACAGATGGAGTTCTGCCAGTATGCCCTCTGCCAGTATGCACAGATGTGCGTCCATATGTCCTACTTGTGTACATAAATATATGCTGGTATACAAGTTCTTTGTGAGTGTGTGTACGCCCTGTGTGTGTGGACAGACTCATGTGTGCACAGCTGTGTGCATGGACCTGTGCATGTACACGGGTGCATGTGTGTACAACCATATGTGTGCACGGACACGCGCGTGTGGAGGGCCGTCGGGTGCGCGCGTGTCCCGCATGCTCGCATGTGCAGGATCCAGCCCGGGTTTTCGGAGTGACTGGAGCCAGCGGCGCTCCCGGTCGGGGTCTCCGTCCCGAGCGCGTTCGGCGCCGCCGCCCAAGTTGGCGGAGCGGGTCCCGCCGCCCGGTGGCTCCGCGAGTTTTGCCGGGACGCGCCGCCCCCGCGAGGCTCCGGCAACTTTCTCTGAGCGCCCGGGGTGGAGCGGGTGCGGGGCCGGAGCAGGACGAGCGCTGCCGGGGAAGTGCGGGGGGCGCCGCGCCGTCCCGCCCCGACCGCCGGCGTCCCCCTGGATGTGCCGCTTTTCGCTGGGACTGAGCCGCCGCCGGGAGCCGGGTCAGCGTGGAGCCACGGGACCCGCCTGCGCCGCCCAGGGCCGCTCGGAGGTAGGAGCTGCCGGGGCCGTCGGGCAAGTCGGTACCGTGGGCCGGGGCTGGGGGAGCCCCGCGGGACAGGGCTGCGCGCTGGCGTCGGCGTCGGCCCTTCCACAGAGGCCGAGCCGTGCCGAGGCCGTCCCGTCGATGCCGTGGGACGGCGGACGGCGGGCCGGGCCCGGGACCATCTCAGAGAGTCTTCACGCGGGCCTCGCGCGTGGCGCAGTGCCCCCGCGTCCCCCCGGCCCCACTGTCCCGCGCGGTGGGTGGGCTGCGGCGCACCGGGCGCAGCCCCTTTCCGGTAGCACAGGCTGGGCGGCAGCAGCGCAGCCGGCACCCGCCCGGGGCAGCTCCGCAGGGGCATTGGATGGGGCACAGCCGCTCGCGGGACATCGCTGCCTCGTGCCCCGGTGACAGCGCCCGGGGCTGCCTGTGGCGCAAGATGGTCCTGGTTGTGTGCGACCCTGCTCCTGAGCCGCGGCAGTGCCTCCTGTCCTTCCTCTGGTCCTCCTGCCCTGGGCCTATTGCAGCTGTGTGAGGCTCTGCCTGATGTCTTTGGGGCCTCCATGCCCCACTGCTTTGCAGGCCGGGGGCGGCTAGCCCAGACAGTGCTCTGCAGCCCCCAGTCAAGTGCTGTATCTCCAAGGCTTTGATTTCTGTCCCCCCCCCCCCCGAGTGCTCAGGCCCCAGCCTCGGTGAGGAGCCGGAATTGCTGTTGGGACAGCGAGGGTCTCCCTGCTCCATTTGCTGACCAATCCATGTGGGCACCCTCTGGTTGGGCTGAGGTGCAAGGAGGCTCTGTGCACCCTGAGGAGCCTCCTCGACCCTGCAGCTCTGTGCCCAGGCCCTGTTGTACCTCAGCTCTCCAGCTTTTGACCCACAGGGCCCCGGGTGCTGCGCTTCTGCTCTCTCCATCTTGGTCATGGTTGCAACTGCCATGGAAGGATCACACACTGGGGGAAGCATCTCTGCTTTGAGGGCAAAGGCAGAGCTGCCCTTCCATCTTGTTTGTAGAGTACCTTGGTTCCCTGTCTATGCTGGTTTTGAATGTCTGTCTGTCCTCCTCCATGCTTGCATGAGGAGAGCTGTTGCGCTTTAATTCTTGAAGGGCTGTGGCTGGCATTTGGGAGTAGAGTGTTAGATGATGGTGTTCAGCCCTGAGCCCTCTGCAACAGTGACCAGGTCTGACCTCTTTAGCAGAGGGCTCTAGGTGCCCCTGGATGCCCGCACCAGACGCCAGCCCTGCAGCCACACTCCTAAAGCCTCCAGGGCTCTGCATTTGGGCTTTGACTGTGTGTTGTCCCCCTGGCTGGAACAAGGGACGGATGCAGCCCTGAGCAGTCTGAGGTAGTGGAGCAGATGGGCTGCAAAGGAGCTCAGGAGGAGCTGTGGGCTGAGGTCAGGCACAGCATGGAGAAGCTGGAGGGAGCAAGGCATCACCTGATTGGGGGCCATGTGAGACCTGGTCACCCTGACTTGTAGATGAGCAGGAGGTGGCTGAGGCTGTGCCTGCACAGGCCATCCTTTTTGAGATTTAGCTAGAACAGCCACCAGGGCACCCCCAAACTGGTCCAAGTCCCCTGTGAGCTGGGAGAACCGGGAGTCTAAAGGCAAAGGAAGTTTCTCTCCAGAGGGCAGATTATCCTTGTTGCTGTCGGGGCGCCCTGGGCCAGGCCCTGCTCACACATCTGAGATCCATGTGATCCTATAGGTGCCATGTGGCACTGAGGTGGCTGCCCCTCTCCTGTGCAGATTGCAAAGCCTGTGACTGAGGCCTAAGCGAGGCTGTGCTGCCAGGGCTGGAACACAAGAAGATGCTCCAGTAACAGGGAGGGTCCTACATCTGGCTCCAGAAAGGAGATGGAGGTCCAGCAGAATACCCAGACACCTGCCTCCGCCATGCTCTGTTGATACCTGTAGTAAACCTGAGCGGACGGTGCAGCATCTGAACAGTGGACATTGGGTTTCAGTGTTGGGAAGAAGCAGCTGGATGAAGTTTCTCTTTCAGAAACTCAGACCTAGGAAAACTTTTCCCAGTGTGACTGGGCTGGTTTTCTCCAGCTAGGGTAGAGGCTGCTTCTGAGGGGATAAGGGGAGACAAAGGCACCCACTGTCCCCTCCATGCTGTTGTGGGTGTTTGAAGCTGGTTTATTTGTGCATTTGGCATTGCATAGTGTAGGCTGGCTTGGTCCATGCCTTCCCTCCCGCCTTGCCCCAGCAAACAGTGAGGGTCCCAGCACTCAGCAAGGGTCTGTCAGAGGAAGGAGAAGTCTGCTGGAAATTGGGGCCCTGCGGCAGGTCCACACAAAACCTCCTTATGCCTGCCCCAAACTCCCCAGCTACCAAGGGTCCTAGTCCCTCTAGGAAGACTGGCACACACCAAACTGGGTCAAACTGCCCATCCTCAGAACCAAGCTAGCCCAGCTCCTGTCATATGTGCACACATGCTCTCAGTTGTGCTTGGGAGTGGACTTGGGTCCTCTGGGCAACTGCTCATCACCATGTCACTAGTACCTTGTGGGGGGGGGTTCATCTTCCCCCCCCCCCCCCCAGAGTCTTTTCCATCATATACATAGATGAGCACAAAATCAGGAGCAGGCTGGGATCTGAAAGTGGCTGGTGTAGTGGGTGGGAGTGAATCAAACTCAGCCCTGCTTTCCCCTGATGGTGCTGGAGCTTGTTGAGCTGGGAGGATCTCCCAAGGAGCAGGGAAGTTTCCGTCTGGGGGAGTGAGTCAGCGCAGACACCTTGTGACGTGTGTTGTCATGCTGGGGCAGCCCAAGGAGGGGCCGGTTTTGAGGTTTTGAGCTCGGGCTCGGAGGAGCATTTGCAGTTCACTGCCTCAAGTGTGGAGGGTCGGTGAGTGGCAGACAGGCTGGGAGGCATGGGGGCTGTTAGTGACATAACTCGGCTGAGGACTCCCACCACAGTGCTGAGGAAACTGGCCAGCCCCCAGGCCCTAAGGAACAGACTTTCCCTTGTTGTTCTAGCATGCTGTGCAAGTGCACACATACTTGCACGCACATGCACCTGCACATGCATGCACCCTCATGCATATGCATAGGTACACTGGTGCACACATGTTCACTTATCTGCACGCTCACAAGTGTGATATGGCATTCACAAAGGGATGTTTGTGATACCTCCTTGTCTTTCTTCCTTACAGGCCATGGTGCCTGCCCTTGTCAGTCTGCACCAACATACTAGAAGGAGGAAACCTTGGGTGTCCAACAGAGGCTCAGGAAGGGAGAACAATCCACCTACACCCAGAGCATCCTCTGGGAATGTGTGTGAACGTGTGTGTGCATTCGTGCGCACCTATGGACGTGCATGCAGAGTGCCTGTGTGTGTGCGTACACGCCTGTATGTGTGCATGCACAATTATCTGTGTGTTTTGTGGGGTTCCCTACCTGGTTGGCATGTTGGAGTCCCTTTGTCCATGAGCCTCAGTTTATCTTGTTTTGTTCTCCTGGTGTTTAGCAATCTCAGTGATGTGATAAATAACAAAGGTCCCCAGGGTGGGTACGTGATGAGGGCTGAGGAGATTCTTCTACAGAAACCCTCCCAGGAACATGGCAAGTGTGGCTTCCCAAAATCCTTTCAGCACATTAAAACCCTTCAGAAACTGCAGAATAACAAGGGGAACAGCTGATAAAATAGCAGCCACCAAGTGGGAACAAGCAGCAAAAACAGTGAGTCAAGTTTCAGCTCTGCTGTATCCGGGTCTGAAGCTGGGGGAGAGTGGGGGTCCAGATGTGGTGCAACCCCACATCAAACCTCCCTCCCTACTTCCTACCCCTAGTCCAGGGGCAGCAAGCCCTCGTGGCTCCCAGTGCTCCCTGAGGTAGCAGTGACCATGGCTTTAAGTGATGGGGTTGCAAAATGCAGGAGATGGAGCAGGTCTCCAGGCAAGCAGGAGGAAAGCAGTGGTCTGTGCTCACTCTCTCCAAAAGTGGCAGGTACTTTGAGAGAGACAAAAGCATCCCAACAAGAAAGGGATTGCTGAGGCTGTGCGTGGTAGAGGCGAGGAGGCGCAGGGAGTCACCCCTCATATCTCTCAGAAGATAGAGGGGGTCTCTTTTCCAAAAGCAGGAGCAATGTATGCTTCCTGAGTGCCCAGCGTGATCATGAGACAGGCAGTCCCACAGATTAAAAGGGGTTGATAGTGTGTTTTAAATGTTTTAACCACTGCTGACATCCCCATCGGGTCCTGCACATTCTCCTGTGCCCGTCCTCTGAGGAGTCCTGCGGGCAGAAGCTGTTGAGGTGGGAACAGGCTCAGTATGGATTGTCCGGACCATGGTGGGAGGACAGAGGACATTGCAGCTCACTGCCTTCTCTGCCTCAGGAACACAGGGTTTCCTGCATTACAGCCCCCCCCCCTTTTGGGGGTGTCCCTCCATATAGCACGTGTGTGTGCTGCAGTGGGAGGTGATGTCCTGGTGCCAGGGGAAGGAGCTGTGCCTGGCAGGGGCTCCCACAGCAATGACTCAGAGCTGGGTGTTTATGGGTCCCACATGTTCAGTTTTGCTGTTTCCCTCCAGCACAGGGAAAGGAAGGGAGAAGTATAAAGATTCCTATTGCAGCTGCTGCTATGCCTGCACCCTCTTTACCCTTGCCCCAAAACCTTGTCCCCACTCAGACCCTGCTCCACTGTGGGCAGGGGCCAGGGAAGTGGCTTTATGGGAGCAATTTGCAGAGGCAGAGCATGCTGGTGGCCAAAGCAAACAACATGCAAGCCTGTGACAATTGCCTGCCTACCCTGGGACCACCTATCAAGCGCCACCACTCCAGCCCAGCTTGCCACGGCTTCCTGGCTGGCTCAGCCAGTGGTTGAGGGCCAGGGGTCCCTGCCTTGCAGGAGGAACCAGCACAGGGAGTGCAGAGAGGTGAGCTCCTGCCCTGCAGCCCTCCTTCATGGGCTACCTGTGTCTGTGGCTGCACCAGAGAGCAGGTGGCCCAGGCTGTGCCCCAGGTCGACCTGCTTTCCCCTCTTCCCAAAGCATATATATGTTAGCATGTGCTAACATATCTGGAGGCATGTCACTGCATGGTCATGAGTGGGCGTAGGTGCATGCAGGAGTGAAAGGCTGGATTTTTTTGCCTCCCTGCAGGGACATGGCGCATGGATGGTGGTGTACTATGGCTGGCGCAAAGCTGTGCTGCTGGAGGGGTAGGTGGGCTGGGAGAGAGCTCTGGTCCTTCTTGAAGCAGTGCAAAGGGCAGAGAAGAGTTTTGGCATGGGATGGGGAATAAGGGTGTGTTACTCTAACGAAGACAGCAACTGGGGCTTGAGAGGGAGGTAGGGAGGGAGAATGGAGCAGAGGATGTCCCGAATCTGTCCTGGCATGGGTATCTCTGCCCCCTACCCTTTCTACACATGCATCCTTCCCCTAGAGCTGGTCCTGTCTCTGCCTCATCTTTTCCAGGCAAGGGACCACCTTGGAATGGGCTTGGCAGCCCACACCAGCACGGGATCACAGCCCTGAATTGTCCCTTTTCAGACTCTCTGAACCCGAATCAATGTGCTTTGTGGCAGCGGCGGTCCCTGGGCAGATTAGCTTCCCCAAGCAAGAGAATCTGGATTTACAGAAAGGCCTGGCCCAACAGCAGGGTCTGTTGCATAGTGAGGCAGCTGGGCGGGAGGTCTGCATATAACCTTTGCTGGAGGCAGAGGTAGGAAAGCATGTGGAGACAGGGGAATAGCTCCCACTATGTGGACTAGCCTAGCCCTGACTCAGTCCTGGGACAACTTCTGTGCAGAAGGGGATTCGATCCTTTTTGTCCCACTGTCATTGGCCTTTTTCTGTCCCTGACAAGACCCTGGTGCCTAGGGAGGGTGTACAGCATGGGGAAGATCTCACAGCTGGCAAGGAGTGTGTTGGTACTGCCAGACCCTACCTGCCCTGAGAGGTGGCTGAGACACGTCCCCTTGATCCCTGACTGCCACTGGCATGGGGGAGCATTGGCTTCTCAGCAGCTCTCTCCTAGCCTTGCTCCTCACATCCATGTGCTGTGGCTCAGCCTGGCCCTCCACCACCAGCAGTTCCCATTCCTGAAGCTGCTCTAGCCATAGCTCTGCTGGCTCTATTGCCTCAGCATGGGAACTTGGAGCTTAGCTAGATCAATATTTTTCCTAAGGCCCTGTAGGGTTAAATCAATTGGGCATGTGGCTGACCCTGGGGTCACAATGTGGCCAGGGAGGGGATGGCAGAATGGCTGCCTGGGCTCTGTGCCTGTAGCCAAAGCGTACCTCACAGTGGAGTGGGATGCCCAGCCTCTAATTCTGGGGGAGGAAGAGATATGCAGGGATGGCCTCCTGGGGCATCTCCTCACCCCGGCCCCTTGCCACACCCACAGCCAAGCTCTCCGTCTGCTTCTCTGCTCTGGCCCTCCCTTGTTCCATTGCTGGGGCAGGGATGGGAATGATTTGGTCTGCACCATGTAGTGCCCCCCCAACACACACTGCTTTTGCAGTTCCAGGCATGTGTGCAAACACACGTGCAGGCATGTGTGCAAACATGTATGCCTATGCACACATACATGCGTGAGTACATACAGGCAAGCACAACTCCTCCCTCAGGAAACATGTCCACACACACAAACACAAATCGCTCCCCGCACATGCAGACATGTATGGCCAAACTTGTGCAGTTACACACACTTACAAAACTACAGATGCTCCCACACATGCAGACACAGAGCCCTCCCCCAGGCCCCCCACGCTGGGGGCTGTGCTAGGCGAGTTGATGGATTGTGCCACACACAGCTCAGTGCTGCTGGTCTATCGGCTGGGATCTCGGCCGTGTGGGCTAATCCAGCCCTGACATCACATTCCTCCGCAGTGGGACTCCAGGGCTGTTAACCCTGCTGGGGCCAGGCTTAAATGGAAGGTGCTGGGGGCAGAGAGGGGCTCCTGCCACCATGCAATGCTGGCTTTGGTGGGAGTGCTCCTGCCTGGTGCTTGCTGCACCCCGCTGCTGTGAGCTAGCCAGGCCTGTCAGTGCCATGCTGAGCACGCTGGGGAGGATGGGTACAATTTCCTGGCTCCTGAGCTTGGCCTCACAAGGCAGGGGCTGGGGTGGCAGCCAGGCAGGGTGGGTGCAGCCCTGTGCTTATCTCTTTCAGACAGGTTTTCTAAGGGCGTGTGATTCCCCAGCTTGTCCCTACGTCACTCCATCTCTCTCCCTCCTTTCCCAGGTTTCTTAGTCTGCTCCACCATCCATCCGTGTAGGTATTTCAGCTCTTTCTGCCATACAAGCTCCCTGTGTCTTCCTTTGCTTGCTATCTTTTGCCCCTTCTCTGTCTCTTTGCCTCCCCCCCCCCAAGTTCTCCAGTGTCCTTGGGAAAGTGGAGCCAGATGACAGATTTCAGGCGTGTTTGCAGGAAATAAAAGGCAAGGAGCTGGGGGGATGGCTGGTCCCGACCCCCTCCCGTGCAACATTTTTGCGTCTGGATCCAGCCCCGCTTCAACTGTTCCTGCTGCTGGCTGCAGTCCTTGTTTTCTTGGCAGAGAGGAGGAGGAATGTGTTTCAGTTTGAGTTTCTTGGCAGGAGGAGACCGAGGGAAGATTCCCCTCAATCCCGGCTGCGCCTGGCTCTCAAATTTATGCCCATAGGCTGCAACTTGGGTGGGCCTCAGCGGTGTGCGGCAGGCGGGGGAGGCAACTGTGGGAGGGGGGAGCTGTGGGTTGGTTCCCATTGGTTCTCTGCTCCCTCCGGCCCCCTCCAGCTCCCCTGCTCAGGGGCCTCCTGGGGCCGGGGAGCCCCTGTGGACCCCGCCAGGCCTGGGGGGAGCATCCTGCAGCCAGGACCCTGGGGCCTGGGATGTTTTCCCTCTTGCACGAGGTGCCCCTCCCACACCAGTGCTCAGCAGGGAAACATGTGGGAGCTGGGGAAAGCCACCATGGTCTTCGTGCTCACCCAGCACCCGCATGCCTCCTAACTGCCCCCTGGCAAGAGCCCAGCCTGTGTCAGGCTGGATTTAGTGGCCAAACTCCTCCCTGCTTCCTGAGTCCAGGAAGGAGAGGATGTCCTGGCACAACAGGACGCTGACCCTCCTGCTGTACCCGTGGGACCAGGTGATGGGCACCCACCAAACTGCCCAGAGGGGAAAGAGGAGGGGACATTCCTTTCAGGTCATGAGATGAAGCACCAAGCTTGGCAGTCATAAGGTGGGAGTGATGTGCCTTGTGCTACATGCCTGTGTGCTCTCTCTACATATGGTCATATGCTATGCACCCACATGTGGTCTGTGTGTGCCCCCGCATATGCCATGCATGTCTCTGTGCATGTGTGCCGTGTGCATGCATGCCGTGTTTGTACACGTGCAGTTTGTGTGGTGGTCTTTCTGCATGTATGTGCACATGTGTGCCGTATGTCTGCATGTGTGATGGTGAGATGGCAGGGGCTGCTGAGCATGGCATGGATGTAGCCAGGCACATGGTAGGGTGAACATGGATGAGGGTGGCCATGGTAGAGGGGACAGCACAAAGGCTATAAATGCATTAACCCCATTGTTGGAAGGGGTAGATACCCCACATGGTGCCCCCACTTTCCCTGGGACTCAGGCCAGCAGGAGCAGGGTGTGTGAGGCTCTTCAGTGTCCCCAGCCTGGATGCTGCACCCGCATGGAGTGAAGGGGTTGCCTGCGCTTCTACATCTTCCCCTTCCCAGATGTAGGAGGCCCCAGAGATGCCACGTGAGACCCACAGCAGTTGTAACCCCTGCAGGCCTGAATACTTTGGGGGCTGTGCAAACACATGTAGTGTTCATGAGTGTATATATGTGTATGTGCATGTACCTGTGCAGGTGTGTGAATATACTTATGTGGTTACATGTATCTGTGCAGGTGTTAAGTACATGCAAGCATGTAGATGTGTATTTGTATTTCTGCATGTGCGTGTTCATGTGCTTATTTATCTGCGTCTGTACTTGTGTAGGTAAGCATGTGTATGTCTTTGCTCATGTGTGCACATGCCTGCATGTATCTGTGCATATGTGTGGATGCATGTGTGTGCGCATCTTCCTATATGCCTCTACAGATATGTGCAAATGTATGTTCATACATTTATGTGTGTTTGTGCATGTGTGAATAGGTATGTGTGCGAAAAGGCTGGGATCTGTGATCGACTCCATTACTAGACAAACGTTTGTGAGGGGCCTGCATGCTCTTTCCTTGTTAGCTGCTGTGGCTAGGGTAGCGGGAACATGGAGAGCTTTCCCTAGAGCTACTCTCCCAATTTGCTGTGAGGCCCAGGGCCAGCCTCACCCCCATTTCTTACTTTTCCTCCTCATCTCTTTCCCTTCACTGCCTCCTGCCCTTCCACCTTTCCTGGGCACTCCATCCCCCTTTGCTTGCCCTGCTGCCCCTCCACCCCATTCTTCCTGTCTGACACTCTCACAAAGCCCCGAGACAAGCTTTCAAAGAGGCAACTCATGCGGAAGAATCACTGTCCCCTTCACCCCTCATGCTCCAAATGCAACCCGTCACTTTCCCAGCAGGGCAGGGGGCTTTCACCCCCCCGACCCTTGTTTGGGGCGATTCACTCCATTTCTCAAAGGGGGAGGCTGAGGATATGGGAGGCCTGGTACCAGCATCACTTGCGTGCAGCTCTCCCTCATCCCCTGCTTCTTGCTCCTCCCAGAGCCACTCTCCCTCTCGCAAGGCTTTGAGACGGGGAGGGGAGGTTGGGACCAGAGTTGTGGGCTGGGACCTGGGTGCAGGCACTGGAGCCGAAGTTAGAAATCTGACCCTGGGCCGGGCCAGGCAGAGACAAGTGGAAACGAGACCCAGCAGCCAGGCAGGGACACAGGCAGGGATGCACGAGTGGGCTGAGCTGAGCCCTATGGGCAGAGAGTGGATGTGTGGGTGGGACAGGGCTGGATTTTGACCTGTAGGCAAGGTGGGGACCCATGAACAAGGCAAGGCTGGGGCCTGGCAAGAGTATGGTGCCAACCCTTGGCCAAAAGCTGTTCTGTGTGTGCCTCAGTTTCCCCTTTCGGCAGTTGGGGCTTGCAATATTTACCTCTCTAAGTATGTTTGAATGTGTTTGTCCAGGTATCTGTGCATACATGTGTATTTCGACCCCCTGCAGCAGACTTTGAACTGGGCTCAGGACTCTTGCTCAGAATCCTCTTCATGTAGCACCAAACACCAGGCACCTTGACAAGTCAGTACCTGGGGATGCTTGTGGTGTGGGCTTGACTGCAGCGGTGATATTGCTTGTGCCAAGCTGTTGGAGTTTGCCTCGTTGCTGCTCTTGTACTTGGGGTGGGGGTGGGGGAGTGCCCCCCTCCCCATGCTGGTGCTTCCAGGGCCTGGGGTGCTGTTGGGCACTGGGGGAATGGGAACGGACATGCTGGCTGCAGAGGGGGTGGCAGGTCCTTTCTAGCCCAATTTATCTGCCTGGGACCCTCCTTATTGATGGTCATACCTCAAAATGGGGGCATAGGGTGCCCACCCTTGTCATCTGCCCTTTCAGGCTTGGCAGTACCCCCAGCTGTGTGGGCTGCCCCTTGCCATGGGCTCCAGGCAGAGGTCTGCAATGTAGTTGGGGTGCAGAGGCGGATAGCACAGGAGTGGATGCGCATGTGGCCGTAAGGTGTGGGCAAGGCCGCGGGGAGGGTCCAGGGGAGTGCTTGGGGTGGCCCGGACGTGGGGTTCTGCGGGGCTGTGGAGAGCGCCGAAGTGGGTCGGTCCCGCGACTGTGACTGCACTGCAGCTACCCCTGCTGGGAACAGGTCGGCGGTGCCGCGTGCTGCTGTGGGCCGGCCCTGCGACTGTGATTGCGCTGCGGCTACCCCTGCTGGGAACAGGTCGGCGGTGCCCCGTGCTGCTGTGGCTGGAGCCCCTGTAGGGGAGCCCACAGGAGCAATGAGTTTGCTGGGCCTCTGCCTAGCCTCAGCAACAGGATGGGAGATGAGCAGACCGTGGCTGGGCCCGGGAGGAGAGGGTGAGGAGAGGTTCTCTGGAGGGTGACATATGCTCACCTTTGTCTTAGGCTGGCTCCTGCACTGGAACCTGTGTCTACCCATCTGCAAGGACCAGATGTGCCCCTGAGCCTAGCCAGGCCCTGCTGCATCATGTTCAACCCCATGAATCCCCCAGTCACCAGCTATGTTGAACACTGCTACTTGCACCCACTCCCTGGACCGACACCTGGCACCCCAGGGCCACAAGGTTGGTCATAGAGCCCTCATGCTGACCTAGCCTGGCCTCAGTGAGGTCCTGGCAATGCCTGACACAGTCATGGAGGTTCCTGATTTCTGTTTCAGTCCTTGGATTCAGAGGTGCTTATGTGTGAGAGCCTGAGGCTGGCTTGTGCCCTTTGTGTCCTCACACCCTAACAAGTTCTCCCAGCTTTCTCTTCCCCTCCACCAGGACTTGACTTCTCCTTGTGCCATCAGTCAAACCTCATGGGCAGCCACCATGGTTATGGACTGGTGCCAGGCACCGAGCACCCAGGCACTGGTGATGGTAAGTACCCAGTCTCTGGGGCAGGGTAGACAGGTGTGTTGCAAGGGATTTAGCGCCCCCCCCCCCAGGGATGATGTTCATTGTGTCAGGAGCACAGGTGTGTGTGGAGAGGGGATAAAGCACTGCTGGGGCAATGATGGCTATGACAGGGCAGGAGAGTCCAAGGGCTTCAGGTCCCTTCTTCAGGAGAGTGATGCTGTGAGCAGCAGATGGGTATGTGCCAATAGGTTTATGCAATTTTTTTGGATTTGTGTTGGCCTGTGGTTGAGGGCACATGTTGGCCAAGGGATTTAGGCCCTTTTCTTAGGATGACATTGGCTATGGCAGAGGGAGTAGGTGTGTGCCAAGGGTTTCAGGTTCCCTCAGGGACATGGATGATTGTGGGAGGGAGGGAGGGATGCTTTTAAGCCTTGCCATAGCCCAGCGCCAGCAATTGGCACACTTGGGCTACTCCTCCAGGCTCTGTAGCACCATGCTTGTGTCCTTGGGGGTTTCTTCAGCCTCCTGGGACCCAAGCTAAGAGGAGTGCCCCCTACTCTCTACCACTGTCCCAGGCTCACGGTTCTCAACGCCCCGTGGTGCAGGCAAGCTGGGCAAGAAGCGGGCACTGTCCATCTCGCCCCTGTCAGACTCTAGCATTGACCTGCAGACGGTAATCCGCACTTCGCCCAACTCCCTTGTTGCTTTCATCAACTCCCGCTGCGCTTCCACCAGCAGCTCCTACGGCCACCTCTCCATCAGCACCATCAGGTGGGCGCTGGATGTCAGCCCTGTGGGCATGCACACAGCCTCTCAGTGTGGGAGCCTGAATGCCAGTGCCCAATGTGGGGAGTGCCTTGCGGGACTAGAGAAGGGGGGGAGCAGTTAGCACAGAGTGGCTTACCTGGGGAGGGCAGTGGGGGCTGTGGATTAGAGCAGGAGTGGCTGGGAGATCAGATGCCTGGGTTTTCTGCCTGACTCAGAGGGTCTAAAATTTGTCTTGTGCTGGTGTTGTCTGTTCATCCCTCTTGCTCTTTGCAGTCCATCATTGGGGTACCAAAGTCCTCCAGGTCAGCAGAAGAGCCAAGGGCACCTGCTTGGCCATGCTCCTCTGCTGCCCCCATGTAGCTCCCATGAACATCTGCCCACCTGCCCAGGACTGCTGCACCGTGCCTCAGCTCATGGCACCCTGAAACACTGCCAGGTAAGGGGGCCCAGGGGATGTTTCTGGTGGTGACCACTGATGCCACTTAGCTCATCTGATTTGAAGAACATACTGGGGACAGGGAGTGTTCCTCCTGTATGCGTGCCCTCAACAGGGTCTCTGCCATGCATCCACGGTAGGAGGTGGTCCAGTGGGCATCCCACTGCTGACTGTTTTTCACTCCCCCTCTCTCCCTGCCATGGTAGCAGCTGAAGTTGGAGCGGAGCCTGAGCAGCCCTTTGACAGCCAAATACCCGGAGGAGAGATCTGAGGGTGATGTCTCCAGTCCAGCCTCCACAGGCACCCAGGTACCCCACATGGTGGGGATGGTTGAGACCGTCCTCTTTACTCTGGGCTCCACACTCCTCTTCAGTGTAACTCCCAGTGACAAGGAGCACAAGAGATCACATCTGGGAGTGCTAATCTAGCTGTGCGTGCCCAGGACCCCTTGCTGGGGATGCTCGATGTTCGGGAGGATCTGGAGAAGGAGGACGGGAAACCTGAGGCTGAAACTGTCTACGAAACCAATTGCTACTGGGATGGATGTGCCAAGGAATTTGACACACAGGAGCAGCTGGTGCATGTGAGTTAGGTCCTACCTGGGCCCCATAGCCTTAGAACTTTCCCCCAGGATGCGTGCTGACATCCCTCTGTGTCAGCTTTTGATTCTACCTTGAGACTGACCTATGGCTGGGCTGAACTCCCCTAAGAACTCACCACAGAGGTGAGCGGTGTTGGAAGTTGTTCCTAGGGAGGGAGGGACATGCATCCTCTACTTCTTGTAGGTAAGTTCGTGGTAATCCCCCCATGCCATGTCCCTCGGGGGATCTCCCTAATCTGGCCCTTCCTTACTGCTCGAGCAGTTCTCCTGAACCCCTGCTTTCCAGACTTGCTCCTTTGCTCTCTGAGTCACCCTCCAGCCACTCCAACTCCCTTCTACGCCCTTGATAAACCTCCCTAGAATCACCTTGACCCCAATGTCTTCTCTTGGTCCTCCCAAGATAATCCTCAGCTAACTCCTGTAGCCACTGCCTCCTCCAGACTCCAGCTGACCACTCCATATCTCCTTAACCCCTGTGTCTCCACCAGCCATCCCAGTCCTTCAACATCCACCTTTCTCCCATGATATCCTCTAAGATGCCTGTATCTGCTGATCCCCTGGTGCCCTCCTCAGTGCCCAAGTGATGCCTCTCTCTCTCCCCAGCACATCAACAATGAGCATATCCATGGGGAGAAGAAGGAGTTTGTATGCCACTGGACAGCTTGTTCCCGGGAGCAGAGGCCCTTCAAGGCTCAGTACATGTTGGTGGTGCACATGCGGCGTCACACAGGCGAGAAACCTCACAAGTGCACGGTGAGCTGGCCTGGGTCTCTGTATAGCTCTGGCTAAGCTGTGGTGCCTTGCACCAGGCAGAGTTTGGGGCAGGGTGAGGCTGGCAGATGCCGGTATGTGGCACTGAAGGGAGGGGAAGATGGGGTGGGAGGTGGGACAGACAGGGTGATCAGGAATATTCTAGTTTATGATAGGATGGGATGCATGTGTGGCAGGCCACAGCCCATGTGATAAGTGTATGGGCGCAGATGCATATGAGGTAAAGGGGTATGTAGTAGGTTGGGCACATTGTGGCCAGTGTATAGTGAGGTGCCATGATGTATGCCAGAAGGGTAAAGGACTGTGTGGTGGGGTGGGGACATGCACCTGCATGTGTGTTGTGTGTGGGAGGCATGGCATGTGTCCATGGCAGATGTGTTATGGGTATATAGTATGGGAGTGATGTGGTACAGGTCTGTTGAAGGTATGTGGCATGTTTCACCCTGCCTGTCTGCACAGTTTGAGGGCTGTAACAAAGCTTACTCGCGCCTGGAGAATCTCAAGACACATCTCCGCTCACACACGGGTGAGAAACCCTACGTGTGTGAACACGAGGGTTGTAACAAGGCCTTCTCCAATGCTTCTGACCGAGCCAAGCATCAAAACCGCACCCACTCCAATGAGGTACAGTTCATCTGGGGCTCCTTTGCACCTTCTAGGGCTCCCCCTATGAACCCTGACTTGTCCTATAACGCCTAAACTGCCTGTATGCCCAGGTCTTTCTCTGTGTGTGCCAACTCCCTCCTTGCCTACTCCAAAAATTTTGCCCCCCTGTTCCCCTCCTAGGGCACCTGCATACCCCCCAAAGCCTCCTGAATCCTTGCCCTGCTCCCGTGCAATACAGTGCTTGCATTACTCCTCAGGTTTCTCAGTGCCCTTCTTCAAGGCCCTGTTAAAGCACCTTACATGCCCTTCCAAGAAAATACCTCCTCTTTGATCCCTTCCCACCTCCAGTTCCCAAGTCATCTGGAAAGCGGGAGGAGGGTGCTGTACTCCAAGCCCTGGAGGTGCTGTATTGGGAGGGGTCTCTATTTTGAGCTGACATACTCCCTCCCGCATTCCTACATTTTCCCCTGTCAGAAGCCCTATGTGTGCAAGATCCCAGGCTGTACCAAGCGCTACACGGATCCCAGCTCCCTGCGCAAACATGTGAAAACTGTGCATGGCCCTGATGCCCATGTCACCAAGAAGCACCGAGGCGATGTGGTGCCAGGCCGTGCACTGCCTGCCCCCAGCATCCCTCCTGACATGAAGCAGGAAAAAGACACCAATGGTCCTAGCGAGGCCCGGAAGGATGACAGCAAACTCTTGGTGCCTGACATGGCCTTGGTAAGGAGCTGGGGCTTTATGAAGCCACAGGGACACCCAGCCAGGCCTGACAGAGGAGTCAGTTTGCATGGTGGAGAAGACATCTCCATATATGGCAGGGTGGGAGTTCCCAGTTCGTATTAAGTGTGTAGTGAATATCCTACCTCATCTTTTCCCCTCATTAATGTTGTGGGTCTTCCCAGAAGCCACAGCCCAGCCCAGGTGGGCAGTCATCGTGCAGCAGCGACCACTCCCCTCTTGGTAGCACCACCAACAATGACAGTGGGGTGGAGATGACCGGCAATGCAAGCGGGAGCTATGAGGATCTGTCCACATTGGAGGAGGTGGTGCCTGGGGAGCCCATGGGCACCTCAGGACTCATGGCCCTCCACAAACTAGAAAATCTTCGCATTGACAAATTGAAGCAGATGAGGAAGCCATCAGCTACCAAGGGCCTGAACTTGCCAGCCATTCCTGGAGCCGGTGAGACCCTGGTACTCTCCCACCTGGATGCAGGGGCAGCCCTGTGGGCACTGTGTCGAGCAAGGTGTTGTTTCCAGTCTAAGTGGTTTCTGCAGCTTCCTTTTGCTAGGATAGGGCCCCCAACATGTGGGTTGTGCCCTCATCTGCTGCCCTCTCCTTGTTTCCACCACTTGACCCTGTTTCCTGTCCTAGCAGGCACCAGTTATGGGGGAGGCTGCATCTTGATACTCGAGATGGCTGCATGTTCCTCCTCTAAATGCTGGTGTCATGCTGTGCTCTGATGTAACTCCCCCTTTCCTTTCTCCAGGCCTGGCTGGGGAGATGCCTGGGATCTGCATGCCACCCCCAGTTGCCTCGCGCCGCCGCATCACAGAGCTGTCAGCTACAGAGCTGGGCATGCCACTGAACGAGCGCCGGAGCAGTGCCACCAGCACCATAAGCTCAGCCTATACTGTTAGCCGACGCTCTTCCATGGTGTCCCCATACCTGTCTGGGCCATGTCTGGGGGGTGAGGCAGGGGCGCTGTCCAGCGGGGCAGGCCTGGCAGACGGCTATGACCCCATCTCTCCAGATGCATCACGACGCTCCAGTGATGCCAGCCACTGCGGAGGGCTGCCAGGTGTGGGCAGCCTCACGCCAGCCCAGCGCTACCGTCTCAAAGCCAAATATGCTGCGGCCACAGGCGGCCCTCCACCCACCCCACTACCCAGCATGGAGCGGGTGGGCATGGGCAGCCACAGCAGCTTACCTGGGGACTACCTTACACCAGCTATGCCCTCCTTCCTGGCAAATGGCTCACTGCGAAGGCATAGTTCCAACGACTACCCTGGCTATGGAGGCAGTGTTCATCCTCACCTGGTGCCAGGGAATGGTGTGCGACGGGCCAGCGACCCTGCCCGGACAGTGGCCAACCCCCATGCTCTGCCCAAGGTGAATCGTTTTAAGAGCGTGGGTAATGTGAATGTGCCAGGAGTGGGCAGAGTTGCCCTGCAGCCCTTGGGCGATTCCGATGCCAACCTACAGCACCATGTATTCTCCCCACGCCCACCCAGCATCAGTGAAAATGTTTTCCTGGAGAGTGTGAGCATGGAGGGCCCTGGTGCAGGCACAGAGTCTGGCTTGCTGGAGGTGGAACGGTACTTGAACTACCCTGAGGACCACTTCCAGTGCCAGGGGACAGGCATGGAGCTCCAGGGTGAAGGCCCCTACGGCAATACTCACCGGACCATGGGGAGTATGCAGCTGAACCCAGGTGGGCATGGGGATATGGAAGGGGGTTTGCTTCAGTCTGAGTTCTCCCTCCCTCAGTGCCAGATGAATCAGCACTTCATGAGTATGCGTGCTGGCAATGGGACTGTGCCTGTTCCTTGGGATGAACCTCTCCAGGGCAACCTCGAGTTGAATTCTGGGCAGTCAAGTGTTGTTGCCCCCACCACTCCCATGTCAGGGAGACACCGTCAACAGCACAGTACTCAGTACTCGCTACCTAGTGCTTGTGGGCAGCAACCCAAATTCATGAGCACATGCCAGGACAATGGATTTTCCAGTGGGCACCGGCTCAACCGACTGCAGATCAAATCTGAGCAGCATTACCCAGCACCTGCCTCGGCACTTGCTCCCTGCCAGAACGCCAAACCTGCCAGGCCCATGCAGCCTCCTGCATCCTATGGCCAAGCCACGAATGTGGGGCCTGGTGGTTACCCGTCCGAGCAGCAGGCAGGTGTCAGTTACATGGGCATGTTGAGCCCGAGAGGTAGAAGAGCCCAGACCCCTACCCTGCAGGCCAAAGAAGTGATGGTCCGTAGCTATGTGCAGGCCCAGCAGGCTCTGATGTGGGGAGACCAACTAGCTTCCAAGGGAGGGGAGGCAGGCATGGAGTCGGACAACGAACCTGGACAGTGCCAAGCCATGCAAACACCACTATACCTCAGCCCCAAGTACTCTGGTTATCAAGACAAACAGGATCACCTGCAAGGCCTGGCAGAAAACCAGCACCTCCTAACGCCCCCATGCTTTAGCCCTGAGATGGTGCCACACCCACCTGATGGTCCCAAACCACCTGGGCACCAAAACAGTCTGGCCTATGCAGGCAATCTTGCAGAGCCAAGCCATTCCTATGAGGGAGTGGAAACCAGCCCCCGACGCGTACTTCGCTTGCCGCCTGTCCGCTCCACACTCCAGGGCTCCGATCATCCCCTGCTATATTACCCAGGCCAAGGTACACACAGAGACATGGGCAAAGGTGGGCATAAGATGCTGGGGCAGATAGCAGCAAGTTGTGGGGGTTCTGAGCATTATGATGGAAGCTTGGAAGAAGTGAAGGGCAGCCCCTATCCCTACCTGGATTCAGGGGAGCAGGTGGCCAACAGCCTGGACTCGCTGGACCTGGAGAACACACACCTTGACTTTGCTGCCATTGTGGAAGATTCAGAGGCACCTGCACTGCTGCCTGGCCCCCCAAGCCCTACAACTGGTCTTCTGCTGCCTGCATCTGGTGGTGCCAACATGGCTGTGGGTGACATGAGCTCCATGCTGAGCACTCTGGCAGGCGAGAGCCATTTCCTCAACTCGCTGTCCTAATTGGGGGGCACAAGCTATCACGTGGGCGTGTCTGCAGCTGGTGTGTGGGGGGGCTCCCCAGACTTCATTTGGGCAGAGGCAGGAGTTCCCCTGGAGCTCTCCACCGTTTATGCCTTGAGGACTGGAACACCCCCACAGTCTCCCCCAGTTTGTGGGCGTCAGGCTTTTTTCATGGGAGGGACCCTGCTGAGTCCAAGATACAACTGGAAGAGGGGTTCCCGGGCACCTCTGCAGCAGCTAACTTGCTATTCCCAGCCCCTCCATTCCAGTGCCACCTTTCCCTGCCTTCCCCAGGCCTCTGGACCAGGAGGTCCTGTGCAAAATTTTGATGTCAAAACCAAAGAGTTCTGTCCCTGCAGGCTTCCTCCATATGCTGCTCCCCCTCAAATCCTAGTCTGTCAGGACTTCAGCCGCTCTTTGCTTGACAAGACCACCCCACCTTGCTCAAGGATGGGAGAAGGGAGAGGCTATTCTCCAGCATGAAGATGTTGGGGGGAGGCATGGGGTGCCTGGTGCTGCCTGCACCACTGTATATAGTGTGCATATGTGTATGTTTCCCTTGGCGGTGTCACCCTAGACTTTTTTTTGTTTGAAAGCAACCACAGTGCCCCTCCCTCCCCATTAAACCCTTTCTCAGGGGAGTGTGAGCTGTGTGCCTCTATATCCCTGCAGATGGGCTCCAAGCTGACCCATGTGCCTAGTGCTATATACGCCCTCCATCCCTTTTCCCTCAGCAGGGACTAGGATGGCCCATTTGTGCCAGGTTCTGCAAAAGCACTTGCCTTTGAATTGGGCTTCCACCTGCAGCAGGTGCTGTCCAGATGGCTACTTGCATAGGGATTCCCATGGTGGGGCGAGGGAGGGGGAGAAGGGGGAGTGTTGCTTCCCTTGCACAGGCAGAATCACACTAACACCTACACACACGGAGGAATAATCTCAAGGTATGGTTCAGTGCCTCCGGGGCTGCACCTGGATCTTGGGGGCTTCTGTAAACCACCTGGGCACCTCTGGGGCCTGCTCTGGTCTCTCCCTTAGGAATTCAGGCAGTGGCACTGGCACTGCAACACCTCTAGGGCTGCTCTGTCTATCTGGGGATTGTTTCCAAGGTGTCTTTCAGGCCACTCTGTACCTCTTTCTAGGGTGCCTGGATGGCATTTTGATGCCTCCAATCTGCTGTACGTTCTCCAGTGTTCCTTCCGAGGGCTGTCTTGTTGTCTCTGCAAGCTGTCTGGGCTCTTCGAGGCATCTCCTCAAGCCTCCAAGGGCAGGGCACAGCTTTTCTGGGACTGCACTGGGCATTTCCAAATCTATTTTTTTCCTTTTTTTTTTCTCCTCAGGCCATCCTGGTATCTCTGGGACTGCTTCAGAATTCTTTCTGGGTGGTCAGGGTACCACAGAGGCTTTCCCCCGGGCCTGTGGGTGGCTGTCTTTCAGCCGTTGCAGCTGTCCCAGGTGTGCTGGAACTTTATCAGTTACTCCAAGGCTACTGTAGGTTCTCTGGGCTGTTTCAGGGCCTTAAAGAGGTTCTAGAGCTCTTTCCTGGTCCCTGGGTCTATTCTCAGGCTTTCTGGGGCTCTTCTAAGGACTTTAGGGATTCTGCCAGGGCCCCTGGGCCCCCCCCAAGGACCATGGGATCTCTGCAGCCATTTCAGGGACTCCAGGGTACTGTGGGCTCTGTGGGGCATTTTCAAAGCATGCAGGGCTCATCCATCTTCTGCTCTCAAAATCGCAGGTTTTCGGGGCCTGTTCTCTCTCCATCTTTCCCCAGGGTCTGTTTTGGGGTATGCAGTGCTCTTTTCTGGGAATTCTAGTGGGGCTACTCTCTTCCATCCCTGTGGCTGTGGCATTAGCTGCGGCTCCATGACGATGGCCATGGCCGGTGCTAGGGCCATGCAGAAGGGGCTTGGGGGTGGGGGGAGGCACTCGCCGCATGTGCAGCATGATGAGGGCTTTAGTCTCTCGGGACTCGGCCACCGGGCAGCCACGAGTGTTCCCAGGCCACTGCTGCTGCAGAGTCCAGCTGGTACTGTGGTGCTTGAGCCAGGCTCCTGGCAGAGTGAAGTGGCCAGATCTGAGAGCCCCCGGTAAGTGTATCTGGACGAGGTAATGAAGCTGCAGTAGCAGGGCGCTGTCCTAATTGAGGAGTGCTGTGTCATGAACTCTGCTCAGTAGGAAATGGGCTCTGCTCAGCTGTTTGTGGTTCATCAGTGGCTGCCACCCCTCTTCCAAAGGCTACAGACAGTGCCCTGGAGTACCAAGCCTGTGAGCCTTGCTTTGCTGAAATTTATGTTTTCGGCTCTTACCTGAGTATTGCAATGGTTATTATGTTCTTATGGGTGGTTCTTGAAGTAATGAAGGCATGCGTTTTCTTAAGCATTGCAAAGTACATTTGGTCTCAGGAGATAAAAATGATTTGGGGAATAACGATGCTGAATTTCTGTGGTGCGAGAAGTGATGTTGTTTAACTATGCAGGGAATGGAGTGCTGCCTGTGAGAAGGGAGGAGCAGCTGAATTTTGGGAGGGGAGTCTGCTGGAGGAAAGCACAGGTCTGCAACAGAGAAGGGAGGCAGGAAGCAAAGTGTTGGTTATTTGCAACAGTAAACTATTCTTTTCCTTTGGGTCATTGAATCATAGAATCAGTAAGGTTGGAAGGGACCTCTGGAGATCATCTAGTCCAACCTCCCCACTCAGCAGGGTCAGTCACCTAGAGCACATTAGACAAGGTTGCATCCAGGTGGGCCTTCAATATCTCCTGAGAAGGAGAATCCACAACCTCTCTGGGCAACCTGTTCCAGTGCTCCATCCACTCTCACAGTGAAGAAATTCCCCCTCACATTCAGATGGAATTTCCTGTGGTTCAATTTCTGCCCACTGCCTCTTGTCCTGTCACATGGGACAACTGAAAAGAGTTTCACCCCCATCTCCTTGACACCCTCCCTTCAGATACTTATACACATTGATAAGATCCCTTCTCAGTCTTCTCTTCCCCAGGCTAAAGAGGCCCAGCTCTCACAGTCATTCCTCATAGTGCAGATGCTCCAGCCCTCTGATCATCCTCGTAGCCCTATGCTGGACTCTCTCCAGTAGCTCCATGTCTCTCTTGTCCTGGGAAGCTCAGAACTGGCCACAGTCCTCAAGATGAAGCCTCCCCAGGGCTGAGAAGAGGAGCAGGATCACCTCCCTCCACCTGCTGGCAACACTCTTCCTAATTCACCCCAGGGGCCCATTGACTTTCTTGGCCACAAGGGCACATTGCTAGCTCATGGTCAATTTGTCATCCACCAGCACTCCCAGGTCCTTCTCTGCAGAGCTGCTCTCCAGAAGGTCAGCCCCCAGCTTGTACTGATGCCTAGGGTTAGTTTTCCCTAGGTGCAGGGCTCTGCACTTGCCCTTGTTGAACCTCATGAGGTTCCTCTCCGCCCAGCCCTCCAGCATGGCCAGCTCTCTCTGAATGTCAGCACAGCCCTCTGGTGTCTCAGCCACTCCTCCCAGCTTGGTATCATCAGCAAACTTGCTGAGGCGGCACTCCATCCCCTCATCTAGGTCATTGATGAAAAAATTGAACAGGATGGGACCCAGTACTGAGCCCTGGGGGACGCCATTAGCCACAGGCCTCCAAGTAGACTCCACACCACTGATGACGACCCTCTGAGTTCTGCCTTTCAGCCAGTTCTCAATCCACCTCACTGTCCACTGTCCTTGGAAAGGGGATAAGGGAATCCTGGCCAGCTGCCATAGGCTTGTGGGTTTCAGAGGAGGCAACAAAATATAGGATTCTCTGAACTGAGACTGTATTCATAATAAGAAAGTAGCATAGGAAAAACAAAACTGAGAAAAAAGAAAAGCTGAGTTTGTGAGTGACTTGGTGTCCAGGCACTCAGGAAGAGCAGTATGGAATATAAGGAGTTGGAGACTGTATTCAGTTCTTACGTGGATCTATTATTAACAGTTTCTTTGTCATGGCTTTGACCCTAGCATCAAATCCTATGTTTGGTCTTTATGTAACCTTGTTTCCTTGCATCACTCTGCCTGTCTGCAGTAATAGGATGCATTCAGATCCTGAGATGGAGGCTGTCTTGTCCTTTTCCTGCTGCTTATATTGGTGCAGGATGTCTATACTGTGATCTTGAGTCTCTCAGGCTGGCCATGCTGACATCTACCATCTCAGCTCTGCTGGACTATTCCCTAGTTAGGGGTATTCTCTATCCTTCTTTCCTAGTTGTCGGGGTTCATGTCGTGTGTATTGTGATCTTCTAGGCTGAGGTCTTTCGCGACCTAGATTGGCCTCAGTAGATAAAGAGGCTTGAATGCTTGGATCTTTGCTAAAGCACTGCCCAGAACTCTAGGGAGAACAAAAAAATGTACCTTCAGTGGCCTCTCTGAGCTTCACTGCCAGCCTGCAAATGGAATTTGAAGCAAAGACAATGGGGGAACTACAGTGAAACAAAATGTCACAACCAGCCCTTCAGAGGGCCAAAGAAGGCCTGTGCTGCCCATTGCCTCCCTGCCTACCTGTGTGAGCAGCTAGGCCAACGGCCACTCCCTGGCTACTACCCGTGACCCATGCCTACTGTCACGTGATCCCACAGCAGGACAGCGGCCGCGAGGAGCACACCTGCTGGGAGCAGCCCTCCGAGGCGCGAGCGGCAGCCGGGTGCATGAGCAGAGCCACCGTCCCTGCTTACAGGTGCGCTCTGCTGGTGACGCCGCAGCACTGCAGGCAGGCAGCGGGCACTGGGCCGTGCTTACCACTGTCATCTGCTAAGAGCACGTGGCGCCACTTCAGCCAACCACGGGACCGCATTGCACAGTGTATCCATCGCAAGCTCTCCCTTGACTGCCTTCTGGTACTGCAGACTGTCAGTGCACACAATCGCAGGGCGACGTGCGGGGCCCAATGCTACCATCTATTGACTACGATAGTACTGCAGCCCGTCACCTGACGCACGCGTGACGCAGCCCCTAGAGTGCACTGCTGCCCCCTCCCGATAAAAAGCAGGACCTGCAGGCAGCAGGCCCGCGCACGCGCAGTGCAGCTGACTGAGCTCACTGCTGCCATCTCTTGGCGACATTTTGAAACACAGCCACCCGGGTTACACATGCGCATTGCATCCCGCGGTGCTCATTGCTCCGTCTCTTAATTCCATTCCAGTACTGCAGCCAGCATGCTCATACATGCCTAGTGCAGCTTACGATGCTCGCTGATGTCTGCTATTGTTTATATCCCAGTACTGCAGCCAGTTTACGCATACTCAGTGCTTATTATGCACTCCACTGCACCGAGGGGCGGCCGGGTGCAGTACAGGCGTGCGGTCACCCGGCGGCGGCAGAAAGCGCGGCCAGGTGCAGTGCCGGTTTGCACTCAGCTGGGGGCGGCAGATCCTTGTGTTTACCCTTTGACGCCCTCAGCACTTCTCAATTAACATTTTAGCTTGTCCTCAAGCCTTCTGTGTACCTTTCGGTGTGCCCTTGGGCCTTTTGTTTGTTTGGCAGTATGCCAAAGTTCTGTTCAGCTTTCTCCTCTGTTTCAGAAATTTCTGGGTGCTTTTTGGTGTGCTCCAGGGTCATTTGTTGCCCTTTTGATGTCTCCCAGGGCCCTGCATTTGCCTTTTGGTGTCCCTTAAGTCACTTTCTTTTCTCTATCAGCCTCTGGTGGTTTTCTTTTTTTCCCTTTCTTGCACTCTGAGCTCTTCATTTGTTCTCTTGTCCCCTTGATGCTACTTTGTTTTCCTTTTCATTCACCCCTGGGCTGTCCCATCAGTTTTCAGTGAGCTTTCTTGGCAGTCCCAGTTGTCCCTAATGGGGCTGATGGAGATTCTCCCCCTCCCTGATCCTTATGGCTGCAGCTGTGGACCCTGGGGTGGGAGCACTGTCTACAAAGAACTGTGCCTCCCGGCACCTCGAGAGGTGCAAGATGATCTCCCAGAAGCCCAGTATGGGAATGTTGTCCCAGAATTGGGTTCTGCTACCCAATGTGCAAGCAACCAATAGACACACAGGGTTGAGATTTATTTCATTTCTGTGCAGAGATGAGTGCTAAGCGGTACATTCACAAAGCTAGCGCACCTCCTCCTTTTCTCGTTCTTTATTTATAAATACACTTTTGGGGGAGTACTTTATACAAATTTTCTACTGGTTACAATTTTATCACATCATGTGCTCACTCCATACTTGCACTTTAACATTCCTGTTAATTAGCATAAGAAGGGGAGAGAAAGGCGGTAACATTATCATGTCATTATTATCTCATTATTGATTTAGAGGAGTGTAATATGTTAATAAGCCTTAATGAACTTGTAGGTTACTCTGGGTTATTCTGCTGTTTTTGGTTTTGCTGACTCCTCACATTCTTCAAAGTGTTGTGGTTTCTTTGAGGTTATTCGGCTGGAACTGATTGTTCGCATTATTGTTTTACAATAGCCTCTCTCCCTTAAGTCTTGTTAATCATTTGCAGGGTTTCCAGAGCAGCGTTCTAAACAGAAGACTACAACTCCCGGCATGCGCGGCAGACTAAAATGGCCTCCCGGAAGCCCAGTGCCGGAAGCCTGCTGCTCCCGGCATGCCGCGCAAAACAACATGGCCACCCGGAAGCCTACTGCTCCCGGCGTGCCGCGCAAAGCAACATGGCCTCCCGGAAGCCCAGTGTCGGAAGAATACTACTCCCGGCAAGGCGGGGAGCGGCGGTGCTCGGTGAGGTTTGACCCTGCGGCGATTCCGTTCTGTTCCGCGCCCCCCCCACCAACACCCGTATCGCCCCGGGACCCGGAAACCGCTGCACAGCCGGGACCGCGGCCCCGCGAGCGCCAGCAGTGGCCCGAGGCTCCCCACTACCGTCCCCGGGGCAGCTCCGACACTGCCCCTGCCACGCAGGACCCTCTCCAGGGCTTCCCCCAGGATCCCTCCTGCGCCTCCCCGACATGGTCCTGATCCGCCCCCGGACTGCCCCACGCTAATCCGATCACCCACTAAACCCCACCACAGCCCTGGTGCAACCCCTTCCTCACCCTCGCACTCAGCCCCAGTGCAGCCACTTCATTTTCACCTCTCCAGCCCCAGCACACTGCCTTCCTCCCCCCTCCTCCCCCAATGGCCCTGGTGCACTGATCTTCCCCACTATGTCCTCGGCCCCTGCTGTCCCAATACAAGGCCACCCCCGGCCCCAGTGCAGTTTTCCCTAGCCTGATGCACTTTGGTTGTGCAGTGTTGCCCAGGACACTCCCATTCGCCAAGACCCCCAGCACGTGCAGGACCAGCAGCCCGGATCCCCCCCAGCCCCATTCACCACTGAGGTGCATCTGCTGTTCTGGTTCCAGCAGGCAGTGCTTGGCAGCAGCTCCGTTGTGCTGGACTGACCCCAGCATGAGTTTTTCCGAAATGCAGACCCTGGTCTCAGTGCATGCCCACTTGCTGCCCTCACAATCAACCCAAAAGTTCCCACCTGACACTTGTCCCAGCCCTAGGGCCCACAGCCCCAGAGCTGTCTTCTCTCTCTCTAATCTCCTCAGAAGCCCTACAGCTATCTTCCTCGTTCTCCAGAATCATTTTTCTGACCCTCTAGACCCCTTAGCCCCTCTCTAGTTTGGTCTAGATGACTGTTCTTTCTGCACCAGAGCTGTCTTCTGGCCCTCACGCTCCCCTAGGACCCATCTAGTCCACTCAGAAGCCCTCCCAAGGCTTTTATTGTGCCCTGGAGCTCTCTTTTGGTCATCCACATCCCATAGGACCTCCTTCTGCCCCTCAGAGCACTTGCTGACTTCTGTCTTTTTACCCACTTTTTATTTTTTGGCTACCTAGTCCCCTTAGGAGCCCTCTGGTCTGCTCAGAACATGACCTGGGTGCTTGTTGTGCCCCTAGAGTTATCTTCTAGACCCCAGGCCTCTTAGAAACCAGTCTCCTCAGAATCCCCCCCCCCCCAGTATCTTGTTCCCCAGAGTCTTTTTCTTGGCCAGGCAGGCCTCTTAGCACTGCTCTAGTACACTCTGGGGGGCTCTTTCTGCATTCCTTGTGCCCTAGAGCTCTATCTTGGCCCTCTAGGCCCCTTAGTACCCTTGTAGTCCCCTCAGAATCCCTCTAGAGCTGCTTTTCCTTTCCACCTGCAGACCTCTGTTGGTCCTCTAGTTAGCACCCTTCTAGTGCCCTCAGAACCCTTCCAAAGACCTTTGTCATGCCCCAAGGATGTCTTCTGGCACTGAAGTCCACTTAGAGCTCATCCTATCTGCTCAGAGGCCCTCCTGAGACCTTTGTTATTCTCTGAAGGCTTCTTTTTGGCTGTCCACATCCCATAGGGTCCTTTGAATCCTGTCTTGTTACCCACTTTTTATTTTTTGGCCACCAGCTCCCCTTAGGAGCTCTCTGGTCTGCTCAGAACACCTCCTGTGTGCTTGTTGTGCTCCAGAACTGTCCTGTGCTGCCCCTCCCCACCCCATTAGGAATCATCTAGTCTCCTCTGAACCTCCCCAGATTTTTTGCTTGTTTCCCAGAGTTAATTTTTTGGCCATGTCGATCCCTTTGCAACCCTCTAGTGTGCTCTCAACTATTCTTTTAGGTGTTGCTGTGCCCCAGAGCTCTCTTACGGCCCTCTAAACCGCTTAATACCCCTGCACATGCCTCAGAAACCCTCTGAAGCTGCTCTGGAGCCCTCTGTTGGTGCACCAGCCCTTTTAGCAGCCCTCTGCTCTGCTTTGGCCTCCTGTTTTAACTCCCCGACCTCTGTTGGCCCTCTAGACCCCCCCCCACACACACACATTTAGCACTCCTCTAGTGCACCATGGATGACACTTTTGGCCTTCCTTGTTCCCCAGAGCTGTCTTCTGCCCCCCCAGCCCCCTTAGGAACCCTCTAGTCTCCTCAGAAGCCCTCCAGCTGTCTTCCTTGTTCCCAAGAGTCATTTTTCTCAGTCTCTAGACTCCTAAACACCTATCTAGTGCTAAGAGTGCTCTAGCTCTCTTAAATAGTGGATGACTCTTTAAGCCTACTTTGTGCCCTATCTTGGTCCTCTAGACCCATTAGGACCTGCCTGTCTGCTCAGAAACCCTCCCAAGGCCTTTGTGCCTTGGCACCCTTTTTTGGCCATCAGCATCTCATAGGATCCCCTCCTGTCCCCTTAGAGCATCTCCTGACTTCTGTCTTGTTAACCAGCTTTTATTTCTTGGCCACCTAGTGCCGTTAGCGGCCCTCTGGTCTACTCTGAACACCTCCTGGGTGCTTGTTGTGCCCCAGAGATGTCCTGTGACACCCTCTAGCCTTGTTACAAATCATCTAGTCTCCTCAGAATCCCCCCAGATTTCTTGCTTGTTTCCTAGAGATTTTTGTGCCATGTAGACATCTTTGAACCCCTCTAGTGCACTCTTGACTACTCTTTTAGGCTTCTTTGTGCCTCTGAATTGTCTTCAGGTCTTCCAGTCCAATTAGGACACCTGTAGTGACCTCAGAATCCCTCCAGAGCTGCCCTTCCTTCCCTGCAGCCCTCTCTTGGTGCTCCAGCCCCTTTAGCAGCCTGCTGATCTACTTTGACCTGCTCCTTTGGCTTTTTATTTTCCATCTACTGACCTCTGTTGGCCTTCTAGACCCCTAAGCACCCCTCCTGTGCACTCTAGACTACTCTTGTAGCCTTCCTCGTGCCCCACAGCTGTCTTCTAGCTCTCCAGCCTCTTTAGCGCCCCTTGACTCCCTTCAGAGCCCCTCTGCAGGCCTTTTTTGTGCCCCAGGCGACTCCTTTGCTCCTGCAGCCCTCTGCGTCACCCTCTGCTCCAGACCCCTCCTTTGGCCTCTATGCTGCCCCAGTGTCTTCTCTTGATCCTCTGGAGACCCTTGGGCCTCTCTTGTGCCCTCTGGACACTACTTTTGGCCAGCATGGGGCCCAAGAGCAGTCTTCTGCCTTTCCAGAGCTCTTCAGACCACCTAGTCTTCTCAGAAGCCCTCCAGATTCTTTCCTTGTTCCCCAGAGTTTCTTTTCTGGCCCTCTGGATGCCTTAGGATCTCTAGTGCACTCTAGACTGCTCTTTCAGCCTTTATTTTGCCCCAAAGCTCCCTTCTGGCCCTCTACACCCATTAGCCCCCCTGTAGTCCCCTTAGAATCCCCCTGGAGCCCTTCTTCCTGCCGTGGAGCCCTCTGTTGGCACTCCAGCCCCTTTAGCAGCCTGCTGCTCTGCTTTGGCCTGCTCCTTTGGCCTTTTATTTTCCATCTGCTGACCTCTGTTGGCCTTCTAGACCCCTAAGCACCCCTCTTGTGCACTCTGGATTACTCTTTTCAGCTTTCCTCATGCCCCACAGCTGTCTTTTGGCCCCCCAGCCCCTTTAGGGACTCTCTAGTCTCTTCAAAACCCTTCCAACCATCTTCCTTGTTCCCCATAGTCATTCTTTTGGCCATGTAGCCAAACACTCTTAGCTTTGGCCACTTAGCTCTTCTCTAGTTTCCTTTGGATGACTTCGCCTGCATTCGCCTAGCCCTCTAGAGTCCCCTTTTGAAAGCATCTAATTTTTTCTTTGTTTACTAGATTCATTTATTTAGCCATGTAGGCCCCCTTTGAAGTGTTCTAGTATACTTTAGACTAATTTTTTCTCTTTCTCGTTTAGCAGAGCTGTTGTCTGGCCCTTCACCCACCTTAGTATCTTTTAGTCGCATCAGAATCCCTCCAGAGTGCTCCTCCTGCCCTGGAGACTTCTCTTGGCATTCCAGCCCCTTTACCAGTCCACTGCTTTGCTTTGGCCTTCTCTTTTAGCCTTTTGTTTTCCACCCACAGAGCTCTGTTGGCCATGCAGACCCCTTAGCACCATGCTACTCCCCTGGAAACCTTTCCAAAGGCCTTTTTCATGCTGCAGAGCTGTATTCTGGCCCTCAAAGTTCCCTAAGACCTCTCTACTTGCTCAGATGGCCTCCTGAGGCCTTCAGCCCTAGTCATCCAATAGAACCTTCCCTCTCCCCTTAGAGCACCTCCAGAGGTGTCTCTTAGCCTGTAGTTAATTTTTGGCCAGCTAGTCCCCTTTGGAGCTATCTGGTCTGCTCTGAACATTTCCTAGGGTGCTTATTATACCCCAGAGCTGCTCTCTGGTCCTCCAGCTGCCTTAGGAACCATCTAGTCTCCTCAGTAATCCTCCAGCTATCTTCCTTGTGCCGCTGAATAATTTTTTTTTAGCCATGCAGTCCCTTAGGACCCCTTCTAGTGCATTCTAGACTCTTTCGGCTTTCCTTCCTCCCTAGAGGGGTCTTTTGTCTCTCTAACTTCTTTAGGACTTCTGCAGTGTTCTCTAAACTGTTCCTGAAGTTTCTCTTATGCCCTAGAGCAATCTTTTTATCATTCAGCTGTCTGAGCCTCCTTTTTTTTCATTTGAACCCTTTAGGAGGCCTTGGTTGGTCTCTTCTGCCTTCTTTCAGTTGTTCTCTAATACCTGTAAGAGATGTTTAATGTACTCTGGATTCCTCTTCAGAGCTTTACTGTACTGTGTGCCTGCCTGTTGGCCCTGCAGAGCCCTTAGGAACACTTTTATTTTAGTCTGCACTATTATTTTAGCCTTCCTCTGGTGCTGAAGCTCTACTTTGGCCCTTCAGCCCTTGTAGGAGTACTCTAGTTCCTTCAGAACTGCTTCTTGAACCCTTTGTTGTGCCAAGAGGGCCGCCCTGTGCGAAGTTTCTGCTGTGCAGCAGAGGTGGGGTCTGCCTCGGAGCCGTGTCGAGCAAAAATCAGTTAGGGTTAGGATTGAGAGAACAAGAAAGCCAGCGCGCGCCGTTGTTACGAATGTGGATAGAGGGTGCCCAAAGAAGGTGTTGGCAGCCAAGAGAACTGAGCTGTGAGGAGTTTCCTGCGTGTGCCCCAGGTGGGTTTCTATTTCGCAGGCTGACCTGCGAAAGCTCTTTGGGATAGGGTTAGGATGAAGAGAAGGAGAGAAGCTGGAGGCACTGTTGGCACTGGGGTGGCTAGAGGCTGTCCAGAGAAGGCGTTTGGTGCCAAGAGGGCTGCCCTGTGCGAAGTTTCTGCTGTGCAGCAGGGGTGGGGTATGCCTCCAAGCCATGTCGTGCAAAAATTGGCTAGGGTTAGGGTTAGGGTTAGGGTTAGGGTCAGGATTGGGGTTGGGGTTAGGGGTTGGGGTTAGGGTTAGGGTTAGAGGGTTAGGGTTAGGGTTAGAGCCATTTAGGGTTAGGTTAGGGTTAGGGTTAGGTTAGGGTTAGAGGGTTGGGGTTGGGGTTAGGGTTAGGGTTTAGGGTTAGGGTTAGAGCCATTTTAGGGTTAGGGTTAGAGGGTTAGGGTTAGAGGGTTAGGGTTGGGTCAGGGTCAGGGTCAGGGTTAGGATTGAGAGAACAAGAAAGGCAGCACGCGCCATTGTTATGAATGTGGATAGAGGGTGCCCAAAGAAGGTGTTGGCAGCCAAGAGAGCTGAGCTGTAAAAGGGGACATCTTGAAGAGAAGTGGCTACAGGTAGCGAACCAGCTATTTGGTCATCACCTATGAGGCAAGCACCTGAGCGTAAGAGGAATCTGGGAGGTGAATCGAAAAGGTGATAGGTCGGAAACAGAAACACGCACATCAAGTGCTGTCCTTCTTCCGTGTAGTTAAAGACCAAGGGAATTGTTGGTTAAGCGGGTGTGTGCGAAGGTTTGAGAAAGGGTACGGGACAGTAACGATAGTCCTGAAGCAGGATAAAAACAAGGCTTCATGGAAGATGGCGTAGGTAGGCATTAGGTGATGCGCCTGCCTGTCTAATAACCTAGCCCTAATTGCTGTACGGAATGTTTCCAAACAGTTTAGCCTGTAACGTATGATGTAAAGTGCTGTATTGAGAGCTTTCCTTTAAGAAAGGAGGGGAGAGGAGAAGAAAAAAAAAGTATAAAAAGGGGGAAGAACACGGGAAAGAGAAAAAAAGAACATGCGTAAATGCTTTCGGTGCCTTTCATTGAGAGTAAAATGCCAGCTTCTCTCTTTGTTACAGAGCTAGAACCAACGATAGCAAATGCTGACGGAGAGGAAAGCCGGACAGGCGGTCTTTTTGTGATTAATACCTAAGGGACGAAGTGAATGAAACGAGGAAGCAAAAATGCAGTAGACCCCTGATATCCCCAGCAACTGCTGCAGAAGGAGGTGTTCTGCCACGGGCAAGTAAGGCGACTGTTGGTAACGACTGTTATTTCGGCCTCCCAGAGGCAGTACTGAAGGCTAAGCAACCCTTTCCTGCCCTGTGGATATCGTTAACTGCATCCACCTTAGTTTGCTTTGGCTGTTTGTGTTTTGTCTTGTTATCCTACGTGTGCAGATAGAAAGGGAAGGATACAATACTTACACTTTCAGACGAATTGCCACGGCTGAAGTTGAAGAGTCCAGAAAAACGTAAGCAAGCTGAGGTGCGAAAACCACGTGGAACCAGCCAAGAGCCGTTTCCGTCTCCCGCAAACGAAAGCCCGTCCTTCCTGACTAGGAAGGCTCACTGTTAGTAGCCATCGAAATAATAGATCACAGACGTATAACGAAGGTCTGTCCGCCTTACAGCAAGTACGCTACGTACGTGTGTTTCTGTGCGTGTGACTTCACATGTTTATGAAAGATCCTAGTTTAAAAGCTATGAGACTGCAAATTATTATCTTAGGGGAATGATACTGAAGTGGCCAAAGTTTCTGAAGAAGGAGAGGGAGAAAGAGAGAGAGGGAGAAAGTGCACGAACTGTAAAATTAAGAGATGGTTTTCAGAGGGATAAATTAGTGCAACCCCCCGGCTAGTTACCTGGCGGTGGTATTTGGGGAAAGAGGAAGGCAGTGGATAGAGGAAACGTTAAATTGAGTAACATCTCCTGCCCTCAAATTCCCACGACAAGGCAAGCCTTTCTCAGCAATGCTTTCCACATCTGCTGACTCTGTGGGAGCAGCACCGTTAGAAAACAGCGGTAAGCGAAAGCAGGCGCCAGCAGCAAGATCCTCGCATCCCCTTTGAGGCCGGAACACAAACTCTCTGGGTGTGAGAAAGGCCATTTAGCAGCAATCTGGGCTGTAACGGTCTTTGAGACTTCTAACTTTGATAGGACAGAGGCAATCCAACACGCTCAGGTTCCTCTGTAGAAGTAACGCCTGGCATACGACTGGACAGCAGGGGATCATCTCTCCAAGTGGCTCAGCGGGCGCTCATCTTACCGAGCCGGGGAGGGGGAGGGGGGCTTACTGTGCAAGTGTTGCAAGCAATGAGTCTTCCTGCTTGTGTCTGAATTGACTGAGGGGCAGAGCACGGTTGTGCCAAAACCAGGATGCAGAAGGTTTCTGATAGATTAATCTCTAGCGGCTACTTAGTCTAACTTCCCTTTCACAGCAAACCCGAGCGTCCTCACACCTTCCAAAACAGGAGTGGAGGAAGTGGTATTTGTAGCCTGCGTATTCCCCGTTTACCTTGCTTTGTGTGTGTGTGTTAGAGCTGTTTTTGTGCTCGTAAACAGCTTTGGAGTCTCACGATTTTCTGCAGAGCTTTGTTTTTTTGATTTTTTTTTTGCGGTTTGCGGGGGGGGTGGTTTATGCTTGGCGTTTTGTTTGGGGGGGGTGGGGTTTTTTGTTTTGCTTTGCTCTGTACTTTTGTAAGGTGATGGATTTTACTATGCCTCCATCAACATGTGCTGCAACATGTGCTGGCTGACAAAGTTATAATGTCCCAAGGGAGACTCTTAGGCATGACGGAGGAGTTCAGATAGACAGCCTGCTAGAAAAACATCCCCCAAGAGGGGTTGCCAGCTCCCTCTTGAGCTCTAGCTGCTGATGCATCTGGATTGTCCTGTCGGACACAAAGACGTTTTCTTTGGTTGCAGACATTTCAGCTTGTCTTTACACCTTATAGTGGTGGTATTTATAAACTGCGTTAATCCTAGGTGTTCATAACGTTGGGGAACAACTGCACACTGCCATGAAGAATTACAGGTCCCACCCTCAGACCTCTGCAAGTTATCACATTTCAGGAGCAGCCAGGAGGATCCAAATGCCAGCGGAAAGGTTTGCCTACCAGTCCCGACAAGAAGCCTTCAGTCATAGGAAGGTTGGCCGTGTCCTTACTTGTGAGTAATAAGCCACAATTCACTGACGGGCAAAGGAAGCAGGGAATAACGATGGGTGGCCCAATCACTGTGGCCCTGCTGTTGCTGGCAGGGCCAGCAGGTCTGCGTGAAGCCTCAGCTGCCTGCTTGGAGCTGTATTTTGCTCTGTTTACCTGGAAGAAGCGGTGAGACCTTAAAATAAGAATTTTTGTGGCGAGACGAGTAAGCCGGAACCCCACCTGCATTTTGCCTTCCTTTGCTGCTTCATGTCATAACAGCAACTTGGGATCCCAGGATGAAAACTGTTACAGTGCTGGGGGGGGGGAGCACTGCATCTGCCCAGGTTAGGGAAACATCGTTAAAGCTTTGGGAGAGAAAAAGCTCTAAAACGAGAATCTCCCGGGTGGTTTGATTCACGTTGAGGGTCAGTGTCAGAGCCTAGTACTCTCTGACAGGGTTCTTCTAGATATTCCACACATACGGAGAGCATAATGTTTAATACAGTGGTTTAATTTAAAGGTATGTGATGTTACATGAGATTTTTGATTTAGAGGAGTGATACAGTAATATACTGAAATCACAGTACAAGTGTAATTGTTCTTACTGGTCTCTATAATACATTCACCCTCATGACATCCGCACTCTCTGGGAATACGTGGGTTGAAGCCAGCTCCAGCCCATCGCTCTCTCCAAAAATTCCTTTGTTGGTTGTTCAGGCTTTATACTCTGTGTTGGGCTGAGCCACATATGCACTTACACCATTCCTGAGCTTCAGGGGCATCTTGCCTGCGTCCATCTCCTCTGAGCTTTCTTTCCTTACAGGGGTTATTGGTCGCTTATAGTCAGTCGTAATTGTGGACTAGGGAGTAGCTCTAGGAGGGCCATGCGGTTGCCTGGCCTCTCGGTAGCTGTTCCGGCCTCTTTGCAGGCGCTAAGCGTAGTCTGGCCGTCGAAAGAGCGTTGTCGTCGCTGGGAGCTCTCCGCAGAGATCTGCGTCTGGCCGCCGAAGACGAGCGGAAGGCGAGCCCGGGCTTGCGACGTGGACGCAGCTAAGTCCTGGGGCTGCGTTGCGTGTGAGCAGGGCTGGGACGTGGCAGTGGTTTTGCCCTTGGCGGTTACGGGCGTCACTGGCCGTGGATGGTTGCCCGCGGAGCCGAGAGGAGCAAAACTATCAATGGTCTGTGGGGGAGACGAATTAGCGCTTGCGGCGTTTCAGGTGCGTTCAGTGGTCGCGCAGCCTGGCGCGATCCAGCGGCACGATTTGTGCATGTGCTTATGCTTTAGTGGCGGCTAAGCCCAAGCCTCTAAACAGCAACTGTAACAGGATTGTGGTGCACGTCTTCCTGTTCTGCTGCCCTTCTAAGGGGAAAGTTCCCCTTAGAAAGTGCCCTTCCCCCCCTTTCTAAGGGGAAAGTTCCTAAGCTGTGGGCAAAACTCTTTGGCCGCTTCTTACTGTTCTCATGCTCGTGGGTGCTGTGGCGTTCCTTGCTTAAAGCTAAGGGTTTGGACTTTTTCACTTGAGGTTTATGTAGTTTGTTGCTGAGGGTCTCTCATGCCGCAGTTGTGGTTTCTCACTTTATTTTGTGGGGCTCAGTCTTTATCAGGCACAGTTCACAGGTCCCTCATTTAGCGATCAGGGTGCAGGATTGAAAATGCAACCTCATCCCGAGACTTTACAGCCTCAGAAACCATTTGGGTGCCAAGATGTGCAGTTCGTCACTTCAGGTTCAGGGCTTAGGGCTTCCTGATGAGGGAAAAATCCGTAAATAATAAACTGTAAGCCCTGAAGCCCGAGCAGCGGTTTGCCGTTTGCCATCTTCCCCTGTGCTAGCGCTCCGCTCTGAGCGCCGAGCTGAGGCCTGGGCTTGATACGGTGCAGGCCCACCACGCAGACACTGGCGACGTGCGGCGGGCGAGCCGAGAGCCGTGCGAGCGTTCCGCGGGGCTCTGGTCTGGGGTAGAGCGGAAGCGCAGGCAGGCGAGTTCAGGCGTTGTCCTCTCCAATTCTCAGAGCTGAATCCTATCCCCGAAGGAAAAAGCAGAAGGGGCAGGCCGTCGGCTACGCAGACACCTGCCGCCTCGGGAGCTGCGGCGGAAGCTGACCCTTCCCCGACGGACGGACGGACGGACGGTCGGACAGACGAACGCTGGCGTGGCGATGACTCTTCAGGTGTCACGGGGTAAGGGGAAGCGTGCCGGCACCGAGCTCCGTGGCAGGCTCGCTCCCAGGTGGTGTTTCTGTGCAGTAAAACAATAAACAGCCGCTTTATTCTTTGCGGTCGTGTCTGTGGTTCCGGACGCCCCCCTGCCTGAAGATGACGTCCAGGGGAGAAGGTTTCATGTTGCGCGCCTGGGGCCGGTGCCCGAGCCCCTTGCGCTTTGGAGTGCCTGCGGTTCCCAGGGGACTCGGTGCTGTTCCCGGGGCTGTGGGGAGTTGCCCTTGCGTGGCCTGGACCCTCGGGGCTCTTGGGGGTGGTTCCCATCGTCGTGAGGGCAGGTGGGGCCCCCCCTCCAGGGCCGTGTGAGGGCACCGGCCTGCTCCCTGGCCTGTCTGGGGCCGGGGCCCGTGTGCCTGGAGCTGGGAGAGCTGTGGGGGGCCGCGGAGAGCCTGCAGGCGCCGGTGCCGTCACAGAATCACAGAATGGGTAAGGTTGGAAGGGACCTCTGGGGATCGCCTAGTCCAACCTCCCTGCTCAAGCAGGGTCACCTAGAGCACGTTAGACAGGATCGCACCCAGGCGGGTTTTGAGTATCTCCAGAGAAGGAGACTCCGTCACCTCTCTGGGCAACCCGTTCCAGTGCTCCGTCACTCTCACGGGAAAGAAATCCTTCCTCGTATTCAGGCGCAACTTCCTGTGGTTCGGCTTGTGCCCGTTGCCTCTAGTCCTTTCGCGTGGGACAACTGGAAAGAGTTTAGCCCCATCCCCTTGCCACCCTGCCTTCAGATACTGATAGATTTTGATAAGATCCCCCTTCAGTCTTCCCCAGGCTAAGAGCCTCTTGTCGAGGCTAAGTCAGCCGCGCTGAGCCCTGCGACGTGCCTTACGGCCCCTTTGGTGTGCCCCGAGGCCCTTTGTCTGTGTTTTGGTTTGCCCCGGAGCCCTGTGTTTGCCCTCTGATGCCCTCAGGAGCCTTCAGTTCACATTTTGGCTCGCCCCCACGGCCGCCGTGCGCCTCGGAGCCCTGTGCTCGCTCTGCAGCGCGCGACAAAGTTCTCTGTTTTGTCGCAGAGCTTTCTGGGTGTGCCCCAGGGCCCTCCTTTTGCCTTTTGGTGCTCCCAGAATCACCCTGTTTGCTCTGTCTTTGCATTGTAATATACATACACATATACATAAAATGTGTGTGTGTACACACACACACCATTTGTTGCACCTGCAGCTCTCAATTTGTTTCCTTGTGCCCTGAATGTCCCCTTTTGCTCCCTGTGCACTCCAGGGCTCCCTGTTGAGCTTTCAGGAAGCTGCTCTCAGAAGCCAGGGGGGCCTCTGCTGCCCTGGCAGTCCCAGCTGTCCCTGATGGCCTGCAGCTCTGGGCACTGTGGGTGGGACAAGTCCCAGGTGGGGCCTGTTTGGCTGATTGCAAGGGTAGGAAGTGGGTACATGCTGCGAGCTGGGTCTGCATTTGGAAGTTCATGTCAGTGTTGGTCCAGGACAATGGAGCTGCTGCCACACACTGCCTGCTGGGACTAGAATGTTAGCTGCACTGCAGAGGAGGTGAGCAGGGCTGACGGGGGGCTGGCCTACGGGTCATGCACGTGCTGCCGGTCTTAGCGGATGGGAGCGTCCTGGGCGATGGAGCAGAACTGAGGCGGACCGTGCTGGGGCAAAGTGTACTGGGGGTGGGGGGGGGGCCATGTATTGGGACAGTGGAAGGCAAGGACAGGGTGGGGAAGAGCAGTGCATCAGGGTCATAGAGGGTGGGGAGGAAGACGGTGCGCTGGGGCTGGAGGTGGAAAGATGAATATATTGCATCAGGGCTGTGGTGGGGTTTAGTGCACATCAGATTAGTGAGGGGGGGCCCAGGGTCAGATTGGGACTGTGTCCTGGAGGGGTAGGAGGGATCCCAGGGGAAGCACTGGGGAGGATCACATGGGCCTGGGCAGTGTGGGAGCTGACTCGGGGCTACTCGAGAGGGTGTTGGGGAGCCCCGGGCCCGTGCTGGAGATTGCAAGGCTGCAGTCTGGGCTGTGTGGTGGTTTCCGGCCCTCGAGAGTGAGGGGGGAGCAGAGAGGGGGCAGGCCAGGCCAGAAGTGCCGTAGGTGCAGACACCACCGAGCGCTGCAGCCCCCCCCCCCCCCCCCCCAGCATACCGGAAACAGGAGCCGTAGTCTTCCGGCACCGGGCTTCCGGGCGGACATGTTGTTTTGCGCGGCATGCCGGGAGCAGTAGTCTTCCGGCACCGGGCTTCCGGGCGGACATGTTGTTTTGCGCGGCATGCCGGGAGCAGTAGTCTTCCGGCACCGGGCTTCCGGGCGGACATGTTGTTTTGCGCGGCATGCCGGGAGCAGTAGTCTTCCGGCACCGGGCTTCCGGGCGGACATGTTGTTTTGCGCGGCATGCCGGGAGCAGTAGTCTTCCGGCACCGGGCTTCCGGGCGGACATGTTGTTTTGCGCGGCATGCCGGGAGCAGTAGTCTTCCGGCACCGGGCTTCCGGGCGGACATGTTGTTTTGCGCGGCATGCCGGGAGCAGTAGTCTTCCGGCACCGGGCTTCCGGGCGGACATGTTGTTTTGCGCGGCATGCCGGGAGCAGTAGTCTTCCGGCACCGGGCTTCCGGGCGGACATGTTGTTTTGCGCGGCATGCCGGGAGCAGTAGTCTTCCGGCACCGGGCTTCCGGGCGGACATGTTGTTTTGCGCGGCATGCCGGGAGCAGTAGTCTTCCGGCACCGGGCTTCCGGGCGGACATGTTGTTTTGCGCGGCATGCCGGGAGCAGTAGTCTTCCGGCACCGGGCTTCCGGGAGCTTTTTTTTTTTTTTTTTTTTCCGCGCGCGGTATGCCGGGAGCACTAGTCCACCTGAATCTGACTTCCGGTCGGCCATTTCAGTGTGCAGCGGATGCCGGGAGAGCTAAGCTTCCTGTCGGCCATATTGTTTTGCTCTGCATGCCGATAGATGTAGTCTTCCGGCAGAGAGTTTCCGGGGAGCCATTTTAGCCTGCCGCGCGTGTCAGGATCTGTAGTCTTCCGGCACCAGGTTTCCGGAAGGGCATTTTCATGTGCTGCGCATGGTAGGAGGTGTAGTCTTTCGGTACCGGGCTTTTGGGAGGCCATTTTTGTCTGCAGCGCATGCTAGGAGTTGTAGTCTTGTTCCTGGAACGCTGCTGTGGAAACCCTGCAAGACTGAAGGACAAGGGAGAGAGGCTATTGTACCACAGTAATGTGAAGGACGAACAGTTCCAGCTGAATAACATCAAGGAAACAACACTTTGAACAATGTGAAGAGTTGGCAAAACAAAGACAGTAGAATAACCCAGTAATCTATAAGTTCATTAATACTTATTAACATATTAAATTACTCCCCTAAATCAATGAGATCAGAATGACATGATAATGACATAGTAATCATGTTACCACCTTCTGAGCTTCTTGTGCTAATTAATAGGAATGTTAAAGTGCAAGCATGGAGTTAACAGATGATATGATAAAACTGTAACTAATAGAGAAACATGTGTAAAGTACTCCCTGAAAGGAGAAGGTGCGCTAGCTTTGTGGATCTACCACTTAGCACCTATCTCTGCACAGAAATATAATAAACAAATATTTCAATCCTGTGTGTCTATCGGTTCCTTGCATACCAGATAACATGATTAAGGGCTCCACCCCGCTTTAGCAGCCCGCTTCTCTGCTTTGCCCTGCTCCTTTGGCCTTTTATTTTCCATCTGCTGAGCTCTGCTGGCCTTCCAGACCCCTTAGCACCCCTCTCGCGCACTTTGCATTACTCTCGCAGCCCTCCTTGTGCCTCACAGCTATCTTTTGTCCCTCCAGCAGCTTTAGCACCCCTCTACTCCCTTCAGAGTCCCTCTGCAGGCCTTTATTCTGCCCCAGAGCACTCCTTTGATCCTCTAGACCTGTGTGTGACACTCCTTTCTTCCGGCGCTGACCTCTCTTCTGGCCCTCTACACCCATTAGCACCCCTGCAGTCGCTTCAGAATCCCCCAAGAGATCTTCTTCCTGCCCTAGAGCTTTCTGGTTGCCAGTCCAGTCCCTTTAGCGGCCCGCCGCTCTGCTTTGGCCTGCTCCTTCGGCCTTTTATTTTCCATCTCCTGAGCTCTGCTGGCCCTCTAGACCCCTTAGCTCTGCTCTTGTCCACCTGGACTATCCTTTCAGCCTTTGGCGTGCCCCAGAGCTGTCTTCTGGCCTCCCCGCCCAGGCAGTTTAGGAACTCTCTAGTCTCAGAAAGCCTCCTTCTTCTCCAGAGTCATCTTTGCATCCTGTAGCACACTCCAGAATACTCTTTTAGTTTTTCTTCTGCTCCAGAAGTTTGTCTTGGCACCCTGTAGACCCATTAGCCCCCCTCTTGTCCCTTTAGGATCCCCCAGGTGCCCTCCTCCTTGCCCTGCAGCCCTCAGTTGGTGCTCCAGCAGCCTTTAGCAGCCTACTGCCCCGGTTAAGCCTTCTACTTTCCATCTGCTGACCTCTGTTGGCCTTCTAGACCCCTTAGCATCCCTCTCGTGCTCTCCGGACTATTCTTGCAGCCTTCCTTGTACCCACAGCTGTCTTTTCCTCCTCCAGCCTCTCTAGCACACCTTGACTCCCCTCAGAGCCTCTCTGAAGGCCTTTATTCCAACCCAGAGCACTCCTTTGGTCCTCCAGAACCCTGTGTGACGCTGCTCTGCTCCGGACCACTCTTTTGGCCTCTGTGGTGCCCCAGAGTCTTCTCTTGGCCCTGTAGAGCCCCAAGGACCCCTCTCGTGCTCTCTGGACACCTCTTTTGGACAGAATGGGGCTCAAGAGCAGTCTTCTGCCTTTCTGGACCCTTTCAGGACCACCTAGTCTTCTCAAAACCCCTTCAGATTCCCTCCTTGTTCCTGAAAGTCTCTGTTTTGGCCCTCTGGATGGCTTAGGATCTCTATAGTGCACTCTGGACTATTCTTTCAACCTTTCTTCTGCCCTAGAGCTCTCTTCTGGTCCTTTACACCCATTAGCACCTTGTAGTCCCCTCAGAATCCCCTTGGAGCCCTCTGGTTGCCAGCGCAGCCCCTTTAGTAGCACTCTCCTCCGGTTTAGCGACCTCTTTTGGCCTTTTATTTTACACCTGCAGACCTCTGTTGGCCCTCTAGACCCCTTAGCATCCTTCTAGTGTACTCTGGATTACCCTTTCAGCTGTGTGCCCCAGAGTTCTCCCCCGCCCCACCCCAACACTTTGGAACCCTCTAGTCTCCTCAGAACTCCTCCAGCTATCTTCCTTGTTCCCTAGAGTAATTCTTTTTGCCATGTAGATTGCTTAGCACTCCTAGTTTCCTCTGGATATCTCAGCCTTCCTTGTGGTCTTGATGTGTCTTCTGGCCCTCTGGAATCCCATTAGAAAGCATGTTATTTTCTGATAGCCCATCCAGGTTTCTTCTTTATTCCCTAGAGTCATTTGTTTGGCTATGTAGGCCCCTTTTGAACTGTCGTCGTACACTTTAGACTAGTTGCTTCCCTTCATTGTTTGCCAGAGCTGTTGTCTGGCCCTCCCCCTCCCCGGATCCCGCAGTCCCCTCAGAATCCCTCTCGAGCGCTCCTGCCGCCCTAGAGCCCTCTTAGCGCTCCAGCTCTTTGAGCAGCCTACCGCTCCGCTTCGGCCTCCTCTTTCGGCCTTTTGTTTCCCGCCCACAGACCTGCGTTGACTGCGTAGGCTCCCCCTTAGCACCATGCTACTCCCCTGGAAACCCTTCAAAAACTCTTCCCTTTAAAGGCCCTTTTCGTGCCCCAGAGCTGTCTTCTGGCCCTCAAAGTTGCTTAAAACCCCTCCAGTTGTTCAAATGGCCTCCTGAGGCCTTTGGCCCTATATATCTCATAAAACCTCTTCTGTGCCCTTAGAATACCTCTAGAAGTCTCTCTCGTTAGCAAGTTCTTAATTTTTGGCCATCTAGTCCCCTTACGAGCTCTGGTCTGCTCTGGACGCTTCCTGGGATGCTTACTGTGCTCCAGAGATTCTCTCTGACTCTCTAGCCACCTTAGGAACTGTCTAGTCTCCTCAGTAGCCCTCCAGCTATCTTCCTTGTGCCCCAGAGTCATTTTTTAGCCATGCAGGTCTGTTAGGAGCTCTCTAGTGCACTGTGGAGTCTTTTGGCCTTCCATCCTCCCTAGAGCTGTCTTTTGGCAGTCTAGCTTCTTTAGGATTTCTGCAGTGTTCTCAAAACTGTTCCTGAGCTTTTTCTTATGCCCTAATGCCTTTTTTCTTTTTTTTCATTCAGCTGCCTGAGCCCCCTTTTCTCCTCTGAACCCTTTGGGTGGCCTTGGTTGGACTTTTTGGGGTTTTTTTTAGTTGTTCTCTAGTATCTATAAGAGATGTTTAATGTGCTCTGGATTCTTCTTCAGAGCTTTACTGTGCCACGTGCACCTCTGTTGGCCCTGCAGAGCCCTTAGGAATCCCTTTATTTTAGTCTGGACTATTATTTCAACCTTCTTTTTGTGCCCAAGTTATGTTTTGGCCTTTTCACCCTTGTAGGACTTCTCTAGTCCCTTCAGGACCTCATTCTGAAGCCTTTGTTGCGCCCTAAAGCGCTGTGTTGGTTCTGCAGCCCTGTTAGTACCTTTCTTGTTTTCTGCGAGTCCTCCACTTTGAGATACAGAGCTAGTATTCCCCTGGGGACCTACCTATCCCACCTAGCAACTGCATTTTCTTAATTACTCTAGGTACTACACAGGAAACACCCCTCTTGGGAAGCAGTCACCTTACAGAAGCAGGCTTATTCCAAGAGTTTATTGCGGTATCTCGGTTTGCCCTATAGGAAATGGTGTCCTGCCCGAACAGCTGAATTGTATGCAGGTCTGAACCAATCGACTGTGGTATAATATTTCCTTTAAAGGTTACGTGGAATGTTGTCGTTTTCTTCCAAAGCATAAGCAGAACCGGTTTCTAGTTTTGAATGCAAAGGCTCGTGCTAGTTAGAGTAAAAAGAAGTTTAACAACATACCTCCTGGTATTATAGAAATAGTAGATGAAGTCTCAGTAGCAGAGTAGATAACTCTTTCTGTCAAAATGGTCTGCTGATCCTTTCCATAGTTTGCAGTCTGAGCAGAAGAGAAAGACCTGCTTCTGCCCAGCCCTATGTATTTATGGCTTCCACTGCTTTGCTCCGCCCCTTCCAAGGGCTTGTGGGTAGGGCGGTGGGCGGACCTAGCGTTACATAAAGGCAGGCCCTCAGCCCGGGGAGATCATTCTGGCTTTGCTCTCTCATGGGAGTAGAGCTCTGGAATTGCCTTAAAATAACAAATGCTGTAAATAACAGCATTTGAGAAAATAAAACCTCCTGCAAAATTTATCGCTGCATTTAGCATAGCAAGGGTCACGCCTTAACCTAAGAGCGACGGGACGGCCGAACGCAGAGACGCAAGTACGACAGAAAACCCCTCGTACCCCGCGTTTTTTCTCTCCGGTCGGTGTTTCGGTACGGGGCGTTCAGCGGCGGAAAAGGACTTCCGGGTCTCCAGGTATATCTTCTGTTAAGTGTCATTATTGGGTTCTGGCGTTTCTGTGTTTATTGTGGAAGGGTCCCAACTTCATCACTGGGTTCTTCCCAGATGATGAGACCTGAGAAATTATTTGCTCTCCTCTTGGACTGCGGACAAAAGGAGACAGCAGAGGTTCTCAAAAAGCATTTTCTCCTTCTTTCACAGCCTAGGCGGTGGTGTGTTGTGTAGCATCTCCAGTAATTCAGATCTGTGTGAGCTGTCGCTCTCATCGGCTAGTCTGACAGCTTACTTGCTGGATGTTTTGCTGCTCCTCAGAAATATTGTCAGCCCTGTCAGGGAGATACTGCTTGAGATTTTTGTAGTATGTAGACTTGTAGAAGAGCGTAGACTTTATATGAAGAGAGAAGGAAGCACCCTTCCTCCCTACCACCGCAGTATGATGAGAAATGTAGTCATCTCATTGGAAACACAACCCCTGCATAAGTAAGCATATGTGCTTCAAGAGCTCAAAAATCAACCTACATATAGCTAATCAACTCCCCTCTTTTCCTACCGAAGCATTAGGGCCGAGCAGGAAGAAACTGCTGGACTTCCCTGGGCGAGCAGCAAGCGATTTGCAGCGTTGCCTTCCAGCGCCTGCCTTATATTTGTGCCCCCGAACATGCTGCAGCGTTCAGTTTCGCGGCTGTGCTTCTGACCCTTACTCTGGCTTTAGGGGCCGCCCGCTCTGTTTTTTCAGGTACCGTGCGGCCCTTCCAAGAAACGGCTGAGCGTTTCCGGTGAGGCAGAACAGGTGATGGTACCGGTGTTTCAGTTGGTCAAGGGCTGGTCAGCGCTGCCTGGCAGCACAGTAAGTTTGTCGCGTTGGTTTTCCAGGTACCGTGGACGTCACCGCAGAGAAGTTGCGGGAGCTCGGAATCGGCGTGGCACGGGCGAGCGGCGCACGCACGGCGCTCGGGCGGAGGAAGCTCTCGCGGACGAGGCCGGAGCCGGCCGGCACGGGGGCGACCGCTCGCGTTCCGATTTGGCGGGCGATGAAGGTGAATGTGGCGACCGAAGGAAGATCGGAGAGCGTGCGGCTGCCATTGCGGATGTTTCTTCAGTACAGATAGTGACCCCGAGAACTCCAAAAGCTAAGTTGAGGGGCGAAGAGCGTTGGGGTGTCTTGGCTGCGCGTGTGTGCCCGCTGACCCTCAGTGCAGCGCGGAGGGCTCTTCTGGTGCGTGCCGTGTGTGAGGCAGGTGCGGCGGAGGGTGGATGGGAGGAAGCGAGAGCGAGCTAGGCGGGGCAGCTCCAGCCTGTGTCTATGTTCGTGTGTAGTTTGTGTTGTGTGTTTTAGCTCTGCTACCTTTTGTTCAGGTCTTGATGTTGCTTTTGTCCTTTGCGCTCAAGGAGCATGATTCCACACCGCGCAGCGGTAGCGTGGTAGGCATCCGTCGTCTTTTGCCTGGCGTGACTCATCGGCGTCGCGGCGACAGATCGCCTCTCATTCCGTGTGGCCGGCTAAAAGGGGCCGTCCGTCGCTCCAGCTTTGCGTCGTAGCCGTTTGCGGCCAATCATCTTTGCCATCGTCGAGGCATCATCGCCGCTCTTGTTTCGCATCTTTGCGGCGTCCTTTCAGGGTTTTCTTCCCTGCGTCATCGCCGCGTCGGATCTTTCTCGCCGACCTTTCTCGCGTCGATCTTTCTGGCTTTGCGGAGCTCTCGCCACCGGAAGTGGTGGCACTTGGTTCCTTTCTGGTCTTGTGCAGAGCATCAGAGCTGTGCGGTCGTGATGTTGTAGAGCTTTCTAACCCACAGCATCTTATGTGTGGGAGTAGTTCTTCTTGTGTAGGCTTTCCTGCATGTTTGTGTCTAATGTTTATCTGTCTGTTTAGTGCTGGAGCTGCCTTGCATGTGGGTGTTAGCAACGGTAGTGCGTAGAGCGTGTCAGTGATGGACCGGAGCGGCAATCGATCGGCCTCCTTGCGCTCTGCTTTGATTTGTTGCAGATATGCAGCGGCTTTCCCGGCGGGCTGAAGAGAGATGAGGAAGAAAGGGTTGTGCTATAAGAAGATGAGCTAGAGTTGTTTTTGGAAGGAGAGCGGTGTGGTCAACGGTCCCTTGTTAACTTTTGCTTTGTGCTTGTAGTGTGGAACAATGTGCAACGAGGGTCCCTCTCACCCGGGAGGAGCGCGGCGAGGCGAGCGTCAGTCCGAGAGAGGATGCGGAACCTAGTATAGAGCCGTCGTCTTGTCGGCGCCGTCCCCGTTGCCCACCGCCGTTCCGATTTTACCGTGTGTGGCATGCCTCGGCATGGCAACCCATAGCCTGGCGGTCAGGATGGGCAAGCGGAGCAGGTAAGTGTTATAGTGAGGTATGGTTGCAGACGGGGTGTGGTTTTTGGCATCACCTCCAGGTCTAGTCTTTTCTCTGGTTTTGCAGGTTTTGCAGGAAGTCGTGGAGAGGAGAACATGAGCGGCAACAAGAAGGCTGAGCAGGTGAGAGGGGGCACTTGTCAGGCTGGAGTTCCCTTGTCCTGTCGGGTAATGCCAGGCTGCTGGTCAGTAACTTATTTTTTTCTTTTCTTTTCGAGGTACTGTGTGGGCTTTTCCCAGAATGTTTGAGTGTTTGAGATTAGGTAGAATGGGTGAGTATAATGGTGTGACAGTTCTAGAGCTAAGTCGATGCTGCGTAGCAGAAGAGTACTTTTGTTGTCGTTTTTTCCAGGTGCCGTGGGTGTTCTCATAGTCACGACGGAGCGTAGAATCGGTGCGGTGCAGGTGAACAGAGCAATTATAACGATTGCGGGGAGGGTGCCGTCGCAGAAGAGGGCCGGAGCCGACCGGCACGGGGGCGACCGCTCGCGCTCCGGTTTGGCGGGCGACGAAGGCGAACGTGGCGACCGAAAGAAGATCGGAGAGGATGCGACCGTTATCGAGGATGACTCGTGAGGACAGACGGTGACTCGCAGTACTCCAAAAACGAAATTGAGGGTCAAAGAGTGCGTGTGGGGTGTATATGTGCACACTGACATTCAGTGTAGCATGGAGGGTTCTTCTGGTGATTCCTGTGCGAGGCAAGTGCAGCAGAGGGTGTACGGGAGAAAGCGAGGGTGCGCTAGGCAGGGCAGCTGCAGCTTGTGTCTGTGTTGTGTGTAGCTGTGATACCTTTTTTTCTCAGGTCTTGATGTCCTCTTGTTCTTTGTGCTCAAGGAGCACGGCCCATACTGTGCAGCAGTAGAGCGATAGGCATCCGTTGTCTTTTGCTGGCGCGACTCATCGACATCCTGCCAAGGGATCCTGTCTCATTCTGTACGGCCAGCTAGAAGGGGCGGTCCGTCGCTCCGGCTTCGCATCCCGGTCATTGCGGCCAATCGTTTCCGCGGTCGTCATCGAGGCCTCGTCGGCTCTCGTCTTCTGGGACCCGCTCTCGTTTTGCATCTTGCTGGCACCCTTTCAGGGTTCTCTTCCCTGTACAGGCACAGCTCGGGGTCTTCCGTGGCCGGCTGCTTTGGCATCGACTCTCCTGCCTTTGTCGGCACCTTTGCATCACGGACGCTGGTATTTGACTCTTTTGTGGACTTGTCCAGAGCATCAGAGCCGCACAGCTGTGGCATTGTAGGACTTTCTGGCTAGCAAGGTGTGTGTGTGTGTGTGTGTTTCTTTTTGTGTAGGACTCTGCTTTGTGTTTGTGTCTGTCCGTCTGTTTGGGGCTGGAGCTGCCTCGCCTGTGGGCGTTAGGAACGGTAGGATGTAGAGTGTGGCAGGGATGGCTCAGAACATTGATCCGCCAGCCTGCGTGCTCCCCTTTATGCTGTTTGCAGATGTGCTGCAGCAGCCCATGTGCCAAGGGAGATGAAGGAAGCGAGAGGCATATCCGCTCTTAGGTTCAGGTGCAGAGCAGCATTCCCAGTGGGCCGAAGGGAGACGGAGGAAGAAAGGGGCACGGTCTTAGAAGGTGATCTAGGGGTTTTGTTGTTTGGAAAATGGGGTGGTGTTGTGCTACGGTTCCTGGATCAATTCTTGCTTTGTACTTGTAGAAGGAGGAGCGATGCGGAGGCCAGATCCTTGCACCGAGGCAGATACAGCAAGGTGAGCGTCGGTCCCAGAGATGAAGCGGAGGCTATATAGGGCTGTTGTCCTGTCGGCGCCGTCCGTGTCGCACACCGCCGTTCTCGTTTTACAGACGGGCCTCGACACTGTGACCGTAGCATGGCAGTCAGCAGGGGTTATAGGAGCGGGTAAAGGTGTGGGAGCAAATGCTTGATGGGGTGGGCTGTGGTCTTGCACGCATCACCTCAGGCACGATTGCTCTGTGCTTGCAGGTTTTGCAGGACGCTGTGGAGAGAAGCGGAGTGCTGGCAAGAGCCTGAGCAGGTGAGCGTATCTTGTTTGTGTCAGAATGTTATTGTGTGGTGGGCGGTGGTGGGGCTGCCCCTCGATGATGTCTCTCGCTCTGCTTTTTTGCAGGTACCGTGCCGGCCTTTCCGTGGCACGCCGGGGTCGCAGGGGAGCGGCTCGGCGTCCGGCATCGTGCGGTCGGCGAGCGCCATCTGGGTGAAGAGCAATTTGTTTTTTTGTTTCTTCCGGATGCTGCGGGTGGCGCATCCAGCCGCAGCGTGGGGTTTGGAAGTGTTGTAGCGAAGGCGAGCGGAGCATCTGCGGTGCTTTGGGGAGGGTGTTGTCGGGGATGAGGTAGGAGCCGACCGGCACGGAGGTG